>NC_138523.1:40293424-41030028 GCF_000230855.2 Cajanus cajan
GATAATATCATTTTTCAGACGGATTTTTATTTGTGGGGAAAAGTCCATCAGTAATGAGTATTTTTTTTGTAGTGAAAGGATATATCATAAATATTAAATTAATTTATATGTTTAAAAATATTTATTTATTATAAATTTCAATTATAACACAACACATAATAATAAAATATTCAATTATTATAAATTTTAATTATATAAAATAAATAATTTTAACCTCCTATCTCTTGGAATATATCATATTTATAATTATTTCAATATATACTTTTTTTTAGAAAAGATATTTATAATTATTTCAATATATACTTTTTTTAGAAAAGATTATTAATACTTTAACATAATTTTTAATCACAATATAAATGATATAACACAACATAAAACCATTTATTTATTATAAATTTCAATAATTATAACACATAATATAATAATAAAATATTTAATCATCATAAATTTAATTATATAAATAAATAATTACCTTGCACATAATAGAAACTAAAATTTCAATAACACTAAATGTATAATTAAAATATTTATTTATTATAAATTTTGATTATATAAAATAAATAATTATCACGTGCACAATATAAAATAGTAAAATACTAGTTTTATATTAAAACGGGACTTGATTCACAGTGGTATATGTATATTTGGTTTAAATAAAAAAATATTTATTATAAAATTTAATTAATTTACTAATTAATTATTTTAAAATTTATTTATTCCTTTATTTTTATAAATTCTATATTTTGGTATAATTTAACCACAAAAATCAGCCTAAATAGTTAGAGTTTGAATATTATGTTTATGTATAAGATTTTAAGTTTGGGTATAAAAATATTTTGACATGATTTTAAACATAAATTAATTTAATTCAAAATATAATATGTGAATGCATTTCTTAAGTGTAGAATCTTTATAATTTTGATTTTGAATAGTCAAAAAGGAAGAAAGAAAAGAAAGATAATATCTTGATTTCCAAATCAATTGTGATCACATCTCAATTTTCAATTTTCAATTAGTTTTATCCAATAATATTATAATATATCCTTCCTTTAAACTCGCCATTTCTGGCTCCCTCCATATATCATCATGCCTTCTTCATCGATAAAAGCAATTGATTACAAAAAAAAAACCCTAACTTCATGGAAGCCATGGCTGTTAAGAAAAAACTAGCAGTGAAGGATAGAATTAGCGAGTTATCAGATGATGTTCTATGTCACATCCTTTCCTTCCTTCCAACCAAGGAAGCCATTGCCACGTCATTGTTGTCTAAAAGGTGGAGAATTGTGTGGACCATGGTTCCATCTCTTCACATTCAGTGCTCCGAACCAATCATGAAACAATACGAGAGTCTCAATGAGTTCATGGCTCTACGCAGAACACAAAAGGTCACAAGCTTTCATCTCAAATGCAATAGTGATCATGATTGTTCCCCACGTTACTTGGGACAATGGGTTTATGAAATAGTAGCCAGAAAAGTTGAACAAGTGAATATCTCCTTACGCCATATAAACGTGTTCGACGAGGTTGCCTTGTTCACATGCACCACAATTGTCAACTTGAAGCTCAATGGTCCCTTTAGTATCCATATTCCTCCTTCTGTTCATCTCCCTAATCTCAAGACTTTGCACCTAAATACACGCAAATGTTCCTTCAAAATTGCTAGCAACCTTATCTCGGGATCTCCAGCTCTTGAACTGTTTCTCTTTAATGATCATTTCAATGACTATAAGATTATGCGCAACTCTCGAGTTATCCAATTCTCCAAACTCAACGCGCTTTACCACCTTGTTATACAAAGTGAGCCTCCTCATGATTTCATCTCTGACTATTGCCAAGGTCGTGAACTAAACATAGTGAAAGCCAAGGTTTATATGACAGTGTATAGGGCTCATGCGGAGAGAATTGTTGCTAAGATTCTCAAAAGTCTACGTAACGTTGAGCTTTTGTCTTTCAGTTATTTTAGGAATGAGATGGACCTTTCTAATTTTGATTTTCCATTGTTTAAGAATTTAGTTGAGTTAAGGATTTTTCTTAAAGACGCTGTGTCCTTAATAATGGGCATTATTCTTGTCAAGTGTCCTAATCTTCAAGTTGTTGAAGTGAATATCGTAGATGATTGTAAGAGTTGTCGGTATTATGCTAATGGTGGAGGAAGGAAGCACGACCTAATAACTGTTCCTATTTGCCGTAAAACAACCACAGTTAGAAAGCGCCTTAGGACTTCAAGAGATTTAGTTATAGTTTAGTAAGAGCCATGATTCTAGATACAGAGGAGTTCTTTATTGCTTTTGTTTCCACTCAGTTTTTTTATTATTGTTACACTCAAGTGTAGGAAGTGGTCCTCCATACTTTGTTATTTATATTTTACTTAGTACATGTAATTAGAATTTATCTGAATTATATACAAAATCTGCACAAGAAAACTTTGGTGCATTCGATGGAATCGATTCACGTTTGTTGCTTGTGTAACTGCTACCCATGTTCATGGAAGCATAACATAATAACGAATTTATCATGGATGCTATGATTTTATTTGTAATGTTTTTTATTGTTAGAATGGTTTAGTTTTTTTTTTTTTTTTTTTCAAAGTTCACAGTAACATTGTTTATCGAAATTAAGACTCTGTTTTAAGCATTATTTTTTTGTCAATATTTCCTTTTGTGCAAGTTGTGAAAAACTTGTTCTGGTGTCCTGTGACATGGATATGTTGACAAGTGTCAATTAATCCCTTTTTTTATTTGTTAGAGTTTTTTTTAATTTATATTTAAAAATTTGAATCTGATTGATAATCTTCACATCGGCCCTTGTATAAACCCTAAACTCCGGTGAGCGGAGTAAGGTGCAATATATAGTAGTCACCGTTGACGTAATAGAGATCGCATGTTGGAGCTGCAATTGCCAGTTGGCGATTGCATGCTGTTAGGTCTTCGATTTATAATTTTATATTAGGGTGTCATGTTCTTATGCTTAAGTAGAGTATCCCAAAAATCACTAGGGTTAGCCTGGTGATTAGGTCGGAAGGAATTGTGGTAGTTAGAAACATGAGAACCTATGTTCAACCCTTATTGCGATCATCATTGTAATCTTTCTTATCTTTACAAAAAAAAAGAAAAGAGCAGAGTATCCCAAAAACTAAGATAGGAGAGTTTACGTGTCGGATAAAAATTTAATTTAAACTAATTAAATTTGGATTGATTTGAATTTTATGAATTTTTTTTGCTTAACCTAAATTGAATTAATTTAATGTTGATTGGGTTAGTTTGGTTTGAATTATTGAATATCCAATGAGTTTTTTTTTTTAAATTAAAAATTTTAAAATAATAAATTTTTTAACATTAATTAAATTTATTGTCAAAATTTAATTAAATTTGTAGATTTGTGATATAGTTCCTCTTGATTTCTTTTCTTAATCTACTTAAGAATTTCAAATACACTACAGTGTATGAAAATGACACTCAATAATTGTAATATAATTCTTTTTGGTTCTTTAAGTATTGGAAAAAAGGAATGAAGAAATCTACATATTATAACACAAAATGTCTTAAAAATAATCAAAATGATATATACGTATTAATTTTTAACCAAATAAAAAATAATAATATATAAACTAATTGATTTGGTTCGGATTGATTCAATTTTTAAATGTGTAAATTTGATATTTAAACCAATCAACATTAGGTTTAATTGATTTGGTTTGGATTGGAACCAAACAAAAAGGAAATTAAACAAATTTAATTAGTTAAGATTGTTGAGTTCATTGGATTAATCTGATTCAATAAAGATCCTAGTCAAAATGGTTAAAGGTACTATTATCATAAATAATAATTTATAATATCACACAAGATTATTTTTTAAGCTTAAATAAGTTTTTTATGAGGTGTATTGGGTGGAGATTTTATAAGTTTTTTTTAGCGTAACAAAGTCTTATAGATTTTAAAAGACTTTATAAAAATTTAATAACTTTTAATATTTTTTTTAAAAGATTTTATGTGGAAATGTAATGACTTTTTTATTTTTTTAAAAAACTTTTTTAATCAAGATTTTGCAATATGAATTTTAATGGATTTAATTTGTATATTAAGAATTTATAAGATTTGAAAGTATTTTATTAATTAGATTTCAAAGAATAATATGATTTTTTTTAAGAAAACAATGCAATTAATAAAAAAATAACATAAATGACAATGCTTGAATAAAGAAAATAAAATCAATAAATTTTTCAATCTTTTAATAAATAATTGATTTTGGTTTCATATCCTTTATACATTTATATTTTCTCATTTATATTATTGAATTTGAATAATATGTTCAAAATTATAATATTCATTAATCGATAGAATTGTTAAAATATATTTTTAATGCGTGTTTAAAATTTTGATGTTTCAATATTAAATTTTATTAAAAATTAAAATTTATTAAAATTTAATAATTTAAAATTTTAACAATATATAATATTTAATAATTCACACATATTTTAACATATTTAATAATTAAAATATAAATATTGATAAATTATACATCAAGATTGATAGATAAAAAAGTTAAAAACAAAGATATTGATAGATAAAAAAAATGAGAAAAAAAATGAGAGATAAACAAAAAGAAAAAAAGAATATGAGATAGAGAAAACATAAGAAGAGAAAGAAAAGAAAAATGATGGAGGCCTATGGGCCAAGGGTCCAATTACTAGGACTATGGTCAAGAGGTTGAAGGAGGAATGGACCAATGCTCAAGAAAAGCCCATGACACTTTTTAGTTGGGTTGTTCATTAAGGCCCATGCAGAGAAGGGTTGGCTCAATTGGGCTTGTATTTTATTTGAAGGCCTTGCATTTTGACCAAGTATAGTAGGTTGTGTTTGGGCCATGTATTTCGGTCATTTATAATTTTCATTTCATGTGAGTTTGTGTCTAATGGAATTTGAGACACATTTAAAGTGCATTTAGAATCATGTGACCGGCCATGTGGATGGTGCACATGGTGTGACTCAAATTCACTCTAAATGTGAACCAAATCACATTAGAATGCAAGCCTCACATGTGAGTGACGAATTTGGTGCCGAGAATCTAGGAAAGGAATTCAAATTTGAAATTCAAATTTAAATTCTAGGTGCCAAGGGTTTAAATTAACCATACCATGGTTAATTTAAACTCTCGGCCACTTAGTTTCCTTTGCACACTATCCGTGACTTATATATAGGATACTCCATGTGTAAATTCCCACTTTGAGCATTTTATGAGAGATACATTTGCATTTTCTCTCTAGCCGAAAGTCACCATTTGAGTTAGGAAAGCTTTCTCTTTGCCTTGAGATTTCCTCTTTGTAGCCATAGAACTCTAATCTGCAGAGCTTAGGCGAGCCTAATTCAACACTTATCCTTCTTCTTTTGGCCTCAATCCTTGAAGAATTCTCAAGGAATACAAGAAGGAGTGGCGTGAAGCAAATCAATGGAGCTTCATCCAATTCGGACTCCATCAATAGGAAAGAGAGAGAAAGGAGAAATATACTTTAGTTGTAATTTTATATTTAGGTGTTATTCTTTTAAATGTTATTGAAATATTTGTTTAACACCTTTTATTTTTTATAATGTCTTTCTATTTTATTGAATTATTTATGAATGTCATTTTGATACGATAGGATTTCCTTTTTCTACAATGTTAATTATGTAAATTTCTTATGATAATAAACAATTAAATATTATTAACTAAGGATAAAAATCATGTACTAATAAAGATTAATAATGATTTAAAAACTTTACTAAAAATTTATCAAATTTAAAAGATTATGTTTGATTTAAAAGTTAAAACAAAATATAAAAAAATAATAAAACATGATAGTGACTTTAAACAAAATATTCTTTAAAATAATTTATACAAAAATACTTAACCTATTTTAAGAAAATAAAATCACTAAAATAATTTCAATGAAGATAATTCTATCACAATAAAATAAAATCACTTAAATAAATCCTAACTTCTAATCCATAAACCCTAAAATTTTAAACACTATAAAACCTTTTTTAATTTAGCAAATTATCTATAAGTTTAAAATTAAAAATTTTAAATATGTCAGTAAAAGAATCACTAAAAAAATAATGAGATTTAGAAATTCTTTTTATCATAAAATAATTTATTATAATAAAATAAAATCATTAACCCCTAAATTAAAATCCTAAATTCTAAATATAAAACTTTATTTAGTTTATCAAATTATCTAAAAATTTAAAATTTAAGTCAATTATAAAAAATCACTAGAATAATAGTGAGATTTGTAAATATTTTTTTTATTAAAACATGATATATTATAAAACTAATTTTAAATTTATCAAATTATCTAGAAGTTTAAAATATGTCGGTCACAAAAAAGATTACCGAAATAATTATGAGATTTGTAAATCATTTTTATTAATAGATAATTTTATTATAAGAAAATAAAAGCACTAAATCCTAAAATCTAAAAACCCTAAATATAAATATTTTTTTAGTTTATCAAAATATCTAAAAATATAAAATTAATTTTTTTTTAAAATATATCAATTACAAAAAAAATGTCAGAATAATTACTAGATTTATAAATATTTTTTTATCAAAACATAATTATATTACAAAAAATAAAATAAAAAAATTTAAATATGTTAATTATGAAAAATTATCAAAATAATTATGAGATTTGTAAATCTTTTTTCATAATTCTTTTTTATTATAAGAAAATAAAGACACTAAACTCTAAATCCTAAATTTAAAATATAACATACATTTTAAATTACCAAATTATCTAAAAATTTAAAATTATAAGTTTTAAATATGTTAGTTAGAAAAAAAATCACTAAAATGATTAAGAGATTTTTGAATCGTTTTTAGTATAAGATAATGCAATTTCAAGAGTTATGGACCTATATTTATAAATTTTTTCATCCTCACACAAAATACTTCTTGAAGAAGCTTCTTCTTGATATAATTATTTAATTTGTTTTCTTTATTATTATTTTTTACTTATTCTCTGAGTTTACTTCATTCTTTCATTTTGTAGTTGAATAAGAGTGTAATAATTAGTATATCGATGATAATTTATTCATTAAATAATAATATGTAACATGCAAGATATTATATAATTATTATTTTATATTAAAATAGGAATCATATTATACTACACTTTACTTATTGATAAATTTAAAAATTAATCTATAAATCTATAATTACATCTTCGTTAAAAAAGTAATATATATAGTGTTCTTACCGGAAATCTACCGTAGAGATGATCTGCCGAGTAAGATTGGTGAGCCTCCTTCGCTGGTATGTTGATGTTCCAAGATGGGGGTGGTACCTGCAAAAAAGACTCCGATGCTAAAGTTAGGATTTGTGTGAATATGAGTCTCGTATAAATAATGCACGTACCTTAGTGTGAGTTAGGGTTGTGTTGGGCCTTAGGCCTAAGATGAGATATGATATGATTAGATAACGGATCTCATCTGGAGCGAGATCCCCTGAGATCGATTATGATCTATTTAAGTGTCGATCTGACGTCACGCGACACGTGCCTGAGATCGTCTTATGTTGTGATGTCGAGCTGGGAGCTCGGCTCTAGAGTGTGGATAGTACACTAGCCCCCGAGCTCCGAAGACCGTGGGTCAAGGAGTTAAGATCGAGCTCGTCAAGTGGCTGTGACCCCTCGTGTATGCTTGCTTGTTGAGGAGCCATGTGTCATAGCTAGTCATTTCCCGAAAACGTGCAGGTGGCGCGTTTATGAGAATGACGGTTATGCAATGATGGTTTCCAATTAATGTGTCGTTAGATGTGCCTTTTGGCTGACACGAGCCGTGACCTTTTTGAATTTGGGGAAAAACCCTTTTCTTTCTCTCTCCCGCGTCTCTTCTCATTCACTTTACTTTCTTTCACTCTTTGGCTTCTCGAGTACGATAGTTCTCTTTGCTTTCTTGCTTCCGTTCGTTCTCCGCCTCCATTTTCACAGACTCCGTCGTTGTTTTCGGTAACCAAGTCATTATTAGGGTTATTTTCTGAGGAAGAGTACCAGGTACTTTATTTCTATGGTTTTCTTTTTCTTTCTTCCCCACTCTTCTTTGGGTCTTTCTTGTCGTCTTTATGGCTGGAGGGAGTGGTGTTGGTTCCTCCGCGCCTGCCAAGGGCAAGGCACGGGGTAAGGCGGCGGCTGCCGGAACGGCCGCCGCTGCAAAAAAGAAGGAGGTGGTGCTGCCAGCGGACCTCGTTCCAGGCATTCCTGGGTATGACTGGGTTCGGCGCGAGATGGCGGAGGCCCAAAGCATTTTCCGGTCGTTTCTTGAAGTCAATACAGTTTTGAGATCGCTCAGAATCTGTGACCCTTCTGTGTCCCGAATGATCCGTCTTGAACCGTGTCAGGCCGGAGAGGGCGTGTATATGGAGAAGTCTACTGACTCTCCCCATTTCTATATGTACCATTGTTTTTTTAGGGATTTAGGTGTCTGCCTTCCCTTCACCCAATTTGAGTGTGATTTTTTGAACTTTGTCAACTCGGCTCCTTGCCAGTTACACCCCAATAGTTGAGGTTTTTTGAGGGCTTTTCAAGTCCTCTGTTCAGTGCTAGGGGTAGAGGTGTCTCTTCTCGTCTTTCTTCATTTTTATCAGTTGAAGATAGGCGTTCCGCCCTACGGTATACTGTCTCTAAGTGGGAGTAGGGATGGGGGTTTGTTTACCCTCTACGCCCACTCATACAAGAATTTCAAGCAAGAGTTTTTCCGGGTTGCTCTTGTGGGTGTCGACCCATTGGAGGATGGGGCGTTTTACTTCGGCGGGCTGCCGAAGTTCCTTTTCTATTGGTGCCCCAAACCGTCTAGGTTTCATGGGGTGGGCCAATTAAAACTGACGGCTTCGGAGGCGGCCGTCGTCGAGAATCTCGCAGTGCTTCCTCGTCCGCTGGATTGCAAGCTCGTTCTGTCGCTTGCGAACTCAGCATATAGGGAGAGGGACCTGGAGAGTGAGTATTTCGCCCTTTTTTAGATTATTAGGGTTTGTGAAAATCCTTTTTCTGATGTGCTTCGGTATGTTGTGTTTGTAGGCATAATGGACAGGAATAAGTGGCGCAAGCTGAAGCACCGCTACAGCGTGACTGAGCTCGAGGTCCCTGAGCCTCCAGAGGAGGAGGTTTCCCCCTTGAAGGTCAACCAAAAAAGAAAGAGGGGCGATAAAGAGGTCGGGGGGACCTCTGCTCCTCGCGAAATGGAGGAGGTGACCTCCAAGGCTACAGATGCCGATGCAGTCGATCTCACTGGGAGCCCTCCACCTGGGGAGGTTCCCCCAGTGGTTGTTGCAGGGACTTCGGAGCAAGCTGTTCCCTCTGCTGAAGTAAGTGTTTCGTGCTTTAATTTATTTTCTATGTTGATTTGGCTTGGTTTGTTGAGGTGTTGTCTCTCTTTGTAGGCCGGGGTGGCTGCTGAGGTGGAGATCCTGGATGCTGAGCAGGTCGCCCAGGCTGCCAAGGTGAGTACTTCGCTTTTCGCTCTCCCTTCTATCTCGTACGTTAGATTCTTGTTTCTTGACATGAGGTCGGTTTTTGCAGGAAGGGGGCACTGTCGAGACCCCGGTGCCTCCGAGGTCGGAGGTGCCAGACGTGGGCCCCCTATTGCCAAGCGGGGGACGCTGGCTTCTGCTTCTGTTACGACTCGCGGCAAGTAGCCAAGTTCCGAGGTCCCTTCGGCTACGCCTGCAGCTTCTGCGCCATCGTCAGGGCCGTCACAGGGGGCTTCCCGGAGCCGATATATTGCTCACTGTTTCGGGGAGGGTCGATTTGATGTGCGCCTGGACCATGTGAGCGCCTCAACCGACATGAACTCGCTGTGGAGCGCTGGGGTGACCGCCGAGAGATTCTTCCCCGAGGGTGCACTGAGCTCGGAGGATCAGGGGATGATCGAGGAGGCCGGGCCTGTGGAAGGCTTTGACGCTGCTCAAGTCTTCCTTCAGAGGACTATGGCTATTGTGGGCCACTGGAAGCACAAGTGGTCCGAGCAGCAGGAGGATCTGGCCAGGCTGAAGGGCCGAGTTAAGCCCTTGAAGGAAGAAGCCAAGGCCCTAAGGGAGGGGAACAAAGCTTTGAAGGATGAGAACCGGGCCTTGGCAGGTGCTCTCGGGGAGGCTAAGCTGCGTAACGAGGCCGAGCTTCAAGCTACTCAGAGGGAGGTGGAGAGGCTTCAGAGGTCTTTGGAGATTTCCCTACGGTCGAGCGAGACCTATGCTACTCAGGTTCGCGACTTGCAGGAGCTCTCTAGTTCCTCTCGAGCTCATGTGCGCGTGCTTTAGAGGATGAAGTCACTGCGCAGAAGGCTGAGCTGGTGGCGGCGGCCGAGAAACGTCTCTGTGACAAGGTGCTTCTTGGCGGCCAAGTGGAGGAGAATGCCGCTTTGAGGGTGGACCTCGCGAAGTTGGAGGAGGCCAAAGTGGGGCTGGAGAGGAAACTCGAGGAGACCGAACACTCTATTGTGGTAGAGCATAAGAGGGGTTTCCTCAAGGCCGCTCGCCAGGCCAGGCTCCTTGCGCCGGGGTTTGACTTGTCCGCTATGCATGTGGAAAAGGTCGTCCGCTTCGGGAAGTTGGTAAGGGAGGATGATGTCGAGGACAACTCCAGCGAGAATGCCTCTGCGTAGGCCAATTTTGTAATGGCTTAGCTAAATTTCTTCTACTTTATCTTTCTGTTTCGAATTCAAGTGTAGAACTCTGGAAACATCACTTGTATGTATGTATTTTTTGTCTACTTGTTATTGCGCTTTCTTTTGCTTTTACGTTAAAGCCTGGGTTTTCTTTTTTGCGCGTTTTGAGAGATACCCTCGGTGTCTATTGTATCTTTGTGAAGGTTCGAACTCGACCTCAGATTTTTTTGTTAACTAATTCTTGCGAGGGTTCGAATTTGACCTTAAGTCGATCATGCCGAGGTCCTCGGAGTCTGGGGTGTAATGTGTTTCATCAAGGTTCGAACTCGACCCCGGGTAAGCGTGCTTAAGGTTCGTACTCGACCTTAAATTAGAGTAATGTGGAATTTATTAAGGTTCGAAATCGACCTCGGGTAAGCGTGCTTAAGGTTCGTACTCGACCTTAAATTAGAGTAAAATGGAATTTATTAAGGTTCGAACTCGACCTCGGGTAAGCGTGCTTAAGGTTCGTACTCGACCTTAAATTAGAGTAAAATAGAATTTATTAAGGTTCGAACTCGACCTCGGGTAAGTGTGCTTAAGGTTCGTACTCGACCTTAAATTAGAGTAAAATAGAATTTATTAAGGTTCGAACTCGACCTCAGGTAAGTGTGCTTAAACATAGAGCACCTTGTGGTAAAATGATGGAGATAAGAGATTGTGAATAGAAGAATGAGTTATTTTATTGATGAATATATGTGCCTCGTTAAAAACCCTCTCAGCCAAAACCCATTTTTGGGATAAGAGACTGAGGTGGGAAAATAGTGCATAACTCATTTATATAAAATTAGCTGAGATAGGACTTGGGATGCGAAGCATTCCGGGTTCGCGGTGTTGGTTGTCCGCCGTGTTCTTGTAGTTGGGGATTGCAAGCTTCTTGGTGGGTTTGAGCTTTGTCTTGGGCTCGCCAGCGGGGCTTTGTCCTCCCCTACGGGGATCGGTCCTTGGGCCGAGGTTAGTGACCCCCACGTGGTTGTTGTGAGCCACGATGGGGGGGGGTCCTGCTTGCTTTGCTCGCCAGACAAGGAGACCTTCAGACTCTCGACGTAGCACTACCGAGCTGTCTTCTGATTTCCTTTGACGGAGATGATCTTACCGTCGTTTCCTGGGAACTTCATGGTTAGGTGTGGAGTAGACACCACTGCTCAAAGATGATTCAATGTCGGCCTCCCGATGATGATGTTATAGGAGGTGTTGGCTTCCACAAGAAGGTATCGGACCATAATTCTCCTTGTGTCCGGAGAGGTTCCGAAGGTGGTCAGCAGGTCCAAGTATCCCCGTGTGTGTACTCGTTCTCCTGCAAAACCAACTAGGGGCTCTGTGTGAGGTTGGATGAGAGAGTGGGGGATGTATAACCTGAGGAAGGTTGGCCAATATAGAACGTCGGCCGAACCTCCTTGGTCAATAAGTGTCTTTTGAACTTCCCAGTTGGTTACTTCTACGGTGATGACCATGGGGTCATCTTGATTGGGGCTGACGCCAGCGTAGTCCTCGTCGGAGAAAGAGATCGGAGGTGAGCTCTGATGCGATGTCGAGGTAGCGGAGTGGACACTATTGATATTACGCAGGTGTCTCTTCCGGGCCGAGCTGGTGGCACCTCCCCCTACAAATCCGCCTGCAATCGTATTGATCACTCCTCGTAGGGGAGCTGATCCTGTCTTTTGGCCTATCTCGGCTTGCACTGCTCCGCCGACATTATGCTGAGAACTAGAGGGTTGGTCTGTGCGAGCCCCTAAACCACGGCCTCGGCCCCGTCCTCGTCCGCCATAGCCTCCTCGGTGACCTTGCTGTCGCTGGACATATTGGCCGAGGTGGCCTGCTTGGATGAGTTCTTCAATACAGTCTCGAAGTGAGCGGCACTCCTCGGTGGTGTGACCATGATTCCTATGGTACCGACAATGCTAGGATTTGTCGGTGCTGTTGGGGGTGTGCCCTGGCGGTGGTAGGGTGAGCAGATTGTTGTTACTGGCCTCCTCCAGGATATGTACCTTGGGCGTGTTCAGGGGAGTATAGAAGTCATATCTCCCCCCTCTATTCGTCTTAGCCGACTTCTTGAACTCGCTGTCATTATTGACTTTGACCTTGTCCTTGTGGCCACCGTCGGGTTTTACTTGTGATTTCCTGCGAACTTGGTCACGGAAAGCAGAATGTTCCTCCATCTGAATGTACCCAGCGGCACGAGCACGGAGGTCGTCCATATCGCGAGGTGCTTCACGACATAGGCTGTCGACGAACGGTCCAGGTTTGAGTGCCATGAGCATGGCGTGTAGGGCAACCTCGGGGTTTAGATTCCTGATCTTTACCGAGGTGTTGGTGAATCGCTCCATAAACGCCCGGAGTGGCTCGTCATCGTTCTGTCTGAGACTGGCTAAGGCGGCAGAGGTGATGTGGTGTGGTCGGCTCCTTGCATATTGTGCCGTGAACCGGCTGACCAGGGTGCCAAAGCTGTCAATGGACTCGGCTGGCAGCTGGGTGTACCAGTTGAGCGCGGCCCCTTTGAGCGAGGTTGGGAAAACCCTACACAGAATAGCATCATTGTTAGTGTAGAGGTTTACCTGTGTCGTATATAGGTCGATGTGCTCGTTTGGGTCTGTCGTGCCATCGTAGCGATCGAGGTGGAGAGGCTTCCACCCGTGAGGGAGTGGTGTCTCCATAATGCCATCTACGAAAGGGTGGCGGCAGAAGGTTGTCTGATCCCCTACGACATGAGTAGGAGCCCTGCTGTCTTTATTGGTCGGCTTGTGCATTGGTGCATGAGATCGGTGTGAAGCAGGTCTGGGGGTTGGGCCCCTAGTTGCAGTCTGGGGCTGGGAGACTAAGTGTGTCTCTTCCCCGTGGAGGTTGCTCGCCTGAGGCTGAGGATCAGAGGGACGCCGAGGGAGTTGAGCGCGAATACGCTCGTTCTCGGCGCGCAACGCCGCCAGGTCGGCTTCATTGGCGGTCCGCATTGTCGCTAGGTCGGTTTCATGCTTGGCGCGCATGTTGCGTAGATCGGCATCGTGTTGTTGTCGCATCTGTTCGACCTGGTCGATCAGTCTCCTTAATGTGGCTTCGTTATCCATGGCAGTTGAATGTTCTGCGTCGTCTGTTACGCGTCTACTATGGCTTCTGGTGAATACCATGAGCGTGGCCGATAAGAGCTTGTCTCAATCGGCCCCACGGTGGGCGCCAAATGTTCTTACCGGAAATCTACCGTAGAGATGATCTGCCGAGTAAGATTGGTGAGCCTCCTTCGCTGATACGTTGATGTTCCAAGATGGGGGTGGTACCTGCAAAAGAGACTCCGATGCTAAAGTTAGGGTTTGTGTGAATATGAGTCTCGTATAAATAATGCACGTACCTTAGTGTGAGTTAGGGTTGCGTTGGGCCTTGGGCCTAAGATGAGATATGATATGATTAGATAACGGATCTCATCTGGAGCGAGATCCCCTGAGATCGGTTATGATCTATTTAAGTGCCGATCTGACGTCACGCGACGCGTGCCCGAGATCGTCTTATGTTGTGATGCCGAGCTGGGAGCTCGGCTCTGGAGTGTGGATAGTACATATAGTATGAATTTCTTCTACCATTTAACAATATATTTTATATTTAACATAATTATTAATTTACACACACACATATAAATATAAAATATATTGTTAAATGGTAGAAGAAATTCATACTATTTGCATCTTCATTTGCTTAAATGTATTGAGTATGGTATTTTTATTTTGTAGAATATTATGTATTTTTCAATTAAATATTTTTTATGACATTAAAATGATTTATAAATATAGTTTTATTTATGTCTAATATAAATTTTGCATTATACTTATTTTTTATTTTATTATTTTATTCTTATTTAATTTAAAAATGTTTAACTAATATTTATTTAGTAAAAGAAAGTTTCATGCACAGTTACTTTTTAGTTATTATAAAAAAAAAGGTGTCATGACATGGGATAAAAATACAAAATTATTTATGTTAAGGATAAGTTAAAATACAAAATTGAACCTAAAAAAAAGTGATCGAATTTAAATAAAGACACTAAACTCTGAATCCTAAATCTTAAATATAACATATATTTTAAGTTACCAAATTGTCTAAAAGATTTAAAATTATAAGTTTTAAATATGTTAGTTAAAAAAAATCACTAAAATGATTAAGAGATTTTTGAATCGGTTTTAGTATAAGATAATGCAATTTCAAGAGTTATGGACCTATTTATAAATTTTTTCATCCTCACACAAAAATACTTCTTGACGAAGCTTCTTCTTGATATAATTATTTAATTTTTTCTTTATTATTATTTTTTACTTATTCTCTGAGTTTACTTCATCTTTCATTTTGTAGTTGGATAAGAGTGTAATAATTAGTATATAGATGATAATTTGTTCATTAAATAATAATATGTAACATGCAAGATATTATATTCTTATTATTTTATATTAAAATAGGAATCATATTATAGTACACTTTACTTATTGATAAATTTAAAAATTAATATATAAAGCTATAATTATATCTTCGTTAAAAAAGTAATATATATATATATATATATGTGTAAATTAATAATTATGTTAAATATAAAATATATTGTTAAATGGTAGAAGAAATTCATACTATTTGCATCTTCATTTGCTTAAATGTATTGAGTATGGTATTTTTATTTTGTAAAATATTATGTATTTTTCAATTGAATATTTTTATGACATTAAAATGATTTATAAATATAGTTTTATTTATGTTTAATATAAAATTTGCATTATATTTATTTATTATTTATTATTTTATTCTTATTTAATGTAAAAATGTTTAACTAATATTTATTTAGTAAAAGAAAGTTTCATGCACAGTTACTTATTAGTTATTATAAAAAAAAGGTGTCATGACATGGGATAAAAATACAAAATGATTTATGTTAAGGATAAGTTAAAATACAAAATTGAACCTAAAAAAAAATAAAATTAGTGATCGAATTTAAACCTAAATAACTATTAATTCCGTCTCAAAGAATGACGATAGAGAGAGAGAGAGAGAGAGTGGAGGTATAAGTATAAGAATAACAACATGGCTTGAAAACTGAAAGCGAAGTGCCTGGCTTATGGGAGAACCAAGCGAAACGACTGTGTTCCTTAGGGTTTACAGTGCAGTGTTACTTCACTGAAGCAGCGTGGCTAGCATTCAATTGATGAGGGTGAGGGATCTGAAGGCTGTTGAATTCGCTGTTTGTTTATCTGTCTTAATGTTTTGGGTAATTGTATGTTGTATATTTGTGGTTAGAGTCTGGGAAGCATTCGGAGCTATGCAAAGCATCTTCGCATAAATGGGGTCAAGGATACCATAGCCATCGCCTCTGCCAAAGGTGGTGTGGGCAAGTCCACTACTGCTGGTAAAACCCTTTCATATTTTATTTTTCCTTCACATTCATGTTTGGATGGGTTTCTCCGTGTGCTAATTCTAATTAACTTCAATAAGGGCATGCTTGATTAAGCTTATCGTAAACCACGTATAGGAGAGAAAAATAGGAAGAAAATATGAAATAAGTTTTTTAAGCTAAAACTAAGTTATGCACAAATTTAAAACAAGATTTTGGAGAAAGCTAACAGGGGAGAATTTCTACAAAATAGCTTATGCTTAAGCTAATTTTAGCTTATAGAGAAGCTAATTTCATCTTTTCTTCTTATTTTCTCTTTTATAAATGTTTCTGGAGATGTTTATCTGAGAAGATCCTAATGCAATTTGTGGAGCAGTGTGTGAGTTTTTGTAAATTCCTGGTACCTAGTTTAACTTTGAATCATTAAGCTAAAATCAGCTGTTTGGAGAAGCTAAAATCATTAAGCTAGGAGTGCCGTTTAAACTTTGAATTGAATTGGCAGTTAATCTGGCTGTTGCACTTGCAAGTAAGTGTCAACTTAAGGTTGGTTTGCTTGATGCCGATGTATATGGACCCAGCATTCCCACCATGATGAACATCAATACAAAGCCTGAAGCCACTCAAGGTACATCATTTCTGTCTTTTCATGGAAACAGTCATCTTCAGTGGTGGTGAATGGTGATAATGTCAAAGCAATATGAGTTGTATGATTTAAGCTTAGTTTTGTGGTTAAGGTTCTTCCAGCTTCCTTTACAGTTTATGCTAATATCTTGTTCATTTATTTTTAGATAAGAAAATGATTCCAATAGAAAATTATGGGATCAAATGTATGTCAATAGGGTTCCTTGTGGAGAAGGATGCTCCAATTGTCTGGAGAGGTCCCATGGTATGCCTATAATTACTTTTCTTTTTAGTGTTCTCTTTGGTTTACTATTTCTTGCTGTAACTGTCTTCTGCAACTTGCAACTTTAGTTGTTTCTTGGGACTTGGGATATACTATGAAGGATTTCTTATTGAATACATGTTCTTGCAAAAATCCACGTCTGTTGTTCTTTATCTGAATTTCTATTGCTGGATTATTTTAGGTATCAAATGCACTTGAGAAAATGACAAGGGGAGTTGACTGGGGTACTCTTGACATTCTAGTGATGGATATGCCTCCCGGCACTGGTGATGTCCAGATAGCTATGTCTCAAAATCTGCAATTATCAGGTAGTTAGCCACTTAGGAATTAGGAAGATAGTTATAGTCAGAGACTCTTTTTGGGGATAACCTGTGGGAGAAGTTTAAAAAGCAACTTTGACAAACAGATTGAACCTTCACTCTGACTGGCTTTATGCATGTAGTTTTTTTGGTTCTCGTCTGCTTAATATATGCAACAAACTATACTTGAAGATTGTGGCAAGACAAGTTTACCATGCTCTGTTAATTCAGAATTGAAACATTTTCAATTGAATATTATTTGAGTTATAATTTATAAAAGTTTAATTAAATCAATCAAAGATAAAATTGAACAAAGTATCATGATATCTAGTATTTCTTACTATAACAGTATTGCAAATATTCCTTCATATTGACATTTTTTTAACTAGTTTCTGTACAGTCAGTTTTCTTTGGTTATTCATTTTCATGGCTGCTTGTATGGTAGGTGCGGTGATTGTTTCAACTCCTCAAGATGTTGCATTAATGGATGCCCGGAGGGGAGTAAAAATGTTCAATAAAGTTGATGTTCCGGTATGATAATCACTTGGTGCACTTGCTTTCTTACATGTTTATGAGATTTTGAGTAATATACACGTGTATACATTTCTGTTCATGTTCAACACTCTATCATTTGTTATGTGCATATAGTAAGATAGCATTGTGCTGTCATTTGCATGGTTTTTGAGCCAGTGGCACACCAGCACTCAATCCTTAATAGGTTCTCTGAAATCTCAGTTTTGTTGAATTAGTAGATTGCATTTGGTTGGAATCAGTGTGAGGCATTAGAGTGAGTGCTATGCTTTTAGAAATCATAATAGCTTATTTCGGTAAATTATTTATGATGCTAAAATTGGTCTGAATACAGACAAGAAGCGTATCTTGTATCCAAGGTCTGGTGGAAGCATATAAATTTATGCTTATATGGCCTGTTTTCATGCTTGTTTTTTTAGTTTTTTTTTTTTTAAATTTCTGAGCACTTTTGTGTGCCAATTAGGATGCTAAGAATAATATCCACGATGCCTACCATTGATATATTGACCATTACTTTTTATGACATGGCGTTTCGTGTATAATCTATAAACTGTGAATGCGTCCTACCTTTGATGTTCATTCATATGTGAATTCGAACTGTCCTTACAGATTTTGGGAATTGTAGAAAACATGAGCTGCTTTAAGTGTCCACATTGTGGTGAACCTTCATACATATTTGGTAAAGGAGGGACTCATGGGACAGCCTCCGAAATGGGATTAGAATTTTTAGGCGAGGTATGTTGATTATCTGTATGTAGATTGTACTTTTAAAATTATAAATTTTTTTGATACTTAATGGGGACTTTATTGAATGAAGCAATTGGACAGGTTTCTTAGTTACTTAATGATGGATCTTTAATCTTTTTATAATTTTTATGCGACCACTAACTGATCACTTTTTACTTTTCTTTGATGTTGCTATACGATTTCTTTGTGCATGAAGAATATGCGTGTTTAATAATTTATTTATTGGGTATTTCTGACAAGTTTTCAATTTAATAATTATTCCAGATACCACTGGAAGTGGAGATCAGAGAAGCTTGTGATGAGGGGCACCCTATAGTGTTGGCCGCACCAGATTCAGTAGTTTCCAGAGCGTATGGCGAGTTAGCTGAGAAAGTTGCTGAGAAACTCAAGAAACAACAGTTCCAACCAGAGATAATACTATGAAATGCATTTATTTAATTAATTAATAAAAGAAGAGCGAGCTAATTTCCCTGATGCTTTGTATACAGGATTTTACTTATTTTAAAATTTGTTAAAATTTACCAGATATACACCCGGCACTAGATTTAGAATTGTGGTAGTTGTAGCTAGAGCAACATCTTGTCAAAGAGAATCTGCGGTTCTGGACCAACTAGATGTGGTAGTTTCTACGCAAGGTATGGCATGGCTATGTGGAATATGTTCTTAAATGTTGAAAAGAACATGAGGGGATTTTTTATTTTGAGGTCCAAACATGAGGTGAATTCAACATTCATCTTATATATCAACCCCTCATTGTGGCCGCCTATATGTTTGTAATAATCTTAGCATAAATGATGATACTTATTTGACTAGGATTCGTTTGGCATTGTCTAGTTGAACATCAGTCACAAGGCTGGTCAACCAACCAATCGAAAGAAACTGAATATCTAGCCTCAACTTTTTGGAGAACTTGGAATATAAGACTATTTGCGATTTCTATATTACATGTTTTACCGACGTTGAAGGCGTGTTTCTTTTTCTTACTTAAAAAGGGAAATATGAAGGGGACTTTGTATTCACCTCTACTTTTATGCTTGTGTTAATATTTACGGTTTTCGGGGTTGGATTTTTTTCTTCTTCCTATTCTATGGTCCCTCGAAAGAAGATAAATCCTCTTTCTATTTTATTTCTTTCATATTTCAAACACAATCGAATCACAAACTCGTATGGATCTCTCGTTGATATTAACATCAGTCATGTTTATTTTTTTTTCCCACTTTGTTCTTTTGCAAATATTCACGATTTTTAGTGATGCATAACCAAATGGTGGGATCTTGGAAAATAATAAACATTACTTTTTAATAAATAAAAATATCTGTTACTTGAAAATATCAAGAAAATTAAAGAGTATATGATTTATATATCGCTTATCCATGACTCATTTAGTGTAAATGATAAATGTGACGTTTATTGAATGATTGGGTTATTTCTCCTTTTATCAAATGGATTTATAATTGGTGGGGTAATAACTAATAATCAATGTGTAGGTTTATCATGCCAGCTAAGCTTCTTCAATATTTTACTATATATTTACCAATCAAATTGTAAATTGCCAAATGTGCGTTAATAAGGCCAAACTTACAAGTTTATCTTAAGTAATATTTTATTTTATATATTTCTAGAATAAATGTTTATTTTTATAATTAAAATTATAATAAATAAGTATTTTAATATATAAATCATATTTTAGATTTATAATAAATTAATTTATAATATTGATAAAAAATTTTAAAAAGTTAAAACAAAATTTAAAAATTATACTCTTGTTGAATCAATATTTTAATAGTGACATTTACTTTAATACTCGATCTTAGGTTAACATAACTTTTAAAGTAAGATTGACTTGGTTGGCGTCAACTCTTTAAATTTTGAAAGGAATATTTTACTTTTATTGAAAGATATAAAATTAGGAAATAAAGTATAAGTTGCGAGTCACTCTCGATAAGATAAAAAATATAAAATATTTAAAATATAATAATTTTAAGATTAAAGAACATCAGATAGATTAATAAACACAATTCATTACGAATATTCTAGTGATAGTACTTCAAAAAAATATAGATAAAAAATAATAAATCGAAAAAAATATGTAATCAAGAATTGGAGAATATTAAAATTTATTCAAAAATATTTTCATGATACTTGGAATTGAATTCTAAACCACTTATATATATTTATTTAGGGCCTAGGATAAAAGAAAAATGAGTAGATAAGGGTATAAGATAGAAATAAAAAATAAAGGTTATTTATTATATGCATGATAGACAGAAGAAAATCGAATAAATAATTAATATAAATGATAAGAAAATAACAAAAAAAGTGCTGTATAACATACGTGAGACCTGCAGGATATAAACAAGAATTGTCATTTGTTGGGTATAAAAAAGGCAGATACTTGGATTGCAATAGCAGTAGTGATAGCTATCTTGAAGGTGCACCGAGCGAGCGTCACTGAAACGTGGCTGAATGCCTCTCAAAACCCTGAAATCCCCGATCCCCCACCACCATGGATATGGATACGGACCCTCTAAACCAAAACCAAAACCTGGGTTCACCCTTTTCCCTCTGAACCGCACATTCGTCTGTTGCAGAGGCCTCGAAATCGCCGTCCCCAGACCCTCGTTTCACTCCAACGTTGGACCCAATTCGAAACACGTGGACGTTGCCACCTTGAGCAACCTCTGCGTCGACATCGTCCTCAATGTCCCCCAATTGCCCCCTCCCTCCCCTCTTCAGCGCAAGGCTTTCATGGACCGCTTGGCCCAGTCTCCGCCTGACAAGGTTCTCTCTCTCTCAGTTATTCACCCTTCAAACAAAACCTAACTTTGTGCTGTAACACGATTAATTTGTGGAGTGGAGTCCAGAATATCCTCCCACCCCATGAATGAAACTGTACAAGCTCTGTTGTCATGGCGTTAGATGCTATTACTGTTTCTTCTCATTCTCCACTCACATGCAAACGTATTATCTTAGTTTTTATTTTTATTTTTATTTTTTTTAACCCCTATGGGTAGTGTCCACGTTTGGCTCCTGCACGATAAGTCTCACTTGGGAATGGGATGGAAGAGCTTATTTACAGCTTCTTCGGAACTGTCTTATGGTCTAAGTTCTTGTGCAAGTGTTTGCCAGAGTTTATATGGAAATAGCATATGATAAGGGCCTATTTGAAAAAACTTATCTATAGACACTTTAGAAGAAGAAGAAGAAGAAACTAACAAGGTTTGAAGGTTGAAGACTTCTACAAATTAGCTTAGCTTATGCATAAGTTGGTTTTAGCTTTTAGAGAAGCTAGTTTCGTTTTTCAGGACTGTTTGGATATACTTCTTCAAAAGAACTTCTAAAAGAGGAGAATAGGAAGAAAAATGGTCCGTTTGTTTAAACTTTTTTTTATTAAAATAAGCAGTTTTCTGCTTTTTCTTAGAAGCAACTCCTATCTGATTTTAAAAGAATTGCTATTTTAAAAAAGCACTTGCTTAGAAGTTTTCATGGAGAAGTTTGTTCAAGCAGACCCTAATTGTTATTTTCCTCTCCTATAAGTGCTTATGGAGAAAATTATCTAAACAAACCCTAAGTTGTTTTCAGCTTATTTCAATAAGATTTCCAGGACAATTTGTGAAGACAGCTTACAGCTTATATGAGAACAATTTTAACTATTTGTTCAATTATAGAAACAGCTTATGCATAAGTACTTACATGATAAGTACGTGTTCAATAAGTTCTTAATTAAGTTGTTTACCCAATCAAAGTCTTAAAAACTGATATTTAAGTGGTAAGTGGTCATTTTTGCAATTCCCCCCCTTTTCTGTCCTGTTCATATTTCATATTTATTTGCTGCAAATGGTTGTATTTCCTTAGATGATCCTATGGTTTTTGGTGTAGAAATATTGGGAAGCTGGTGGGAACTGCAATATGGCTATAGCAGCTGCAAGGTTAGGACTCGACTGCATATCAATTGGTCATGTGGGTAATGAAATCTATGGGAAGTTTCTGTCAGATGTGCTTCATGAAGAGGGCATTGGTTTGGTTGGGATAGTTACTAATGACGATATCATCAACATCTCTAATGGCAATAGTGCCTCTTATGAAACTCTTCTATGTTGGGTTCTTGTTGATCCTTTACAAAGACACGGTTTCTGTAGGTAAAAGTCATTTCTCTTCTAATTTGTATTGTTTCTATCTGGTGGCAATTATTTGTTCTTATGTTTCTGTCTATGAAGACCTAACTAAGCATGTTTTCTCAATTAGTCGGGCTGATTTTAGCAAGGAGCCTGCATTTCCTTGGATGAGTAAATTGTCCAGTGAAGTTAAAATAGCTATTAAAAATTCAAAGGTCTTGTTCTGTAATGGATATGGCTTTGATGAGCTCTCTCCTGGTGCACTACTCTCAGCAATGGAATATGCTGTTGAAGTTGGCACATCTATCTTCTTTGATCCTGGACCACGTGGAAAGAGTCTCTCCACTGGGACCCCAGATGAACAAAGAGCTCTTAACCAGTTCCTGAGAATGAGTGACGTTCTTCTTCTAACTTCTGATGAGGTTTCTTTTAGATCTCTCCTCATATTGCATTTATACTTGATAGTTATTATGATTGCCTATAGTTGTCTGCTTCAAGCTTTAGCTATACTGTTTCTGATATGGTGTTGTATTATTACTCTTTTCATTGTTTTATAAACTAAAAATTCTCCTTGTGTGTTGCATTTGAGCTATATATTGATGTTTGCACTTTGCATTTAGATGCATGGAAATTACTGCATGTTTATCTGTCTCCATCTCTCAGTTTCTTGTTTTGGTAATAAAGACTTTGTAATCATATTCTGTGTTTTTGAGCACCTTCATAACCTTATGCTGTGTTTCCACCATTCCTCCTAAGTATGGACAGTTGGACATATTTTGTTTGTTTTTCCAACTTTTTATGTATGTTGTATACATTTCTACTTGCATATTTTTGGACCCTTTCACCTTGCCAAAGTATTTTGTCCAACAAACTGTATCATTCCCGAACCTTTAAAAGTATTGTATAGTTTTGCAAATTTCAATATCCTTCACTTGTTGCTTCCAACGTGGATAGCAGATATCACATGAAACATTTGGAAGTATGCAGAAAAAGATAATCTGTCTTTCTCAGGTTTTTATTCAAAATATGGCAGGATGTCTGCATGCAGGACCAAATTAAGCCTACCTAATTCATAATCATTAGCAGGTTTTTACAGTCCAAACCCATACATACTGATCAATGATCACAGTCCTTTTCCACATGCCCACCAGATATCTCACTGTCATCTGTTGCTACTCCCGTAACTACCATTTCCCCTACTGTACATCTTGGTTATGGTAGGGTTTTTATCACATTATTATTTAGTGGCTTTGTTTCACTTGAACCGCATATTTGAAATTAAGTACATATTTCAAAAGTTAGTCCTGATGAACAAGTTCAAACCGTATTTTCCTTTGTCTAATTTGTCAACTATTTCCATTCTAACTTTTCCTATCACTATACCAATCTTATTCTACATTCTTTGGTGGATGAGCCAAGTTGCTGGCAGCTTTTGAACCAATCTAGTTGACCACCGCAGACCTCAAAGGATGTCCCATTCAACAACTGAGATGGTTTTGGTTGGTATAACTCTAAATCTCTCTACTTGTATAGCTGAATCTAAACCTTGTTTCTAAATTGACTTCTCGTCTGTCACTTCTGTTTTCTTAGAAACTATCTCTACCTTCTGAATCTTCCTCTACTGTAGAATTGCTAGGAAGATGGCGAATAACTTGATTTTACCATTAGGTGGTAGCTTATAAGCATGCATGTAGCTCCATGGATTGTTCACAATCCATTCATGTTTCCAAACTGCCTCAGGTCTGCCATTTCAAAGTCTCATATTTTAGTAAAGTTTGAACTTGTGGCAACCTGGTGCTGACTCTAGAAAGACTTGATTCTATCTTTATTAATGAGGCATCTAATATTACAAATTCATAGGCTTGAGTTGATCTGATTGTATAAATCCTGCAGTAACTTTTACTTCTGTTTTAAGTCCATTTGTTTTCAAATATCAATCTTTGTGCCTAAGCAAAATACTATTGGAGCTTGCATTTTGGGTGAGATTTGGCCGGGCAATCTCATAAGTCATGTATAGAATTAGAAGATATTGGTTTTCTCTTCTTCCCATAAAACAATTATGTAATGCAAATTAAGGTAGCTTCACTAAGTACTTTCTAATTTAATGACATTGTTCATTTTATCGTTTTGCATGACAGGCTGAGTCCTTAACTGGCATAGGAGATCCAGTATTAGCAGGGCAGGAGTTGCTCAAAAGAGGGATCCACACAAAATGGGTGATTGTAAAAATGGGTTCTAGGGGTTCGATTCTAATAACGGCTTCAAGTATAGCTTGTGCACCTGCATTCAAGGCATTAGCTGCTCATTCTAATTTCTTCTTCATTGCTTCCATTAAATTCTTGCAACTTTGGAATCTGATTAGTTTTCACTTTACATACTGCTATTCTGCTTAAAAGTGCTATGACCCACTTTGCTATTCAGAGAATTATAGGTATTATTGGATTAAGGTGAAATTTTCAGTTGAAGACAAATTACTGAAAAGATGGAAAATTAAGGCTATAACCACGTTTTATGAAATACCGTATCTCAAAACAAAAATGTCATCATGAGCATTGCTTGTGATTTCTTCAACTGGAAGTCCCCCTCCCCCAACACCCTCACATTCACCTGAACATGCATTTCTAACACCCTAATATCAAAGGAATAGCCAAGCTTAAGTGTTTGGTATGCTCTAAGTATATGTTGTTATTTATTAAACGTGTGTTTAATAAACTCATTGGATTTCTAAAATGTTATCAGGTGAACGTTATTGACACTGTTGGGTGTGGAGACAGTTTTGTAGCTGCTATTGCCTATGGTTTTATACATAATATGCCACTGGTTAATACATTAGCAATTGCAAATGCAGTGGGTGCTGCAACAGCCATGGGCTGTGGTGCTGGAAGGAATGTAGCGACACTGGAAAAGGTGGTACATATATTACGATCATCAAACCTCAATGAAGATGATGAATTTTGGACTGACATACTTGAAAAGAATGTGGTAGCTCAGGAAATAACATATCTGTCAAACGTGATGAACGGAAACCAAAATCAGTTCAATCTTGTCCCATTTGACAAGGTTGTCTCTGAGCTCTTGCCCAAATTTGAACTTCCACAGACAGTGGGGAGTGTTCCGACTTGATAGATTGTAGAAAAATGGATTGCAGCCAGTTATATCCATTGACGTGAAAGAACTCTTCTGATTCTCGGGTTCTTTGCTTCTTCATGTAAAAGTAAACCAAAAAAAAAAAAAGTCAAGCATCAAGATCGCAGAGATTTATCTCTCAACAGGGTTACATAAATTGCTTTGAGCAAGTACATGAAAGGTAGCTAGCTTCTCATCAAGCATTTTCACTGAATTTTGGCATTTAAGTCTCAACAATATTCCTTTGATAACAAAGATATTTTTACTTTCTGAACTGGTGTGACGGAGCTGTTATCCTCTGAAATACCAATTTGTTGCTTCATTTTTTTTTTTTTTTGGCATGAATGCTTCTCAGTGATATGTAATAGTCTCCATATTTTCTTAGTTGATTGTTGTCACAGGGAAAAGCTGTTTGTTTGTATGACTTCCAATATTTGCGTAGGGATCACTCTACATTAGCTTTTCTATGTTTCTCCCATTTTTAGAATATTTTTTCTCCAAATTTAGATACAATGATGTGACAAATGTTCTCTGTTTACGACCAGCCACAACAATGGGTTTTTGAATGCTTTAGTCTTTTTATATTTGCTAATTTTGGTTGATTTTGTTTGTGGTTAGGATGAGTAGTTTTGCCACAAACCAGTGTTTTAAAAACTGGCTCCGACCCGGAACCAGTCACCAAACCGATCTGAGCCCCTTAATGGATCAGACATGCATTTAACCTGGTGTGAACTGGCTGTTTTCCGGTCGAACCACAGCTTGAGGCGTGTTACATTGATAATGTGCTTTTTACTTAACTAGGAGGGAAAAAAAAACAAAAACAAAAAGACACTACGCTTGTGTGAAAAACAAAATTAATGATTTTTTTTTATAAAAAAAAGTGGGTAGTTATTATTTTTAAAGAGGACAGTTATTTTTTAAAATAAAATGCAACATAATGGTTATTTGTTTCTTAAAAAAGTGGATATTAGGAGTATTCTTTTTTACATTTAGGGTATAAAAGTTTACTAAAAAGTGGAGACAAAAAAAGTAATTAGTAAAATGTATCACCTTTATAATAGTTATATATATTATAAATAAAAAGAAACTAAATGTAATTATAGAGACTCGACGCCCACAAAGGCTACAGCCTACATTGTAAATCACTTAATGAAGTTTAGTTCAAATCTGGCAAATAATATATATATATATATATATATATATATATATATATATATATATATATATATATATATATATATATATGTAATCGTTAATTAATCTAACTACTGAACCAGAGTATTTGATTTGATTGATAAGTATATGATTTAAATAATTTTATGATATATTTTAATTTATACAATTCAACCTGTCTATAATTTGATTATAGCTTCTTTTTTAAGCTTCTTTAATGTATGATATAAATTTTATTGAAATTTATAGGTATGAAATATATAATATGAATATATTTTAAAAAATTAATAAAAATTAAATCATACAATTTAATTAGTAAGTTAGATTCGACTTTTGACTTACTAATGGAGTATCTTAACTGCTTTGATGATGAATAGAGTTT
The DNA here is from genome assembly GCF_000230855.2 of Cajanus cajan. Taxonomy (NCBI): domain Eukaryota; kingdom Viridiplantae; phylum Streptophyta; class Magnoliopsida; order Fabales; family Fabaceae; genus Cajanus; species Cajanus cajan. The sequence goes on from NC_138523.1 coordinate 40,320,731, forward strand.
TTAAATCATTACCACGAACAGAAAACCACACCGTGAACACCTCATTTGATTCTGATTAAATTGATTTATGATACCCAATAAAGAAAATGATGTCTACTTTAACTATGGTTCAAAATGTAGTATCCAAATTGGTAATAAGAGTGTTCATTTGATTTGTTGGGTCTCTTGCATGCTTAGTGTTTGATGGAGGGGAGAGGAGTGATCTTATTAGTTTTCTTTTGCTGGTTCAAAATTTTGGTGAGAAGAAAAGAATGAAAGGGGTTCAAATCTTTTTTCATCCAATTTTCTCTCAAAATTGGAGATTTTGGAGGACAGGGATTTTATACTAATTTAATTAAATTATTTTAGCTTCATGATTTTATTTACCTATATTTAAGAATATAATAGTAATTTGGCTTTTCTCTCATTTCTATCTAAACCGTACCTATCTTTTTTCTTTTTCTTTTTCTCTATTAAAATAGTTTCCCTCACCCGTCAACCAAATAAAGCTACTTTGTGTGGATTTGTTGTGCTTATTGTTGGACCATCTAGCGTCTTGGAATAAATAGCAATACCTGTTTTTTTACCTTCTCTTTTTTAGTATTTTTTTAAAATATTTCTTTTCGGAAATTAAATTTTAGAAAAGTGTTTTGAAAGAGATACTTTGCACTAATAATGTGACTAAAAAGATCACTTGGTATGTTTACTTTTATTTTAATCTTCTTAATTTTTAGGGTTAAATAAGATTTAACTATAAAATTTTAATATTTGAATTTTAATTCCTTGTTTATTTTTGTGAACAATTTTGGTCTTTTAATGTGTTCAATAGGGATACATGTTAACATTGCACAATGCACATGTAGATGCCTTGTGTGACGTGGCTTTTGTGTGACATGAAAGTCTGCTAGTAGCACCATGGATGTGTCACACTAATTTTTTAAATATTTGTAGTCTATTTATTTATTTAGAATTTGGTTTTTGTTCCTTACGATTGTCACTTTTCAATTTTGTCACCATTCATCAATCCAATATGTTTGAACTCATTCGCATATCTTGTAGTTGCCTAAGCTATAATCCACCTAAATTGAAATCCTACTTGGTTTGAAATGGGCTTTATTGTAACGTTGAGTGAATAATTAAATTCTCGATCATTCTTGTAGTGGTTTCTATAATGACACTCTCAAAGTATAGTGCTAAAGTGGTGGCGATCACGAACTCTGATAGTGGCACCTACAAGATTCTAATGTCTAAGTTAGTACTTGTCTTTAAGTGGTACCTACAAGACTTTAATGTCTAAGTTAGTACTTGTCTTTAAGTGTTTGGGAAAATACAGAACAATCGCATACCTTAGTGAAGGAATCCTCTTTATAGTCTTTTTCCAAAAAAAAGAAAAAAAGAAAAAGAATAGTTACTTTTATCAAGAAAATAGTACTATATTGAAGTGGTGGTGATCATAAACTCTGATAGTGACACCTACAAGAACTTCAATACCTTAGTAATTACTTGTTTCAAGTGTTTGTAAAAATGTAGATAAAATGCATAAGAATCCTCTTTATAGAGTCTTTTGCAAGAAAATTAGTTACATTCATTATGTCACATGGGTGTTGATAGATGAGAAATGTGCCAGTTGTCAAGTGTTTTATTTTTACATTAAATCATTAGTCCAATTTTATTTATAACTTGCTTTAGATTAATTTAGATTAAATATAACTTTATATGAATAGGTCAAAATATCATTAAAAATATAGTCGCAACATTTAATTATTTTATCCGAACTTAGGTTGAACCAACCTCTGAAACAGACTTTAAATAAGTGTATTTAGTTTATCATATTTTAGACTCATGAGACTCGAACTCGATCATAATTGATCAATAAGCAATCCTATAATGTTACAAATTTTTAAGACACAAGGAATTTCAAATTAGACAAATTACTAATTAAGCATGTTCAAGGAATTTAAACATTGGTGAATGTTTAGATCACACTTTTTAACTTGCACCTTTATCATTAGCCTAGAATCCTAACTCATCCCCCAATTTCTTTAACTTATAATAAGTTGCATCTATCAAGACTAACAAACTTTTTCTCAACCTAGAAAATTCTCGATGCATTGATTTGGGAAAGTAATTTTGAAGATTATCTCAAACTTCTTGAACAATGTCATAAAAAAACATGACACTATTTGTAATATCACCTGTTAAAGAATTTGGAGTCCACAATAATATCATATGATTACAGCTTTTTCCAAACTATGTAACCTAATTTGATTTTCGACTTATAGTGTCTTAAGGTTAAAAAGATGGTCATGACTATGTCAAGTTGAATAGTTGTGACCATTAACAAGTTTAGAAACAAGAATTATTTCATGATGGTCAAAATGATGAAGAGAATTAAAATTGTTGAACCCTGCCATATCAAAGTAAACTCAAATAAAAAATGACAGAAAAAAGAAAGTAAATCATCACTACTCATACCTTATAAAGAATAAAAGATAAAAAATAATTTACCTTGTATTCATTCAATAACTGATATACAAATATATGGAAGATTATAAAATAATTTTGCTCCAATAAATTAAGAATTTCATTCCCATAATCAAGTTATTCTATTGAAATTAATTAGGCTCATTTCACATATCTGGTCATTAATCCTTAATAATAATATATGATAATATTGATGAGATAAAAGTTCCAATAGATTTCGAAAATAACTAATGACTACAAGAGAAATAATGACTAAAATTTTAATTTTAATTTTATATACCGATATTAAAAAAAATGAACATTTTGTACGGAGCCGAACAGAATTCCCAAAATCCTTTGGTGGACTAAATATTCTTGATACTAACTTTTACCTCTATTATAAGAACACTTCAAGATGCCAACTCGAGTCCAAGAACTAAAACAACTACGCTAAAAATAAAAATAATAATAAAAACCTAAAAGTCAACAAAATTTTGAAATTATACAATGACTAAACTTAACTATCCATTCTTTTTATCTTTGTCCCTACTAAATACTTTTACTAAAATATCTAATGTTAGGTTTTCTATTAAGTAATGACATAAAAAAATAGAAATTAGAAAGCAGATATGATGTCTTTTAAATAATAAAGATTAAACAAAAATCTCCCAATATTTGAAAAACATGAAAATTTATAATTTTATAAAATAATGCACGAGTAACAAAAGGAATTAAAATGATATGCAAATATTTTATAAGGATCAAACAAGGAATTCTCTTTTTAAGTTCAAAACAAAAAAAAAATCTATATTATAAAGTTTAAAAAGTTAGTTAAGCCAATAAAAAAACTACGAAATTATCATTTCCTAAAGCCTATTCAGTCATTATACCAAATGTAATACAGCGAAATATAAAAGCGATATTAGGACACAGGGCAAGCTCAGGCCCAGTTACAATACCCACGAGAACTACATCTAAAATTGAACGCTCAATGTTTACAAAACGAAAGGCCCCTCGTCTAAAATTGAATAGAATGTTCTCAATAACCATAATTGGTGCCATAAACGGGACCATAATCTGCAGAAGGTACATGGCCTGCATGACCACCAGCACTTGGGGGTGGAGATGCATACACAGGAGCATTAGTTGGATAGGAATTGTAACCTTGATTAATTGATCCCCCCATATGATCCTGCGTCGCACTTGCTGCTTCAGCCATGAAATTCTGCATCAGATAGGTTGAGGACAATTCAGAATAATAATAATCACAACAATAACGATAAAAACCACACGACAACACGAGCATCAACATGGGGATGCGATGATAAACCTTGACCCCAACAATGTTTTAACTTTTAAGAGGAATTTTAGCGATATTCTCTCTAACTTCCATGTTGATTGAGAAAAAGAAAAAAAGCAACATCGCATGACAATGATAATTACAAACTGTCCTACCTTCTGCAACATTCATATTATTCATTTAGCCTAACTTTATCAATTGTCATTCAAACCTTATGACAAAAATACAAGAAATAAACAAATACTTGGATGTCAACTGCATTCCCTCTCTTTATTTGATGCCATTATTTATTTCTATTATTTACTTATATTTGTATGTAAGAGTGAAATTAAAAAAACAGATTTTTACTTGACCCCAACATATTTAAACTTGTCATTAATATACATAGGAAGCAATTAACACATACAAATCAGACGTAAAATTAATCGTTGCCACTTCGAATCACAAAAAAATTGTTATTCTCTATCAAAAAATAACGATAAGATAGCTAACAAGTAGATTAGCTGAAACCAAAAACTCTTTAAAATGAAATACCTGCACTAGCTGTTGGGCAGCCTGTATTTGTGAAGCAGTCCCACTAATCTCAACAGTCATCTCTCCTGGCACACCTCTGGTCTCCTGAATTGTAATACTTGCTCCACTAGCACGACGAATGTAGCTGATGTTTGCCCCTGACGCTCCAATAACAGCATCTGCATAGGACAGAGGAATTTGCATATGCTGGGTGACCTACATAGTACAAAAGAAATCTTATTCAGCCACAATAAAAAATAAAAATTAAAAATGCTTCAAAACCAACGCTTCTCTCTGCAATACTCAAGCTGGAGAAAAAAGGATACCTTAGTCACAACAGACTGTTGTGGCTGTGCACTGGATGAATGAATTCCCATAGAAGCATCTCTTACATAAGCAGGTGCTGGACCCTGATGAAGGTGCTTGTCCATAGGAGGCAGGTCAGCAGGTGGGTAGTAATTATCATAGTTATGTGAAGGTGGCATATACTGAGGATTGGGTGGAAAAGCAGGTCCACCACCACTACCAGGTCCAGGAGCTGGAAAACCTTGAGGAGGACCCCAAGGTTGGTGTGGTGGGCCTGGTGGAACATTCTGGTTTGCTCGAACATCTGGCCTTTGCATCTAAAGTTTGGAGGAAGAAAAATTGTAATAAGGATGGTCCATATACCAAAAAAAATACAAAGTTTCCCTTTAATCCAAAGCATGCGAAAAAAGTTATGACATGAAAAAAACATTGAACGCCCTTCTTAAAATACAAGACAATGACAAATAACCTAATCTCTAATGCTTTCCATCCCAATCTATTACTAACCTATCCCAATCAATTGTCCCCAGATAAATCCAGATCTATATATATATATATATATATATTAAGAGTGCTGAAATCAGCTTAATGACTTATCGTGACACAATGCATCTCTAGAGATAACTCATCTATATACATTCTTAATCTGAATATTCACACCAATCAGCTATGAATAAACATAAACAATTAAAAGTAAAATGAACTGACCTGTGTTTCAAATACTCCAACAATGCTGCGGTCGACCAAGAATTTTCGTAGATGAATAGCAATAAGTTCAACTGCCTTGTGAACCCCAGGAGATTCCCCTTGTATTTCAACAACACTATCATCTCGCAGAGCAAAAACTGGCAGGTGTTCTGTTGTATATAATACATCATTCAGGTAAATTTCACAAACTTGGATATCACAAACCACGTTGCTCAAATATATGATTACTAAATATTAATGCATTACTTGACAAAAAAACACGACCTACTTTTCAAAATACATAATAAGAATAGCAGTACAAAAATCAGTACATCCGATGGGTTAGATTTAGTAGTAATGATAACACATGCAATGGCAAAGAATCAACACAACTTGGGTAAATAAGCATAAGACAAAAAAAACTATGGCAAGCATACAGTGAAAAGGAAAATGTGTTCATTGACAAACTAAAGCGACATTTCCTAATATAATTTAGAATGCTTGTGAGCACACCTGAACCAAGAACCCGTATATTGCATCCTGTGCCATCTTGAAATGATTTTATAGTGGACCCCTGTTTCCCAATCAAGCTTCCTGCTTGAGTATCTGCCACTAGAAGTCTTGTAACAACTGGGCGCCCTGCACCTGATGCACTATCAGCAGGATGAGGGTCAACATTGACAACTTGTTTATGAACCCTTAACAAACCATCCACAGCAGGCGGTATGCTGCGATCTGGCTCTTCTTTTGCAGAAACCATTACCTTGTATTTTAAAAGTATAAAAGAAAATTTCAGAAACACACATAAGCAGGCCATTTATGAACACCAAAAAAACCTAAATTTCATATTTTAAAGCAAGCTAATTTTAGAAGCTCGATCCATCAGCTGATTCAACGCAATGTTCTAAAAAAATATCACTATTGCATCACTAGCAAAAACAAAAAATTTATGTTCTATCTATTATCCTTATTTTCATTTCCTACAACCAATGCATCTTTGGCTCAACAAATTAAGAATTATTTTAATTATGTCAGACTAAATTTTGTTTTAACTTCATTTTTCATTTCTTAGATATGGTGCATCCCTGAATCCAAAAAATAATATAAATACTTTCATTTAAAGATTCTAAATCTTGAGAGTAATTTATTATGATAGATACCTTTCAAATAATTAAATGGACCAAGATATATCTCGGGTTTATAAATTTTTCTGACAGTTTCCAAACTTCATCTACCAGTTTGAGTGTAATAAGTAATATTTGGATCAAATTTCATAAAATTTTATTATTATTATTATTATTATTTATTATTATTATTTTAGTGACTTAAAGAGTGATTTCGAGGAAAGTGTTTCAGGGAGTGTGGCAAGACGCCAATCGACCAAGTTCTGAAGTTACCAGGGAGTGAATGCTTCTTGCCACCAAAGTCTGCACAAATTATTTGATTCTTAACTCAAAAACAACGTTTCAGCAGTTGTATATGCTCATTGCTGTTTCCCTGCAACTTGAACTTTGGCTCTTCAATTTGAAGCCACTTTAGTCATTCATATTATCTGACAACCTGCACACATCCACTTGGTCATCGTGACAAAAGACATCTCTTTTTATATATTAACTTGTTTGATTATTTATCATTTCTTGTGTTCAGCTAGATTATTTATATTTTTATACTGTTACTCCCTTTATAATTTTTTTTTGTTTTCATGTCATAATTCCTTAGCAATAGTATTCATGTGTTATTTGTTTTATCGTGAATAAACCATTAAGTTTCAACTCAAATTTATGATATAAATTTTTTTTATCCAATAAATGTTTTCCACATCTAAGCACTGATCAATTACTAGAATATATAGGACTAAGCATGATGGGGTTAATTTTCATGAACTGATGTTTCCTATAATATATTTTCATGAACATCATGTTCCCTGTATTTCATGACTCTGGTTCATAAATCGAGCAAAGATATACAAGACATGAAGTTTCATCCCTAACAATGGCAATCAAGTTCCACTCTATACCAGCTTATGGTAAAGGTAACAAGACTACAAACCATAGATACCAACAGCAGCACTATAAAATGACGTAGCAGCGCATTGCAGCTGTTGGTGGCCACAAGAAACTCATAGTACAGCATTTTTGCATTGCACAAATAGCAGCTGAAGTCACCACCTCATTTTTCCAAATCCACCCCCTTTCCAGCCAAGCCCATTCATTTTCTTGCCAAACACACCTCCAACTCTGTTTTGCAGTTAAAAAAGCATTGTATCATAATAGGATACTTCTTAACTGCTGCAACTTAACTAAGACATATACATGACTATCTTTGTTTATTTGTGTAATGAGCTCTTCATAGTACATCAAATTGCACAAACTTTCCTGTCATGGCCCTCCATTTTCTATAAATCCCATCATCTTCCAAATTTCCCTATAATTTCCTATAATCTCATTTTCCACATTGTTAATTATAGCTCAAATTAATGGTGAATTTGGGTTAGACTATAACTTTTTAGTTAAGAATTCTGAATATATCTTTAATTTTAGATAATATTTTATTTTTAAGCATTTATGTTGTATTCTATATTATAAATTATTTATCTTGAATCTATAATCTTCAGCAAAGCAACACCATCCCACACTACCCACCATAGCAATTTTGAGGTAGGTCACTCAATGCCACTATTTGGTATTGTTAATTATGGGCAAACATATTCAATAAAAGAATTGATGAATGGGGGAAAGGGGGAGGGTTAAAACTAAAAAAAGCCTAACTGCAAGGAGGGTGAAGGATACCAAGCACAAATACATCCAAACACAGATGACACATTATAATGGAAAATAGGTATAACATGCTACAAACAGTGAATATCCTAGATTATTCATCACTGCATGAATAACAAGAAACAGAAAAGTATACTCACAGCTCGTTCTGCAGTTCCAGGTGGACCATCAAGAATTTTTATACGAGCCTTAGTCTCTTCAGTAATTTTCCTAATAAACTCACCCTTACGGCCAATAATACTTCCAACCTTCTGCACAGGAACCAACATCCTAAAAACATTCTCTCCAGGCCACCCTGGCCACTTCTTTATTTCACCTCCTTTTGAATCCTCCTCAGATCCCTGTTTTTCCTCAGTACCAAAATTCTCAGTCAAATCTCCTTCACCATGTTGTTCCTCGGCATTCTCTTCCGAAGGAAAATCAGGGTTTTCAGGCAAACCTTCAATGTCATTCCCATCAAAATTATTTTCAGGATGGTCGGCAATGGCATCCTCAGCCAAATTGTCCGCATCATGTTCATCGGGCTGCAGTTGCGGAAACCCTGAGTCATCAATCACATTTCCTCCATCGTGTTCATCAGAATGGTTTTGCGGAAACTCAGGGTTCTCAGGCACGTAGCTTGCATCTTGTCCATCATAAACTTCCCCAGACATCCCAGCAGCTACAAAACCAATCACATGAAACAACAACTCATCAGTAAGTATCCTTTTTAAAAATCAAACTACACACAAGAAAAAAATAAAAAGGAAAATAAAAAATTCAGCAATTATCCCATCTACACTAGCTCATCCAGGAGAGGACTAGTAAACAACAACATCAATCCAATCATTATTTACACAAGCCCTAAAATTAAGCTCCGTAACTTCCAATGCCTTCAAAATATTGAACCATGCAGCAGCTGAACAAAACAAATACTCCAATCGAAACGAAAACAATCAAATCCACCCATCCATCACATAAAGAAGTGAAGAAAAACAACGGAACAGAACAAAACGCAGAGCACAAGTTCAGATGCGAGAGGGAAGTGAAGAAAGAGAATGCAACTCTAAGGAGCAGCGAGAACGCCGCTACTCACATTTGAAATCTCTTTTCGAAAGAAGAATTAAATTGAAAAGCGGAAACAAAAGAAAATGCGGAAACCCTAACGCGAGTAAAAGAGAGAGTTGAGAGTAGCGGTTTCACTTTCAGCACTTACAATGATTCTCGAAGCCTCGGAGAGAAAAGAAAACGCAGGCGTTTGGATACGCAGAGAAAAGAAGGGTGGTGTGCAGAATTTAGGTTTTGTAAAGGATGACACCACACCACACCACACCACTTTTTATTTTATTTTGCTTTCCACTCCTTTAACCTACTCAGATTCACAACTTTGGCGGTTGTTTTTATTTTTATTTTTTATTCTTATTATTATTTGAATTTTCCAAAAATACCAATAAACTAAAACATCGAAAGAAAACTTATGAACAACAACAGTCATTTCTTTAAATGAAAAATTAAGTAATCATAGCCCTTAATTACTAAGTAAGTACATTATACGTAATACGCACATGTAATAATAATATTGAAATTAACTACTGATAAAAAATTATTCATAATTAACTTTTTATTAATGATTAATGATATTTATTTTATATTTGCCATTCACTTTAGAATAAACAAATATAGAAAATCATAGGTTAGGTTGAGAAGAATATATATATATAAAATATGAATTCAAATATTATTTAGGTTTAATTCAGATAAAGAAAAAGTTTGTATTGGAATCTTTGATTTTTCTTTTTTATTTTTTGTAATGTGTATTTCTTGTAGGTAAAACTATTATTTTATGGCAGTTTTAAGTCACCGTAAATAAATTTCAACTCCAATCTAAGAACTTAATTATACAAATTGTAAAAAAAAAAAAAATTAATTCCAGTTTATTTTTTAAAATTAAAAAATATGTCAAGAAACCTGCCGATATTTTGAAGAAAAAAAAATATTAATGAGCATATCAATCTTTAAAGTATAAAAATCCTGCCTTTATCCTAAAAATTTGCAAATATTACTTATGTCGGTTCCTGTTATTACTCGTATAATATAGTCAACATTTGTCATTTTAGACAAATGATGTGAAAATTTTTGTATTTTTAAGAATTTGTGTGTTCCGTGCGAAACTTCTTATAAATAAATTTGGAGTTTTATCCATGGGAAAATCATATTTTTTAAAAAAGTAAATAACATTTTTTTCCTTTAAAAGACGGTAAATTATAAATAAAATAAAATAAAAACTTTCTCCACAGAATAATATATACTTTATTTTTTATAATTATATAATTACTACAAAATATTTATCAATCTTATGATAATTATATTATCGATTGAAATTATTATATTTTGTAAGACATGTGTTTTGGCATATTTAGTGTTAACGAATAAAATTTTCAAAAATATAAAACAAAACTAAATTAAAGTAAATTATGAAGAACATAAATATATTTAAAACATAAAGAAAGAAAGAAAATGAGTTTTTTAATCCATCAAAATTACAATAACGAAACTAATGTTTAAATTTAAAATTTTATGTATGTTACGTGAATCTTTCATCACTAGACTGACCTTAATAGTTAAAGAAAATGATTTAAAAATGAGTAAATAGTTAAATTAGTCTTTGAAATTATATATCACTCTCAATTTAGTTCATAATTCCAATATAATTAAAAAAAAGTTTTTAAAAATGTAATATCTCACTCATTTAAATCATTTCTTTAAATAAGTTTTGTTTTTTTAAATAGAAGTATTTAAGTGGTGCATATGTGGAGTGACACGTGTCACATGACATACATGTTTCACATAATATAAGATTATAAAACATAATATCATTTTAAACTCTGAAACTATAACACCATGTCACTTTAGTTCCTAAAATTGTAATTCAATGTCACTTTAGTCCTTAAAAATTTAACTTGATATCACTTTAGTCTTCAAACTTATTATAATTTTATTTTAATTATATAATTGTGATTTGAATATTTACACAACAAAATAAATAATTAAGTTAAAATTATAAAAATAATGATAAATATATACATCCTTCAATTGTTAGATTTTTATTCTTTTTTATTCATTTTATTTTATAGTACAAAATAAAAAAGTTTAGTATATACACATATAAGGAAATATCAAATTACTTAAAGAGTAATTATTAGTAAAGTTACTTCGCTCAATAATTCATGGTGTATATTAAATTTCAACAATCTAACCATTAAATTAAATAATTTGAATGTATAGATCAAGTTGACAAATTCTTAAAAAAATTGATGTAAAGAAAGAGAGAGACACTAAAAGGGGAGTTGAATAGTATCGATCAAAAATTCACTTTTCGAAAATAGTGAAGTAGGAACTTTATAAAGAGGTGCTGACAAAAAGTTAAGAGACTAAACACAAGAGGTTTTTATAATAATTTGTGTCAATCACCAACACTATGTCTAATTCTTAATTCAACCAAATTAAGTTCCTTTGTCTTATATAAAGATACAAATATTCTTTTTCCAAAATTACTTTTAGTTCAAACTTAAGTATTCTTTAACTTACCTCTTCAGGCAACTACTCAAGTATCTTTTAACACAAAATTTCTCTAGGCTTTAACAACTATTATTCTCTCATAGTCAAACTCCTACAACCTCTAACACCAAGTATTATTTTACAATTAAGCATCTTCGAGCTCAAAGCAATAACACTAAGTTATTTGTTTTTCATGTTACTTTCAAAATGTGATACAACCGATACAATACAGAGCTATTTTACAAAAAGAAAGAATATGAGTAATAGTTGGTTTGGTTCTCTCTACTTTTTGAATCATTATGCTTCCTTATATAGGTGTTTTAATGAAGATAGTCTTTGCAAATTCGTGAACATCTCTCACTAACTAACTTCATTTGTTTTCATCTTTGTTTTTTGTGGAGAAAAATGTCTATTGGTTCATTAAATGCTTTCACCAAATAATCACTCCTGATTTGATCAAGAAAACTACTTATCACATTTTACGTATCGAAGGGGTGTAACCATGCATGTGTTAGGTTAGAGCAGTCTTAAATAGCTTTATCTGACGCTTTTTATGATTTAGGGGATTTGTTGTTCTTTTCTTGATGCATTAAATGTTCGTTGGCTATAAAATCAAAAGAAGATCTTGAATCCCTCGAGAGACTACCAAATTTTAATGATAACAAACAAAATATTTTCAGAAAAACTTTTTCAGATGAAGCAAATATCATATTCCATCTGTCAGGGCAAGTACATTAGACGAAACACATAATTTGTATTAATGCTACATTTATTTCTCGTTACGAATTCATAATATCTTTTAAGAACACTTAATACTTTATTTATGAACAGATTGAATGAGAAAACTTTCTCGAAGATTTCAAAAATTACCAAAAATGGAAAGTCAAATTCTTGTATCAGAAAGAAAGAGAAAGATCTCATAAATCACGAAAAAACAGATTGGAACTCTGAACACACCGCACTACTCTGATTTAGCCACTACTTTATGCCTTTTCTAAACGAAATGATGATAAGTAGTTGTCAATATCAGATAAGAGATGGACATCTTCACGCAAAGCATTAAATACTTACAATAACAATTAATTTTCTTTCTCTCTCTATAATCTCGAAGATAAGACAGATGAAGCATAGTGAGAAGTTTGCTCAACAATCATTTTCTTCCAAGCTATTATATAAGGGATTCTCAAACAATAACAAAATGAGAGACAATGGCAAAAGAAAACGATATACAATAAGAAAGTGGCAACAAGAAAATAAAAAGAAGAAATGAGGTGCATACCTTGTAGAAAAACTCTGTCTTGTACAATTTATTTGTTTCTTAAGCTTCATAACATCACATATAGAAGAGACGAAGCTATCCTTATAATTCTTTTCAAATCTATTTGTAAGGGTTGAGCCTGAAGAGACTTGTTTAAAATAATACTTGGTGATTGAGCCTAGAGAGGTTTATTTAAAAAGAATACTTGGTTTTTGAACCTAGAGAGGCTTGATTGAAAAGAATACTTGGTGATTTAGTCTGGAGAGGCTTGTTGAAAGAATATTTAGATAATTGTTTGAAGATGCAAGTCAAAAACTACTTGGGTTGAGCCAAAAGTGTATTGTTGAAAGAATACTTGTATCTTGTAAAAAATAGTGGAACTCAATCTGGTTGGATTAAGAATTGGACATAATTTATATGTTTGTGATTAACCAGTATAAAAGATTCGTGCTCCTTCATCTGTTACTTTCAGTACTTCGTCTATCAAAGCTTTTACTACTTCACTACATTTCAAAAGTGCAAGTTTTTTATATATACTATTTAACCCCCTTCTAGTGTGTATCATTTTCTCCAACATTGATTCCTTTGAATAAATAGTTATTTTAAATATATAAATTATATTTTAGATTTATAATAAATAATTTATACTGTAGCACAAGATTATTTTTATTTAATGATAATTTATTTTTAAAATATTAATATTTAATTCATAAATATTTGTGATAAATAAAAATTGAATTAGATATGAAATTAAAAGAATTTGTAAAAACTCTTTCATCAAAGAAAAATCCTTAAAAGTGTTATTATGCAATATAGTTATTCGTATTTTATATATAGGGGTTTATACAATATTAAATACCAAAATTTTATTATATTTTAAATATATTTATCATCATATTTAAAATATTAATTTAATTATCTATTTCATTGTGAAAATATTAAAGTCATAATTACTTGATTAAAATAAAAATATGACAATGTTTGAGAATCAAAGTGACATCAAGTTAAAATTTTAGGACTAAAGTGACATTGAATTAATATTAAGGACAAATGTGACTCAGTGATATATAATTTTAAAGATTAAAATGATATTGCGTTTTATAATCATATATTATGTGAAACATATGTCACATGCACACTCACATGACATGTGTCACTTTACACATGTACCATCTGTATGCCACATGACACTATCGTGCCATGTAAATACTTCCATTTCAAAAAAAAAAAAATAGAACTTATTTAAAGAAAAAACATCACATTTTTAAAGACTTTAAAAATATGTTTAATCTTATTTACATTAAAATAAACTAAATTACAACCCACACTAATATTTAAAAAGTGTATTTTTTTTGAATAAAAATGATAGTTTAAATATACATCTCAAATAAAATTACCACACTTATGCTCTAATATTCAATGTATCAAGTCAATATGAAAGCCACAAAATTAAAATTGTCTAGATAAATATAAACTTAATATTAGATAATGAAAAGCCCAAAAGCATACAAATTTGAAATGGACCCTGATTTTTTTTTCCTTAACACCATTTTTTTTCAAAATTCCTAATGTTTCCCCTGTTTTCAAACTTCCCTCCCGCTCTTCTAAAATCTTTCATTTTCCTCCTATTTTTAGAACTTACTAGTGCATTAAAATTTGAATATAACTTTTAGAGTTAATCACCTATATACTGTTAGTGTAAAGTTTTTTTACACTGACAACTAATCATATATTTTAATAGTGTTATGTCAGCTGCTTATTTAACGAAATAATAATAAAATAAATAACTTTAAAAGATATGATTGATTGCTAATATAAAACCCTTTATACTGATAATATATAAATGATTAACACTAACTTTTATGCCCCTTCTCAACGTGTTGTGGTTGACAAGTACTAAATTCAATGAACAGGGTATCGGTCTTCACATAAGTTGAAGTAACATTATTCAATTCAATTATACAACTACTATTTTTTTATGAGTATTATACAACTACTATAAAAGCTAGCAAAATATGTTGTGACAGACACGATCACTTAAAGATAGATCGCACAAAAACAAACTAATGTAATGTTTACGATTTCTTAATAGATATTTATACCTATATATAAATGAGATGTTTTTTGGTATATATATTATTGTTGACAATTTTAATTTTTAAAAAATTATATAATAATTAATAGAAATAAAAAAATTAATATAATTTTTTACTAT
Source organism: Cajanus cajan (assembly GCF_000230855.2). Classification (NCBI taxonomy): domain Eukaryota; kingdom Viridiplantae; phylum Streptophyta; class Magnoliopsida; order Fabales; family Fabaceae; genus Cajanus; species Cajanus cajan. The sequence goes on from NC_138523.1 coordinate 40,335,766, forward strand.
GTTAATAACTACTTACTATTTTCATGTATTTAAAGAAAAGGTATGAAGTGTCTTTTAGTTTATAATAATAGTGATAAGAGTAGTAATTAAGTTAAAAATTTAAATCCATTTTGTATTCATCTTTTGCATTTTCACAAAATGGTGTGTTTAAATAAGGAATTAAAAATTTTTGAAATCAGAATTACTTTGATTTAAATTTTTATTATTATTTTTAAATATTTTATTTAGATAAGTCAATTCAAATTTTTTAAATTTAAATTCTTAATTTTGATATGGTAATTTAATTTTCACCATGAATAAAATTTATTTTAAATATGTGCATATATATATATTGAGATTTTAAGATTAAATTTTACAAAAAATAAATTATTCAATTTTTAAATATTTGATAATTTTAAAAATTAATATTATATAATATTTAATAATTTTTTAAAAATATTCAATAATTAAATGAGGAGAGAGAATAGAATAAGAGAGATGAAGATAAAAGAGCAACACGAGAGACAGAAGAGAATGGTGAGAAAAAAATAAAGTATAAGAGATAAAAAAAAATATAAGACATAAGAAGAGAGAAGAGAGAAACGATGTAAAGATGAAATAAAAAAAATTAAAAAAAAATTAAATTATTACTTTTTAAAATTTTCATTTAAACAAAATATTTTACCTTAGAATACTTAAAATTCTTAAAAAATTATTTCATTTAAAGTTTCTAGCACTCTAATTTTTCCTGAGTTTAACAAAACATGGCGAAAGAAAAAATGAAACAATAGAAAAATAGTCATACATGATGGTGAATACACCGAATCTTCCACTCCTTTGCCAAGGGTTGTTTCTTCAATAATAAAAACGGAAGGCACCAGGCTAAAAAGTAGTAGAAATGGTCTTCTAATGCATTCTAAAAAAAAAAAATTCCTATGAAAAAAAACTCCAAATTTATTTATAAGAAATTCATTACGAAACACGAATTCTTAATAATAAAAAACTTTCACATTATTTCTTAAAAATTACAAATGTTAATTATATTACAAGATATTTTAGTCTTTGAAAAGGGATCGGTATGAGTAACATTTGCAAATTTTAAAACTAAGGTACAATTTATTATATTTAAGGATTAATATGTCTCTTAACAAAAATTTTAAGCCAAAATTAAGTGAATATTTATTTTTCCTACACGAAGTTAAAATTAAGTATAAATATAAAATAAACAATACAAGAAATATGATATATAATACATTTAAAAAATATAACTAAAAATACAATATATGTAACTATAAATACAATACATATAATTATAAATTTATTTGACATATATTTACACATAATTTTAATATTAATTTTAAATGAGATTTATTAACATATTTTATATATTACTATAGTTTATACTTACATTTTTTTATAATATATTAACATATATAATATCTATAGTGTAATTAAAATTAATTTTTAATAATAAATATTGTGGCATTATAATTTATAGGTGTGTCTCTACATATGTCATTATATAATTTATAAAGCATTAACAAATTGGTTCTGTAGTTCAATGGTTAGTGACTTTGTGTAATGGTTATCAAGTAAGAAGGTTTTCCTACCCACTCAATGTCCCTCTTTTTTTCTTAATAATGTCTTGCATTTGAGAAATATTTATTATTTTCTGTACTAAATATGAAAAGTTTTTATTCCTATATTACTTTTGTAATAATGTTAAAACATTGTTTGAATCGAACGCTAAGTTTGAAAGATTTATTTACATTTGATCTTTTACGGTTCAATGGGAAGGCCAATGTGCGTAAAGTGAGTATATGCCTTTCTTCTTAGTGTTATTTACATGCGAACTTTCATCAATGTGTATAGTGTAAATCTACGTCGAAAGTCAAATCCGAAATCATGAGTTCATTATGCAACAGATTGTAGCAGACACGGAATGTGGAATTAAAATATCAAACTCAACAAAGCAACACAACACAATCCATAGAGAATGTGAAAAAGCATGAAACGGAAGTCAAAACAAGCTGATGAAATTGCTACGTTTTTAAAGTCAGAAATCACAGCATGAAGCTGTCCTCTTGTTGGGTCAGCAAAGATTTCAAGTTCAAGTTCTTGTGTTCTGTGCACTGTCTATCCCTTTCGTGTCAGTTAGGACTTAGGAACCTTTGAAGACACAAATTCGTTAAATATCAAAAGCCTTTCTAGTAATTGAACTTCCCTTTTGCCATTTTAAACATCTTTGCAATCATCTTCCTTAGGGACAGGCTAAGATGAAGCCCAAAAGCAGCTCTGGAAGATTCTGGTGATTTGAAGCCAACCCAAAATCAGGACAAGTTGTACTATTCGGCAACACCGAGGTCCCTTTTTAATCTACCCAAATTGGCTTCACAATTTTGCTTTTTTTTTTTTTATAAAAAAAAATATTATTAGAGACAATCTTATTTATTTAAATGATATTATTATAAGCTGACAAAATTTTCATTCAAATATTTAATGTAAAGATATATCCAAAACTTGAACTCAGAATTACTAATTAAATCAGAAGGATTCTTTATCTACATGTTTGGAGGTTTTTTGCCATTTTTTTTGTTGAATTTAAAATATTTCATAACCAAAAGCTAGAATTAATTTTCAAGATATTATCTACTGATATTCATTGAAGGGTCGATAAATACTCTTCTATACATAAAGACTTGAAGTTTAAATATTGGATTTCTACTGAAACCATGCCACATGGTTGCCTTTAGGTATTTATTTAAAGAGGGTAGTTCTTCCTTCCGTATCACTGTCAAAAGTTCCTTATAAATTAATTGCTGTTAGGTGTACCAAGGTTGAGGGCTTAAGCTGCATTGTATATTTCCCTAAACTTCCAAAGTGCAAAAACAATAAATATGGGCATGGAAAGCCATTGCACAACTCGTAGTTGCATTTGGAGGATGGCTTGTTAAAGAATGTTACCTAACTATAGGATACAAGTTTTGACAAAAGCAAATGAAATGAACACACGAGGCTATTCCCCTTGCCAGAAATGGATGAGCGGAGGATTCTGTTCTGATTGTGCCATTCAAGAAACTGAAGTTGCAAACATAATGATGGCGCTAAACATTGTTGACCCTAGAGAAAATTGATGACAACATTAACAACCATATAATATAATCACCAAAGCTTAAAACAACTGTATAATCATGTGTTTACTTTTCCCGGGAAAAGTTTCTAGATAATCCAACAAAAATATTAAATCAAGAACAAAAGGAAAATGAAAGATTTAACATCTTGAAGTGATCGATGATAGAGAGTTCTATAGCTAGAAGGTCAATGTAATAACGTAAGCCGCCAAAAACAAGAGGAAAAATATCCCTAGAAGATTTCAACAGGTTAGAAATTTCTGTTGGAGGAGTGTCTCAATTATTGTCCCCTGTGGCAGAATTTTAAAATCAAGACCCTTTTCTGGTTGAAGAAACTTGGAAATGTGGACACGGAGTGCAATCTCAAGAGGCATTTTGACTAGCAGGTCATTTACGGAATTATTTCTTTATAAATTTGCATACAAGTAATGATTTCATCCACCTTTTTCTGTTGGGCTAGTTTGGTGTTACATTTATCTATAGCTCTTGGAAGTTATACCAAGGAAACTTTATTCTGCCAGCATTTCCGGACATTAGCAGGCCCCCCAAAAGCTCATTTTGACTTAAAAATGAACAAAATTCAAGTGTTAATATCTTAAGTAATGATACATAGACATGTATCTATACTTCTTTCTCTATTTCTCATTACGTGTCTATACACAAATTTTCGAATATCTTAAGATGTTTTTTGTGTTTCTTTTTTCCAATTAAAAATTAGAACTTTATCTCGATAAATAACTTCTTGTGGACTTTCAACACCATCTTTATTACACAAGCTGTGAGACTAAAAATTTCATGTTAATCAGAGAATAACACAAAAGCAAGACATTGCACTTAAGTTTTGTCTTAATAAACTTCTCCTGTTTAAACTTTATTTGTGTGTGCTTTCCTCCACATTATGGAGATTTCTGGGCCAGACAATGTTTTGGTCGTATTAGGGAGACGTCTTAAACATATTGAATAACTTGGATTTTTGATAATGAACTTGATGGGGAAAATCCATCAAGAAGAGTTGTGTCCACAGGAATATGGCGGTACAAACTTCTCTTAGCTGGATCACACATGTGTTCCAACTTATCTGATACAATTTAATTTCTCATGTGTGTGTGATGTGTCCAAGACGCGTCTACCTAAAAGTCTAAATAAAAAAGTTTAAATAACGCAATATTGGATTTATCTCAATTTCATTTTGAATCAAGTGACATTGGATGTTTTTGTTTAAAGTTCTAAATAGTAATATAAAAACATAGACAAGTCCTGCAGTGAGGGTTTGAGTTCTGAAGTTTCAACACTGGTTTCTATCTACGAAAGGAACAATTATGTGTTGAGAACTACTGTTTAACATTTGAAGAGCTAGAACAATATTTGTATGTTTACTTTATTGGAAGGTAGGCTCGATTATGGTTTGTTTATGTATATTAATATTAATACATAATATTAATATACACACACAGAGACATGTTGCATTTAAAATATGATCAGATCTATTGCCACATATTGGTACATTATTACATTCTAAGAAAGCACAATACTTGAGGGTCTGATGCAATGTGACAAAGTAGATGAACAAAAGGCTACATTAATACAAATCTTTGTGACTTTTATTATGTTCCTCTTTTACTTTGGTACAAAATCTACTCTCATCTCTTTGTATATATGCTTATACCTTTAAACGACTTTTCTTGTTAAACTTGCGAGTCAAGTTTGGCATATTGCTGTTGTGTGATGGATCCCCATCAAAGTCCATCACTAACTTCTCTTTACCCTAGTGGCAAGCAAAAGGGAAATCCTTTACTTGAGAGCGGAGTATAAACTCAAGGTCAAAACCTTCAAAAGAATCAAAACCGATCAGAAATTCAGAATATCATAACTTTGATTATAACACCAATAAGGGTATAATGTGCCTCCAATTTCAGTACTACTTTTGTTCGTCTCAGTTAGCTACCTAAGTAGGTAAAAAGGGTGTACTTTGCTTTAACCATGCTTTGGTGGTCAAGTTTTTCGCCTTCTAATAAATCAAAGACAATTTTAATTAGGTGTTTTATAATGCATTTTCCAAAGTAGATTGATTGATAATGTACCAAAAAAAAAGTAGATTGATTAATCCCAATGCAAGGACAGATGACTCATAAACGAACAACATGCAGACGAAGTTTCAATTTGTCAAACAAAAAAACTATATTTTAATTATATGCATGAATGATTCTTGATGGAAACAGCTCCTACTACTAAACGAAAATCCTACGTGTGAAAAGCAAGTTAGGAGTAGTGTAGAAAGTGGACTCCAAATCATGTGAGCAAAGAAAGAATCTCCTCAACGGCCAAATAAAAGAAGAAGAAGAAAAAAGAATCTCTTCTGAAACTTACGTATATAATAAGGACCCCATGAAAAAATAATGCATGGGCATATCAAAAACTTTAGCCATCTGTCTCTCTCTCTCTCGTTCTCTTTTTTTTCTCTTCCCTACCTCCCAACCCTTCCCCTGTCTGCCATATATACATATAAAGTTGAGGGGAATGTCATCTGGTTCGAGATCATCCATGCAAGTAGTCTCAGACAATACACTTCTGGATGATTTCGGACCAGGCTTCATTCCCCTCAGCAATCAAGCAGGCACTATTTTCTTCCTCTAGTATATAAATACACAACTTTTTTTTTTCTTTTTCTTTAGGCTGTCTCCTTGTGATGTTGTGTGACTTGTGTCCTTGAACAAGTCCTCAGGCAATTGAAGATCAAAGATTGAAGAAAATGGTTATGGAGGATTAATTGGTTATTGTATAAGCTTTCAGGTGGTTATGACTCAATTTCAAGTTCTTACATTTCATCTACTGCTTATGTTGTTCATATTCATGTTGGTTTGGTTTGTTGATAAACTTTTGTTGAGATTTTTGTTGTCTTTCGGACCTGAACAGCATAATAAGTTTGTTCTTGCTTGTGTTCTGTGGGGGTAACAATCTCTTCAATCTGCTCCTGAATCATAACATCTCTTTTGTTCATGCCAAACTAGTTCTATCAGGTGAGGAAGTTACCCTTTGTGGTTCCAAAGAACTAAAACTACAGAATCAGAAAGATGAGAGAAGAAAGGCAAGTGGATTTGATTTATTCAATGTGCTCCTTAGTTGCTGTAATCCGGTAACTGATATAATGAGAAGACTATCACACGATTCCTCATAACTTTTTATTGTTATCCTTCAATAATCACATGGAAAAGCACACGCCATAAGACACAAATATCAAAGGGTAGGCTCTGTTGAGATCACAATCATGAGTGATTTCCAGCATAAAGCTTAACCTCACCTTGTCATTTCAATCTAATTCATCTTTAGGTAATACTGATTTAGGTAAATAAATTATTAGCCGAATGATTGGATGCAACACTGTTACTCATCCAATCATTTGCCTCTGAATCTGATTGAGAGTCTTCTTGTTCAAAATCGTGAAAAATAGTAGGTGAAAAAATAGTTTTACTATAAGGTAATTCAAGGTGAGACATGACATAGCCAAACAGACAAGAAATAGCTAGCTTCAACTTAAATTAAATGACAAAAAATCTTCTGGATTCATATACTCTACCATTGATATAATCTATGGAAAGCAATTTTGTTCGAATTGGGAGAACTATTATAGGAAATAACTTTTTAGTTTTGAGTATTTGATGCAATTGCATACTCAATGCTCGAATTTGAAACTAGTAAGTTAGAAAAACTCAACGCTAGTTGATTCGTGCATTCTGTGGTCGAGAATATATAACTTACAACCCATAAAAGACGTACAAAAGTCACATGGCACAGAATATGTAATAGTTTTAGTATAACTAGTACTGTTCATCTAGTAGCTCAGTCTGCATGAGTCAATCCAGGGGCATTTTTGAGTCTTGACATCATCCTGTGCAGAAATTGCAGTTACAGGTGACAGGAACATGTAGACAGTAGAGTATGGATTGGGGTGTATCACTTGTTCATTCACTTGCACAAAAGGCAAAAAGAACAGTATATTGTTCTGGCATGTTTCACCTGTGATGGAAATAAAATCTGAAGCAGGTAAATCATACCTTTATGGCTTTATGAATTTGCAAAGTCGGTTGAAAACTACGTAAGAACAGACACTAGATAAGTTCTTGGCCAGGACAAAAAACCCTAGATAAGCCATGAATATGACTTGAAATGCCATTCATGATGAGCAGAAAATGAATGTAGCATCTTTCATACAAAGACTAGACTAAGAAAGATGGTTAAATAAATATTCTTGAAATTCTGCATTGTCTCTCAAAATTTACATATAGTTGTGTGTTGTGGTTAGAAACATGCTCAAATGTTATTATTGAAAAACATATAAAGAATTAATAATTAAAACCGAATTAACTGATTTAAATCTTGTCCTTTATATTCTGCATTGATAGAAGCAGACTTGAATCAAACATGTGAAAATTGACATTTTAATTAAAAATCATCAAACTGATCGCTAGAACCACTTTCTGAGTAGAACAGTTCTTAAACATACACATATACTCGATATTGTGCTCATATTAGTATCAGAACATGTTTTTGACCCCACACGCTTGCTGTAACCAAATGCTTTAGATTCATTTTTGTCATCATTTTATTTTGGTACAGATGAAATAAAAAGAACAGTTATAAACAGCCTTAAAAAAGAGGTCGTAGGGTCATTCCAATTCCCAAAGCAGACTCCAATGTTCATGCCATGATTGATTAATTACGGGAAGAGGTTCCATAGAATCAGATTCCAGATCACTTACCTAAGTCACCAAGCAAGTTCCAGCTAAAAGAGACTGCGGAAAGCTCAGATAACAAACTAAATGCTTCTTTGGCAGCTGAAAAGCTGGCATGCACATGCCATTAGCTCCACCTATTACGCCACCAACATCTAAACCCACTTTTTGCAGATTTCCCAACAACCAAACATTAACTTTCATCCAATTATCATGACTCAATAGAGAAGCTATCTAACAGCGGACAAACCACCTTTTCATGCCACAAATGTAAGATATTATTACATGGATCAGGATTATGCTGTTCCGACCAATCTTTATGTGACATGTTATTAACTCTTTTTCGTTAATCAAGAAATGTATTTAGTGTCATATAGAGATTGGTCGGGATCATTAATCTTGGTTCATACAACAATTTCTCCACAACTGCACCGTGCCTCACTATGGTCCTAGTGTGGCTCTATCTAGTCACTTCTTGTAGCCGTGTAGGCTTTTATGAATTTTCTCAAAGCTATTGCACCACACTCAAAAGTCAACACCTCATTGTTGCATTCCTTCCATAATGTCATGGCTGAAAACCATCCTCTATGTATGTGTATCACAGTATGCATATGCCCCTGGTGACAAATTTCTCTTTCTTAAAAAGTTCAAGATCTTTAAATGAATTATTTTCTTGGTAGAAACTACACAGAAGTGTATCACAAGTAACAGGTGGTCCTCTCCATTTCTAGAACCTATTTCTACACCTCTTCAAAAATCCAATTCTTACAAAACCTTTTATGGCATCAATCCTTTTAGAGATGTTTTAGAAATAGAATAACTGTCAAACAATTCAAGCTTCCTCCATGAACGTAACTCATTTAACTCAATGCTTTTCACATCCCAATGCCAAGTAAAAATAAATTAAGTAATTTAATTATGGTTTTTTCAGATGCCACTAATTTCATCTCCCGCCAATTTATAATTGCACAAGCTTCAATGTGTTCCGAGATTTTTTTTTTGGGTACAAAAATCAAACAGTAGCCGGTGGAAATTTTTTTATTAAGCAGTCTAAGACTACCAAGTATATAAGATTTTTTAATAAATGTATGTAAGATTTTTTACTTTTAAAGATAAATTAATTACATTTAATTATATCTCATATAAAAAAAAGCAGGATCACTTATAATATGGCCATACTAGCTGAGACAGTAGCACAACATTTAATGAATTACAATAGGGTTGCGCACATCACTTACACACACGCAAAATGTACGATAAGCCGTTGAAAGCACAGTGATTTTATTGTAGGGATTGGGTTTACATTAATTTAGGAACATTATGCAAATTGATTTTGTTCTACTCTCTCAATTATCTGTTTTGCCTCAAATTTAATTGGGCCAATGAAAAATCATCTGATGCACAGCACGCATGCCAGTTGATGCACTTTAAAGCAATTTTTAAGTTTTTTTACCTGGCTACTATTTATGGTAAACTGTTAATTTTTATAATAAATAGATAAAATTCATATAAAGAATAATACAAAATTAATTCACAATATAAAATTATTTTACACTCTAACCAGAAAACCATTAAACTCGTGTTAATGTTAAGTTCAGGAGATCATTTTCATTTGCACACTTGTTTTATCCGTACATAGACCAAAATTGAAGGGTAAAAGTTGCAATATACTCGTTTATTTTAAGTCACGTGTCGTTTTAATTAGATAAAAATTATTTTAGCTTTTTCTTTTTTACAACAAACATTATCACAAAATTTCCTATTTAATTAGATACAAATTGTTTATACCTTTTTTAATCATGCAACTGGTGTAAGACTTTAATTTAATGTAGAAATATAAAGTGGCCGACCTAAATATAAAACTGCTAAAGTTATTTTTAGATTCAAGATACAAGTTGAATTGTTGGAGTGTTTTTTTTTATATTTTTTTAAGTTTTATAGTAGTTTATTTTTAATTGAAATTAATTATATCAAGAAATTATGTTATTCATTATTTTGAAGAGTATCAAATTAAAGTTAAGGGAATAATAGAAAAATCAACTTCACAAGCAAATGTCAATGAGTTAAACTTGGACAATCTAAATATTAACATTTTTCTTAGTGATTATGATTCATTTGTGAATGACATAATTGAAACACAAGCAAAGTTTGAAATAGAACTTTACTTGAAATAAAAAATTTTGTATAGAAGTACTACTTTTGACTTTCTTGTATGATGAAAAAAAAATGGGATCAAGTATCTAATTTTGCAAAAAATTGTTAAAAATGTTTTGAAAATCTCAATTTCAATTGTAGCTTCAAAATTTTCATTTAGTTCAAGAGGTATGTTTTTGAGTTCTCATCGTTCTAGGCTTCATAAATTTACTCTGAAAACACTTATGTGTGTACAAAGTTGGTTGAAACACAAGCAATATATAATAAATAATTAAATTTTATTTATTTAATAAAAGTTGTTTTATTTTTTACTTTTGGTTTTAATTATTAATTTAAATTGTCTAATCATTCATTTTCTTGTTATATAGTTTTTATTAGTATTATTGGACCAAAATAATATATATACTTAGAAGTCAAACATTTGCAAAAATATAAAGAAATTGATTCTAAATATGAGGTAAAATGCCTACATATATTTTTTTTTTTGAAATTTATAGTATATAATTTAATCTATAATTTTAATATAACTAATTTTTGTACAATTTTTTTCACAAGTCATCAAGAATATTTTTAACACATGATCATGATGTTGGAAGTTTAATTACAATTTTTATTTTTATTTTTAAAGTTTATTTACAAGAACTAAATATTTTGTAATATTTATCTATAAGATTTGTCATGTTAGATTTTTGTAATGTTAAAAACCTGACAAATTAATATTATGCTTACTTGTATGAATTGTTATCTCTCTATTGATTTATTTACTTTATACATAAGAAAAATGTGAGTTATGGGTTTGGATATGAGTACATAACGGGTATAGAGATGAGGATTAAAATTGTTATCCGCATAGATATGGAGTTGGATATGAGTATTATTTTTAAATGCATACTATAGGACCCTACCTATTGTCATGATGGAAATACTAGGAGAAGTGAGGGATGTTCTTCTCCTTGGATTTGCCTAGGCTTGGATCTCTTCAAAGGAGACTTGAATCCGCAGCTATGAACACTTGAAGAAGAATGATTCTCGGTTGGAATAGGCTTAAGCCTTGGATGGAAGCATCCAAGCTTAAGGAGCAAAGGATTCCTCACTTCAAAGAGAAGGAAAAGATGAACTCTCCTATGTCTTTTGATGTGAGAAATTTCGGTGACTCTCAAGAGAAAATTGGGCTGAATAAGCTCTCCAATTTTATTAATCTCAAAAGTGAATACAAAAATGTGAAGGGAGGACTTAAGTATGCACGGAAATGAAGCACATAGGCACCTAAACCAAAGCTACACAAATTGGCGCCTAAAGTTTGAATTCAAATTTGAAATTTGAATTCAAACTTTGGTGCACATGTGTAAGTCCGAAAATTTAGGTACCAAGGTGCATTTAGGTCTGATTTGAGAGTCATTTAGGGTTAATTTGAGTGTCACATGTTCAGCCACCAATGGTGCAAAACATGTGACTCAAATGTAACTTAAATGGCTTCCAAATTAAACCTAGTTTAACCTAATTAGCATACTTTAGTATTCCTTGTATTTTCCTATTCTAATGACCTAATTACATTGGTCAAACAATTACAATGGAAAGGAAAAATTACAAGAATGAAAATGAGCCCAATATTGGGTACCAAAAGCCCAAAGGCCCATGAAGCCCAAAACTAGGCCCAACTAGCCTAAAACCTAAAATGCTATTCTATGTGGTCCAAAATACAAGACCAAAATATATGATACCTATACTAACATCATGTATACAAAACATATGAAATTAGCTATAACAAAATATGGCCCATGAAAATTTCAACTTGGGCCTTCCCAGGCCCATCAGGCCCATTGGGCCCTGACTGGCCCAAACCTTCATGTCTAGCCAACTCCTCTTGGCTCCTTCAATATGTCACCTCTTGCCTTCCTAGGCATGATTCCATCATGTCATCTCTAATAAAAGAGTACCAAATGCTCCTAACGACATTTCTTTAGATCTTTTGTTTTTTTTTGGATTTTTTTTATAGTGATATAGTTTGTGGTATCAACATTGACGATTAGATTTTTATTTGTATTAACTAAACAAGTACAAATATGTCATTATACCAATGAAAATATTTTTAATCTATAACATATAATAAAGAGGATTATCCCATTTAGTGTATACATTTTTTAGAATATTTTTCTTTTAAATTTTTAAATAATAAAAAATAATATTAAAAATCAATCATTTTTATAAAGATAAAACTCAAATTCAAAACCTTAATTAGGTTTGAAGACCAAATACAATATCAATTAATCAGCCAAATATTGATAATTTTTAAATACTTTTATTAAATAAAATATAGATGTATGAAGTGTCTCAGCTGCATTAGTAATATATAAAAGGAATCAATGTATAACACTATCATCTTATAACCCTATTGTTTGATTTGACAGTTGCTGTTGAGAATGCTAGGGTTGGAAGACCCTAAGGACATGTTGATCTCTAAAGGGTTGGACCAAAGATAAGTAGAATCAACTTAGGAAAGGTATGAAAGGAAAATTTTTAAAAGGAAGCTTATAACTTAAGTTTTTCAAGAGCTCTAGAGAGAAGCTAAAGAGAGATTCACTCCTTCTTCTTCCTTCTTTTTTCTTCCTTCTTACTAGAACTTTCCTTTTCTACCATTTTCTCAGCTGACCCTAGTAGTTGTGGGTTAGAATCTAAGCTTATGGAAGTGGAAGATTCAAGTCAAAGTCACACGAAGTTCCTTCTCTTTTCCTCTTGTGGATTTGAGTCTTCGAGAAGTAAGGGAAGCTGTGATTTCAAATTTAGGTGTATATTTTGTGGTTGTGATGATTGGAATGAATTAATTAAAGGTGTTGAGTGATTGAATGATGAAGTTGAAAGAGTTTTTGTGGGTTTTGTTGTTCAAAGGGTGTTCATGGAGGCTTATGCTTGTTTATTGATTGAATTGTAGTTTCATGTTGATTCTGATGATGAAATCATGTTGTACAAGCTATATAAATGTTGTTTATTATGTAGCATGTTGTTGGGATTTGCTGATTTTCAGGGGATTGGGTGAAATTAGGTTCTGTACAAGTGTAGAATCTAATATTGATGTCGCTCAATCAAAGTTGTGAATGTTTCAAGGATGTACCATGTTTATGTTGTTTAAGTTAATATGTTGAAAGTTTAATGTTTTATGAGTTGTATGTTGTTAAAGTTGATAAATTAAATGTTGAAAGATGATAAAGTTGTTAAGTTGATAAGTTAAATGTTGAAAGATGATAAAGTTGTTAAGTTGATAAGTTATAGATATATGAGTTAGATATATGGGTTAGATACGTGTCTTAGCTACGATACATAGAAACTAGAGGAGTGTTAAAAATGTTTTCAAGCTTAATATCCCATTCTGTGGATATATGTTGCGGTGCTCTAAGAGTCTGATTAAAACTTTTCAGTAGGTAAGTTGACATCTGAATGGGTAAATTGTTTTTCAGTTGTCTCCTCTAAGTTTTATGTGATATCTATGTGTGGAGAAGGTCAAGACATACATGTATAAACCAACCAAGTGAGTAAAGTACTAGGTTAGGGATTTAGTCTCTACCCTAGTATCGAAGGATTGTGATATTAGAAGGTAATCGGTGAGTTAATCCCATAGGCGACTTAGTGTTGCAGAATAATGTCATGGTAAACTCATATCCAAATTGTTTTATCCTAACATAGTACCATACTTCCTTGTTAAAGTGACAAAACCTGAGAAATCAATCTAACTTATGCTAGTTGTTATTTTTAGCCTTGTGTTAATTGTTGATTTTGGCCTCGATGTAAGCTATTGTTTCTGGTATTATACTAGCCATTGTGATTCAGTAGGGTCACGCCACTTAAATTGCTCACAATAAGATGTAGGAGATCTTCGTAGTTGACATGCATGACGATGCATTATATGTGATGTATACGTTGAAGTGTTGAATACACTAAAGTTGATTAAGTTGTTATGCTAAAATTATTGTTATGATGTGATCTGTTGCGTGTTGATATGAGGGTGATGTTGATTTCATGTTGATTATGTGGTAGTCGTTAAAAGGTGTTTAATGTTGATTACATGTTGAACATGCTATGAGAATGTTGTTCATAAGCTGATATGTTAAATTCTTTTCACAAGCTTACCCTATGTTTTCCCTATGATTAAAACTGTAATTATCATATTTGGTATGTGAGTAAGACAAGATTAGCGGGACGTTTTGTATAGTTTGGAGGATAGTCACGCTAGAGGTGGCTAGTTTTGTTGATGACCACTCTTATGTAGTCAAGTTTTGTAAATATGTCGGCTGACACCTATGTTTATTTTGCGCTTAGTACTGTAATTTGTATATATATATATATATATATATTATATTTGATACTAGTTACTAGTTGTATTATAACCTTTAGTTATGATCTATGTTGTTTAGTTTTTTGCTATGCAGTAGTTATTCAATAGCAGTGTAGTGACATGCGATGTTGTTATAATCAAACTTAAGTTCCCATGAATTTAAATCAATTAGGATTGACAAAAAAAATCTTTACATACAAGTATGAAGTATGCATAGATAAAATCTGCTCTGAATTTTAAATAAATAATTAAATGAGTACTTGTTTAATAATAAAGTGAGAACAAATAGTGAGTTACTCATATTTGTGGTTGTTCATTTTAAAAATATTAAAAATACTCTTAATTATATATAAAAGAATTTGATTTAATTTATTTGTACACTAAATATATGTATCATAATCATTTATTTTTAGTACAAATATATATTATAAAATTATTTTTTATTATAAATATATATTTTAAAATTATTTATTCTTAGTCTTTATTTTATTTCTTATATTTTTATTTTACATAATGTTTGGTTAGCGGAAACCATGTTTCATGAGTATAGATTAATTATTAGTTGTTGATTTTGAAACACTATCGTGAATCATATTCATAAACCAAATTTTTTTTTAAAGTTTATATTTTATCAAATATCATCAGTTACTAGAGTATACTTGTAAAAACCCCAAGCGTGTGGTTCAGCGGTAGGGGTTGATCCACGTTTAAACAAGGTCAGGGGTTCGAATCCTGCCTTGTGTATGCAGTCGCGTTAAATCTTGGGGCTAGCTATCCCACCCTTTGAGGTGCCTCCAACGTAGCGAGGAGATTAGTCACTGCTATCGGCGGTGGATACTCCAGGGACGAACAAAAAAAAAAAAAGAGTATACTTGTAAATATATGAAAAATTCATGGATAGTCACATTAATCAGAGCGGGTGATGGGAGCAATTATTTGTCTCATCCTATCCTATTGTCATGCCTAAATCTAATCCTAATTATTATATTTGAGTATCGGTAATGGAGGAGGCCCATGGGTCAAGGGCCCAACTACTAGGGCTATGGCCAAGAGGATACATGAAGAATGGGCCCATGCTCAAGAGAAGCCCATCATACTTTTCAGTTGGGCTTTGCCTCAAGCCCAAGTAGATTAGGAGTAGTTTAGGTTTGGGCCTTTGGGCTTGTATTGCATTTTAGGCCTTGTATTTCAGCCACCTAGATTAGGATTTTCATTTCATGACAATGTGAATTTAGGGTTAATTTAGGTTAGCATGTGCATGTTCATTTGCATGTAATTAGTATGGCATTTAGTAGGCATTTCGGCCATGTACACACATGCACATGGTGTGACCGAAATGCTACTCAAATGGATACCAAATTACATCCAAATGAGAGTGCACATGGGGTGGTGACCAGTTGGCACCAAAATTTGAATTTGAATATTCAAATTTTGGCGCCTAAGGTTAAGTTAAACCATACCATGGTTTAACTTAACCTTAGGTTAAGCTAGACGTGCCCATCACACTACATTCCCTATAAATTCACCTTGGCCGGACCTTGTAGCTACTTTTGGATCATTTTATGAGAATTCTACTCTTAGCAAATTCTCCCTCCGAAAGTCTCCTTGAATCCTTTCTTCTACCCTACTTGAGATCTTCTCCTTGTAGAGTTAGGATTCCCACACCTTCTATCTGGAATAGTTCGGTGAACTTAGGCTACCTTGCTCCTTCTTTCAAGCTTTAATTCCTTGCATCAATCCAAGAATCCGAGAAGGAGTTGATTGGAAGCATTCCTTGAAGTTCTTCTCCAAGAAGAACCTCATCAGGTAATTTGGTATACAATTATATTAAGTATATAAAAAAATTGTTACATATATTGATTTTAACTTTTTAAGTGACTCAAGTATTATCTAATGTGAAGATATTTGTTATTCATTATAAAAAGATATTATATTTGATTTATTTAACTAAATAATTTTTTTATTTCAAATGATTTATAAAATAGCTGAAATACTTCTTATACTACATTTTTTTTCTTCTGAATTTCTTATAATTTATTAATTTAAACGAGAAGAAAAATTTTAAGCTAAAATTTATTGAAGCATAGGAGACTTTAGTTTGTTTAACTAATAATTATTTATGCGTTCATAATTTATTTTATCTTAGATAGTTGATTTTGAAAACCTCAACAAATACGTCATGTCATCCAAAAAGAAAAATTTTAAAGTACATAATAATATGATTCAATTTTGGGTATTGAAGTGATTATGTTGAAAGAAACTATTCATCACATGTATCTTCACGCTCTCTGATAATAATTAATCACTGCTTTTAATAATAGATATTTCATATTAATATTATCATGATCTAAAAATAAGGAACGCAACATCGTGCACAAAGTGAATGCAAGATTTGATCTAAAGTCAAATTCTTACACATTTTATTTTTAATAAGTCATTTAGGTATGAAATTTAAAAATATGTCAATCTCGTTATGTTAGTTAAGTAATGAAATATTATAGTATGAGTTATTTATTTATGTATTAAAATTACAATGACAACACTAGACTTTGAATTTAAGACTTTGTGCATATTACTTAACATTACTAGGTCAACCATAATGGATTGTAATATGAGTTTAAATCCTACGAATACAAATATTATTTAAAAGAGAAACATTTAGATGAAAATAAAATCTAGTTATCTACAAGTAATTAAAGTAGAGTATTTTTCATATTACAATGACTATTTCTTTTTATTAGATCTTATATTTATTAGTATTATATTTATACCATTATATAAATTAGATATTTTTTTATAACTATTTTTTCTTCTATTTTTATATAGTCTATTTTATCTTTTAGTTATTTTTTACACTTTCTTAAAATCATCTTCTCTTAAATATCTCTTTCTTATTTTTATTATATTTTATTAATGGAGTCAAGACATTCCATATCTCTATATTTATTTAAAGGTATTTAAAAATTATTAATATTTATTAAATCAATTATTATTGTACCTAATTCTCAAACCTCAAAATATTAAGTTCAAATTTTAGATTTGTAAAAATAACTAACTTTTAATATTATTTTTATTATTTAAAAATTTAAAAGTAAAACAATTCAAAAATCACATACACAAAAATAAAAAATCACTTTTATATATAAATATAAATTAATCATTTATTATTTTATTTTATTTTATTATGAAACTATTTATGAATAGCTATTCATAATTTTTATTTTTATTTTAATACAGTACAAATATAAAGTGTCTTTATCCAGCTAATAAATAATAATAAAAGTTTATATCGTCATTAAAATTATACGTTAATAACATATAATTGCTAACTCAAATGTTATATAAAAAACTAATTTATTATTTATCATTTATAACCAATTATATAGCAGTTTTTAAACTTAGGAAGCAAGTATATTGTTATATTCTTCAAAGAAAAAATATATAGAAAATTATAAGAAAAATAGCTTATATATTGACTATACATTATAGTCTATTGAAAAATTTATTATGTATGATGAATTTATTAATTTAAAAAAAAACACTTAAAAATTATATATACCATAATTTGTAAATGATTTTTTTTGGTAGATTAATTTTTTGGTAGAGAAGCTTTAATTTGTAAATGATTAATAACGACGTATAACAATTTTAATTACATAGTCATTAAACTCATACTACAGTACATAAAAAAAATAATAAAAAAACCTGCATATTGGCCTCACTACTTTTGCAATGCTTCTATTTGACTACTCCAAACATGAATATGTAACTTGTTTTTATAGAAGTTTCTTTTTTGTTTTTAATCTTTTTCATTGTTGAATAACATGATATTTCTCTCTCTATCTTAATATGATCTTAACTTACGAATCACTCATCCCATCCAACTTGATTTAATTCGGTACAAAAGGAGTGAGAGAATTTTCTTAAAAAAAATGACCGTAAGTTAGTTTAATTCATGATATATATATATATATATATATATATATATATATATATATATATATATATATATATATATATATATATCATTATATTAATAATATGTTTTTATTATGATTTTTTTTCTTCAAAATATCTTTAATATATTTTTTTATTTTCTAATTTGACTTTATGAACCCTCCTTCTCAACTGTTTGTCTTGAACGTTTAACTTCTTTTTCAAGTATTCACTCTCTTTTTAGAGCATCTCCTCTTGTTCCTTTCCTCTTTCTCTTTCTCCTTCTCCTTCTCCTTCTCCTCCTATTTCTTAATGCTACAAAAAATGGATGCTTGTGAAATAAAGAGTGTGTGAGAATTTTAAAATTTTATATTTTTTTAAAAAAAATTAAAATTATAGAATTTTAATCCATTTTGAAATTTTAAAATATTAATGAAGGGAGTGTGTGTGAAAATAGTGAGTGCTTCGAAAACAAATTGAATAGGAAGGGGGTGCATGTGTGAAGAGGTGAGTACTTGAAAAAAAACACCTTGAAGGGGATCATAAATTGAGAAATAAAAAAAATAATAAAAAAAATTTAAGGGTATTTTGAAGAAAAAAGTATAATAGAAGTGTATCATTAATGCATGGAGGTATATATATAATGAGCCCTACACTTTATATACACTTTGTTGACCTCATCACCAAACAATATGGGTTATCACACTCTCTTCATGTCGGAAACTAGATATGTCGAGCGTGAAATTTGCTAGACTGTAAGCTCAAAAACATCAATTATCTCTATGATAGACTTTGATACTATCTTAAAAAGGTGGATTAAAACTTAACTAAACCTTACAAAATTAATTTATTGTTCTTCATTATATACACTTTGTTGGTTTATCAGAATAAACTTTGTCAAACTAAATAACACGATATAGTTATATCAGAATGAGAAAATTATATTTTATTAAATAATTGGTGAGTTTTTTTTACAATAGTGAAAACAAAATTAAAATTTAAGATATCTATCCATATATTTTTTATTTATAATATAAAAAGTTGAGTTACAATCTATTATGTTGACAATGTCTCTATAAAATTAATCGTACACTTTGCCACATTAGTGTATTTGCATGTGTCAATCCTTATTCATCTCCTCACATTTTTCATGTAACTATCATTTGTTATTATCACAATTAATATAATATTTAGTGATTATGTCTCTAATCAATATTTGATCACTTTCTTAGACCAAAATAAAGTTTTTGTACTATGAAATCTCATAATGACACCTTATTCCTATTCCATAATCACCTTTGTGAGTCTATATATCTAACTTTTTTTATTTTTGTGTATAACTTTCTTTCTATGTCTATTTCTTTGTCTCTTTCCTTCTACTATTTTATTTGCATAAGAGGAAGATAATTTATTGAAGAAGTCATAGAAATTGTCATGGAAGGATTTTTCTTCTCAAAATAAATTATATATTTAATATACTTTTTAATTAAATAAAATTTAAAATTTTCACTTATTTACCCGCACAATGCGTGGTACATATCTAGTCGTAAATATTATCTAAACTCTTTTACTAATATGCGGACCCTAGTGGTCCAGTTTGCGAATTCTACAACATATCACAGTGGTTCCTTGTTTGATAAAAAATATCTTCCTTTCTCAACATAATCATATCATGTCATTCATTATTCAACAAGAATACTAATTCAAGAAAAAATGAATTAGGGAAACTGAAAGGTAGAAGAATTAGAAACAAAACATGGTAACATTAATCAGGAAGTGGTTGAGAGCTAGCTTTTAGTTTGGACTCCACATACTAAAGAATAAGCAAAAAGTAAGGATTGATTTAGTCGTTTACATTTGTTGGAAAGTAATAGTTTGCTTTCTGTGTCTGAGCAGTTAACAAGCACAAATTGCTCTTCTTTACGTCAAAGCGATCAACACACGAATCGTGTGTTACGACCCCTGAGAAAAATTTTCAGAAACCAAAGACGTGTGAGTGAGCAACAAAAGATTCCAACCATAGTTAAACTTTCCCCACATTCTGTATCATGACAGTTCCATGGAATGCTAGAACTGAACTTTTTCTTTGCACTTACTCTACATATATGAGATCTCATCGAAGACTGTGTTCGTGAAATATTTTTGTTTCCACAAGTTGTCTTGTTTTCAGGACAAGTTTGACCATGACAGACATATTTGAGACCCAACCATCTCCTGATTCTTCAAATTATGCATCAAGCAGTGGCCTCTCTGGGGATGATAAGGAAATTGGGTATAGAACTGCAACATCAAAGCATTTATATCTTTTGGCCAACAACTCTGCTCTTCACATCTTACCCGTCAAAATTGACCTGAATTTTGCTCGCATGGTAAGAGTATATGCAACCTTTCTAAGTGTATTTAGAGTGCCACCCTCCCTTGGAAGAATATTTTAACCAAGCTAGCAATGTCTAATATATTGTTCAGTCAGGTTTCCCAATAGAAATTAATAATAACAAAGTCAATGAATATTTTATATCTGTAACATTGATAACAAAGAAATCTACAATCCAGACATTTATGAATAACAAACATGTAAGTGAATAACAGTGATGGTTTTAGAAATGTAACTTTGAGCCTAACACATACCTATAGAACTGGTTTGTAATGTTATATATATTATTTTAGTTTTATCACTTGATGTTAGATCTCTAACATCCTTCATGTTGAGGACTAAGTATATGCAGATGAACCAATAGGCCAATAATAATCATAAGATAACTACTATCATTTTAGAAAGTAAATTTGATCTTAACTCATCTACATAAAATCAACTTATAAATTAATAATTATTTTCAGTTATATACTTTATTTTAATCCTATCATTAGTCGATGTAAAATGAATTATGGAATGTGAACTTGTGAGTTAACAATTTGGACCACTACTATTGAGAAAAGGGTAAGTAACAATTATTATGAATATGTTAAGTAAAATCCTGTGGAAGCCATATAGAATTTAAACATGATCAGAGCAGAAACCAAATATTTTGCCTATTATTTTCCCTTTAAATAAAGATTACAAGTAATTTTGATATGTAGGTGATGGCAGAGGTGGTGGGTACTTTTATTTTGATGTTCTGTGTATGTGGAATCACTGCAAGCACACAATTCCAAAATGGTGCAGTGGGCCTTCTGGAGTATGCAGCTACAGCAGGATTAACAGTGGTGGTGATAATTTTCTGTATAGGGCCAATATCTTGTGCGCACGTTAACCCAGCTGTCACAATAGCCTTTGCAACAATTGGTCAATTTCCATGGTTCAAGGTGCTAATAATAGAACAAGAGCATAGCATAGCATACATAGCCCTTGTTAAAATTCCAGTAGTATAATTGATTAGTTTATGACTACTTATTTCTTCAACAGGTTCCAGTTTACATAATAGCACAGACAGTAGGTTCTATGTCGGCAACATACATAGGTAGCCTTGTATACGGCATAAAATCAGATGCTATGATGACCATGCCACTCCAAGGGTGCAACTCTGCCTTCTGGGTGGAGGTTATTGCAACTTTCATCATCATGTTCCTCATTGCAGCTTTGACATCTGAATCTCAATCAGTAAGGGCTAAGCAACAAAATTACATGTTTGAGTTGCTTTGAAAATGAAACTAGCTAATCAAAACTTGACGCACTGTGCAGGTGGGCCATTTATCTGGCTTTGTTGCTGGAATTGCAATTGGGCTTGGTGTACTAATCACAGGGTACCTACCCACTAACTCTAAACTTTTGCAAAATGCTTAGTAAAATTAGTTTGTAACTTTTTGTTTGGTTCAACTTATTTTAGATATTGCTAATTTAGCAGAATTAAGATGAACGTCTGATTACACAAGCAAACAAAGGCTGTGAAATGATTAAAATGTGACACTGATTGGAAAAAAGCAAATGACAGAAAAACTGTTCAAATGATTTGGACATTTACAAATAATGCCATTGGAAGCACCAATTAAGAGAGCAGACAGCATGCGTCTCGCTATCTGAAAAAAAGGAGAGAAAGACCAAGAAGGACATTGGATTAAATTGTTAAAAAAATTTCATGGTGAATAATATCTAAAAGAATAAATAATAAAAATATATATATATATATATATATATTCTTTAACAGAGTCTATAACGTAATCCATATATGTAGCCGACTTCACCAAGCAAAAAAATTATAACATGATCTGAGATCACCACATATTCAGTCTTAAATAATCTTTATACCACAAGTTAATAATCAAAATTATCAATTAATGAAAAAGAATTAACAAAATTTGATTACATGTTATTACGTAAAATTTGATCTTGAATCACGCACTAATTTTTCCATCAAATGAGATAAGGCTTTTGTTGTAGTTATTGGTCTAGACATTAGAGAAGTAACTATTTTTTTTTGCCAATGGGAAAGTTTTTGAAAATGAAGATAAATACTTTTCTGATATAAGTGTCATCAAACATGTTGTTAGTCTTTTTTTTTTCTTTCCTTATATCAAAATCATTTGTTTAATTTTTGTTGCAGCCCTTTCTCAGGTGGATCAATGAATCCTGCAAGATCATTAGGTCCAGCAATTCTCTCATGGAAATTTAAGGACATATGGATATACATGCTAGCCCCGAGTGGTGGAGCTGTAGCAGGAGCTGCAACGTTTCGTTTCCTGCGCCTTCGTGACCAACATTCTAGTACTTTGTCCTCTCCAAACATCAATGATGTTGGTCGTCCCATACCCTTTTGCTCAAGTTAGTGCACCAATATCAAATACTGTGATTTTAGACCAAATTAAAGAAACTGCAGAATCAATAGTAATCATTGCCTATTAGATACCTTTAGCAGTTGAATTCTTGGTTGTTCCTTTTTTTCACTAGGGAAAAGTGGGCCCATGATTTTGCTGGGAGAGAAAAATTGGAGTTTGTTCTCAAAGAGTAGAAGAGTTCAGACAAAGATTTGTGTTAAGAACAAAAGGAATATCAGATGATGTTTATCGTAAGTTACCACTGTAATTAATTACAGTAAACTTATTTAAAAATGTGTGGTAACAAAAATATGACAGAAACGTCATGCAGAAACTCATAAATATAAATGACATCATAACGTGAGGAATTGGAAGGCAGGAATCATATCATATCAATCCATATTTGTTGAAAGGAAAATTTGTTTTGAGGACTAATTTTGATTCGATTGAGTTCGTATAAAATGTTTTTATTGTTTGATTTTAAAAGATAAAACGAAAATTTAGAATCAAATCATGAGTTTGAGATAATTAACAATGTTTTTCGTTGATGACTTAACATTTTAATTTGCGAACAATATAAATAACCGATTTCAAAATGATTATCAAACAATCAACTGCAACAACCAATGATCTGCAAAGAATCTATCGAATTGCAAAAAAAATAACTTGATAAATGAACTTGAAAAGTGTTCTCGAGAAGTCCTTCGAGATCACCCTCATCCACTAACACAACACCAAAAATGCTTTTTTGTGGCAATTTTTATGTTATTTAGCGACCATACAAATGATTATTAATATCTTTACCGGCAATTAGATTATGGCCGTTGTATGTAGGATCGGTAAAATTATTAATGACATTTAAAGTGAGTGCTGGTAAAGACCTTTTAAATGGTCGGGAAAAATAAAAATTTTTAATGACAATTCTAGTGACAATTTTAATGGCCACTAAAAGTAATTTCATTGAATAATAGATTTTCATATATGTAAAAAAAATTGTATAGAAATACAATTGAATCTCATTAGATAAAATAATTTATTTTGATAGCATATTAATACTCAATTAGTTAAATTCAATTAAATAAAATTATTTTTAGTCCATGCATTGAAATTGATGAGGGAATCAAATTCAATTTTTCATCCATTGAATTTTTTTTAAAAAAAAAAAACTACTTTCTTTACTAATATTCTCATCCACCATTTCTCATAAAAATAATGAGAATAATAATTTTTTTATGAGTACTCCATATTTGCAATAACACCAAATACCCATTTATTAGAGTAATGCAAAATTTATGAGTTTATCATGTCCTTGAGATACCAAGGAAACCATTGAAAAGACAAAATGAATAGTCAATGATGTCATGATCCAAAGAAATTACAACAAAGGTCTCTTATGATTTAGAGCTATTTGCTAAAATGTCTAAAAGGTCTTCATCAATTGTAATTGAATCCTGCAAAGCACAAAATAAACAAATGTCCTCCTTCAATGCAGGTTCATCAATTTCCTGTTAACAATATAACATTTAATGTACTATCAAATCAAATGCAATATTACAACAAAAGAATAACATGTGCATAAGAAATGGATTAGGCTCAATACCACGTTATACTTTAAAAGAGAAAATGAATTTGCTGAAATGGAGTATATGAACATAATTGTAATTACTTCAAACAAACATTATGGCGTATCTGATGGCTCTAGCTAACCCTTTCTTTGACAACCAAAAAGTTCCTAAATTCAATCTAGAAAAAGGTGGGGTGCATAGTGGCCATATTCAACGTGGACTTACAAGCCAAATTTTCAAAATAAAACACTGGGGAAACCTGTTGTGTTTGACATGGACATGAGTGCAGGGGATTTTCTAGCTCTATTTTACCTTCTAAAAGTGCCGGTTCAAGTAATCGACCTTAAGGTATTTGATTTTTTTCATTTTTTTTTTATTATTTCTTTAAATTTAATTGTTCTACATTAAACCAAATATTAATCAGTATCATAAAGTAAAACAAACTAATTCTACCACGCACGTCTTAAATTTAAAAGAAAAACTGTGAAATGAAATTAAGTAATACAATGTCTAATAAATAATTACCATTCATGGATAAATTGGCAATTGCCTTTGCTGCTAGTATGCGAACAACTTCATCATTATCTTTTCTAGTAAACTTGAGCAAGGAAGTGAGGTCATCATCTTGAACCATATTGTTTTTGTTAACCTCTACATATTATAATAAATCAAATTACTATAGCAATTGGAATTTTAGTTGATTGTGATTCTACAAATTCAAACAAAAAGGTTGAGAAATTACAAAAGTAACTTAAACCTCTTTAAGAAAAAATAGCATGTGTAAAACAATAAGACATAGGCCAAACCTGTTTTCACAGTTACAGTGGATTTTGTAGGTAATTGTGATTCTACAAATCCAAAAAGAAAAATATATAAGCTATAGAATAGAAAAAAATTCAACCAGGATATCATATGCTGTCATACAAAAAAAAGACTAAAACAAGCTACATGATAAATAGATATTATTAAATAAATAAACACAAATGATTAGTACTAGAGACCTAATTAAGACAAGACATTTAGACAAGGGCATTGAATTGTTTCTCCATGTTCTTGAGAAAAGGCATAGTCTAAAAAGTTCTCTACTCCATCCAAATATTCTTTACTAACTCTATCACACTCCATCCACCTTTTACTATGAGGGTTATCCATGACTATTCAAAAATTCTGCATTTATATGAGTATTGTGATAATTGAAGCTTTGTATGTAAAAAGAAAAGGCAAGGCATGTGCTAAAGTATAAATGAAAACATTGAAAATAAGTAGCAATTTCTTTTGTTACTTTTTTTTCAATGTTTGTATGTCTATATATAAGTAGCTTATTTATTATTTCACTACCTATCATATATCAATAGTGTTCATGCATTCACACTCGTCAGATCCTAACAATACATTGTTTAACATGAATTCAAAAAGTCATTAATGATATTCAATAAAGGAGACAGAAAGATAGTTGTTAAATGTAATGCACAAATATGGAAATAACCGAATAGCTGTGGGGCTCAAGGTTTTATAGGAATTTAACCTGTCAGAATACCAGAAATGACATCAAAAGTAAAAGTCTTTGAAACATCTAGTGGCTCCCTACAGGAAGGTGATGGCCAAAGATCAGGATATCCAGTACCCCTACAAAAAAATATATATTAATAAAAGTAATTGATTAATACTTGAATAAAAGAATTTAAATGTAATGCTTAACATCTATGTAATAATCAGACTTTTTGAATTTTTACATGCTCTTTAATCTTAAAATGAGATAACATACTCAGAAAATTTAATATTAAAAAAAAAAAGAGAGAGACAAATCTATAAAGGTTGAAATCTACCTCCTTTAGTATATTAAATACTAAACATTGTTTTTGAGACTAATATGATGAACTCGTCAGACTGAAATTTTAAGAGATGATAAAAGTTTACAGAAAAAGTAAAATTTTAAGCAACCAAATATAACAATATTTGATGAACAATATTTAACATAATTATATCCTTTATACATAGTTAAATGAAACAAAAAGCACGCATCATGGACCATCTCAGGTTGAAGAAGGGGATAGTCCAAAGACATATTTGATTGTCATCTACTGAATTTCTGGTTCAGTGACATGTAGGAAAGTACCGAGAGTTATTCATATTTGTGGCGGATTTTGGCTTGCCACTATAATCCATGATCTGCCATTGATAACACTCAACTGACTTGAGTGGACTAAATCAAAGCACATGCCTCAATCAAATTTTTAAACATTTTTTAAAATGATAACCACTCAATTGCAAAAAAAAAATCCTGACTTTTTGAAGTAAAAATGGAAAGGAATTTTTGAATAAAAATTTGAGCAATTTTTTCATTGAAAATAAATTTGTGCTTCAAAGAAAAATAAACACCTTTTGGAAGTAGCTTGAGCTTTTCCCTTTCAAAATATGTTTCCTAAATACCTTTGGGGATAAACCCTTCCTAAGTTACAGACTTGGACAAAATCTTGACAAAAGGCCTGACATTCTTTAATAAAAATTTCACAACTATATAGGTGCAAATCAATATAAATGAGTAAATGACCCAAAAGAGCTACCTGCAGAGCTTAGGTGCTTATTATTTGGCATCATAGTTGGTTGTGGATGTCACAAAAAGGGCTACCTACAGATGAGTTGACCAAAAAGACTAAGTAAAACATCTTAGAGAGTATCATCTGCCAAGGCATCGGCTTTCAGGGGCAATGCTAAGTGCAACATCGAGGAGTTAGCTAGTTTAGTTTTTAAAAATAAAACCTAGAAACACCTCCCCTCACAGCAAATTTTGAACTACATACACCCTCTTATGTCTTATCATTTCAGTATGCAGATAAAACTTGTTAAGGTAAAGCATAAATGATACAAATTTTAATCTCCTCAATAAATAGAATTGGAATTAATAAAATACCTCCCAGCATTTTAATTTCTATGTTAAAGATACTCCTAAATTTA
The DNA here is from genome assembly GCF_000230855.2 of Cajanus cajan. Classification (NCBI taxonomy): domain Eukaryota; kingdom Viridiplantae; phylum Streptophyta; class Magnoliopsida; order Fabales; family Fabaceae; genus Cajanus; species Cajanus cajan. The sequence continues at coordinate 40,363,292 of NC_138523.1, forward strand.
TTTTGGTAGAGAATATGCTCACCAAGTGGCAATATATCCAGTCAAATCCTAAAAATCATTATTTTAAAATATCAAATACTTAAAGTCTCAAATCACTCTATATCCATAAAAGATATGTTCGATCAAAGGTGATGTTTGTGTGACTAGGCAAAATTAAAAAAAAGGATTAAATTTTTCATCCATTGTCATTGTAAAACTATTTAATACTTTCATTCAATCATGTTGCCACTTGTTAAAAAAGCTTGACTGTAACAAAAGCTTTTGAAGAGGTGAAACTCTTAATTATGACTGATGAGAAAAAATATGATTCAACGATAGTGTACAGGTCAAAATTAATAAACTCACTACCCTGAGCTATGCTTAAAATACATTACTATCTCCTCTTATTTTCATGCCAAATTTTGAAAATCTTGAACTATAATAATTATGTGTATGTACATACATGTATATATAACACTCAATATAGAAGGTTCTTAAATAAAACTAAGCACCAATAATACTTATATATCAATATTTTCTGCCAATTTCAGAAACATACAGCCACATGCATATGGTGTGTACGAATATATGCATATAACTTTGTATAGAAAGCAACTCAATATAGAAGTATTAGATCTTGGTTCTTTAAAAGATATGTGATGGGAAAGTTTACTTCAATTAGTTAAGTAACAGCTCCGAACAACCATCCGGATGTGCACACAGCTCAGTTTATAAAAACATTCCTTAAACCAGGAATGCTTATAATAAGTGCTAACAAAGCATTCACACATAACAACATGTCTTTCACCATATAGCCAGTGTCTCATCACGTATGTATATGAAGACCGAAAGCCAGAAGTTGACAGTGAAGCTTATCATAATGTTAGATATCTTAAATCTTCACTCTGTTCCATCAATATAAATGTATTAAAAAATCGAAAGACAGAGCCACTAATCTATTAGTGACGAAGGGATGTATAAATTGGTTAACCCTCCCTGTTACAACTTACAAGTAGTTAGAAATCCCAAAAAAATTAAAAATGGATTGTGAATCAGAGTCGATAATAGTGAGGTATTGGTTCAGAGGAGAAAGGATATTTTACGAATTACAGGTCAAGGACATAACAGAAACAAACAAAACAAATAATTCATGAATAAATAAAAGTCAAAATGGCTTAAATGTGAGAAATTCTGAAATTGAAGATTGAAATTGAGAATGATAGTGAGACCTAACTAACCTTGATATTCAGCGGCAATGAGGACACGACGGAGGAGTTATTGACGGCGGAAAAGAGACAAAAGGATTAAATTGAATCGTGCAAAACAAACCCTAAAATTGAAATTGAAGACAAAATCACAAGATATATTACCATATGAAGATCCAAAAGGAGAATGAGTTGACCCAGCCATCGAAGTTATGCTCAAAAGATAGATGAAGCCATTAGTGAGAGTGAGAAGCGAGAGTGAGAAGCGAGAGTGAGAGTGAGATGACGGTGAGAAGTGAGGTAAAAGATGAAAAATGCCTTATGCACTGTGAAGAATTTTTTAAAAAAGAAGTTTAAATAAAAATTAATATTAACGGTAATTTTAAAAAATTGTCACTTTAATTAAAGTTTTACTGACTAATTTTTATTGGTCACTAAAAGCTTTAACTAAAAATAATATGCAGGCAATTATCTTATTGCCACTAAATAATAGTCGCTAATGATGCTTTTTGTTGTAGTGTAATATCAACGGACTTGTAGGTAAAGGCAGTAAAGCATCCCGGCATAACCACGTAACTATCAACCTAACCACACACAGGTTGACTTAGTCACAAACAAGGCAACTTATAATCATGTTTTATGTACTAACTTGACAATTAACACGTTACACAATGCATCACGCAACACACTTTAAAACAAATATGTTCATATCAGATAACAACTTTCTTTCTCTTATTTCTTTGACTCCGGTCATTATAAATAAGGTCTTATATCAAAGGTTTGAGTATGCTATTTCTAATATTCTTATCGTTATGTTGGAATTTTTAGTGATTTTGGTGTTAAAGTACTGGGTTTTGGACTTTCTTTCTATGTGAAGAATAAATTCAAATTGTGTTAGTCCATCATGTCTCACTTAATCAAGTGGAGGGGGAGTTACATTGGGATAGAGAGTGATTCAATTTAAGAAAACAACAAAATACATAGAGAAGAGAGAAAGTTACAAGTCGCATATCCATCGGGTAGTGTTTGTTAAATTGCAATTGGAGATTCGTTTATCGTTGGATCAGGTTGATTTTTGGACAACAAGTTCACACAATGTAGTGTTCCATATTCAACGGTTAGATCATCAAAAGAAAGTCTAGAGTTGGGAAAAGGCATCTCACAGTAACAACTTTGTTTTGAGAATTTTCATTTTCGTATTTCTCAATTCTAAGCAATTGTGTGCAGTTTTACTTTGATTTATTGTAAGCACTATTTGGTGCATTCTTTTGGAGACTCTCTTGTACCATTTGTTGATCATAGTAGAGTTTTTTTTTTTATTTAGTCTGAATGACTCGTGATTCTTACCCTTATATTGAATAATTTTTACACGTTAAAAATATTTGTGTCTCTTGTGCGTTCGGAATATCTATTTTGTTAGTACTCCTTGCAAATTCTTTCCCACATCATAGTGGTATCAAAGCTCTTTGGTTAAGGAGTTGTTTGGTTTGCTTGAATGATGAGGGCACATACGAAGATGATATCTTTGAATAGAGCAAATTATCACCTATGACAGGACAAGATGAAAGACTTGTTATTTGTGAAGAATTTACATCTTCCTATCTTTGCTTCTAATAAATCAGAATCCATGTTTGATGAGGAATGAGATTTTGAGCATCAAAAGATGTGTGGATTTATCAGACAATTTGTTAATGATAATGTCTAGAATTTTATTACTAATGAGACACATGTGAGAAACCTATTGGATAAGCTCAAGTCCTTGTATGCTTCTAAATCAGAGACTAATAAGTTATAGTTGCTGAAGAATTTTGTGGAATTGAAGTAGAAAGAGGAGACTCCCATTGCAGATCACTAAGTGAATTTCAAGGGCGTTTTGATCAATTATCTAGAGTGGGTATAAAATTCAACGAAGATTTATTGGGATTGTTCTAATTAAATTCTCTACCTGATTCATGGGAGACATTCCAGGTTTCCATGATTAGTGTTGCTCCTAATGGTGATGCTTCTTTGCAAATGGAAAATAGTAGTGCACTTAATGAGGAGACGAGAAAAAAGACACAGGTATTTCATCTCATTTAGAGGTGTTTGTTACTGAAATAGAGGGAGACACTAAAAGAGAGAACAAAAGGGTGGTAGAGACCAAAGCAAGAGCAAGTCCATATCTCGGCACAAGAATGTGGAGTTTCACTTTTGTCACAAAATAAGACATATATAGAGGAATTGTTTTATGTGGAAGAAGAAGAATAAAGACAAGAAAGGTGAGCAGAGAGAGATCATGATGATAGTGACCATATTACTACTGCTACTAGTGATGATCTTGTTGTTCTCCGTGATCTTGATGCAATTAATCTTGTATCCAATGAGAGCATATGGATAATAGATAGTAGTGCTACACTACATGTTACAGCCAAGAAGGAGTTCTTCACATCTTATACTCCTAGTGATTTTGGAATCTTAAAGATAGGTAATAATAGCATGTCCAAGGTGATTGGTATTGATGATGTTTGCTTGCAAACCAACATAGGGCATGTAGTTGTTGCTTAGAGGAGTTAAGCATGCTCTAGATGTTCGTTTAAATTTGATTTCTGCGCAAGTACTTGATGATGGTGGTTATGATAATCATCTTGATTCTAGAAAGTGGAAACTCACCAAAGGTAACTTGATCATGGCCAAAGGGGAGAGATATTCTAAACTTTACTTGACAAAAGCTTTGGTTGCTAAAGACAATGTGAATGTTTTGTATATGGAGGCCTCTTTGTGACACTGAAGGCTTAGTCATATCAGTGAGAAAGAGCTAAATTATTTAGCCAAAAGGATGTGCTTTAAGGATTGAAGAATGTAAAGTTGAAGAAATATTTTCATTGCATGGTTGGTAAACAGACTAAAGTATTCTTCAATAAGCATCCTCCTTCTAGGAAATTTGAGTTGCTTGAATTGGTGCATTTAGATGTTTGTGACCCTTTGAAAGTAAAATATTTTGATGGTGCACTTTATTTTGTTACTTTTATTAACGATTATTTTCAAAAACTATGGGTCTATGCTTTGAAGACAAAAGACCAAGTGTTGCAAAAGTTCAAAGAGTTTCATGCCTTGGTTAAGAGCCAGTCAGGTAAAAAGTTAAAATGCATTCGTACTGACAATGGTGGTGAGTATTGTGGACCATTTCATGTCTATTGTAGGCAACATGGTATTGCACATGAGAAAACTCCTCCTAAAACTCCTCAGCTGAATGGTTTAGCGGAGAGGATGAATAGGACATTGATTGAGAAAGTTAAATGTATGCTCTTATAGGTTAAGTTACCCAAGCATTTTTTGGGTGAAGCATTGTACACATTGGTGCATGTTATCAATCCCAATCATGTTGTTGCTTTGAATACTGAGGTACCTAATAAAATTTGGTTTCACAAGAATGTAAAATATGATCATTTGAGAGTTTTTAGTTGCAAGGCATTTGTGAATATTCTAAAGGATGAGAGATCCAAGTTGGATGCAAAGACAAGACAATGTATCTTCATTGGTTATGGTGAGGATGAATTTGGTTACAAATTCTATGATCTTGTTGAGAAAAAGCTTGTTAGAAGTCATGATGTTAAGTTCATGGAAGACTAAACCATTGAAGACATTGATAAGGTGGATAAGTATATACCCAAGGGAGATAGTGGCATGGTTGATGTTGATCTAGTTTGATTGTCAATTCATAATCTGGATACTAATGAGTATGTGATCTTGATAGATGGGGGAGAACCTGAGTGCTTTGGAGAGGCCATGGATAGTGAAGAAAAACAAAAGTGGTTGGATGCTATGAAGGATAAGATGAAATCCTTGTATGATAATCACACTTCTGATTTGGTAAAGTTGCCTAAGGGTAAAAGGGCTTTGGATAACAAGTGGATCTATAAAATGAAATATGAGAGTAACTCTACGCCTTTGAGGTATAAAGCCAAATTAGTGGTGAAAGGCTTTAGTAAAAGAAAAGGTGTTGATTTTAATGAGATTTTATCACCTGTGGTGAAAATGACATTCATTAAAATTATGTTGAGTTTGGTTGATACTCTTGATTTGGAGGTAGAGCAAATGGATGTGAAGACTGCTTTCCTTCCTGGTTACTTGGAGGAAGAGATCTACATGAATCAACCTGATGATTTTCTTGTTGAAGACAAGGAAGATTATGTGTGTAGACTGAAAAAAAGCTTATATGGTTTGAAGTAAGCTTTGAGGCAATAATATCATAAGTTTGTGTCTATTATGTGTTAGCAAGACTATAAGAAGACTACCTCTAACCATTCTATTTTTGTTAGAAAATTTTCTGATGATTAATTCATTATCTTGCTATTGTATGTTGATGACATGCATATTTTTGGGAAATTTCCAAAATTGACAAGTCGAAGAAGCAATTGGGCGAGTCATTTTCTATGAAGGACATGGGAATTGCTAAACAAATTCTTGGTATAATTATCATGTGTGAAAAAAAGGAGAAGCTTTGGCTATCACAAGAACATTATATTAAAATAGTGTTGCAGATATTCTAGATGGAAAAGACCAAGGTGGTGAGCACTCCTCTTGCTACTCATTTTAGGTTGAGTTTTAAACAGAGTCCATTAAATAAAGTTGAGAAATTAGATATGCAACGAGTTCCTTATGCATCCACAATGGGTAGTTTGATGTATGCAATGTTGTTGGTATAATTAGTAGACTTTTGTTGAACCCAGGTAGAGAGCATTGGAATGTGAAATGGATTTTGAAGTATCTTTGTGGTACTACAAATACGAGGCTTTGTTTTGGTGGTGATAAGCCTACTTTGGTGCGGTACATAGGCTATGGTAAGGCTAGAGACATTGTTTCTAGGAAGTCCACTTCAGGCTATTTGATTAAATTTGTAGAGGGAGCTATGACTTGACAGTCTAAACTACAAAGGTGTGTAGCTTTGTCTACTATAGAGGCATACTTCATTGCCATTATTGAAGCATGCAAGGAGTTGCTATGGGTGAAGAATTCTTGCAGGAGCTTGGTTTTATTCTTGATAAATATTTACTATTTGTGGATAGTCGACGAGTTATTCATTTTGGGAAGAATTCAACTTTTCATTCAAGGTCTAAGCATATTGATGTGAGGTGTCATTGGATACGTGATGCTTTGAATACTAAGTGTCGCAACCCAAAAACTTTTTATCTCGCGACTAATGGTTTATACATCCTTTTGAAAATCTCATCAATTAAGGAATGCCCAGACACCAGACTAATCCTTAATTAATGGTTTTGAAAAATGAGTTCATGGAGTCGCCACCAATATTTTACTCAAAATATTGGAAAAAGAAAAGGTTTTTAAAAATTCAATAATGGCCTTGATAACAAAATTGAGTTCGGGGGTCGGTTACGTGTAGGGAATGTATTAAGCACCCCTACAACGCCCTCAATCGGTACCCTATGATGAAGTTAATGTGATAAGAATTAATAAACTAAATATTAGATCCCTTTTATTAATATTTATTTACATGCTATAAATTTAAATTACACAATTGACTCTAAAATATCTACATGATTGCTTTTATTATAACAATGTTTATCAAAGATAAGAAATAAAAGGGAGAGAAGAAGATCGACTGAAATACCTCTTGAACGAGCTCTATTGAATCTTCAAATATGGAGATTTTTAGGTGCTTTGTGGCAACCTTTCACACTACAATAAGCCTCACAAAACTCAAGAAATATAATAGGAGAGAGAGAGAAATTTCGAGTTCTAAGAAATCTTGGATGAAATTTTGTGGTCTTGAGAATTGTGCTCGAGTATGGTATTTATAGACATCAAAAAGTTGTCAGAATAGCCTGTTCCAAATTCGGAAAGGCCCATTCTAGATCTGTACGTTGTGTTTTAATTTTGTATCCTGGAACGGCCCGTTCTGAAACCAAAACGGTCCGTTCTAGAGGTGAGTTTAACACATAACTGCCTATGCTGGAACGGCCCGTTCCAAACTAAGGTGTTAGGCCTTTTTTGTAACTTGGAACGGCCCGTTCCAATTTAGGAATGACTCGTTCCAAACTAGGGTTTTAGGCCCTTTTTGTAAATTGGAACGACCCGTTCTAGTTTTGGAACAACCCGTTCCAGTTTTGGAATAGCCCGTTCCAGGCTACTAAAACTAGCTTATTTGGGCTTTAGGCCTTCTGATATCATGTCCTGTTGTTTCCATGCTTCGGGGTCTCCTTTCCTTGATAATAGACGTCCATTTCATTACTTTTATTAGCCCGGACGAAATTGAGTGTCTACAGCTGCCCCTCTTTACTTGTCCTTTGGAATAGTAATGTGTTACTTTTCCAAAGGCAAGTAAAGACGTAGACATTTCATCCAGGTCTTCTCTTCATCTCTTTGGTGCTGGTGCTTCTACATTGTTTCCCTTAGATAGGTGTATTTGCTCGTATCCTTTCCCTTTAGAGCAGTTGAGTGTTGATTGCGTACTCTAATAGGTAACAAGGCTGACAAACTGTATACCTGATCTTCAGTCTTCAAGTAGATGCTTCATTGTTTCTCTTGTGATAGTGCGTTCTTTTATTCATAGCTTGTTGAAGAAGGAGTATTATTATGCCGGCCTCTCCAGGCTGGTTGCTGATGTTTTGAGTATTGTTGTGCCAACCTCTCCAGGTCGGTTGCTGATGGTAAGTATTGTTGTGTCGGTCTCTCTAGGCCGGTTGCTGATAGTGAGTATTGTTGTGCCGGCCTCTCCAGGCTGGTTGCTAATGGTGAGTATTATTGTGCCGGCCTCTCCAAGCTGGCTGCTGATGTTGTGAGTATTATTGTGCTGGTCTCTCCAGGCTGCCTGTTGAATGCTGAGTATTGTTATGCCGGTCTCTCCAGGCCGCCTACTGATGTAGTGAGTATTGTTGTGTCGGCCTCTCCAGGCTGGTTGCTAATGGTGAGTATTATTGTGCCGGCCTCTCCAAGCTGGCTGCTGATGTTGTGAGTATTATTGTGCCGGTCTCTCCAGGCTGCCTGTTGAATGCTGAGTATTGTTATGCCGGTCTCTCCAGGCCGCCTGCTGATGTAGTGAGTATTGTTGTGCCAGACTCTCCAAACTGCTTGTTAAATGTTGAGTATTGTTGTGCTGGCCTCTCCAGGCCGCCTGTTGAATGCTGAGTATTATTATTGCTGACCTCTCCAGGTTGTTTGTTGAATGCTAAGTATTATTATGGCTGGCCTCTCCAGGCTGCCTGCTGATGGTGAGTATTATTATGCCTAGCCTCTCCAGGCTAGCTGTTGATGGTGAGTATTATTATGCCTGACCTCTCCAGGCTGGCTGCTAATGGTGAGTATTGTTATGTCGGCCTTTCCAGGCTGGCTGCTAATGGTGAGTATTGTTATGCTTGCCTCTCCAGGCTAGTTGCTGATGGTGAGTATTGTTATGCCAGCCTCTTCAGGCTGGCTACTAATGGTGAGTATTGTTATGTTGACCTCTCCAGGCTAGTTGCTAATATTGTGATTTGATTGCCGCTTTTCTTTGGCGAGGATGTCTAATGAAGATGAGGGTTACTGGTAGGTGGTGCCTTTGTGTTGATGCGCAAAGGAGTAGATGAGTGACAGGGATTCTGGTGCTGCCCCTCCCATGTGAGTATTATGATGTCTCTCTAGGCGTCTGCTTGTGGTAGGTTTTTTCTAAATTTCATTTTTTTTAGCTTCGACTATTTCATGTTTCAAGCTTATCTTTTTCTACTATTTTTCTAAATGCTTCGACTTTTTCAACATTTACGAAGCTTGCCTTTTTCTCATGTTGTTGCTTTTGCTCTTTATTGTCATCATTGGTGGAGGGATCTATTCCCATGATGTTATTTGCTGAATCTTTATTGGTGAGTATTATTTTGGGATCCACTCCTGGCTTTGGTTAGGGAGCCATTTCTGGTCTTGACATTCTCTTGGATCATCCTTCATTTAGTTGAGAAGTGAGGCATGATGACCTCTTTCTGCTTGTGGGCTTGCTTATTTGGTTGATTCCATTCTATTCCACTGTTGATATGTTTTTGCTTAGTGGGCACATAGAATACTTGGGGTTGTTGTTTGACACCGCTCCGGCTCATGCTTGGCTATTGAGCTTTTACAAGTTCTTTGTCCTGATGACTCCTTCTGACCCATAGCAAGTAGAATGCATGGATGCATGAATGCAATGAAAATGCAAGACAAGAATAATTTTATTATTTTTTTTGTGTAACGCCCTTCCATATGCCCCTACCTCATATGCATGCGATGCAATTTATGCTCATGTGTTTGTTCCTAAATATACAATTCAATTTTTTTTAATGTCGGGAAATTAACCTGTACGCATTAAGGTTAATGTTGACGATTCCTTTTTATCCATGTCGTTTGTGATTATTGCCGGGATATGTTCTTTTGAACTCAAGGTTTCAGTGGTCCTTAATTATCAATGTGTAGTCAAACATCTCCAAACTCCGTTCAGGGACATCTCGTCTTTTCCTCTGTGAGTATTCACTGTGCATTTTTCGTGTATCTTTTCAGTACCATTTTAATGCCATAAGGGTCAAGAGAAAGAAAAGAAAGGGATATATACTTTTTGCAAAAGGTTTATTAGAAGGAATTCTTTTTTTCAAAAATGGTTTTTAGACGAAGGGCTAGTTGAGGTGGGCTTTGGTGTTTAGAGTTATCAAACACAACGTATTTGCTACAAGGAAGCTATCATTGTGTTTTAGCTTTTTAGAAAGTGGAGTGATGACTTGGGGTCGTGCTCTATTTCGATGATTCCCCTGAGCCGCCTTTCGATTTTCAACTCAAGTTACTGCTTTAACGTCCTAACTTTTGCCTAGGTCATTTGGGATGTGTTCCCTAGCAAACGTTTTTCTTTTTATCCTTACTTTTGCCTAGGTTAACCTTTTTGATTGTGGGTCCCCTAACGAATCTTGCCCTAATTTTTCGCAGCCCCCTTAGTGGGTTTCTGCCAGGCTTTCATTTTTGCAGCGTTTGTATGGGATGCCCTATTTTTATTAAACCCTAGTCATGTTTGGATTCCTGATTGTTCGTTTGTTATTCTTTTCATGCTATTATCGAGTAAATCTTTGTTGCAAATACATTTTGTTTATTCAGGGTTGATGAAAGAGTGTTATGGCATTTAAAACAGTACTTTCAATTTACACGTGCCCTTTTAGCAAAGCTCGAAGGCCCGGGCATGCCCCTACTTCGTGATTCGTACACGGAGAGATAGACGGAGGTTGCCCCCTAGAGAGTCATGGTTGATGACTGGTTGGACTACTTTAGGAACACATTCCCACTTGCTTGAACGCCGGTGTTTTGAATTTGGAGTGAAACCTTTATAGATTCTTGCTTCTCAAAGGGAATACTCGAGCCGCCTTTCAGTTTTCAAATCGAGCAGGTGTTGTTTTTTATTTTATTTTTATGTATCCCTAACTTTTGCATAGGACGTATCCTATCAGGATTTTGATTCTTTTTTCTTTACCCTAATTTTTGCTTAGAACGCCCCATGCGGGTTTTCGTCCTAGCGGGTCTTCATCATGCAATGCCTTTATTCTTCAATTTGGTTTTGTCTTGTAATTCCCTAGAAGCAAGGATTCGTTCGTTCTTGATCACTTCCTCGTATCCCGACAACATTTAATGAGTTCATTGTTGACGAACTCCATAGTCCATGGCACTATCTTGTCCTTCCAAATGGGGAAGTCTCAATGTTTGAATCGTCAATTTGGGTTTGTTATGCCCCCAATTACTGGTTTTAAGTTAGGTGTTTCCCGATTTGATGTGTCGGGTTCCCACTTAATTACCATTGATCTCAATATCTGGTTAACACGCACAAATTAGGTATCCCTTTTTATTCTTATTTATTTTTTACAAGGAAGGCATCTTATCTATATGAACTGTAAAATAGGATGCAAAGACACTTGAAAAATTCAACGAATATCATTCTCATTGATTTTTGTTTAGAAAACATTCTTTGTATACTATTATATGTGCCTTTTGTCTCTAATGGATGCATACTAATGTACTATCCTAGGAAAATGCATGATATTTATTTTCTACCTAAATTTTATCATGTTTTTTGACTAAGGGTTATGATGCATGATTTTTCTTTTGCTATATTTTTTGTTTTTTTTAATAAACTATCCTATATGATGCTTTAGGGTTAGGATATATAGAAGGGTGTTAGTTTTTTATTGATATCTGTTTATTTGTCTATGATTCCTTTCTATTTGACATGAACACAAGAGAACACAACAAATGCAACACGGATATGCTCAAACAAATGTACATCCACGGACAATCACGTTCACATCCTTGGTCTGTGGTCCCTATAAGAAAAGTGCATTGTATAGGACAGTTCTAATCTCACTGGTCTCAAGGCCCCCAAGGTGCCCCCCATTATAGGGACCTAGTATCTTTGTTGCCGTCACCTGGCAAACTCTAAGGTCTGTTGCAGTATTTCGGGCTAGAGTAACCAGTTATCACCTTGAGTGTGATTTCTGACAAGGCTTGCAGGCTCCAAGGCCAAACTTGGGCTGGTCGTACGTCAACCACTCTCTATGTTTAATACCCTCATGCCCCGGGTGTAGGGGGACTGCTGTGTGCAAAGATTTGTGTACAATTTTTTTATTCAAACAGATACAGAATTTAAACAGAAAAATAGATATTAAAGCCAAACAAATAAAGCAAACAAAGTAAAGGGGAAAATATTTAAATTATTATTTTATTTTATTAACTTCATCAATTAAATGGGTCTGACCCTCTTTAAACGTCCCTAGTGGAGTCACCATCTGTTGCAACCCAAAAATTTTCGATCTCGCGACTAATGGTTTAGACATCCTTTTGAAAATCTCATCAATTAAGAAATGCCCAGACACCAGAATAATCCTTAATTAATGGTTTTGAAAAATGAGTTCATGGAGTCTCCACCAATATTTTACTCAAAACATTAGAAAAAGAAAAGGTTTTTGAAAATTCAATAATGGCCTTGATGACCATAATTGGGTTCGGGGTCGGTTACGTGTAGGGAAGGTATTAAGCACCCCTACGGTGCCCTCAATCGGTACCCTATTATGAAGTTAATGTGATAAGAATTAATAAACTAAATATTAGATCCCATTTATTAATATTTATTTACATGCTATAAATTTAAATTACACAATTGACTCTAAAATGTCTACATGATTGCTTTTATTATAACAATGTTTATCAAATATAAGAAATAAAAGGGAGAGAAGAAGATTGACTGAAACACCTCTTGAATGAGTTCTATTGAATCTTCAAATATGGAGATTTTTAGGTGCTTTGTGGCAACCTTTCACACTACAATAAGCCTCACAAAACTCAAGAAATACAATAGGAGAGAGAGAGAAAAAAATTTTGAGCTCTAAGGAATCTTGGACGAAATTTTTTGGTCCTGAGAATTGTGCCCGAGTCTGCTATTTATAGACATCAAAAAGTTTCCAGAATGGACCGTTATGGATTTGTACGTTGTGTGTTAATTTCATATCTTGGAACGGTCCATTCTGAAACCAGAACAACTCGTTCCAGAGGTGAGTTTAACACATAACTGTCTATGCTGAAATGGCCCGTTTCAAACTAAGGTTTTAGGTCTTTTTTATAACTTGAAATGTCCCATTCCAATTTAGGAACGACCCGTTCCAAACTTAGGTTTTAGCCATTTTTAGGAGCTTGGAACGGCCCGTTCCAGTTTTGGAACGGCCCGTTCTAATTTAGGAGCGGCCCGTTCCAATTTAGAAACGACCCGTTCCAAACTAGGGTTTTAGGCCCTTTTTATAAATTGGAACGGACCGTTCTAGTTTCGGAACAACCCGTTCTGATTTTGAAACAGCCCGTTCCAGGCTACTAAAACCAGCTTATTTGGGCTTTAGGCCTTCTGATGTCATGTCTTGTTATTTCCATGCTTCGGGGTCTCCTTTCCTTGATAATAGACGTCCATTTCATTGCTTTTATTAGCCCGGACGAAATTGGGTGTCTACACTAAGTTGTTGGAGCTAGACAAAATTCACACTGATGATACTGGTGCTAATATGATGACTAAGGTATTACCAAGAGGGAAGTTTGAAGTTTGTTGTGAGATCGTTGGTTTGGTAGTCATCTCCATATAGTTGTGAGGGAGAGATTTGTTGGGTTTTGGGCTCCCTTCCTATGTGGAGAATAGGCCTAAATTGTGTTAGTTCATCATGTCTCACTTATCCAAGTGGAGAGGGGTCAAATTAGGGTAGAGAGAGTGACTCAATTTAAGAAAACAACAACAAAATCCAAAGAGAAGAGAAGAGAGAAAGTTACAAGTTGCATATCCATCGAGTAGTGTTTGTTGAATTGTAACTAGAGATTTGTTCATAGTTGGATTAGGTTGATTTTTGGATATCAAGTTTGCACGACGTGGCATTTCATATTCAACAATTGGATCGTCGAAAGGAAGTATGGAGTGGGAAAAAAACATTTTTCAGTAACAACTCTATTTTGAGGTTTTTCATCTTATTTTTCAATTATAAACAATTGTGCTCAATTCTACTTTGACTTATGGCATATTTTTATGGAGACTCTCTTGTACACTTTGTTGACCATGGTGAAATTTTTTTTCTTTGGTATGGAAAACTCGTGATTTTTATCCTTACATTAAGGGGTTTTCCACATTAAAAATATTTGTCTCTTGTGCATTTGGGTTATCTTTTTTTATTCTATTTTGTTGGTGTTTCTCACATATTCTTGCAAGTAGGAAAATTTAATTTTCATTGTGTTATTGATTTATTTCCATCAAAGAGTGTTTGTAGGTAGTTTCCATTGTCACTCTCTCATGGCTTGGATGTTGTCATGTGACATTAGAGATATCCTTGTATTCACTATTTGAACAAAAAGAAATGTAAAAAAATTGTGAAGTTAAATAAAAACAAAATCATCAATTGAGATGATTAAAAATTAAAATCTAATGAAGTCAAGTATAACTTTATTATTTCTAAATATAAGCGCATCTCTTACTTTTTTAATATAAGAGTGAGAGCAAAGATGAGTAATTATGTTTATAAAATTATAAATGAATGGGCATAATTTGGGTCTATTTGATTTAAAAGATATGATAGATTTCAATGGAGGAAAAAGAATAACTTTTTTTGTTGGATATTAAAGGAAATGAATTTTAAAAATCAATTTATCTTTGTATTCTTATAATTTTATTTAAAAATATCAATAACGATATTTCAAATATTATACTAAAATTATTTTAAAATCTCTTTCCCCTCTTCAAATTTTCCAATGTTAGAGGAAGCTAAAACTAGACAAGGAGGGATTTTGCTCCCCTCTCCTCTCTTCTTAAGAACTTAACAAAATAAAAAAAAATTATTAAAAAAAACATCTCTTCTCTTGCATTTACTTCTAACCAAACATTATGTTAATGTCACGTGATCACTTAAAAAAAAACACAACTTTTTAAAAATTTACATGTATATTTTAATTTTAACAATTCATGATCTTCACTTTTAATTACTTTAATTTTTTCTTAAATTAATTTTATATTTCTCTATTACTCATGGAAGCATGATTGTGATTCACTCAACATGACCATACTTACCTTGAGCACGATCGTGGTCCTCATCAGTACAATCATGTTTCCATGAGCTCGTATGTGCTCTCATGAGCACGTTCGTGCTCTTAGAATACAATTTTCAACAGTTATAAACTTAATTCTATCAAGTATTCTTCGCAATTCTCAATTCACACTCAAATTAAGCATGAATTCCTATGTTTTAACGAGTTTAAAGTGTACAATCTATTTATTCAAACAAACACATATCTAAACCAATTGAAATCATTATAATCACCAACCCTAATGCATCAAACTTAACAAGAACAAATTCAAAATAACTCGTACAATTCACCCAATCATTCACCAATCAAATCAATCAACATATGTATAATAGCCCGTACACTTTCGACTATTCATAACCCCTCCAAAATCATGCAATTTCAAAACTTAATGAGTTTAAGGACAAATCACTATCCATAATTTTTAAACATACACATGGCGAGATAAACACATCCCCTTTTACCTCTGTATACCATGATTTTCTTTGCAATTGAAAGGATGAGCATCACCACTTAGAAATTTTTTCATCTTATTAGATCAAAGGAAAATCTTAGATTTCTCAAAAAGATTTTATAATGACAAAATCAAATGTTTTTGTTAAAGACATTTATAGGATCATATAACTAAGATGATTTTGTATGATGTTATGCTTGATAACCACTCAAACAGAACACTTTGTTTTGTCCAAGATGAGTGCATTAAATATCACATTTATTATGTTTGATGTTTATATCATCTATTTCTATTTTATTCCTTAACATATTGAAGGAATAAAAATTTCTTGGTACTTGAAATTCATAAGGGAATGATGATTTTATTTTCGTCAAAAGAAAGAACAAATAGATATCTCGAAGTGTGTAAAGTCATCTAAAAAGTCATGACTTATACATGCAACAACTCCTCCCTTTTTGTACCATAAATATGATAAGTAGCCTTATTGATCAAATAAGAAGTGATCATTTGATGAAACACATTTAATGTATTCATTTAATGCACACCAAATGGACATTTAACTAAATAAGGAAGGAAGATGAAGCAAAGTCTACAAGTAAAGTTCAAGGATTTGCAACGATCATCTTCAAATATGACTTGCATAAATAAGCTTGATCATCACACAGAAAATAGAGAAGAACATTATCATTATTTATTCTTTCTTTCTATGTATAAAGCTTTGTGCTTAGAAAGTTATATCATGTCTTGTGAGTAAGACAAATCTTTTGTTATCTTTACCCAACATAAAATTGTGTTTTAGCTTGATGTTTGAAGAGACTTTACGATGGAAACTCTAAGGAGAGATTTGATTGATATAGTTCCTCCTTCAAGCTTCTAGAATGGATCTTTCTCTTCTTGGTCTCCTTCTAACTTCGTCAATGGCTTCCTAAAGTGTTAGAAGCCATTTTCAAACACACTTGGAAGGGTAGGAATCTCCCTTGGTGACACCACACTCATGTGAGTGATAAGTCCCTCAAATTCTCACCACACTCAAGAGAAGAATAAGAGAAAAAGATCAAGTTTCAAGGAGAGAAACAAGCTTTGAGAGAGAGAATTAGAGAAAATTCATCCAATTCAAGTATAAAACTCAAAAAATTTATAAAATGGATACAAAAATACAATATATAGAGTTTAGTTGGCTTATGGTGCAAGCTAGATTAATCATGGTTAAATGTAACCATGGTTAGCTATCTTGTACTTAAGTTAACTAACTCTAGTTAAATGTCTACAAGTCTAGTTAGTTGTCTAGAAGCTTATGGAGCAATCTAAGTTAATCCTAGTTTTAGAATAACCTAGGTTAACTTAAGCTAACTCCAACTACCTAACCTAATCATTACAACTACTAGACTAATGATTACTTTTAGCAAGTTTGTTGAGATGTCACTATCAAAGCCATGTGACTTAATTTGTAGCTTAGATGCCATGTTTGACATGGTTTGGATGTCCAAACCACTTGCATGAACAAGTGGACGTCCAAACCTATGGGCCATGAAAATATTTGGGTCATCCAAGTCCAAAAGTCTAACAAGACTTAGCTAGTTACACCTCTCCTAATATATTAATTACACCCTTAAGTAAAAATAATATATGGACAAAATTACCTACACTACTTGACCCAAAATACAAGGTCACAATAAAGGAAAATATTTACAAGGAAAATATAAAAAAAGAAGAATGAACTATGAAATAAGCGTATAGTTCCACAAAAGCTTAGGCATTCTATCTTCACCTTGAGCCTGCTCCTCTTGCATTCTTCTTGACATTATTCTTGTCAAAGGTCCTATGGTCTTCAAGAATGGTTTTCTATCACTGTGTTTAAAGAATACTTGGTGTTGAAGCTTGAAGCGATTTTTTTGTTCAAAGAATAATTTGGTTTTTACTTGAAGAGACAAATCAAAGTATACTTAGGTTGAGGTAAAAGTGGCTTGTGAAAGAATATTTATCTTTACAAAAAATAGTGAAAATTGATCAAAAATTGAATGTAGTCTCAATAGTTAAGACAAATCAATATAAAAATGCTTTTAAGGCTCATATTACTACTTCACTATTTCAAAAAAGTGAATTTTTTATTAATATTATTCAACTCCTTTCTAGTATTTTTTTTTCCACACATCTTACTTCTCGGGTAGAGTCTATGTTGCAAGCCTCTCAAAGGTTAATAAATTTTGATTATTTTCTTGACTTCTTCCTAAATTTGACTTCTTAATGATGAGTCGGCCTCTTAAAATTCAAAACTTATCACTTAATTTTAAAGTCAACTTGGCCTACCTTTTTATTTTTATTTATTTATTTTCTTAAAATCTCTTTAATTTTCTTTAGAACCCAAATTATTTAAATAACTTAAACCAATTAAAATAAATTTATTATTATTGTTGAAATTCAGCATGTTTCACTTTTCTTCTTGAATAATAGAAGAATAAGCTTATGAAACACCACGCAAAGGATTTATTAGAAGGTGTTAACCACTAAAAATTAAAAATTAAGAATCTTTGATAATATCACATCATTGCATTTTTTCCAAACTGCGTAATGTTTTGGGTTGGTTTGACAAATGGTGCCGTGAGGTTCATCAACAAAACCAAAATTGAATTTTGCATTTAAAGAGATGTTCAAGTCGAATAGTTGGAATTGTTTTGAGATGATTAGACTCATGAGGAGAATAAGGGTTGTTGGAATCTGCCATGGCATAGTAAAAATGAAAAGAGAGTAGATCGTCACTGATCTAATTATAATACCATGTAAAGAAAAGAGAAAATAGAAAATAAATATGCCTTGTATTTTATTCAAGAAATGGTATGTAAACACGTAGAATACAAATCTAAAATTGATTATTATTCCCCTGTAAATTAAGAATTTCATTCCTATGATCAAGTTATTATAATAGAACGATATAATTTTAATATTTAAAACAATAATCATAAATTAATTTTTCTTACATTGTAAGTCCAATGGATAGAAATATAATATTATATAAGAATTATATTATTTTTTAATATTATTTGTGTCAAGTATTTGTCTATCAGAAAACTTGAGTAACTATCTTTAATGATGTCTTCTTTTTTAATTTTTTTTTCATCGGTAAGACTTGAATTTAAGACCTTATTTAAGAGACTAACTCCAATATTATTTGAACCAACAATTTATTGATTTTTTCATTAAAACTTGTTTCTCTAAAATAAGTGAATTATTCAATTTAAAGAATAAAATAAATAATAATTTTGATATTGTTGGTAAAAAAAAATCATCTATTAATATTTTATGCACATATATAAATCATGAATATATATTAAAAGAGGAAGAATCCACTTACTCTAAAATCAAATATTAATAAACTTATTTCACTCAATAATTCATATTTTAGATGAATTTTGTAAACCTGATTCATATATTAAGAACTTTTAATTTAACGATTAAAATATTAATAACTAATTTTATAGATTTTATTTATTTGAAGTAAGAGTAAAATATTTATTTTTTTAATTAGTTAGAAATAAAGGCGTAATTCCTTCCAACTAAATCAACCTTATAGTAAGTAATATCTTTGATTACAATTTCATGTATAAAATCGAACCATAATCCCTAATTAAGAAGCACAATCACTTGTACTAACCACCTTTAGTGGTTAAAATCAGTGTTTTAAAACCCGGACCGACCCGGCCGGTCGGACCGGTTGGACCGGGAACCGGTGGTCCAGCCGGTTCGAATCTGAAGTTGGATCGGTTATGCAATCGACCCGTTTCAAACCGGATTGAACCGGTCAATTTTCCGGTTCAACCGGTGAACCGGTGGGTCAAACCGGTTCAACCACTTTTTTTTTATAATTTTTTTTAAATTTTTTTAAGGGACCATAAATCACAAAAATAATAATGAAAATTGAATCTCTTAATGAAAAAGCAAGGAGTCTTATTAAATATAACAATGACTACTTGTTCTAATATATTTGTTTGCAATATATACAACTTAAATAACTTTTATAGTATATTATTAATTTTAAATTTATATTTAATAATGCAATATCTATGTAAATATTACATATATTATTTTGTGATATTAATTGCAAGCATATTATATATGTATATATTATTTATATTTTTAATTTGTATTAATATACCGATTAACATGTAATTTTTTTATGTATTTTTTTATAAAATAAAAATAAAAATAATTTTAAATAAGATAGAAAAATTGAAATTTAAAATAAGATATGAATTTATTAAAATTTATAAGTATAAAATATATTTAATATAAATATTTTTTAATAAAAATCGAGTCATGCGGTTCAACTAGTGACCCACCGGTTCAACCTTTGACCCAGTACCTTAACCGGTTCGATGACCGGTCCGGTTTTTAAAACTATGGTTAAAATAGTAATGTCATCCTTATTTTCATCTTTTCTCATTCATGTATTTTTTTAAATCAGTATTGAATTATTCATGTATTTGTTTAGTTGTATAAATAGTTAGTATAAAAAATTGTAGTAACAGAATTCCTCAGTCCACGATGCCGTTCCCATGCAAAGCCACGTGTCATGACAAGAATTCCTTCAACACAACAACACAAAATCAAATTCTTCGGAAATCAAAATAGCAGCGAGACACAGCAATTCACGATCTCTTACAGCTCCGGTGTTGGCCTGTGTCTTAGATTTCTAAGCGAAATGCAGAAAGGTACGTTAATTATAGTCCAACTCAAGTGCATGCACGAATGACATGTAATTGCATGTGTTTAGTGTTCTTTCATTGATATATAACCATGTTTATTCCACGTGCAAAATAAATTAAACTCATTACGATCTGATTCTCATCTCTCACTGACGTACCTCAATCTTGTCTATTCAGAGTATAATGGCAAACCCACCTTCACACAGATCATGGTGGCTTCCTCTATCGGGTTGATATTTGCCGCAGCAATGCATTATCGCATTAAAATAATGAAAGATCGAAAGATCATCCCACATCTCAGAATGTCAAAGGCAAGCAAAGCCCCAAAGCTTGAAAATTTCTCTCATTACGTAGGTAAATAATAATGTATGTCCACTATATTCTTTCAGTTATATATCACATATATATATACTTATATATGGATCCATAAACATTATGTATATCATATATGGTGATATACCATCTTGCTTAGAGATGTGTCCACTAAACATGTAGTGTCTGAATGCCTTATAATACCTTAAAAAATATTGTTTCCAATAAAAGATACTTGTTTTGAATGTATATGTGTCTACGTGTCTGTGTGCACGAGTGTATGTATGTGTGTGATAATATAATTTGGAAAGATGCAAGGTGAATCATATAAATTATGTGATTGAATTGGTGCATGCAGCTAGGCAAATGGGCTTCAAAGACAGGAAAAGTTGTCCTCAACTATGTAAATTGGCTTCTGAATACATAAGGAAATCCGAGGGATGTGAAGATGATCTGTACGCCTTCTTCGAGAACGAACCAAATGCGGATTCACTTTTTGTGAAGCTTGTGGAGGAGTTTGAGAGATGCATTCTTAGTTACTTTGCATTCCATTGGAGTCATGGTGATGTTTTGATTAGTCAGGTATCTAGACAAGCGTTGGAATCATCCATATTCAACTGTAGATGTAATACTTGATAACAAAAGATAAAATGGTCTGGTATTGCAGGTGTTTGGCTCTGAAATTAAACCAAGATCGAAGTTCAAGCACATAGTTATGGCAGCAACTAGGTGTGTATTATTATTATTCTTTAAGAATGATAATTGAACCATCTTTGAAACCGATGTGAGGATCATTTGTTGTCAAACAGGATGTGAATATCTATAAATCAATGAAATATAATAGGGAAAGAAACTATATATGGTAGGGATTTCTTTCTTATTTCTTTTTGAAGTTGCAACAAATGAAAAGAGTCATGTTTATGAATAAATCACTTTTTGTGTAACTAGTAAGTGTTGTCAGTTTTCAAGGACATGCCTTGTTGCTATATCAGATATCAAAATCAATTATTAGATAGACCAAAAATATCAAGTATTTATACATGACATATATTTAAAATTTTCAATTTACAATAAATAAAAAAACTAATAACACTGCTACTTGACATGTAAGAACTAGTTAAAAATTATATGGTTTAGACTATTTAATAATTTTTCGGAGTGGTCTTCCATTTAAGTTAAACAGTATCCTTTGCACAGGGAACAAAGGTTCGAGAGAGTAACCAAGAATCTGAAGGTGGCTAGAGTTTTTAACACGTTGGTGGAAGAAATGAAAGCAATGGGCCTTGTAACAAATGATGACTCTCGATGCACAGAGGTGATGGCTCCAGTAGCTCATAGTGATAGGAGCCCTGTGCTTCTTTTCATGGGTGGTGGCATGGGAGCTGGCAAGAGCACAGTGCTTAAGGACATTCTCAAAGAGTAAGAAAAGTTACATTCTATGCACAAAATCAAATCACTTTGCATTTTAATGAGATAAACTATACTATGATGTGAACTACTACTTAAAGTCTTAACCTTAAACCATCAACACAAACTGCAAGAACTTAATTTTGTTTCATGAATTTTACGCAGACCTTTCTGGGCAGGAGCAGCAGGCAATGCTGTCATCATTGAGGCAGATGCCTTCAAAGAATCAGATGTCATCTATAAGGCCCTCAGTGCAAGAGGCCATCAGGACATGATTCGAACAGCTGAACTGGTGACATGATTGAGACTCTTCTCTGCTCATTTCCCTGTATTCTATTATATTTTTTTTATCAATAGTAATTATAATGACAAACAACAAAGTTCAAATTTAGGACATTGTAAATGTATCTCAAGTTTACTAGTGATTCTATCGTGTATACTATTCTGTATATATATATAGCACAAATTTGTGTAACTTTTTTTTTTCATTTTACTTTTCTCTGTTGGTGAATATGGTCAACAGTGGCACAGTCCAAATTGATAAGGATCGGTTCTCACGGACAACTTAAATAGGCTTTTAACCATAATATGAACTTGCAAAATGATGTAACAAGTCTCATGGTCCGATTGAATAAAGTTTTCCAAAAATACGAAAAGGAGAGAAAAATTGAAAGAAAAAATGAAAAAAAAAATTTCATAAGCTTTTAAGTTAATTTGTATGTTTCTTTTATTAATTTCTCTAAAGTCTTATTTTCAATTTTCCTTCCATTTTTCTCTCTCACAAGTGTTTCTTTATAAGCTTATCCAAACAAATAATTTCTAAATAAGCTCTTCATACCATTCCCTTAATGTGACAGTCATTTAATTGTTGTATGGTGTTTTTTGGTTATTGCTTGATAAAATCATTGTTGCAAACAGGTACACCAATCATCCACAGATGCAGCCTCATCCCTTCTGGTAACAGCACTAAATGAGGGGCGTGATGTAATTATGGATGGCACACTCTCTTGGTTACCATTTGTTGTGCAGACAATAACAATGGCTAGAAATGTCCACCGCCGGCGTTACCGGATGGGAGCTGGCTACAAGATGAATGATGATGGAACTGTGACTGAAAACTATTGGCAACGAATTGAAGGGGAAGAACCTGAACATGTTGAAGGCAAAAGGAGAAAACCATATAGGATAGAGCTGGTTGGAGTTGTGTGTGATGCTTACCTTGCAGTCATTAGAGGCATAAGGTGGATTCATCCCTAATTTTTCTATTTGACAATCTTATCAGACTTACAACATGTTAGACACGCTTAAAAAGTTTTGGAGAATTTTTCTACCATAAAATCCTAAATAACTTTTTATTTTTAATTAAGAAACTCTAAAAAAAACATAAACTCATTCAATCAGATATAATTCTTTCATGAAAATGGATTCTGCTAATAGTCAATAATTTGAATTGCAACAGGAGAGCTATCATGTGTAGAAGAGCAGTAAGAGTGAAGTCACAATTGACATCTCACAAGAGATTTGCTGATGCATTTCTGACTTATTGTCAGCTAGTAGACAATGCCCGGCTATACAGTACAAATTCTTTGGAAGGCCCACCTAAGGTACTCGTATTCCCCTCTCTTTTCTTACTCTTGTCCTTATGACAAAATCTGCATGCACCCTTTCCTTATAAGGAGGGAGAAAATTAGAAAAAAATATAAGAAGAATGCTAACACTCTAACACTCTATGTTAAATGAGACATGGATTCGAAGAATTAGTCACACTTTCTAACATTCTATTTTATTAGTTAAAATTTATTAAAAATCATAAAATTTTATAAATCTCACACCTCATTTAATAAATCTCTTCTTATTTAATGGTGAAAACCATCAAAATTTGTGATGTTTAATGAATTTCAGTCAATTTAGAAACTTAGTTTTAGGAAGAATGTAAGATAGTGTTAGAAACTGAGTGTTTGGAAGAGTTTCGTGTCATTCTTTAAATTGTAGTGTGTTCAGAATGTACAAATGACAGATATGATGTCACGTAAAATTCTGGTGTTATTTTTTTTTATTATTCTTATTTTTGCTTTTACTATCTATTTAGCGTTCAGATAAATAGAAACTAGATATCTTAATTCGCATCATATAATTGATAGTAACTACTAATAAAATTTGTATCCCACCATCTGTCTATCTCCTCTCTGAAATGTGCCATGATGAGTGAAAAAATTTGTTGTAACATATACAGTGTGAATGCTATCTCTAGATATTTCTATTACTAATCATTTACCATTGTCATTGCTATGGTGGGCCTTATTTGGCCCCTTCATTCAACATCACTACTGACAAGATAAATGTTGTAAAGTTGATAGGATGGAAAGATAGAGACAAGACATTGCTTGTTGATCCAGATGAAATAGATTGTCTGAAGAGGGTTGCTAGGTTGAATGAAAGTGCCAACAACATATATGAACTTTACAAGCACCCCAATCCAACTTGTGAAGCTGGATCGATATGGAAAGATATTGTACTTTCTCCTTCAAGGTTGAACATCCAAAAGGAGCTGAAGTATTCAATCCAAAAGGTTGAGAGATTAAAATGTATTATATGAAGCAGTGCTGATACTTTTCCACCTTTAGCTTTTAAGATAAGGTTCACAACATAGAAACCATCTAGATTACAATAGTAAAGCATAAGATAAGCTCAATGAGCTTACATAGGTTATTGAAATTTTATGACCGACGAAAATTTGTTTGTTGTGCCGACTTTATGAATTGTACAAAAGAACAGCGTATAGTCAAAATCTTGAAATTGAATATTCTAGAATTTGCTTTCAGGTCAGATATCAAATTGACGACTGCCATCTACCAAGGATAGCTATTAAATGCAATTACTTGCTTTCATAATCGGTTAGGTCGGTTATCAAATTTGACTAGTATCATCTGCCAAATTTTAGACAAAATAAAATGTTATTCTTTCTATTAGAAACTGCCCAGCTTGAATTTTTTTTATTTTCCGTACGAACAGATCCTGAACTTACCTTCATGTAATAACTACTGTGACCAGTGACAGCTGACATCAATATGCACTTATAGTATCTGATTTAGATTAATTTGAACTCATTTTCGTTTTGCTTTAACTCACTTTCCCGTCTATCTAAACCCAAGAGCACATAATTCTTGGCATATTAATAGGAAAGTTGCAACTACATATTCTCAAATTTTGGAGAGATTTCTAAAAATGCATGAAGAGTTGTATCCTTTGGTAAAAAAGTATCTATCCATGATAATTTAAGTGTTGAAGGTTGTATCCTTTTATTGAAGTGTGATTTTATATATATATCCACCAAAAGTCATGAAATATAACTATTCACTTATAGTAAAAATAAAAAATAAAAATTGTATCCTTTTGAAGCATTGCAACTCTTCAGCAAAAGCATAAGATAGTCTATAGATGTATGCAAGAAAATACAAAATGAGAACTCAACACAATGAGAATAAAAGAAAAACACTTTCTTTCTTTTTTTTTGCATTCAAATCACCTCCTTTCTTTCTTTTGTGCACAGAGAATTTAAGAAACTATTATTATGTAAGTTACCGTTGGCCACTGAAAAATATGGATTTGAGTGTTCAAACCATGCCAAAGAACATCATATCCTAAAACAATTCCCTGGAACACCTTATTGCATTCAATTTCTATAAAGATAGATAAGGACAAATTGAACTTAAGGATTAATGTTTTACACACGCCTTGAAGACTTGATTTTTTTTCTTTGTTGTTTCTTCTTGAAGACTTGTACTTTTTCTTTGTTTTGTCTTCTTTCTTACAAGACCATCAATAATTTCTCCTTGATATCTTCATTGTTGTGGATTCATCACTATCAATTTGCCCCCAATAATTTTTGGGTTCGAGTGCCATTCATTTAAAGATGTTCAAACATATAAAAATGTTGAGTAATCTGTAGCATCACAAACAACACTGGAAAACTGTGACTTAGTCTCAACACTAGGGTCTCTGTATATCATGTATGTGAGAAGGTTGCTGCTCCTGGTAGGTTGCTTCATAGCCAACAACGTAAGCAAGCACATCTAGGAAAATGAGTTCTTTTTAATAATGACAGTTGCCACATGCTTACACTTTTCACAGCCCACTTTGCATAACATATTGATTAAATATCAGATTTATTTAACCAACAATGACCTATAATAAATGTAGATGTTTACGACGGGTATTTTGATAGATAAATCATTGACTAAGTTTAATATTTGATTAATGAAAGATGTTTGGTTATGTATGTAAAAAGAAGCGAGTCAAACTTTTTTCTTTTCTCAAGGAGCCAATGAGAGAAAGAGGAGAACCCCATTGTTTTCGTATTTGTCTTGAGCTAAGATTCAATGCCATAGAAGAGGCAAATTTACGAATAACTATCATTGTAGAGGAGAGCTAGCAGAAATCTACGACCGAGATCTGAGTCAGCTTTTGGTATTACCATAATCTCTAATTTCCTATGAATGGTGATATTACCTGCTTCTAACTTTCAAAATCTACAACAGAGCTTATACCTTGCTACTTGTGTGTTAATCAGTAGTTCCAGACATTTATCTGTATGGATAACGCATATCATTTATATTTAATATTGATAACCAATAATTAACACATCGATATTTCTAGATATCACATTATTGCAAATTACTCTATACAAACAGAGAACAGGTGGACAGGCAAGGACCACGTTTAAAAGCCACGACGTTGGAGGTTCAGACTTTTAAGTATCTATACTGAACAATTTTAAGGAAAATGGTTCAATTTGTTGGAGAGGTGGTTGATTGGAGTTGGTAAGAATAAATACGTTATTGATGTTATTACAAAGTCACATGCAGATTTGCAGTAATTTCAACCACATTTCCCTCATTTATGAT
The DNA here is from genome assembly GCF_000230855.2 of Cajanus cajan. Classification (NCBI taxonomy): domain Eukaryota; kingdom Viridiplantae; phylum Streptophyta; class Magnoliopsida; order Fabales; family Fabaceae; genus Cajanus; species Cajanus cajan. The sequence continues at coordinate 40,389,822 of NC_138523.1, forward strand.
GTGTCCATTGAACTAATAACTTCCAATCCTTTATAATGTGTCCATTGTAATAATGACTTACACTCTTACCGGTGAGAAAAGAAAGTTAAAATCAAACAAGAATTCAACCAGGTGGACGTTATTTTCTGTTATAGTAACAATATTTCCAGAAGATGCAATTACAAGTGAACCTAAGCCTTCTGTGCTACTATTCAAATAAAGGGTAAGCAGCAATTAACTGCAACCCTTCGAGTATTTCTCTATTACCTGTATAAAATATTTGTAAGTGTAATAATCACCTTACAGCTTCAAAAAACAATTATTTCTCAAAAAAAATGTTCCTCTAATCATACAATAGGTACAAACATAAACAAGAGCTACATACAGACATAAGCTATGGTCCTCATACTAAATCAATCCCAGTCCTACATCAGTACCTAATGTCAACTTCCACAAGGGATAGGCATGGTTTGATTTTTGGAAAAAATCAAACTAAAATCAAATCAAACCAAACCAGCAAAATGGTTAAACTTTTCACAACCAAACCACATTTTTTTAGCAAAACTAGTTTTGGTAAATTGGGCAAGTTGAGGTTTCTGCTTTAAGCACTTTTAACTCGTTGCTGCTTCCTCCTTTCAACTTAAAGGTTAGTAGGGCTATACCTGCCACATGATATAGGTGACATTTATTTCATGGTATAACATTGCATTTCCACAAATGCATTCTCAGAAATTATAACTAGGAATGTTATTATTGAGTAAATTATAAAAATTCGAATTCTAATGTTGCTAGGAATATTTTTTAAAATTTAAATGATTAGAATAAAAATAATAGAAATGAAAATTATGATTGAGATAGAAAATAACTTCTTATATTCCTATGGGAATATAACTCTAATCCCTCACCATTAAAACAATAACGAAGTAAAACAAAGAAATCACTATTCAGCATGCACCCATGCTAAATTTGCATCAATATGAGAATAAGAATCACATTATGTATGTACCGAAAATTCTACGGGGCTCAATGCCAAGTCACCAACACAACGTTTATCATAAAACTATAATACCAGTAAAAAATATGACATTCTGTAATCTACATAAATTTTTATATCTTAAACACTCATAGGTCTTCCCGTCATCTTTTCAAACTAGTATTGCTGTAAATAAACCTTCATATTATGCCGTCCATTGAAATCTACTGACAATCATTAAGCAAACTATTGAAATTCTCTACGCATCTCAAAATCTGAAGTGAGAAGATCCTAAAGGCATAATAAGCAGCTGCAGGATTCAAATTGTCAATAAACTATTATCATCAGAAAAGCTTAACAACTAAACAAGAATACATAAAAGCTCCTATGAGGAGGTCATAGAATTGCTCAAAAGAGCTCAAGCAGTAAATAATACAGTACAACACTAGTTAGCCATCAAAAATTAAGAAAAATTGAACATTGAAATATACAATCAACAGAAGATCTGAAAATGAGTCTTTAATTCTAAAAGAAGCACACTCACAACTATGATCACAGCAGTCCTTCAACAACCTTTAGGTATGTTTGAATGAAAAGAAAGAAAATAAAGTGGAAAGACAATACAGATAACAATGTAATTTCTTTTGTTTGGATGGAGAAAATTGAAAAATAAAAGAGAGAGAATTTGAATTCAAGAAACAAATTTTCTTTTCTTCGATTTTCCATTCAATTCAAATTTCAAACTTTTTTCTCCGCCATACCAAACAGACCATAGTTTAAAAACAATTGCATGTAATTTAGTTCTACCTCTGACTCTTTTCACAGCCATATGCCAAGATAAATCCATACATGACATAAAATCCTTATAAATGAGAAAAGAAATGTGTTGCCCCATAACTGAATCTATTCCATGCTAGCATTTTCTAGTTTGTAACGAGTAGAGTCAAGAGAGGAAATGTAAAAGGTTGGCCCACTGCAAACCTCTTAACTCGTGTTAATGGAAGAGAGGTTACCATTTATTCCTTGATTTAGGGTTTAAGGGGAAAAAAATGAAATAAAATTATTTATAAACTAAAATTAACTTATATAAAGTTAATTTGTAGAAACTCTTTCATTTTAATTTCTTCACAAAATTATTTTATATGATGCATAAGCTAATTTTAACTTATGAAGAAACTTATTTCATTTTTTTTTCCGAAGAGTACTTCTAAAAAAATTTATCAAACCAAGCTCTCACTCTTTACATAGAACAACATAGTTGCCAATAGCACCAAATTAATGCACTATTGCCAAATTGTGTTGCAGAGCGGCTGGAGCATGCTATGAAAATTGAATACTGTCAGTTTGAAGTTCCGGCCTTCGCAGCTTCAATAGCGGACAAAATCACAGCTGGAGTGAGCACTATTGAAGTGGATCACAAAAATCGTGGAACCGCATCACTTAGGACTGTTTAGGGGATCAATATGGGAAATCAGAACTGAAACCTACTTTCTCAGTACACTCACCCTTCCCTGCAACATTTCCAGCAGTTCCCAACATTTTCTTGCCAGCTATGAACGTTGGCAATCCACAACCTTGGCACCCTCTTCTCTCCATAGTTTCCAATAATCCCTAACATCTTTGCAGCCATTCTCCTAAAAGTGTTTCTAAAGAAGTTTATCCAATCAGACTTTTACTCTTTACATAGAACACCATAGTCACCAATAGCGCCAAATAAATGCACTATCACTTAATCGTGTCATGGAGCGGCTATTGAATACTGGCACAGTTTGAGGAAACGGCCATCACAGCTTCAATAGTGGACAAAATCACAGCTGTTGTGAGCACTATAGTAGTGGGTCACAAAAATCCAATTTTAACATTGAAACGGCATCGCTTAGGACTGTTTAGGGGATCAATATGAAATCAGAACTGAAACCCTACTTTCTCAGTACACTCACCCGTCCCTGCAGCTTTTCCCAACATTTTCTGGCCATCTGTGAAAGTTGGCGAGATCCCCAACCTTGGCACCCTCTGCTCTCCATAGTTTCCGATAATACCTGAGATCTTTGCAGCCATTTTCCAGAGGACCTGTTGCTGTCCGCGGCCAACCATGACTTTTGATGTCTTGCCTAGTCCTGTTTTGTGATGATCCCCAACATTTTCTGGCCAGATGTGAAAGTTGGCGACCCCTAACCTTCACACCCTCTATCTCCATAATTTCAGATCATCCCTGAAATCTTAGCAGCCATTTTCTGGCAAACATCTCACTGTTTCTGGCCAACCGTGACTTTTGCAGTTATACCTTTTTCTGTTGTGTGATCTCTTTAACACAGGTTTTTCATCTCACTGTCTTGTGTTCTCCTACAAGTTTATCTTCACCCTTTAATTATATTTTTTATTTTATCCATCCTGCAACCTGCTATAGAATTTTCAAGGTCAGTTGTGCCTCTATTTGGGATTGACCACTATGCTTCTACTGTCACCAAAGACCAGGTAAATGGATCTAGTCCCTACTTTGCTAATTTAACACATAACAGAGAAAGCCCACTGTTATGCCTCTTTATTGGCTCTTTGTTATGATTCTTACGATTTTTTTTAATGGGTTTCTTCAAAATAGTTCAACAGAGATGGAAACTTTGTAATTTCCAAAATTCTAATTTACATACGATTATATGAAATAACACACTAAAATTGGAAACACCATCCGAAACTATCATGCTTGTTATAGTAAGAAATTTATAGCAATCAATACACCCAACATACAAAGTTAGGATAGTTTGAGTTAGTTATAGTGAGTTAGTAAAAAAATAAATAGGAGGACAGACAGGGAGTGAATTCATTCAGATCTATTCATTTTTAGGTTGAGCATTAGCTCTTTGTGAAAGGAGAAATCTTATGTGAAGAGGAAACCCTTGGAGGAGAGTTATCTCTCCTATTCTCTATTCTTAATCAAGAAATACAATCATTTTTTTTCTTTTTTCCATTTTCTATTCTGGGTTCCTTACAAAATGTTTTGACCCGCCAGATTGGTGGGGAGAAGAAACTGTCGGACAGATACAAACTTTGCAGAGAAGAAACAGGGGTTTCCAGCGTTCTAGAAAGAGAGAACCAATGAACAATCTGGGCTTAAGCAAACATTGCAGCAATTGATGAAGAAACAAGAAATTAAACCAGAAATGGATGGATCATTGAAGGTGTTTGTGAGGAGGCAGCCAATTCATGTGGATTGGAGCACCATTCTTGCAAGACCAACATATTAAAGTTGAAGCATAAACTGTGCAAGATACTGAAGAGTCAGAAATCTTTCTTGAGGAGAAATGCATGAAAGGTGAGAAAATAGTGAAGACACATCCCTCATAAATCAAAAAGGTTGAGGAAATAAAAGAGATCAAGCAGAGGTTGGAAAGATGGATGCAGTAACAAGACAGGATGTCAAGAAGACCATGGAAGGATGCGTGTCAGAATGCTTGATAATAAAGAGGTTCATTCTTGGACAAAAAAGGTGGAGTTAACCGCCTTTTTAGTGGTTGCACAGAGGGAGAAACAAAAGGGGGAACACCCTGTCCGTGCTAGAGCAAGAACTAGAAACAGAACAATAAGAAGTGTTGAACGAGATCAAGACAGGGAGATCATTGGAATCATTTAACCCAGAGAAGCAGCTTGTTTTCTTGGAGGAAGAGTCACTAAGCCCATCACCAATGGAGGATGATAGATCAGATTGTTATATTAGTGGAATGGAACTGCAACAGATTAGGCCCATAAAGATTAGGTTTATGTTGGCATACAGTAGCTGCCAATAAATAGGAATAGAAGTTGAGAAGAATCAATCATTTTGGTGAAATAGAATTGAGACTAAGGAGAGGCTTAGTTTTTCTTCCATTTCTAATCCAGTTTCTATCAACTAGTATGAGCTAGTTGATAGATACTAGATCAGAAATATAAATATTTGAAGAAAGACTGAATATTTATTGGAAAAAATAAATAAAAAATCCCAGTCTTGCCCAATGTGGTACAATACTGAGAGTTGGGAAGCTTTACAAGAATATGGACCTCCTTTTGTCATCAGCTTCTGCCCTCTGCTCCTTTGGCTTAAGGCTGGAACTCTTGAAGCAAAACCTTCACAAATTGCCACCATGATGCACTTGGATGGTCCTCTTTCCACACATACCGCCAAACCAAAGCACATCCTAGCCTTCCCAACCCAACCCTTTGTATCTCTTCTTTCCCTTCAAATTATGGAATCATCTTTCAAGAATTCATACCCACAGCTCTAAGATCAGAGTTGATAAAAGTTGATAGAAACTGGATTACAAATGGAAGAAAACCATAATTTCTTTATTGATGATGTGTATCTCTACAAGGAATATCCTGGACACTCGAGAGATCCAGGCCTCTCCCCACCCAGTCTCAAGTCTATTTTACCAAAATGATTGATTCTTCATCTCAACTCCTCTTCCTATTTATAGGCAGCTACTGTATGTCAACATAAATCTGCCATTAATGGGTTGAGTCTGTTGCAGGCCCATTCCACTAATTAATTGCTAATATAACTAACTGCCCTATCAGAGGAACTCAAAATCCTCAGAGGTAGACATCGTTGTCAAGGGCATGGAGATGCAGCGCTGGTTGTTGAAGAGCCCCTAATCAAAGACCACATGAAGTCTAAAGTTGAATGCCTCCCATGGGCTAAAATTGGATCTTTGTTTCGAATGCAGTGAGCCTCATACAACACTCAATTGGATCACCTTCAACCAAGGTTAAAAACCACATTGATCACAATCAAGAACACATTTGGCCCAGCACAGGATGAAAACATAGAAAAGCCAATAGGTGGCGGTAGTTTGATTCAGTTGACTACAAAGGCCGATGAAAGTCTTTTGTCAAAAAATGCAAATTGGGATGAAGATTTTGAAGAAAGTCGAAATCTATCTCTTATCAATTGGCTGCTTTCAACCTTAAGGACAAGGTTAATTTTAGGAAGGGTGGTATTGATAGGACTTTCGGGAAGGGGGAGTTACAGAGTTAGCTAGGATAGTTAGAATATTAGATGTAGTGAGTTAGTGACATAAATAATTAGGAGGATTGAAAGGGAGGGAATTCATTCATATCTGTTCATTTGTAGATTGAGCATTAGATCTTTGTGAAAGGAGAAATCCTTTGTGAAGGAGAAACCGTTTTTGGAGAGTTATGTCCGCTATTCTCAGATCATTTGCAATCAAGAAATACAATCTTTCTTTACTTCTAATTTCTAATCTGGGATCCTAACACTTGCACAACAATTTAAGAGGGGAAGCAGAGATGGAAATGAAGCCTCATGCCAGAAGGTTGTTGCAAGATTCGGATGCAGACCCTGAATTGCTTCAAGCTGGAATGTTGTTTTGTTAATAAAGGAAGCTCAGAGAGGTTCATGGTTCTGGAAGGTGAAGCAAAGCAGCAAAAAATTGCAGAAGAAGAAATCACCAAACACACTGACAGAGGCATAATCAAGGAACAAAGCAAAATTTAGGTCAAACAGAGGAATTGCAATTGAGCAAATCAAAGTGGAAAGGGGAGTAGGATTTGTCAATAATCAGATGTGAGGTGAATGGTTTCTCACTACTGTTGATCTTGGAAGAATAGGATTTAGCAAAATGAACCGTCCAAACCATTCAAATAGAGAAGTAAACCAAATTATATTTTAGGAAACAACCAATTTCAATATAATTAACCATTGATTTTAGTTTTTCTGCACACCCCTTACTTCCATTGCCTAATTTGCATATAATTCCACTTTTATATGAAAAAACTTTTTTTCTTGGGATGAGTATCAAAACCATCTTACAATAACATGTGGAGGTAATAGTGTCCTGACTACCAATTATCATTGAACTAGTCTTCCCTAAAACATCTGTCTGTCTTAGCCATCAATTGCAAGTCTCTAATTTTTGTATGCAAGACTTCTTCCAAAAAGAAAGAAGCCTATCAAGAGCCTAGTCACAACTTTGGCAGTTTAACAATGCAAATCAAGCCAAAGTGTTATCAGATTAAAATTATACGGCATTCATTATTTCACTAAACAAATCATCTGGAAAATTTAGAAATGTGACTCCCCAAAACTACCTATATGCATGCTTTCATGATATTCAGTAAACCACCACAAAATCGACTATAAAGCATGCCCTCAGTTCATTAATAATCTTATATACATGTATCTAGAATCGAAGTCATTTAGACAGCAACTATCACACATTGATCTCTTCACCAAAATATTCCTCTTCAAGGAAATTTCAAATCCATTCATCAACACTAACACCCACAACCACAAAACCTCCTGCGTCTCATTTTCCCCAAAACTTTCAATACAATTATCAGAATGATGGCTAACCATCACTAAAGGCCTAAAATCTTTAATCAATGCAATATATTCTTACCATGAAGACGTAGTAGCCCAACAATCCAGATGTAGTCCAACACCGAGTAGACATTGTGAAGAGGGATTAATTCTGCAAGTGATATGCAATAGTTAGGTAATAGCATAGAGGAAAATAGTCATTAAATTATAATTTTCATTTACTGTTCCTCAAGAAATCCAATCCACCAGAAACAAAAGGCAATACCCGTAAGAGTCATATGTGATCCTCTTCTAAAACAATTTCATCCTGCTATGACCACAGAAATGCTTATTCACTGTATAGCCCTGTCTTCAAAATCATTTAAAGGAAGGAACCAAAATTCTGAACAAACCTCCAAGTCACAACAGTTGCCGATTACACTGAATGTTTGAAACCATCAGCGGTAGATGTTTCATCAACCCCCATAGTAACAAAACTCTTCAACCATCTCTGCTATATACTGAAACACAGAAAGAAGCACAACCAACTAATGTTACACAACCTAACAACTAATAGAAATATGAACAGAAACATCAATCATTTGCACATTCCTTTCAGACTCATCTTTGTATGCTTGATACTAAATTTTCCTTTTCCTTTTTGCATAAAAGACAGTTCACCACATACTATCTATAACTTCCCACACCCAAGTCTAAGCAGTCATACCAAAGCAATAGGATAAGGGTAGTTTTTATTATTGTCAACCATCTTTACATTATTCCTCATCACTGCAGTCATTCCACTTGATGGTTACTGCAAACACATGAAAGTCAATAGTACCCAATCCCCTTGCCACATATTTCTTAAGATAAATCTATGTCCAAAATTATACAAACTTCATACTGGTTATTACACTAAGCTACAGCAATATGCAGTCACTTTTATAAAGAAAACACAATAATTCCATTGTTCAGTCAACACAAATGACAACAAACGCCACTCATAACATCCATTCAAGCATCCAGGATGCATTGAAATTTATAAAAATTATAGGACTGAAGTAATGAAGTAAAGTCAAGAATTTGAGATGCATACAAATACATTCAATTAAACTACTAATCAATTTTATCGAAATGGCCAATAAAGCACTTGCAGTTGTATCAAGTCATGATTATCAGGATCTGAAAAACACCTCAGCACTCAAGGCAAAGCTTCATACACAAAGCATATACTACAAATCCATTTGATGTGACAAAAGGCGCTTATACTACATCCATGGATTGAAGATACTATAACGCTGAGAAACCTCAAACTCTAAGATACATTTATGATTAACTCATTTAGCTTTAAAGCACGAGCTATAAGCTTTTTTTTTTTATCTACTCCCTAGATCGAACCAGAAAAAAAAAAATCAAACTAAAATAAACAACAAAGATTTCATAAAATCCGATTTCATATGTTATAAGAACATCTGTAACCCCAACTACACCAAAAGGACAATGAACTTCACAACACTAACCCTAAAACAACACTAGCGACCACTCTCTCACTTCCTACCCCCTCTCTTAGTCGATGCCTTTTTCGCCGGAGACTTTACACTCTTGGGTTTCACACTCTTCACTGGAGCTTTCTTCGCCGCTGCTACCTTCTTTGGTGCGGGCTTGGCAGCTGGGGCTTTCTTCCCCGGTGAAGTCCTCGTCGACGTCCTTGCAGCCTTAACGGGCTTGGCCTTGGGCTTGGCAGCAGGTTTGGCGGCGGCTTTGGGCTTGGCAGCGGCAGGCTTGGGTTTGGCAGCAGGCTTGGCGGTGGTCTTGGGCTTAGCAGCGGCAGGCTTGGGCTTTGCAGCTGGCTTGGCCTTGGCAGCGGGCTTTGGCTTGGCAGGAGCCTTGGCTTTGGGCTTGGCAGCTGGCTTGGCCTTGGCTGGGGCTTTGGCTTTAGCTGTCTTAGCGGCAGGCTTGGGCTTAGCAGCGGGCTTGGGCTTGGGCTTTGGCTTTGGCTTTGGCTTGGCAGCTGCAGGCTTCTTCTTCTTCGCAGGAGAAGAAGCAGAAGGCTTGGCCGGCGGAAGCTTGAAGGAGCCTTTGACTTTGACGAGTTTCCCAGCAGCAACTTGCTTCTTCAAGTGGAAGAGAAGAAGCTTCTTGAAGTTCGGTGGAAGCTGTTTGTGCTTCTCCTCAATGAACTTGGCAATCGCGTATTGGCTGGAACCGGTTTTCTCCTTCAGTGAGGTGATTGCATCTTTGATCATCTGTTAAACAAGCAAAAACAAAATTGAAATCAGATCTAATTCGATAAGCACAATTGGAAAGAGAATTAGGTGGAAAAAGGTGTTTCAGATCGAACCTCTTCGTAGGAAGGATGAGTGGGAGGATTGCGGGGTCTGGAAACCTTCTTAGGTTTGGGTTCCTTGGTTTTCTTAGCCTTGGCTTCAGGTTTGGGCTCCTCCTTCTCCTCCAGAGGAGGCTCGGTGGTGGCAGGCTCGGGTGCGGGTTCAACAGCGACAGTGGGCTCTTCTGTGGCCATGGGAACGGCTAGGGTTAGGGCTTGAAGTGAGGAAAGGGATTGGGATCTGTGTGTTAGGGACGTTGAAACTGGAGATTGAATTGGTAATTGGAAATTGGGTGTGAGAGAAGATGAGAGAATTTTGATGGTTTAAATAGTCAAGTGTGTGAGAGACTATATCCAAATACTTAATTCTGATTGGTCCACGGGACTCTCACACGGATTGATGCCTTGTTTCAGTTTGAATGTAAGCCATTGGATCGGGGGTTTATCAACGGTGCTTTGCGGGGAGGCTCGTTGGAATGTTTTGGGTGCTATGGGTTGCTTTTGGTGTGTGTTTTCAAGCTCGATTCATTTGTCAATTACTCTGGCTTTAGTGGGTCAATGAGGGCGAGGTTTTTTGTGTCTTGTAGATTATTATTTGAGTTTTCTAATGAGTGCTCAAGCGTGTTGAATGGATCAGTGGTTTGGGAGATATTTCGTTTTGAAGGCACAATGGTCATGACTAGGGTTTCTTGTGATGTTATCAAGGTTTTTCCCTAATTGAGGTGAATGCTTTGCCTTGGGGTATGATCAATTCACACATTGTGAAAATAGGTTAACAGAGGATTCCTTTGCATCAAGAATCATGAAAATCCATTCAGATTTGAATATCAAATGATTGGTTACAAAGTCATTGAAGTTGAACAAGTATAACCAATGAACATATATGGTAACCTATTTTGTATAGAATATGGTTCTTTTTCTTATAATATTTTGAATTGTCATTTATTTGCTCAAATTCAATATTGTAACAGTGTAATGGTGTTTAATGATAGCATAATTTCATATCTAAAAATTGGTTGTCACAATAAAGTTTTTGTTTTCTTAGTAGTAATGTTTTAAAATGTAAGTTAATACTTTGTTGTGCAAGACTGTGCATATTAGATGCTATATCTCATTGTTGTCAAACACCATTTTGCTTATTTGATACAATTCATAATTGTATTATAAAAAATATCAAATATGTTGAATAAATATTGTTAAATTGTTTAATCTACATGAAAAATACATAAATGTGTGCAACTAAGCTTATGTTCTTGTTGATGTGAAGGTTAGCAACATAATCCAACTATGAATTTGTGTATAAATTCTTTGAAATTGGGTTTATATTATGTTTTTATTGTTTGTAAAAAAAAAATCAATTATAAAATTACATGTTATGCTATCTTATACAAAAAAAATATATATTATGTGCAATATATATAACATTAGTCTAAACAAAATCACTATACTATATATGCACGTATAAATAATACCTCAATAGTTTACTTCTAGGATGTATGAGTATTATATATATTTATGTTGTCTTTGCCAACATGACTCACTATGACTATTTCTATCTGAGAAATAAGATATGAATTTTCTACTGTATTTATTATTCTTCATTCTTATCATAAGGTACAATTTAGAAAGAAGTGATTTTTTTTCACAAGACATTTTACGATATCTATAAAACTGATTTTATTATTCATTTTTTGTATATTAAAGATTATGAGCATGTGTACTTCTTGTTGAATGATGAAAAGAGAATTTGAGAAATAAATGTTTTCTCTTGAACCTATTAATCTCTCCAATTGTCATTTATCAATTTTATTGGTATTACTGTATAAGTTTTGGTACGAAATCATATATTCACCTCTCATGATAATTTAATGACAAACAAGAAGGATAAAATTGATATATCATGATTTTGTTTTATAAAATCAACTACAAAAACTATTTATATTGGTATGTGTGATTTTGCTAAAAATGTCTTATTATTCAACTTTTATTTTCTATGAAAATTTGTGATGGAATTAACATATGCTATCAAAGCGACTTAAGGACCTTTCATGGGATTAAAGATTGCCTTAATTAATAAATTGTAAAGGCTATTTGTAAGACTACTATTTGTCTTCATCTTTAGTTAAAACTTTAATCCATTAAATCATCTAAAGTCTTAAACACTCCTAATAACAAATGACATCACAAGTTGAGTGTTTCATTATTATCTAAACATGCATTTTATGAACACAAAAATGCATCTTTTACTCAATATTTTTAGATGATTCATTGAGAACATACATTGTTATTGAGAAAAATAAAGTTAAGGATATGAAGCGAGGTTTACGGACCATCCATTTAGCCTATAATTTGCATGGGTTGTAGTCCTAAAAAGTTTAGTCCATTTAGGATGCAATTTTTTTTGTTCTAAATAGTTTAGCCTATGGTTTTAAATAAATTTAACTATAGGCATGTGGGTAGACTCATGGGTATGTAGTTTGACCCGTGGACTTTTACATCTATTTTTTTAATATGCTCTTTAATATTGAAATCCTGAAAATGTGTTCTTTACTTGAATGCATTTTTAAACAAGTATTGTATAAATTTTCCCTACTTAGCATTTAATAATATTAATTTATCGTCATACAAGTCTTTGTGAAATGAATTCTTAAACTTTTATATATTTTACTACTTGCAACAACTGGTACATTTGTCAACAGTCTAACAAGTTAATGGTGGTGCGGTTGGAGGCTTGTGTCATATAATTAATTAATTTTAATTTGGTGCTATTTTAGGTTTAATATTTTTGCATTCAATTTCTATAAATTTTAATCCTTGTTTTTTTTCCTTTTATTAGATTTCACTTGTGCTTTAGTTCTATTATATAAGTCAAGCTAGTAACATTAAAAAAGTGTTTGGTGGGAGGCAATCTAGTTTCTTAGACTTTTACTTAATTTTTTATATTTCTAAAACTTGAAAGGACATAGGGGATCTCTAGAAACCCTCGCTTAAGAAGGGCATATTGTTCGCTTAAGTTAAAAATAAAAATAGGAAATTACTTTTCTTCCACAGTTGAGATTTATGTAGCTCATGTGGCATGACTAATTGGCTATGTGGACCAATAGGCTATTGGTCAAGGAAAAGGTGGAGCTGCAAATGAGGAAAGCTCTAATCACAAGGATTGTCGTATGTGAGAGGCAAAGTTTTTAATTATTTTTCTTTATTTTATTTTAGTATTTTTTCATCATTAATTTTTGCAATTTTTATACTTTTTTATGTTTTATTCTACTAAATTGTATTTGGGGATCTCACATTGAACAATATTCTTATTTGTAATTAGTAATTGACTCATTATCTTATAGAAATAAAGTATTTTGTGACAAATATTTGAAATGAAGCCACTGCTTGATATTTGTTTTTCTTTGGGACTGATAATTGTCGTATGAAGTGTTGTCATATTTTAAAAGCCTAATCAAGTAAGTTAAGGGATCCACAAATACTATATTGATTGTCTGCATTTTTTTATTCAATTGATTTTGCTTCAATCTAGCATTTATGTCATTTTATTTGTGTAATAGGATATGATCAAGATATCTATGAAACATTTTAAGCCACAATTCAAATAGTCAATCTATACTATTTTTTAACACTTGATAACTCTTTGAGCTAAACACACAAAAAAAAAATTGTTTCATTCGAACATTAAGCCAAAAAGAAAAAATAATTGTTAACTTGCACCTTCAAAATTGGGAGAACAGTTAGTCATGATAAAGAAAAAGATTCTAAGTTTGGTGTTGGTGTGCATTATACCTAATACAAATGAAAATTATAAGTTTGGTGTCCCACAAATGTCATAAGAAGGCTAGGTAACCTAGACAATCATCAAATAACAAGCGTTCATCTATTGTAATAAATTTAAAAAAAATGAGAAAAATCTCATAAATAAAAATATGTATAAAAAAAAGGCAATACAAGAAATGTGCTTAATAATAATAATAATAAAGCCTTGAAAATCTAGATTAAAATGTTGAAGAAAAAAAAAGTTAAAGGCCATACCTAGTTGTTTTATTAGTCTTAGATATTTTTTATTCCTAAAAAATAATAAATTCTTTAGTGGTTGGCCACATTATAAGCCCAAAAGCCCTTAGTGATCCTTACACACTTACTGGTCACATGTAACTGTTCTAAAATGGAAAGATGAAAAGCAAAGGTAAATTGAATAGGGTTTCATGCGTGAATTTGATACAAACATTTATCCATATAACTACACTTGAATTACAAATGGTGAAGAGAGAAATTGTATTGGAATTTCATAATTGTGATTGTCATGATAGTTAATCTCCTTAAACTTTCTCCAAGCATTTTGAGGTGAATCTGATTTAGATACCATAGTTGATTATGTGATTACTTGAGTAGTTGAGAAGAAAAAAAAACCTTTAACTAATAAAATTTGTTTAACTTAAGTCACCCAAATTTGTTTGATTTTCTATAATAGGGACTATACTTGATTTTTGTTTAATTGAGGATAAGTAAGATTCTAAGTTTGGTATATTTTGATAATTGGCAATTATATGTGCATCTTTTAATTAATTTTGACAAATATCAAGTATATTCTATGCTTTTGAGTCTTGTTCTTGTCGAAAATAAATATTAAATATTAGTTTTAATTATCTTAATAGAGTTCTTTAAATTTTAGGTATTTTGATGTTTTTTAGTTAATATTGTCAAATAAGTCAATATCTTTTACTTAATTTAGGCAATTATTGATCATGTCTTATACTTTAGAGACTTGTTTTTGTCAAGAATAAATATCAAAAATTAGTTATAGTTATTCGTTAAATTTTAGGTACTTTTGATATTTTTATAAGTGCCTTAGATAAAAAAAAAAAGTAAGGAAAAAAATGAGGCTAGTTAAAGATCCAATGCAAAGGAATTGAACCTAACAATTCTCTCTTAAGTGAATCACATGGTCAATTAAGCAAGCAAGCATAGAAACATCCACAAAGCATCATGAAGCACTTGTTAAAGCGAGCCAACTGGTCATTCTCAGCGAGCGAACATCACAAGCTCACTTGAAGAAAACTCATTTAAAATCTTATAAAAATAAGATTTAGAGAAAATAGAAGGGCACCTCGCATATTATACATTTTAGATAGTTTGAGAGAATAAAGAAAGTCGGGAGATTGACGTAGCTAACTTTACTCCATTTAATTATTCTTGTTTTTATTTACTAGGAATAAGATAAGTCTTTATTAGTCAATGTTTTAGACCTTCAATCTTGATGTGGATTGATTAATGGACTTCACCAAGAAATATGGATTTTTCTTAAGAAACCTATAATTTCTCACATAAAGAATTAGGGTTAAAATATTTCCATTGGTTGAATTAACTTGATAATTATTGAAATTAAATAATAATTGGGAAGGATACATGTGAGGAAGGTTAATGAAATCAATTATTGACATCTTTTATTATAAATTTTCAATTATCTTCTCAATCTTTCTATTATTCTAAAATCCTAAAAACATGTTATTTATCTTTATGGCATTCTTCGAAACAAATATTTCTTTTTTATTTTTCCTAGTTAGCATTAAATTAGATTAACTAGTCATAACATGAATCCCCGTGATTCGATACTTGAACTTCTGTTCATTTTATTACTTTCACAATTGGTACACTTGCCAAAAGCCTAACATTAATGTTCTAGACACAGTAATGGAAAAGCATGAAAGAAGAATAAACTAGTCAAAAGACTTGAAGAAAAAAGCTAGCAACCCTCGCTCAAAGCGAGCCATCAACAAGACATTCTTTTAGAGCAAAGGAACATAGGCACTTGAAGGGAGTAAGGCAATTCACCCAAAGTGACAATGTTTGGCACTCAAAACAATGTGCTCACTTTGCTTTGAGCAAATTAATACCAAAAAGCCACACATAATTATCGAGGAAGACTTATTTACAACAAGTCAAATAAAAGCCTATTCAAATATTATAAATAAGAATTTGATACACAAAAAAAAAACATTTTACACATTCTGTATTCTAAGCTAAATTAGAGAGAAATAGTAAGAAACAGAAGTGATCATGGAGTTTTTCTAGGATCTTCTTTTTTTGTTTTGTGCAATCTCATGAGCATTCAATTCACTTGTTGTTGGAGTTTGACATAGCTAACTTTGAATCCATCTAACTCTTTCTTAATTTTACTCAATAAAGTTTTATTCAATTAATTATTCTTCTTCTTCTTCTCTTAATGTGTGTTTTGGCTTAATCACCCTCTATATGATCCCATAAAATTAATTAAGGTTAAAAATTCCTTTTAAAATTATGATATAGAGAGCAGCATTAATAACACTCATTACTAGAAATATAGTAAGAATTATTAGTCAACGTTTAACACCTCTGATCTTAATTTCACCAAGGAATTGGTATTTTTATTAAGGAATCTACAATTTCTCTCCTAAGAAATTAAGATTAAAACATTTTTGTTAGTTGTTCAATTAACATGATAATAATTGAAATTGAATAATAATTGAGATGGATATGTGTGAGAAAGGTCAAGAAAATCAATTTCTGACATCTTTTATTATAAATTTCATCTATCTTTTTAATATACTGTCTAATATTATAGAATACTAAAAATATGTTATTTGGTTTTATGTGTTTTTCAAGCAATAATTTATAATTTTTCTTTAATATGCATTTAATTAAAGTAAATAATCTTAGCACAATTTTTGTGGATTCATTATTGTCCATTTTACTACTTGCAACAATGATATGTTTAGCAAAAGTCTAATAGTTGAGTAGGGCACATTCATCTATCTAACCCAGCACGCAAAAAAAAAATGGTGAAAGTATCTAAACATTCAAAATTTTAATTTTAAAAAGTATTACAATTGTTACACAAATAATTTTGTCTCCTAATTTGTAATATGAGTTAGTTGTTATGTAATATTTTTGTGAGACAATTATTTGAGAAAAGTCAATTCATTTATAAAATACAAAAAGATAAAGAAAATAAATTAAAGTTTTTGAAATAGTAAAATCAATTTAAAAAAAATATCATGAGGGATTTCCTTTCTAGTGGAGAATTATTCATTGTTGCATATGGCTAGCCCAAAAGAACTTTCCACTCTAACACATGCCCTTTATGCAAATGATATCATGGTGTTTTCGTCAAGGGACTAATTTGCTATATCTTTTCAAGTTTTACGAATAAGCCCTAGGTCAACATATAGGTCTCAATAAATGCAAGATTTTTTGTGGCTCTCTATTTATTTCTATAGTAGCTTTTATTACTAGCCTCCCTTTTGATTATCTAGGTGTTCCCATTTTCAAAGATAGGCCTGAAAGTTTTTTCTTTCAGGAAATGCTTAACATGATCAAAGCCAAACTTGCCTATTAGAAAAACTACCTCTTATCCATCATGGGAAGAACTCAATTTGTTAACTCTATGATTTACAACACTCTTCTTTACAATTTTCATTTTCATTATTGTCAAAACTCATTGTTAAGGATCTTGAGGGATTAATCAAGAATTTAATTTGGTTTCAGGATCTAAATATTCACAATTATGTCACAGTAGCATGGAAGACAATATGCTCCCTTATCTAAGAAAGAGGCCTTTGTCTCAAATATCTTCTTAATCTTAATGAGGTAGTTACTTTGAAATCGGCTTGGATTTTGTTCATTCCACTGATGAGTGGGCTACTTTCATAAGAGCAAGGTTTTTACGTAGTTGTTAACCATTGTGAGTTACAGATTCTCGTCTATCTGGTATTCCACTTGCTATCACCAAAGCATTGTTCATGATAACACAAGGTGGATCCTAGAAAATCAGAATGTGATCACTTCTTATCAAATACTTGGTGCATGGAGACGTTTATTTCATGCCATCTCGATATTCCAAACACACTACAATTTGGTCTCAAAGCCATAATAAGCTACTTTATTTACAACAATGCATTAAGCATCCCTTCACAATTCCTAGACTTGATACAAAACTTGCAACAAGCCATTTTTCATTATTGCATTTCTATAGGATAAGATGTTGATCAACCGATTTGGTGATCTTAAAGTATTGACGAGATGCAATGCTTATTTATTCTTTAGGTTCCATGGTCAGCGTCTCCCTTTGACAAGTTTTGTTTGGTCCAATGTCATTCTTCTTTTAAGATCCTGCATTAGGTGGCGGCTTTTCCATAATAAGTTGCATACTAATGGAAATCTTATGTTTAAGGGCATAACAATGGTTTCCATGTGCAATCTTTGTGGCTTTTTGGATGAAACATTTGAACATCTATTTCTTTGTTGTCCTTTTCGACCTTTATTTGGTCGTGACTTCAAGGTATCATAAACCTCCCTTTACAGATCTTCCTTTCTCTCCTTGGTACACTTTTTGCAAAGGTTATGGAGCAGCCATGTTAAGGGACATTTTCTCTATTGCGTTGGTATATGTCATTTAGGTGATATGACATTGTGGAAACAATGTGCACTTCAAGAACACAATGGTTCTACTTTCTCAACAAATCTTGCTCATTCTATCAATTGTCTTTTTATCTAGTTTGCTCTCAAGAGGTCGTATTTCCTTTTCTTGGATGGACACTTCCTTGTTAAAGTAAATTTTTCATGTAATTCATCCTCCAAAACCACAACAAATCATACAAGTGAATTGGCACCCTCCCATTTGTGGCTTTGTCAAGTGTAATATTGATGAGGCTATCGTTGGTTATCTTGGTCATGCAGCCAATTGTGGTATCTTTCATGATCATAGTGAAGCTTCTTGACAATTTTCCCTTTTATATTAGAATAAAGACAAATTTGCATGCATAATTAGTGGCAACAATGATGGCTATTAATGCAATGAATGTCAAGGTTTAGGACAATCTATGGTTGGGATGTGATTCTAAAATGGTATTAGACACATTAAAGAATGTCAACATTGTTCCTTAGAATCTTCGATGTAGATGGATGCAATGTCTTCTTCTTAATTCCTTCATGCACTTCTCTTCTCACATTTATATTGAATAGAATCTTTGTGCAGATAGACAAGCTAAACATGGACTTGATCATAAGGTTGATTATGTATGGAGGGAGGTTTTACCTAATTTTTTCTATAGAGTTTTTTTTAAAGTAATCATTAAGGACTCCCTTCTTTGGATTTAGTTAATTATTTCCATGGATTTTGGTTTAGTCGCCCTATGCATGTTTCCTTTTTTTTTTCCTTTTTAATAATATTGGACCTGTGACAAATGATTGATAGACTTTGAAGTACCAACATTGGTTAGATGTCATTGTCTTATAGTGGTGTTATGCATGTGTCACCTTCACATAAAAATATAAATATCTCAATTATCATATGAGAAAATACACAAGTTATTGTCTACTATGTAAAATTTTTTCCTTGTGAAGATCTTACATGTTGATTTTTATATACGAAATATATTTTTTACATTTATAACGAGTAAAATAATTTATGGCTATAAATAAAGTTGAAGATTTTTTATATTCAAAAAGAGTAAAAGAGTTTTTTAGTGTAGAGAAAGTCAAAGTTTTTTTTTTTAATTTATAAAAAGTAAAAATGTACTGACTCATTATCTCTACATCACACCATACAACTTTACAACATAAAAAGTTTTGTTTATAAAACTCTTATAATTATATATTTTTTGTGAAAGTACATGTGAATTTTCTCTCAATGTGATATTAAAAAACTAACATTAAAACATTCTAACTTGTTGATTAATGTGCCTTATGACACTACATCTCATTAATAATAATGACATTAATTATCATATCAAAAGGACATGGTATTGTTTTGATGTGCCTTATCACAAGAGGTGGGTAGATGGACCGAGGTTTATGAGTTGGTCCGTAAGTTTAAGGAGTTGGCAGACTTAATTTGTGCGCTCGCGGATTAACCCACGAACTCCACTAATTAATTTTTCACATATTAAGACTTTAATATTTGATTATACATGTGAACTTTTAAATTATTAGGACACTAAAACTATGTTTAGTTGATGTGTATTTACCATTTGAATTATTTTTAAGATATTTTAATGCTTTTATTATTGAAAGTTTGAGACAATTATATAAGTATTGATAATATTTTCAGTCTGAACACTTTAATATTTAGTATTTAAAACCATTCTAAATGTTAGTAAATTTTAGTGTGATGGATTTTAGCTTAAAAATAAAATGAATTTTTTACACCAAAAAATAAAAGGATTTTTTTTCTTCTAATTTTAAGCACTTTTATTTTAAAGAAATATATATCTTTGTAACTTATTATTTACACTCATAGATCAATCCATTTATCTACAAATTTTGGCGGGCCAAATATGGACTTAAAAAAAAAGTCCACTTATTTTGCAAACCTAACTTGTCTGGCCCATATATAATGATCGTTTCACGGAAGGAGCCTTAAACAAGTTAGCCTGATTCATATGTCTATCCTTACTTATCACATTATATAGGTTTGTTGTTGACACTAAAATAAAATAAGAAAGAAAAAGATAAGAGATGTCATTTTTGTGACCATCAATAATGTCCATAATACTCAAATGAAAAGGTTTTTTCACTTGGTCTTTTGTTGCTATAAACACAAATGACACAATCATTCTAGTGACACACACATAGGCATACATGCAAAGGAAAGTATATGAAAATATACAAAACACATATTTAAGCTATCAAATATGATTATGTCATATATTGTATTTGATCTTTAAATTTATTTTCAAAGCAATATACCAATTCACATGAAATTCAACACATCAACACTTAATTTAACATACATGAGGTAGTTACATAAGAAATCATCACATCATTATTCATCACGTGTGCGTAATGTAACATTCAAATAGTCTACCTATTTTGACAACATAAGTCATTTGTAAGAATGGGTAACAAATAATATATTCATATTAATCCGAGCATTAACTGACATAGGTCTACGTATAAAACAATATGATGTAATATTCACAACATGATACAATGAAAACACAACATAATATAATATAATAGAACATAACACTACATTAAATAATATAATACAACATGGCACAACATAATACGATGAGACATCAACTGTGCAATACATTTTAAAGTCAAATCCATAAAGACTTTTCTAGTATGAGAAACTAACAAATATATTTCACTTGATGTATCACCCTAAAAGATATTACCTTAAGTTTTATATTTATATCATCAAAGCATGAATAATAGAAATATATATAATTACATTACTAGAAAATTCAACGAGTAAAGTCATACACCATTCATTAGTAATATAGTCATATACACATCATTAGGTTGTATCATATACATACAAAAGTCATATGCAAATGAATATAATAAAAAACATTAATTGTTTTTCAAAACTCATTTAGAAATGTATAAATGTACAAAACATAAATATCTTATAGTTTTTTTCCCTTTTTCCTAAATCTAAAACATGGAAACTAAACTAATTAGATAATGTCCCATTGAGTGTTATAAACATGCAACATAATAGGTGTAACTCATGGATTTAACATTTATATAAACATTCCATTAACATTTACATAATCATAGGCATAAAATTTAAGTTTAACTTTTACGGACCTAATATTAATTTCATTTCCTTTTTTTTGTTATATGACAATATTTAATGAATTTTCAAGGAGCACTCTCTTTATCGTTATCCAAGATCTTGTACTTCTAGACACGTTTTTTGGAAGACTTGACATTTGGCAATAATATGACTCACTTAGCTAGATTCATGATTCTATAGATTCACAATCTTTGCAAAAATTTGTTCAATTATGGGCATTAATGGTAACCCAAACCAATCAATGGCACAAAAATGATTCATAAGTGATCTTTAATGTCTCTAAATATCAAATCAACATCTTCAATGTCTCTAAACATCAAATCAACACCAAACAACTTATCAATCATGTAAATGTACAAAAAAATACCAAATCCCTTTTTGTTAGGGTTCAAAACTCAGCCTAAAATACCCAAACCCTCCACATGATAAAAAGGGAAATGGAAAAAAGACAAAGAGATAACACTCACTATATGATTTCCATAGCGTGGGTGTGTGTGATATTTCCTTAATCTTTCTTTTGTCGTATCATTTATTCTTTTTTATCTTTCTCTAAATGTGTTTTATGAGTGTACTAAAGGGTGAGGAATAGTTTAGTGTCTTAAGTGGGAATGAGGATCCTATTGAGTCTAATGGATTTTCTCTATTATAATCTCACTTTAATTAGTTATTCTTTCATAACCTAAATAACAACACATTACGCAAAGTAATCATAAAATTATAAACATATAAATGTACTTTATTTATCATGTTATATTATTATTTTAGTTACCTATCTTTGGATGACACTTAACATGGTACGACATGACTACCAAGTCGAAATAACATGCCACAAACTAAACAATTGAGGAAGGCCATAATTTAGATTTGCAACAAGCTTAAGTGGTTTATATATATATATATATATATATATATATATATATATATATATATATATAGGTAATGATTCACTACAACTCAATATTAATGCTTGTTATGACCTTGCCCCATTGTTGAAACATTCATCCACTTATCCTTTAAGCTTGTTGTTAGTTGCATGACAACTTGTCTAGCATTAGGTTGAAGGTTCAATTTGAGTTTCATTTTCAACTAATCCTCAACTTATATGTTTGCTCGTAATGCAACTACAATTGCGGACTCATGCATGAATGCATGTATACAAACACCAACTTTAATAGTTCAACTCGCCACATTCATCATACCATACATGGATCTTTACTATGGTTGAACTTAGATTCCCTTGTGATTTAAGATACAAATTGGGGTATCATACAACAACTTTGTACCTAACATTTCAACTATGGTTTGCCTCAAGATCCAAAGTTTCATCAAGAAGTCAATCTATTAAGACTCGATCCATTTATTCACAAGTTTCAATAACAACTTCATCAATGAATTTCTCCTGACAACTAATGAATTTACTCTTTGTATATTCACATTAATATTTTAAAAATTTATTTTATCAAGTTGCAACTCTTTATAACATATGATAGGAAAACATTTTATATGAAATATTTTTTTAATAGATTACAATTCAATCGTTATAAATTACAACTCATAATAATTGATCAATGTCACTAAAAATGTAACAAAATTCCTTTTCCATACACATAAAATAAAAATAATAAAAAATATTAAACTTAATTATTTTTTTATAATTAAAAAATCACCACACACAAAGATATAATTGATTATCAACCATTATAATAAATGATTACATAATGTTATTCCTCTTAAATAATCCTTAAAGTAAAATAATCAATTATAGTGTTTATGTAATTGATTAAAATAAAAAAGTTGATGACATATTAAGTCGTATAGTGGTGCCATGTTCTCTGTGAAGCTAATCAAATTGCGGATAAGCTGGCCAACTATGGGAGAAGTCTTATAATTGATTTATGTGTTCTTGATAATGTTATGACTTTTAATTTTTTTAACAGTTCAAGTTGATGTAAGTTTTACGATTTTCCCGTGTGGGTTTTAATTATTATTTGTTGGGACTGTGCCCTTTCTTTTCACCAAAATATATATATATATATATATATATATATATATATATATATATATATATATATTCAATTAAGGATTACTAATTATATTATCAATTAACACATTTATAACTATTAATGCAATTTATAAATAATATTAAAATTTTAATTTTTTTTTAAAGAAGTTGCGGTCCAAATTATGTTAAAAGTTATTGGTATCCATTAAAACAGTTTTCACTTGATAAAAAAAAAAAACATAAACAACCTCATGTATAATTTATTTAAATTTGAAATATATTTTAAAAAGTTTCAAAACAACACAACATCAAGAACCGTGAGAGTGAAAAGAACATTGACTAGTTAACACATCACAGAATCGAATGTGCATATTAAATATTAAAAAAAAAAAAACAAGAGAATAACAAAATCTTACCTCGTGTAAAAAAACAAAAAATATTCCTATTAAATTTTTTAAGGTCAAAATATAATAAGTTAAAAGTTAAAACGCTAATAGTAGTAGCAAATTGAAAAATTGCAAAAAGATATTGAAATAATATTTTCTTAGTAGCCTTTTCTATCCCTCAAAATTGGTAAATATTTATTTTTTTCCCTAAACTTTTGCCATCAATTTATGGTGTGTCTAACAAAAGCGACAAAATCTTTTTATTTTAAGACTAGTGTTTTTGTAAAATATCTCTAATAACTTAATAGAGTTAAAAAAAATACATAAATAAAAACTAGAGGTTTTAAATATCAAGATGAAATTAATAATTGATAACTTTACAAACACTAAAAAAAATACCAATAATTTAATAAACTTGTTTACCAAACATTAATAATATGAGCAAATGATTTTTAAACAAGTTAAAAAATATATAAATTAGTTTAAAATGTTTGCCAAAATGTTATTTTAAAATTTTGGTTGTCTAATGTGCCAAATAAAAAAAAAACTAGGATCTCTTAAATCTTAATGTACATTTTCCTTAAAATTGATGTAAATGTTGAAAAAAAAATCTTAGCCTATTTTTAAATATTTAAAAGTAGGGATAATAAAGTGTATTTAAATTTTATAAATACATGTAAAAATATTAAAAAGCAAGACAAATATTTGTTCACTAGTTTCGGTATGAGGTGGGTATATGTCCCAAAAGTTGTGTGGGATGTGGATATGGGTTTAAATAGTATAATATCCATCCCGTCCTATCTTACCTCGTCCTAAACCTATTGTATATTAATAATTACATAAATTATATATATATATATATATATATATATATATATATATATTATGAAAACTAATTATATTTTTTAAAATTTTAATACTATTACTACAAGTTTCTAATAGTATAAAGAAACCTTAAATATAATCTTATTTTCTTCACGAGTCATGATTACGCGACACTTCTCATTGCCTTTATGAGTGTGATTGTGTGAGTTTGCATGACTCAATTGTCACACCTATATCACCATGAGTTAGTGACTTGCATGACTGGGACTTTGAGCTTTGTCTCGAGAATTAAATCATTAATTAATTTGAAATTGGATACAGTGATTATTTTTTAAGGGAAAGACAATTGAATGATGAATGATATGTTCTATAAGAACTTATTGTGTTTTTTGTTGTTCATATTGGTGTGGTTTTACATGTTATGTGTGTTTGCTTTTAAGATTATTAGTTAGTTTGTTTAATTTTTTTATAAAAGTAATTTTTAAAATAGATCAAACACTTTTTTACTTTTTTATATGTTTGTTTAAATTTCTTTCTAATTTTCTACTTTTTTAAGAAGTAACTCCTATCTACTTTTTAAAGAAATTTTTTTATAGAAATTTTTATTTAGAAATATTTTCTTTAAGTTTAAACAAACTAATTCTTTATTTAGATTCTTAATAAAGAAATTTTTTTATAGAAGTTTTTGTTTAGAAATATTTTCTTTAAGTTTAAACAAACTAATTCTTTATTTAGATTATTTAAGAATGAACATTTAATATAATTTTAGTAATATTTTTATACGTAACGTGTATGAGAATCCAAATTGAAATTACTATCTACGTGAGTATGAGACCATATATATATATATATATATATATATATATATATATATATATATATATATATATATATATATATATATTATATATGTAATATCTTGATTTTCACAAATTATATGAAAGCTCAAAGTTTAAATTATAGTGATTTAGTAGTCTAGAACGGACCGTTTCTAAACTAGAATGAGTCATTCCAAACTACTAAAATGACCTATAAACCCTAGATTGGAACGGGTCGTTTCAACACAAGCTGTTATGAGTAAAATTCTAGCCCAGAATGGGCCGTTTCACTTTGGAAACGGACCATTCCAAACATGGCTGCTATGAGTTAGACTCAACCCCAGAACGGACCGTTCTAATTTAAGAACGGGTCGTTCTAGATGTGAATTTTACACATGACGAATGAGTCCATAACAGGCCGTTCCAGATCCGAAACGGGCCATTCTGGCCACTCTTGACGTCTATAAATAGCACGCTCTGGCACTCCCAAAAGGATATTTTTCACTTCTGACTTCTTTTCCTTCTACATCTCTGAAGACCAAGGGAAACCTAGAGGAGGAGACCAGCAAGATCTTGCTTTAGTTTCATCTCCTGCTTATCGAGGTAAAGGAGGAGTGAGAAACCTCGCTCTGGGTGTGAGAATGTATGTTGAGTATTGGGATTGGCCCTAATCCTATGTTGGTTGTATGCTCATGTATGATAGATTTTTCCCAATTGTATCTGTTTCATCTCCATTTCTCCCTGAATGTTCTAATTGATGTAATTAGTATGTATGTATGAGTAGTGTTTGTGTTTGGAATATAATTGCAGACTTTGGTGTTCCTATGAGTTTCTATGGGAAATCCTAAGAGAATGCATTGGTGAGATTGTAAGAGGAGATTGTTTGAAGAGGCAATTATATGAATAAATTGTATTATTTTAAATGTTTATTGTATGAATTAAAGTGCTCTGTGGAGAGTATGTGAATATAATGAGATAATGTGAAAAGTGAATATTAGACATGAGATAATGAGACATGATAATGTTATATGATAATGAGACATTATAATGTGATATGAGAATGCATAGAGTCTTGATTTACATGCATCATTTGCATAAATGTTTTTAAAGGTATGATATGGAATACACCGCTAGGGAAGGCCCCCTTGTTTAAAAGCTTGGAGATTAGTCCTTGGGGATAGCTCAATTTGGAAGTCTCGCCCATTGTGTGCATGAGATGTATCTTGCACAAGCTTAGCTATCCCGACTAGACCCTGATAGTATGTCTTTCTAGTGAGAGTGCGTAAAGGGTGTGACCCGACGTGTACTCCTAGACTACTCTCGTGTATTGCTAGTGGCAATACACCATGTGATGTGTTACTGGTGCCACATGTTTAATAATATGTTGTTCGTGTCTATTGCATGTGCATTTTAATGTTATATATTAAAGTGATTTTTTTATGTCTTTGATGAATGGAATGATTGTTGTTAATCTATCTATGCTATGTACAAATATACATGTTTGTTTGTGTTTGGCTATCCGATGTGTATTCCTACACCGTGAGCCAGAATGAGATTTTTCTGACTCCATTTTCTTTTGTGTTGTTTTCCTTTAGTTATTTTACAGGTGATAATCAACATGAGGTTGAGGATTGTTGGTGATGAAGCTTAGGCTTTAGTGTTGGGCTTTACTCTGATAGGACATGTGACATCGGGGCGTAGATAAAATTAGATTAGGATGTTATTTCTATTAAATTATTTTGAAAACCTTAGCCTTATTTCTTTTATAATTTCTGCTGATTATGTTATTTAAGTTATGGATGTGGTGCTCTCTATCTGAACATATTTGGTATTTTAATAATGAAATATTATGTTATTTAAATTTTATTATTTGTATGTTATGGTATGCGAGGTAGAAGGTGTCACAATATATATATATATATATATATATATATATATATATATATATATATATATATATATTATTTTTAAACTTGAGTATAAAGAGAAGTACTATAACTATAAGATCCTACTCATTATCATTCTTATTCAAAATAGTGCATATAAATGGAAAAAAAATATTTATTATATTTTGTATTTTTAATTTAATAAATATTTTTTATAGTAAAAATGTACTATTTTTAAATGTTTCAAAAGTAACATTAAATATAAATATTGACGTTAACATAATTATAACTTTAAATAAGGGTTATTTGTACTTTTGTTTTTAACTTTCTTTTGGGTCTCTTGGTGAAAAAAAAATCCTTTAGGCATAACATTTGATTATTAAGTATTTAGAAAAAAAAAATGGTGTTTTGATTAGTCGGTTTAAACCAATAATGTTATGGTGAAAGAAAAAATAATGTTTAAAATTATTCGATAGGTTTTAATTCATGATTTTATTTATTTATTTTAAAAAATAATCTGACAGTTTGAACTAAATAATAATAATTAATGAAAGATCTTGAATGTAGTAATAATTTTTTTATTATAATAATATGAAAATAAAAAATTAAATATGAAAAAAAATTATTGTGGAATAACTCCATGCATTAAACACAAGTAATATTAACTTAATGGTTAGAGTAATCGAGAAGCATGAAAATTTAAGATTTGATCTCCATTATTGCAATTTGCAATCATCTTTATAATTAGTATTTTAATTTTTGCAAAACACAAATTAAATACTAATTATATATAATTAAAATTTATAATAAATTACATATACAATAAATGTTATGTTTAAATATATTATTATATTTAATTTAAATAAATAAACTTTTAAATATATAAATTATATATTAAATTTATAATAAATAATTTATATTATAATATAAAGTCATTTTTATTTATTGATAATTTATTTTAAAAATATTAAAATTTAATTCATAAATAATTATGATATATAAAAATAAAATTAGGTGAGAAGTAATGTAATTACTAAAAATTCCTTTCATTCAAAAAGAATCTCTAAAACTACTCTCATAACAAATAATAATTTATGTTTAATATATAAAAAAAAATTAATTTTTCTTATCTTTAAAAAAAAGGTTAGTCATTAATAATGATAAAATTAAAAAATTAAGACAATATGAGTCAACAAAATAAGAATGAATCTTACGCGGATATTGGATAAATGAATTAAATTAACATTTCTAATGAATTAATTCAATTTTATTTTGTGTCAATAATAAATTTAAAATTATTTAAATTCAAAAGTAAATTTCAAGTAAAATTTTATCTTTATTAAAGAATAAGATATCATAATATAAAGTAAGAAAGTTTAAAAAAAAAAATTCTGTCTAACTGGAAATTTTATTAATGTCTCTGAAGTTTATCAATATATGCAAATATTGATAAATATTTATAAATATTTGATTTTAAAAATTAAAATAATATGTTAAACATATTTTTGAACTTGTATTTTATGTTAAATTTATTGAAAAATTTATTTTGCTATTAAAAAATTTATTACAATATTAAAGATAAACAATTAGTATTAATATGTTAAACTTACATTTAACATTAATTTTTTATTGAAATATTAAAAATAATAAATAAAAATTAATTTAAAATCATCTTCAACATAATTTCACAACATGCTTAATGCTGGATAAGAATTAAAATTTTTATAATTATTGATATTGATAATTATCTAAAACAACAAGAAGTATGACAAGTTAGAGATTTAAGCGGTGTTTAAAAACCCGGATCGAACAGGCCGGTCAGAATCTTAAATTGGATCGGTTATGCAGTTGACCCGTTTCAAACTGGATTTGAACCGGTCAATTTCCGGTTCAACCGGTGAACCGGTGGGTCAAACCGGTTCAACCACTTTTTTTTCTTATTTTTTTTAATTTTTTTAAGGGACCATAAACCACAAAAATAATAATGAAAATGGAATCTCTTAATGAAATAACAAAAATTCTTATTAAATATAACAATGATTACTTGTTCTAGTGTATTTGTTTATATAATATACAACTTACATAACTTTTATAGTATATTATTAATTTTAAATTATATATTTAATAATATAATATATATGTAAATATTACATATATTATTTTGTAATATCTATTGTAAGCATATTATATATGTACATATTATTTATATTTTTAATTTGTATTAATATACAGTTTAACATGTAATTTTTTTATATATTTTTTTACAAAATAAAAATAAAAATAATTTTAAATAAGATAGAAAAATTGAAATTTAAAATAAGATATGAATTTATTAAAATTTATAAGTATAAAATATATTTAATATGAATATTTTTTAATAAAATAAAAAAATGAGTCATGCGGTTCAACTAGTGACTCACCGGTTCAACCTTTGACCCACTGACCCAGTACCTTAACCGGTTCGATGACCGGTCCGATTTTTAAAACTCTGGATTTAAGATTATATATATATAGAGAGAGAGTTAATCACTTGTACACTATGAGTGTAAAGTTTTTTTATACTAACAAACAATCAAATCTATTAATAGTATCATGTCATTTACTCATTTAATTAAATTAAAATAAAAAAGACACTATTAACAGATTTGATTGATTGCCAGTGTAAAAAACTTTACACTGCAGTGTATAAATGATTAACTCATATATATATATATAAAGGATTCACTTATTTTAAGAATAAGTTTTGATAAGTTTATTTTACTAAATAATTTATATTTTATATTAAATTTTAACACCTCAATTGTTGAATTAAATTTTTTTAATATATAGATCAAGTTTAAAAAATTTAAAAATTTTATGATACTTTGTTATATAAACATATAAAATATTCTTATAATTATCTATCCGTTTCAATTAATGAAACAAAATATCAAATTATTTTCGAATTTTTAAAATTTTGTAGACATGATTTGTGAATTAATTTTTTTTTAAATTTAATGGTCCAATCACTAAAATTTGATGTAAAATATAAGTTATTTTGTAAAGTAAGTCTACCAAGAATCCATTCTCTCTATATATATAGACTCCCTTTATTATCTATTATAAAAAAAATATTTTTTTCTTAAATATAAATAAATTTCAACTATTTTTTTCACATCATTTAATGACTCCCTAAAATATCTCTCTTTTAATGCATGACCTTTAAGTTGCACTTAGAAATGAGAATAGGTTAGGTTTTAAACAGACACTTATGTCTAGCCATGTTTAAAGTCCAGTCTGATCTATTTAATAAAAAGGTTAAACTTAGATTTTTAAAAAGATTAAAAGGTTAGACTTAGACTCATAAAAAAATGTGTTAAATATTATAATATTAGTCTATTTATCTATAATATATATATATATATTACATTATTAGCAATATAGTTAAATAAATAAATTTGTAATATAAAAAATTAAATTATCAATATTTTTTACATTTTTGCTATTCAGCATTTTACATTTCTTACTTGAACGAAATCTAAGAAATTGAAAATAAAAACTCTAGTAGTTGTATCTTTGTTTGTTTTTTTCCTTCTTCTCCATTGCTGATTATTTTCAATACTTCAAATAAGATATAAGAAATATTTTAAAAAAATTATAAGATTGTCTTCTTTCATTACTATTCGTGCATGAATATACTTCGTGTACATGGGTATGTATGAGTTGCTCATCTGTTATTTTTTATTTTTCATTTTAAACTCTAAATTTTAATAATAATAAAGTAATTTTTTTATTTTACAAGTTAAAAAAACTTATCATGTAAATTTAAAAATATCCCGCATGTATATTCAAAAATATAATTATTAATTTATTTAAAATTAAATTTATTGACCTATTTGATGTTATTAATGCAAAATAAACTTTTAAATAGGCTACTAAATCACACTAGACATTTAAAAGGATTAGACCAATAAAAAAATTTATAATAGATAACACACTAGATTTATGCTTTAATTTTATAGAACAGACATGACTTGTATATTCAAACAAAAAATGTCTCGCTTAACTTGACCTAATCCAATTCCTTTTCATTATTTTTTTTGTGTCATTTATAACGAGAATTAATTTAAGAATATTATAAGATTAGTAAAATTTAGTACAAATAACTATTTTTCTTAATGTGTATAAAATATTTTTTTTTACATATAATATAGAACAAAAGAGATATATTATATCACATGATACCTGTGAGTATTGATATTATCATACTTATCTGTGTCTTGTTTATAAACAATAAAAAAATTCATTATCCATGACAAATTTTACTTGCAAGTGTGTGTATTTTTTTTATCATCTCTGGTCTAAAATAAGAGTATTCTAGACATTTTTTATAATTCTATTTATATGTTTAATAAATTATATTAATTGGTAGAAAACTTAATAAAAAGTGAAATTTAAATGCACATTTATTATTAAGCACAAAAGAAAAGATAATGTTTTAATGTTTTCATTAATGATTACTTAAATTTTTTGATTTATTTATTGAATATTTTTTCATTCTTTTATTGATTGTATTTAAAAAATTAATTTTTTTTAAAAAAGTTTTATATTTGGTAAAATAAAAAATACTAAAGGTATTAACTTGTAATTTTTATATTTATATATTAAATAATAATGTCTATAATATTTTTTTAGCGAAAGTTATGCTTTATGAATGTATATTAGTTCTTGGTTATTAATTTTGGATATTAAATTGACTATGTTCACTGATAAAAAAATATGAATAATTATCTTGCGTGAGATTATTTTTAAGAACTTTTATTTGATGAGAGAATTTATAAGATTTTTTAAACTTTTATCTAATTCAATTTTTATTTAATATATTTGTTTACAAAAAAATTTAATATTTTAAAATAAATTATTCATATTTAAAAATAATATTGTGTAACACCCCGATTTTTCATATTTTATATAAATAAAATCTAAAATTATTTTGATATTTAATATATTTATTTTAGAGTTTTAATATTATATGTTTAATTAATTATATGAGCTTTATTTTATGTATGAGACATGATTTATAATGATTATTTTGATTAGTGATATATAGGTAACTTTTATGAAATGTATTTTATTAATAACATGTTTGTATTTATTTAATATTTTAATATGTTTATTAGAAGAATTTTTAATATTATTTAGTTAGTAGATATGAGTTCTATTTTTATATAAACGTGTTATTTTACTAGAAGGGAGAAATATATTTTATATTATTTATCTATTTTATGTGAACTCTATTTTATTATAAAAAAAAATTTAATTGATATTTGGATTGTTTGCTATTAGACTATTTTTATAAA
Organism: Cajanus cajan; assembly: GCF_000230855.2. Lineage (NCBI taxonomy): Eukaryota > Viridiplantae > Streptophyta > Magnoliopsida > Fabales > Fabaceae > Cajanus > Cajanus cajan. The sequence goes on from NC_138523.1 coordinate 40,422,217, forward strand.
AAATATTTTTTTATCAAGAATTATGCTTATGTTATTTATTAAAAAGAGAAAATATGTTTAATTATTTTATGAGAAGGGAAGGAGGGACGTAATGATCTTTTGCTAAATATTATTATTATTATTTATTTTTATTACTTTTAATAAAAGAGTTGTCAGGAGTTACTTTCACGCTTCTTTTCTTTTCTACGTATTCTGAAGACTCAAGAGAACCAGGAGGAGGAGATCACCGGGGAACCGCACATACTTCATCTTCTACTCATCCAGCTAAGAGGGGAGTGAGAAACCTCACTCGAGGGTGTGAGAATAATTGTTGGGTAGTAGAATTGGCCCTCAATCCCTTGCTTGATAGGAACATGCACTTTATGAAAGTTTTCTGTTTTACTTTTTGATTGTTCTATTGCGTTCCTTGTGTGATTCTAAGTGTGAATATGCGTTCAATTTCGAGAATAGATAAGTTTTGATATAGATTAGAGTGCTATATGAATTCCTACGAGAAACCCTACGAGAACAAACAAATTTTGAAAGTTTTCATTTTTGGCTTCTAAGTTTTCTGTTGTGTTCCCTGATGATTATTGAACATGAATGTATGTTTAATTTTGAGTTTGAGTATGTTTTGATAGGAATTAGAGTGCTCCATGGGTTCCTATGGAAACAGACAAAATATGAATGTTTTCTGTTTTAATGTTTGAGTTTTCTGTTGTGTCCCTTGATGCTTGCTGAGTGTGAATATGTGTTTAATTTCAAAAACAGATAAGTTTTAAGCCATGTTTGAAGGTGATAATGGTGTGAGAACTGCCTTATTATTGTGTTAATGCAAGTGATAGGGTTATTTTATGGTATTTGTCTGAGAGGATATTTTATGAGTTATTTTTATAAGGTTATTACACAAACATACTCCACAATGATGAGATATTGTCCGCTTTGGGCCTTAGCCCTCACGGTTTTGCTTTTGGTCATCACCCAAAAGGTCTCTCAATCATTGAAGTATGTTTGTATTATATAAGTTGTTATTTGTTGTGTTATTTTATCGATGTGGGACTTGTTTGAATCCCAACAATCCTCCTCTCAAACAAGGGACCTAACCTTTCATGCAGCGGAATCTGTCTTTTATATAGCACATTATATTTTATGAGTTTTTATGGGGTTATTGGTTGTCACCGAATCCAACCTGTGGCTCTGATACCACTGATGGGGTTATTTTTATGGTATTTGTCTGAGAGGATATTTTATGAATTATTTTTATAAGGTTATTACACAAACATACTCCACAATGATGAGATATTGTCCGCTTTGGGCCTTAGCCCTCCCGGTTTTGCTTTTGGTCATCACTCAAAAGGTCTCTCAATCATTGAAGTATGTTTGTATTATATAAGTTATTATTATTTGTCATATTTTATCGATGTGGGACTTGTTTGAATCCCAACAGCAAGTGACATGTTTCCTATGAGCATAATGAGGATGAGAATCTCTTATATGTGACCTTGTGACTATGAGTATGAGAAATGTGAAATGTGAACAAGTGACATGAGATCTGATGTGATATGATAAGTAAAGTGATGAGTCCATGAAGTGTGAATGTGTATGACATGCATCATGTGCATCTATGTGACGGGTACGATATGGAGTACACCGTTAGGGAAGACCCTCCTTCTGTAACAACTTGGGGGAGTCCTAGGGGATAGTGCGGTTTGGATGTCTCGATTTTGCCTATTTGTGAGCACGAGACGTAGCTTGCACAGCTTCGCTATCCCGACTAGACCCTAGCAGTACATCCTTCTAGTTGAGAGTGTATGGGTAGCTCCCTACATGTACTCCTAGACTACCTTAGGTGTGTTGTTTAGGCAGCACAACAGTGATATGTGATATGTGACTGGCGCCACATACATGCATTTATAAGTCAAGTCTACGACATCATTGCATGATGAATGACTGTGTATGTGTTACTGTTGTATGTATAATTTGAATTTGCACCTGATTAATGTGTAGCTATGGTTGTGCTTGTTATGATTTGTGTGTGTGTTGCCTGACTGTTATTTTTATACCTGAACCCGAGTGAGATGTTTCTCACTCCCCTGTTTGCTCTATGTGTATTTTTATTGTGTTGCTGGTGATCATCAACATGAGGATATTGGTAATGAGGTTTAAGTCTCATTATGGGACGTGTTCTGATAGGATGTGACATCGAGGCTTAGTTAGGATTAGTTTAGGAATTTAGTTTCTTTCTTTTGTTTTGGAAAACCTTTAACTTTATTTCTTCTATAATTTCCGCAAGTGAATTATAATTATGCATGTGAATGTGAATCATTTACCTCTTTGTTAATTGAGACTTATCTAATTGAGAAAGTTTTTATTCAAATATTATCTTCCAATTATTGTGTATTATATAAGGAGACAGAGGGTGTCACATATTGTGCCACAATATAAAATATTTGTCATAATCTAAAATATGATTTATAATGTTTAAAAACATCTATTTATATAAATTTTAAATATAATTTGCATAAACACATTTACGAATCCAAATACAAATTTAGATATGTATCAATTTTTTTAGTAACTTTCAAGATTTAGAATATACATGTCAATTATAAAAATGTTCAAATAACACATCTCAATATATGATACTTCATAAATAATTGAGGTTGATCAACCTAATTTTTTATTAATAATATAATAAATAAATAAATAATCAACATTAATCATATTAAGAAATATTCAATTAACATCAATTACAAAATTAAAAAAAAATAAATTATTGACACTTGGGATCTGTTAAGATCATTATAAATATATTTACAAATCCAAAAATAAGTCTACATAATACATGTTGATTTAATAACAACCTTCAAAATTTGGAGTACAGAAGTCAATTGTATAGAGGTGCTGATAATACTTCTCAAAGTATGACTAATTTATAATTGATTGTTATTTTTTACATCCTTCAAAATTGCTATTTCACTTATTTATAATTGATTGTCATTTTTTTTGTTAATTTTTGGTATATATCTAATTTGACCTAACACTTGTACCATTTTTATTATTCTCTCTAATCAATTCCTATATATTAAACACAAACTGCCACTTAGTGTGATAACATTTTTAGGGGGATTTTCTTCAATAAAAAAGTTTTTAAGAATTCTTTTAACTTTTTCTCTTATTCATTTTTTATTTATCCTAATTGTTTGTGAATTAAATTTAATATTTTAAAATAAATTATCAATAAATAAAAAATAATCTTGTGGTGTAATTTGTTACCAAACTAGGTATTTACAAAACATCACATATTGAGATGTGTTATCCGAACATTTTGCAATTAATACATGTACTACAAACTTTGAATTTGGCACATGTTGACTTGCAAAATATTTTATTCACAAAATTTTCCCAATAGAATAACATTTTTTTATTAATAAGAAAGATTAATTACAATGATGACAGTGAAAATTAAACCTAAATCTTTATGCATCTACCCTAATCTTTCACTATTAGGTCGACCCAAGTGTTTAAAACAATAGAATAATACGTATTAAAGATAGAATATATTTTTATTTTGTTATCCATTGTCAGGATTAGTGTTATTAAACTTGAACCAAACTTTGTTGCGTATAAAACTCATATCAACAAAAAAATGATTTGGATACATTTCCGTAGTATTGGTATGGTATACTATGATGAAAGTGTGTTTCTTGCATTAGCATCTGTTGTCGAGAGATTTGTGAAGGTGGATATAATGAATCTTAACACATCTCGTGGAAAATTTGTCATAATTTGTGTTGAAATAAAATTAAATGAACTGATTTTTGGAAAAGTTTGGTTTTGAAACCATTGATTTAAAGTGAAATACAATGGACTACAACTTCTTTGTGCTTCATGTGAGAGGTATGGGCATTTTGCTAGATCATGCTTGCACAAATGACGGTGGATGAACAACATGGGGTATAGTCTCCCATGGCTATGGTGGATTATAGGTAGCAACTTCTTTAGAAAGCATGGCTAACCCTAGTGTAGTAACAACTTCAAAGACAATGGCTAATCCCATCATCATTAATGTTCCTAACATTAAGGATAATGATAGCTTTCATGATGATTGGTTAATAGTTACTAAAACAAAGAATGCAAATAAATAAGGTAAAAATAATTGCCAAAATTTGGGACAGAGTATATTATTGGCAATAATAAAGGCAATTTTAGGGCTCCAAATAAATTTAATATTTTGAGTAACATGGGTGATAACAAGGGTGGTTATGTTACTCAAAATAAAGTTATATTTGGGAAAAATATGGAGGCATGTGAGGGAGTAGGGCGAATATTCTAAAAGGCTCATACTTTGGCATAAATAAGGGGAAGGGTATCTCTATGTATTACAAGGGGGCCCACCTTTTAATTTGGTGGAAAAGAAAGAAAAAATTAACGCATGACAACAAGGCGAGCATGCATTTGCCTCATGTGGAAAAACTTTAAACCTAGTAATTAATGCAACAACATGTAATGCAATGAAAATTGTAGGGGTTCATACAAGTACTTTGGAGATTGTTAACGAGGTGCCAAATAAGCAACATAGTCTAGAAATTGGCCATAATATGAGTTTTAAATTAGGGGTGACAAAATAGGTTATAGCTCATGGGTCGGCCGCTAAAAATTGGCGAGTCGGGCCAGGTATTTTGTCCTACCATCCCATCTAGCTCGCCCCACCTAGCCCGGTGGGCCAAATGGTGGTTTAGGGTGGGTTGGCCCATCAACCTGGTTTTTTTAAAATGTTTATTTATTTATTATTTTTAATGTAAATTTAATTAAGTCACTTCATTTTTTTTGTATAATCTGTGATTTATTATACCACAAATTTACTGTGTATTTGATTTATTTTATTGTATGTGATTTGAATTTTTTACTATTTATGTATATTGATTTATATGGATCCTTTAGATAACGAAAAAAAATATATTGAAAAAGTAACCCAAAATAAATATACAAAAAAAAATTCCTTTTTTATTTATTTTGGCGGGCTAGCCTGCCAACTTGCCCTTAGGCGGTGTAGACCAAGATTTGCAGCCTATTTTTTTTAGTGGGCCAACTCGACCTAACTCATTTTTCATGAGTCAATGTTGGGCCAGGCCTAAATAGGCTAAATTGATCCATTTTGTCACCCCTAGTTTAAATCTACATTTTCTATTGTTGAGGTGAGTCTAAGAAAATTCATATACTTGGATGAAACCTTCCAACAAGGAAGCCACTTAGGCTTCAATGAGTGGGTTGAAGTCCATTTATGAGGATAATGAGGTTGACAAGGACATTATGGAGGTTGCTATGGAGAGGGAAATCAAGGGAGAAGCTATGATGGAAAAATTCCTACCTCTTCTTGCATGATGGTGTTGCTAGGATGGATTTTTATTTGCGCCTTTATGATGACTTGTTTAAATATTCAATCATATAATGTTACAGTGACTTTTGGTAAAAGGAATCAAAACCATCTTAAAGAAGCTCTAAAGAAGTGGGAAGTTGTGCTTGCCTTTTCTTTACGAGATAAAAACTTAGTTTAGCACTACGTTGAAGTTTTGGGAACATATGGAGTATGAGTTAGTGGCTATACATGAGACACATGGCTATTTTGGAGATGTGTGGGTGTTGTGGAGGAAAGGTACTAGCTTCATAGTGCAAGTCCATGGTGCAACTCCTCTAGTTGTTTCAAATTGGGTAGTCTCTTAAGCTCAATTTTAGGATTGCTCTAGAATTTTCACGAGTCCTTTACTTGGTGAGCATGTGAAGTTATGGGATTACTTATTGGATATGAGGAAATATTTGAGTAACATGTGGATATTGTTGGGTGATTTTAATGATAGTCTTAACCTATTTGAACAATGTGAGGGGGGTCTTTGATTATAAACCAAATACCTTTTTGCACAAAATATTAATGATTGTTGTATATTGGATATGAATCAGGTGGGGGAAATGTTACCTACCATAGATTTGTGCCAAGTGTCAATGTAACACCTTTTAGATTTGATGTCTCAGTGGCTCCACTCCACGACACTTCACACGGTGACACTTCACACAACTCCTCGTTGGTTAGAACCCTTCATTAGTCAAAACCCTATATGGGTAACCCTTTATGAGATATTTGTTTGCTTTTTAGGATCAACGATTAACCCATAAACCAACACAAAATTTTTTAGCATGCTTTATCCTTACTCACACACTTTACGGAAAAACTACCCAAAAGGTCACTCATCCCTAAATTTCTCTAAGTCAAGCACATTTAATTATGAAGTTTTTATGTGATGAGATATTGAAAAGTAAATGCATCTCATTGGTATAGGTAGTACAAATTAATTCGTTTGTTATCTTTAACTATAAAATCTCACACTTGCACAAATCTCTAGATCATTCTCATTTTGGTGTGTCAAAGCTGTTACAAGCCCACCAACTTTCACTTGATTTGCCCCTGAACCACATCGTATTGGGAGAGAGAACCTACTTTGCTACCATTTATAACACCCTCATGTTTGACATCTCAACAACTCCACTCCACACTTCACAAGGTGACATTTCACATAACTTCTCGTTGTTTAAAACCCCGATTAGAACCCTCCATGAATAGTCCTTTTCGAGATACCAGGTCACCTTTAGGATCATCAACTATCTCCACAAAGCGACGCAAGACTTTTCAACATGTTTTGTCCTTATTTACACATTTTATGAAAAACTTCCTAAAAGGTCACTCATCTCTAAATAGCTCCAAGCCAAACACACTTAACTATGAAGTTCTTTTGTGATGAGTAACCAAAAATTAGATGTATCTTGTAGGTATAGGTAATACCAATTAAATTTGATGGACCATGGGCCAAGGGCCCAATTACTCGAGCTATGGATAGGAGCATACATGAAGGATTGTCTAGCTTGGAGGTTAGTGGGCTTTCTAAGCCCAAGCTACTCTTCACGAGGGCCATCACATCTTGAAGAGATGGTCTAGCTCAGTTGTATAAAGTAGTACTTTGTATAGGTTCATTTTACCTTTGTATTTGTGAGACACTTTCTTTCTTTCTTTATAGGATATTCCTTTGAGTATTTAGGATATGTTACTTGGAGAATTTTGCTTCATTTGACCTTGTATTAAGGGTCGTTCATTTTCATATTTTCAGTAGTAGAAGTGGGTGACAAATAGTAAGGTGTGTAAGTGCAACTAGTAATTGGGTCAAAACTGGGCCTAGGCTAAATTTTACATATTGGGCTTGTTTTCCTCCATATTTTCTAAGGAATTAATTTAGCTAGGTCTCACCATAATTTGGTGAATCTAACTAAACCAATTCCAAGATTTTTGGATTGGATTACATGTAGGAACAAGCCTTGGCCGCCTAGCCTATTCTCCTTGGCTGAAATTACCAAGCTTGTCTTGCACACTTGGGAAGCTTGTGCTACAAGCTTCTAACATAGCTTGCTTCCCAAGCTTCTAAGTTAAAAGCTTGCTCCACAAGCCTCATAAACTAACTAGGCTAGTCAAGCTTGGCTAACCATGGTTCTCTTGAACCTCAGTTAGTATAGCTTGCACCACAAGTTTCCCTACTCTATATAAGTATTTCTCTTACCTTTGTAATCACTTTTGACATTATATGAGATTAGAATTTAGATAATTATCTCTCTCAAGGGTCCAAAATCTTGGAGAACTTTCTCTCCTTAAGAATCTTCACAAAGGAATCCTTCCTTTGTGCCTTGGTTCATCAATTCTTCTTCTTCTTCAAGAAGATAACCGTGCCATTGGAGTTGCTTCCTCAAGCTCTTGGAGCTTGAACCTTGCTTCCATTAAGACATTTCTACCTCAAGAAAAGATTGGACTTGAAGATGGATCTAGTTGAAGAACACCAATCCCTTCCACTAGAAGCTTCCATCAAAATCTTTTATGTCATCCTCAATTGCATAGTCTCATAACTGTATAAATCCCTGTATCTCCCTCATTTCAATGTGTTTGAGGTTTTACAAGCCAACCAACTTTCTCTTAGTTCATCCCCGAATCACATCGTATTGAAAGAGAAGACTTGCTTTAATAGCATTGGTAACACCTCTTAAATTTGATGTCTTAGCGGCTTCACTCTATGACACTTCACACAAATCTTCGTTGGTCAGAATCTTTCATCGGTTAGAACCCTCCTTTGGTAGCCCCTTTTTGAGACATCTGTCTATTTTTTAGGATTAACAACTGACCTCACAAACCAACATAAGACTTGTCAACATACTTTGTCCTCACTCGCACACTTTCTGCGAAAACTTTCCAAAATGTCACCTATTTCTAAATTGTTCCAAGTCAGACACACATAATTGTGAAGTTCTTATGTGATGCATCTTATTGATTAAGATAGTAAAAGTTAATTCATTTAATTCATCCTCAATTATATAGTTTCACACTCCTACAAATCTTTAGATCTCTTTCATTTCGGTGTGTTCGAGTTGTTATAGTCGACACACCATAAAACACTTGATTGAGGCCTCTATGATGCCCCTTAGAGGCTGAAGTTTTCAAAGTTTGTGGAAATCCTCCCTTGTTCTCATTTTAGACCATAATTCACTATCATTGTGATGTCACTAGTGGAAAAAACACTTTTAAAATCGGTCATTTTTGACTTTTAAAATTGATTCTCTGACCAATTTTAAAAGAGCCAATTTTAAAAAGTGAGACTTTTAAAATCGGTCAACAGTGACCGATGTTAAAAGTGAGACTTTTAAAATCGGTCAACAGTGACCGATGTTAAAAGTGAGACTTTTAAAATCGGTCAATGCATGACCGATGTTAAAAGTCTCACTTTTAACATCGGTCATGGCATGATCGATGTTAAAAGTGGTTAATTTTTTTTATAAATATTTGACTTATTTTAGGAGGATCCCTGAACAAAACCTTCAAATTAATAAAATACCATACAATTCATATGTTTTTAATAGACCAAATTATATACAAATGACAAGAGTTGGTAAATGTCAACCATATATTTAATCAAAGTAACTTACAAATTATGATGCATCCTAAATTACAAAATGAGTAAAACTATAAACATAACTCGTAGATAGCCAATGTTTCAATGAAAAATGTAGCACATTGCTCCCTAATGGTATTTATATCTTCTAGCGACAATGGTGATCGATCTATAAATATCTGTTATGAAAATTTAGAACAATTAGAAGTAACTCTTAAAACATGATAAAATGCAAACTTAAAATAAAAAATTTTAAAATTCTAAAACGACTTCAGTCCACCCAGATACTATTTGTGAATCAACAATAGTATGCATTGCCTTCATTACATAGTATCCGCACTCATAGTTTCCTTTTTGCTTATGAGACTACAAAAAGAATATAAAAACCAATTTTAGTAGTAATGGTAATTCAAAAGAAAATACCTTAGAAAAAATATCATTACTAAAATAACTTACTTTAAGAGAGACCCAAAACATTTTTTTCTTTAACTTTGAACCTTTAAGTATATGGTATCCTTCCATAGCAAACAAACGTTTTAATCTCGGAACAATTGGCAAATACCATAAAACCTTCGTTGGAGCTTTTATCACTCCATCCATTTCTTGCCTTCAAATTGAACAATCTTAATATCGTTGAAAGTCTTGTGAATTTTGTACAGTTTGGATACAATGACTTCTCCAAATCATTGCACATAGTTTCATACATATGTGCACGCTTGAATGATTCTGGACCCACATCACGAAGCATCTCCTCTAACCGATCATCCATATCTATCTCTTGTGTAAATGTTTGAGTTTGAGTTTTGACTGATACACTTTGAATGTCAACATTTTCACCATGCCATATCCAACGTGTATAATTCTTAAGAAATCCATCACACAAAAGATGTTCTCCTATAACATCAAGTTCTAGGCGAGTCGCATTACAACAATTAACACAAGGACAAAAAAATCTTCCATTCATATCATCATTAGCATTTTGTATTACATATTCAATAAAATATTCTACTCCAGTCTCATACTCATCACTTATACGTGATCATGTATCCAACTTCGATTCAATAACCAACTTTTATCCATAACTTTTGTTCTTCATAAAAAAAAAAAACATAGACCATGAATGTTAATCTCACTATTTTAATCATTTGTATTAAATTTCAAATGGGAAACTAAGGTTCACTCAATATGTGCATAAATATAACATCATATTAATTTATAAAAATCAAATAAAGCAACTAATTTTTCTAAACACTAAATTACTAGGTAGACATTAATTATATCACAAATTATTAATAAAATACAAATATATAACACATACATACAAGGGGTCTAATTTTCTAAGTTGGGTACCTAATTTGTCTATATAAAGCAATGGTGAGTCAAAAAAGAAATTATAAAGGTGCCCATTTTGGAACGGGTCGTTCCTAAACTGGAACAGCCTGTTCCGGAATTCGAAAAATGCCTAAAAGTTTAGTCTGGAACGGCCTCAGAACGACCCTAGAACGGGTCGTACTACAAGCAGAACGGTCTGTACTGCAAGTAGAACGACCCGTTCTGCTTTCAGTACGGCCCATTCTGCTTACAATACGACCAATTCTGCAAGCAGAACAGGCCGTTCTGGGGCCATTCCAAACTCAAAATTCGCCCAGCAACAACGAAATAAGAGACAATAGAAGACAATGTTACCTTGATGTTGTATTCTTCTGAGAAAATGAGAAGCTGCACACTTTAGATGAGAGCCCGAGAGAGTAAAGAGAGGAATATATGAACTATTGAAGGCAAAAAGTAGAGAATGGAACTAGGGGGAGAATGGGAGCGGAGATAGAAGTTTAAATTTTTTATGCTACTTTTAAAATCGGTTGTTCAATAACCGATTTTAAAAGTGATGTTTTTAAAATCAGCTATTTGATAGCATATTTTAAAAGTCCACTTTTAAAATTGGCTCTTGTAGAGCCGATTTTAAAAGTATCACTTTTAAAATCGGCTCTTCAAGAACCAATTTTAAAAGTAACGTCAGAAACTTTTAAAATCAGTCATAACGTAACCGATTTTAAAAGTAATGTCATTATTTACAAAATTGTCACCGCGTCACTTTTAAAATCGGTTACCTTATAACCGATTTTAAAACCCCGATTTTAAAAGTCATTTTTATACTAGTGTGTGGTGCATTCCACCAACTACAAGGAGAGCAACCATTTAGGTTTGAAGCCTATTGGAGCACCGATGAGGATTACAAAGAGGTAGTCCATAGTGTTTGGCATCAAGATGGTGCTAATGTGATAGTTTCCTTAGAAAATGTAAAGAAATACTCGTTTCTCTTTAGTAAAGAAGTTTTTGAGAGTATATTTAGAAGAAAGAAGGAGTTTCAAGCAAGGATAAAAGGCTTGAAAAATCCACAGAACATTGGATCAAGTTAGGAAGTAAGAATATATCTTTCTTACACACACAAGAAGTGGTAAAAAAGGAAAAAAAATAAAATCAAATTCATGGATTATTTTTTCCTTTGGGAGAGTTGTGCATCAACGATGATACACTTCAACATGAAGTTGTGGCTTTCTTCTGATGTCTTTTTGAGGAGAATGAAGATGTGAATGATATATTGTCAAACACCCCCATCATCACCTTTGAAGAGGAAGATAAGAGGTTTTAGGGGGTTCAATTTCTAAACAGAAGGTCATAAAGCTTTGATGGTGATGAAGTCCTATAAGCACATGGTAGTGATGGCTTTCAACCAATTCTTTATAAAATGTTTTGTGATGAGGTGGGAGAAGATGTTTGGAGGTTTATGAGTGATGCCTTTAAACTTAGGCCATTCGATCCTAAAGTTGTATAGACAATAGTTTTAAAAATCAGCTTAGACTAGTTCTTCCCTTCATCGTTAGTCATCACCTAGGCAACTCTAAGTGTTGACAACCAAGTCGTCAAACACGCACAAACTCCAATTGTCAATCTATAGTTTCATCTTTGTGTAAGGAATGACATATTAAAAGGCAAACAAAGAAAACTCATGGAGTGAAGTTTTATGCTTTCATCCTCGTTTATATGGAATGAGTTAAGAACTTATCTAACTCATACAACACACAAAAACATGTAGGGTAAAACCTAAGAGTTTAACTACTTTATCTAGACCTCAATTTCAACCTCAACAAGGTTCTCCAAATCAACGTTAATTGGATTCTCAAGGCTTTTCACTCTTCCACCTTAATCCTATCATATGGACCCATACACAGTACACCAACCTGATAATTAACAGAAGCTATAGGAAGCAATGTAGTGTAAGCGTATCTTTGATAAAAAAATAAAAATAAATAATGATACTGTAACACCAAATAGGTTGTCAAACATTATACAAGTATTCATATAAATAATTTGTGTAACTAATCGAGATATTCTCACAAGTGATACACCCTTCGATTGTTCATATCGGCACATAGGATGCAATCCTATCCACTGGGACTCCTATACCCCATGTCGCTTAAGACATTAAGTATGAACTTTCAAAATTTTATTCATGTGAAGTTCAAGTATTAAGAATTGTTATTAAAGGCTTGTTTGTAAAAAGCGTAGAAAACATTCATATATATATATATATCGCAAGGTATATAAACATCTATAACATATATAATGGATTTGGTATACATATTTTTTAAACAATTTTATTCTTAAAGTTTTAAATAATAAAAAATAGTTAAAAAATAATCTTTTACAAATACAAAATTTAAACTCAAAATTTTAAAGTTTAATAACTAAACATAATACTTGTTCATCTAACAAATATTAATAATTTTTAAATAATTTTATTAAATAAAATATAATGACACAAAATTTCACTGATACAATATAATATTTATAAGCTAAAGGCATTACATACCTTGTTAGTGTCGTGGGATGTGAAAACTACAAAACAGTTATATTACAATTTATTTTTAAAAAATAATAATTTTTATTTAAATTAATTAAGTAAAATTATTAAGTTATCATCCATAAAAAAAGAATTGTACCATTATCATAATAAATAAAAGATAAAAAATCGTAATATTTAAAAAAAAATGATGAATCATTTTTATATATTATTATAGATATTAATAAAAACAACCGATTCACGCTTTCTTAGCAATTCCGCACCGTAATCTTTTTACCTCGCATTTTAATCCTGATTTATACTTAATTTAATTCCACCTTGTAATTGTAATATATCTAATATGTATTTTATACCGACTAATAAAAAATAGTTTATAAGTTACTGTTTCTATTTCAAATGTGATTTAGAGACTCACTTTGAACTGGTGTTGTAAAAACCGGATCGAACCGGCCGGTCGGACCGGTTGAACCGGGAACTGGTGGTTCAACCAGTTCAAATCTTAAGTTAGATCGGTTATGTATTTGACTCGTTTCAAATCGAATTTGAACCGGTCAATTTTCCGGTCCGACCAGTGAACTAGTGGGTCAAACCGGTTCAACCACAATTTTTTTTTAGGGACCACAAACCATAAAAATAACAATGAGAATTGAATCTTTTAATGGTAGAACAAAGAGTCTTATTAAACATAACAATGATTACTTGTTCTAATGTATTAATTTGTAATATATGCAACTTAAATAACTTTTATAGCATATTATTAATTTTAAATTATATATTTAGTAATATAATATCTATGTAGATATTACATATTTTATTTTGTGATATCAATTACAAGCATATTATATATGTACATATTATTTATATTTTTAACTTATATTAATATATAGTTTAACATTAATTTTTTTATGTATTTCTTTATATAAAATAAAAATAAAGATAATTTTAAATAAAAAGAAAATTGAAATTTAAAATAAGATATGAATTTATTAAAATTTATAAGTATAAAATATATTTAACATGAATATTTTTTTAAAAAATTAATAAAAATCGAGTCATGCGATTCAATTAGTGATCCACCGATTCAACCTTTGACCCACTGACCCAGTATCCTAACCGGTTCGATGACTGGTCCGATTTTTAAAACTATACCGAATCGTATAATTAAAATTAGGCTAAAACCCTATTTTGGTCCCTTATATTAATTGTTTGTTTCAATTTAGTTCCACTTTTATTTTTTGTTTCAATTTGGTCCTAAACTAATTAATTGGTTTCAATTTAGTCCCAAATTAATTAATTGATTTCAATGTGGGACTTCCATCCAAATTATTTAAATGGAGTTAATTTTTGGCCATGTGAATGCCACGTAGATGCATACGTGGATGCCACGTGGAAGACAATTTTTGGCTAAAAACCTATTTTGGTCCCTTATAATAATTGTTTGTTTCAATTTAGTCCCAATTTTATTTTTGGTTTCAATTTGGTCCTAAATTAATTAATTGGTTTCAATTTGGTCCCAAATATATTAATTAGTTTCAATTTGGGACTTCCGTCCAAATTATTTAAACGAAGTTATAATTAATAATTTTAATATATATATATATATAATATTTTAAAATTAAACAATTATTTATCTATTCAAATTAACGTATATTATAATTTTTATATTATATCAATAATATTATTAATATATTTATAGATAAACTAATAATTTGATAAATATAACTTGTTATATATTAATATACTTTTACAAAAATATAAGTATATTAATTAGAAATATATATCTGATCTTATATATTTATATTTTTGTAAAAATATATTAATATATATTAATATACTTTTATTTTTGTAATAATTTGGACGGAAGTCCCAAATTGAAATCAATTAAAATATTTGGGACCAAATTGAAACCAATTAATTAATTTGGGACCAAATTGAAACCAAAAATAAAATTGGGACTAAATTGAAACAAACAACTATTATAAGGGACCAAAATAGGTTTTTAGCCAAAAATTGTCATCCACGTGGCATCCACGTATGCATCTACGTGGCATCCACGTATGCATCTACGTGGCATCCACGTGGCCAAAAGTTAACTCCGTTTAAATAATTTGGACGAAAGTTCCACATTGAAACCAATTAATAATTTGGGACTAAATTGAAACCAATTAATTAGTTTGGGACCAAATTGAAACAAAAAATAAAAATGGAACTAAATTGAAACAAACAATTAATATAAGGGACCAAAATAGGGTTTTAGCCTTAAAATTATTAATTATAAACAGTTTATTTTTAATTGAATTAAATTTATTTTAGTTTTTATAAATAAGTTAGTTTTGATTTTAGCTATTATTTTTTTCATTCTTAAAATTTTGTAAACATTATTTTTAATCCTTGATTAAATTTTGATTTTGTTCCCTATAATATATATATATATATATTATTTTTAATTTCTATTTTTCTAAATTTAAAATCATTATTTTTGTCTCTAAAAATGATTTAAAATAAATAACATTTATTTTAAAAATTTGTAAGATTTTTTAGAAGTGTCAAATACTAATATAATATCATTACAATTGTAAGTAATATCTAAGATGACCATTTAACATTTTCATAAACAAATAAATAGTTAAAACTTACATAATAGAGATTAAAAATAATATTTCTAAAATTTTGAGGAAGAAAAACAAGAAAAAGATAATTTAGGGACTAAAATCATAATTTGTTTATTTTTGTAGGAATTCAAATTATATTTATTTTTTTAATTATAGACTTAAGAATATACTCTCATTTAGGTTTCAAAATTTATTTATATACTTAGAGCAGCTTGCTGATTAATTCATAACTTAGTATTTACGCACCTTGCCATGATATCCTTTTGAAATTTATTCTGTTTTTTTGAGGTTGAAATTTATTCTGTTAGTTAATCATAAATTAGTATTTATGCCCTGTTGCCACAATATCTTTTCGAAATTTCTTTTTATACTTAGACTAGCTTAAATTCATAACTTGGTATTTACTATTTTAGGCATCTATTATGTTGCCATAATATCTTTCTGAATATTTTTTTACAATTAGGCTAGCTTAAATTCATAACAGTATTTATATATGCATCTAGTATGTTGCCAATAATATCTTTCCGAACCTTTTTTTATTTTTTTTTCCTATATACCTAGGCTAGTTTAAATTCATTATAACTTCGTATTTACACACCTGTTATTTATTTACGAGAAAAAGAGATATTTTTTGCCATCTTGTTTTTTTAAAATAAATATAAATTAAAAAAAAATAGAGTGAATGATTATTGTGTGAGTAATAAAATAAGAAGTGAAAGAAAAGAATATTAAAAAGAATAGAGAAAAAATAGAGATATTTAATATATTTATATGTACTTTAAGGTAAAATGATTTTAAAAAATGGAGAAAAAATGGTTAAGGATTTTAATATATCCTTTATTTATTAGTATAAATAACATAAAAATATCTCTTTAATCTCTTGTATAAATTTATGGTGAGTTACTTAAATTTCTTTTAAATTTTATGCATAAACTTATATCCTGGTTCGTTGTAAAAAAAAAATATATAAAAAAAAACTTATATCCTGGTTTACGGTATAGTGTTAGGATTTTTTGATAGTTTTTCCTAACAAGGTCTTGCTTCAAGATAGACCAAATCTCCTAACACTAAAGCTACCAAAAGAAAGGAGAATAATCTGCTGCCATTTCATTTCATCATGTTAGAATAAATACAACTTGAAAACTAGGGTAGCAAGCACCCTCCAGCCAAGGCTCGAGTAGTTCAGAAAATTATTCTAACTTTTTTTTTAAAAGAAAAACTAAACTACGTTGAAACATAATTGAGCTTATAAGATAGAAATTGGGCCAACTATTTTAATTAAAAACATAATCTTTATGCCAACTGGGCTTCTGAGTGCTTCTTTTAGCCCGTTTTTCTCCACTTCCTTTAGTTGTACTTGGGCTGCTATCAATACCAGGCCCATTTGCAAGGACTTTGTCCACAAAGTCCTGAATAGGTGCATCAGCCACATCATTAAAGGTGGTAGGTGAGATATTTTGAATGGACGGTGAGGATGGAACTTTGGGTAACATGCCACGGATCATGACTTGATTTGAAGTGTTGGAAGTTGGGAGTATTGGAAGGGAGCGTGTGCTTGTAAGAGGAACCCACGTGGGCGATGTTGCAAGGTGTTGAAGGGGCGGTGGAAGCACTGAAAGGCCGAATAAAGTGGGAAGAGGAATCATTGAAGGGAGATGGGTTATTTGGTACGTGGGCAAGGGTTTGAGGAACACAAAGATGAGTTGGCAGATGTTGAAGAGAAGGTGGAGGTGTTCCCTTGAAACGGCGAAGCACTGAAATGTGAAACACTGGATGGATCCGCGCTTGAAGGGGAAGCCTGAGACGGTAAGCAACCTTGCCTACACGGCTCTCCACCGAAAAAGGATCGTGAAACCTGGGAGACAACTTCGTTTGTTTGGTGGTGCGAAGTGAAGTCTGTCGATGCCGTTGGAGACGGAAGAGGACCTAGTCACCAACCTCGAATGAGACATCGCGACGAGATTTATTGGCGTAAGCTTCCATTTGCTGTCTTGTTCGGTTTAAGTTCTATTTTAATGTGTGCATGATTTCTTGTCGTTGTTGTAGAGATATCAAAGCCAAAGATGGAGAAGGTGTGGTCGGAACATGATCGAGCAAGGAAGGGGGTTTGTGGTCGTAGAGAGCTTGGAACGGAGACATGCTGATGGCTGAGTAGGTAGTGGTGTTGAACCAGTACTCGGCTAAGTGAAGATAACGATACCAGCGTCGAGGGTGGTCGCTAGTGAAGCAACGAAGGTACACTTCGAGAGAACAATTGACAACTTCGGTCTGTCCGTCCGACTCCGGATGGTAGGCAAAAAAAAATGGAGTTGAGTTCCCTGAAGGCGAAAAAGTTCCTTCCAAAATTGGCTCAGAAAGACACGATCCCTGTCAGAGACGATTGATTTAGGAATGCCATGGAGCCGAACTATTTCCACAGAGAAGCGAGTGGCTAGATCTGGAGCTGTGAATTTGGTGGGTAAGGCCAAGAAATGGGAAAACTTGGATAAGCGATCTACAATAACCCAAATGACGGTGTGACCGTGGGAGTTGGGTAAGTGTGTTATAAAATCCATGCTGATGTCTTCCCATACCTTCTGTGGAATTGGTAAAGGTTGAAGGAGGCCTTGATGCTTAACTGGGTAATATTTGTTTTGTTGACAGGTAAGACATGATTGCACAAATTTTTTGGTGTCCTTATATATACCGGGCCAATAAAATGAAGCACTGAGGCGAGCCAGGGATGGTTTAAATCCCAAGTGGCCAGCATGAGGAGAGCTATGGAATTCATGGATCAGCGAACTACGAAGGCCATCAATGTCAGGTACGAAAATTTTGCCTTTGAACATTAGCAATCCTTGTGAAAACTGAAACTTAAGGCGTGTTGATGGGTCTAATGTGCATTTGGTGATGAGGGCTCGACCCGCTGAATCAGACTGGTAATACTCGCGTAAGGTAGCAAGGATGTTGGGCACTGATGTGGATAAAGCCATGAACACTGGGGTGGGTTTTGGAAAGCAACGAGATAACGCATTAGCAGCAACGTTGTCACTCCCGGGACGATAAATAACACCAAAGGTATACCCCTGCAACTTCATAGTCCACTTGTGTTGTTCAGGTGTTTGTATGGCCTGGGAAAGGAGAAATTTTAGACTTTTTTGATCAGTAAGAATACGAAAAGGTTGACCAATAAAATATTGTCTCCATTTCTTAACAGATTCAGTAATGGAAAACATTTCCCGGGCATACACAAAGGCACTTTGCATGCGAGGGCAAAGCTTCTTGTTGAAGAAGGCAATAGGACGACCATTTTAGGAAAGTACAGCGCTAATAGCCATGGAAGAGGCGTCAATTTCCAAGTCAAAGGGAACTTCAAAGTTGGGTAGAACTAGGACTGGGGCTTGGGCAATGGCTCTTTGTAAAGAAACAAAAGCTTGTTATGTATCACAACTCCACAAAAAAGAAGAACGCAATAAATTCGTGAGTGGCGCCGCAATAGTAGCATAGTGGCGAATAAATCGCCTGTAAAACCCGGTGAGGCCGAGGAAAGCACGGAGTGTGGTGAGGTCGTGAGGTCAGGGCCATTCCAAAATAGCCTTGATCTTCTTAGGGTCTGGTTGAACTCCTTGGGCTGAAATGAGGTGCCCTAAATAAGCAATAGTAGGCTCTACAAAAACACACTTGGAGTACTTGGCAAAAAATTGATTAGTAGTCAATAACTCTAAAACCAACTTAAGGTGAATTAAGTGGTCATTAATATTAGAGCTATAAACCAAAATGTCATCAAAAAATGCTAGAACAAATTTGCGCAAATGTGGTCGAAACAAATCATTCATGGCTGCCTAGAAAGTTGAGGGAGCATTAGTGAGACCGAAGGGCATTACCAAGTATTCTTAATGCCCATCAAAAGTTCTGAAGGCTGTTTTGTGAGTGTCGGGGGGGTGTACACGTATTTGATGGTAGCCCGAGTGGAGGTCAATTTTAGAAAATAACAAAGTCAACCTTAATTCATCCAATAGCTCATCAATGGTGGGAATAAGAAACTTATCTTTCACCGTAATTGCATTAAGAGCCCGATAGTCAACACAAAATTGCCAAGACCCATCTTTCTTTTTAACCAAAATAACAGGGGAGGAGTAAGGGCTAGTACTGGGAATGATTAGGCTTGCTTGTAACATTTCAGAGATAATGGATGACATAACCTCCTTGTGAGCATGAGGGTAGAGATAAGGCTTAAGAGTAATGGGGGAAACAGTGGGTAATAAGGGAATATGGTGGTAATGGGGACGATTTGGGGGAAGGCCCGTGGGTGTAATGAAAACATGTGAAAAGAAAAGAAGAAGGAGATGTTCAATGGCAGTGTTATGATGAATTATAGTGGGTACATTAGGGGAAACAGAGGAAGGGGTTGGGTCTAGAGGATGAAAGGAAAGAAGGTGAAACGAAGCAATGGCATTAGTGTGTAGAAGGTGGCAAAGTTGTTGGTAAGTAGCTGGTGTAGGGGTGAAGTTGGTATCGCCTTGAAGGGTGATAGGGGTATCTGATATGGTAAATGACATTGTGAGGATTGAAAAATCAGAAACAATGGGACCCAGTGTGCGTAACCATTCAATACCCAATACTACATCAGCACCTTGGATGGGTAACAAGTAAAAGGGGATAGAAAATGTATGGGATTGCAAGGTGAGGGAGACTTTGGGGCATAAACCAACACAAAAAATGTGGGAACCGTTACTGACCATAACTGGAAATTGAGGTGTAGGGGTGATGGGTATATTGAGGTGATTGGCTATGCGTGGTTGAAGGATATTATGGGAGCTACCAGTGTCGATCAGGACAGAAACAGGGAGGCCTAAAATGGACCCTTTGAAACGGAGGGTTTGAGGGGAGGGACAACCAGAAATGGCTTGGGTAGACAAGTGAAAGTGGACAGCTGGTGGGGTGTCTTGGTCAAATGAGATAAGCGGGGTTTCTGTATCAGGGGAATCGGTGAGGGGGCATGGAGTGAGTGATAGGGTTTCAATGTTAGGGGAAGGGTCATCGGTCATAAGGAAGAGAAATTTTGGGGCTTGGCATTTATGACCGGGGTGATACTTTGCATCACAATTAAAACACAAACCTTGTGCTCTACGTTCTTGGAGTTGAGTAGGGGAAAGGCGTTTAATGGGTAAGGGTGAAGTAGTGGTGTCGGGTGGGGATGGAAGAGGTGGGAGGCGGTTAAGAGGGATTTTGGGTTTGGAGTCGCGAATCTTGGCTTCAATAAGTTTTGAGATACCAATGGCTTGGGAAATGGTGGTGGGTTTAAGGATAGCAAGTTCACGTCAAATTTCAGGTAGAAGGCTAGAATAAAAACAGTCAACAATAGCATCAGGAGGAAGGCCAAAAACCCTATTAGAAATTTTCTCAAAACCTTTGTTGATATTCTGTGACAGTGGTATGTTGGCGTAATTTGAAAAGCTCAGCTAAAAAGTTTTCATATCTTGTGGGGCCAAATCGGAGCTCTAGAGCACGCTCAAAAGCATGCCAATCAGAAAGTTGTTGGTTGTGGATCATCCATTTAAACCATGAAAGAGTTTCGCCTTTCATATAAAAAGCAACCATAGGCAAACGGGAATCAACGGGAATCTGATGGTAAGAGAAAAATTGCTCTGCTTGGAATAGCCAATCAAGGGGTTCGGAACTGTCAAAATGAGAAAGTTGTAATTTAGGAGGTCGAAAAGCATGAATAGGGTTATGTGGGGAAAACTGACGAGATATAGTGGTGAAAGGTGGAGGGGTAAAAGGGGTGGAAAAAAGGTTTGGGGTGAGAGAGGGAAATGGAGGTGGGTTATGGTGAGTAGAACCCTCAAGTCCAGGGCTGTTGAGATTAGTAGGGAGAGGTGGAAGGTTGGTATCAATAGTGGATGAAGAGGAAGGTTGAACAGTAGCAAGTTTTTCAACGACAGTGGCTAGGATATCATTGATGGATTCATACCTGGCATCCATTAGGGATTGAAAGTTTTCAAAACGGGTCTCTTGTTGCTGTTGTAAGGTGGTGATGCGGTCTGCCAAGGCTGCCAAGGTTTCGTCCACATCCTTTCGAGGAGGCATGGATGATAATGAAAGCACCAAAATTGTTAGGATTTTTGATAGTTTTTCCTAACAAGGTCTTGCTTCGAGATAGACCAAATCTCCCAACACTAAAGCTACCAAAAGAAAGGGGAATAATCTGCTGCCATTTCATTTCATCATGTTAGAATAAATACAACTTGAAAACTAGGGTAGCAAGCACCCTCCAGCCAAGGCCCGAGTAGTTCAGAAAACTATTCTAACTTTTTTTTTTTGAAAGAAAAACTAAACTATGCTGAAACATAATTGGGCTTATAAGATAGAAATTGGGTCAACTATTTTAATTAAAAACATAATCTTTATGCCAACCGGGCTTTTGAGTGCTTCTTTTAACCCGTTTTTCTTCACTTCCTTTGGTTGTACTTGGGCTGCTATCATATAGTTTATATTTTTACAATTTTGAGCACTAGTTTAATATACAAGTTCATGTTTATTTAAACAATTGATTCATGAATAAAATACTTTATCAAGGCTATCAATTTAAAAATATTATTTTGAATTTTTCCACGTTATTTTCACATTTTCCTGATAATTTTTTATACATAAAATAATAACATTTCTTCATAAAGTAACTAAGTGCGTAAATTTGTACCTCATTTAGGTAATTTATAAATCTTGTTATTTTCTCTCCTTTCTAATTTTATGAGTTCTATTTGTTGAAAGAAGTCGGAAACGAGTTCTTCTATGTGGGAATAACAATTTAACTTATATTATAAAGCAATTTTTCTGAGCAGCTCTTTCATTTGAAGGTCTTTTTCCGATCTGTAAAAAATGCAAGAAAGTAGAGATCAAAATCAACATAAAATCTAATGAAATTAGTTAATTAATCCCTGCAACATTATTCAGACCTGTTTTTATTGGGATTGGGTAGTCCAACACTAGGATCTTTTTTTTTTCTTTTCTTGCTGGACCACATTTTGTGATCAGCCCAATTTACCTATAGCAACCCCTAAGTTTTCTTTTTGTTACTCCTATAATTATATCACAAAGTATAATTGATTTTTTTTAGATAATTAACCTTTGCAAAATCTTATTTAATTAACTGATTTAATTTATTTAAATGAACGCACTTAAATAGTTTCTCATTTTACTAAAAAACAATTTGACTAAATTTGTGTTTATGTGAATTTATACCTTTTTAATCACATAATTTAATTTAAGAAAGTTTTATTATTCCTAATTTAGTTCTTAAATTAAGAAAAAATCAATTCTATTATGATTAATGAAATGATATAATCATCTTACAGTAAAAAAAATATTACTATTGATATTTAATTATAGCATAATATAAAATCTAGTGAAATTAGTTAATTAATAATTAACTAACTTAAATTATTTAAATGAATACTATAGTTAAATAATTTCTTATATTACTAAAAATTGGTTAAATTTACGTTTATGTGAATTTTTTTTTTTGTAAATCATACAATTTTTTTTTTAAAAAAAGTACTATTTCAAATTTATATGTGTATTTATAGTCTAATTTATGTGTGCACTTCTAATTTTATTTCTTAAAAAGAAGTTACTCTGAAAATGTTGATGACTTATGTGTGCACTACAAGTTTAAGTCAAATGATTCTTTTTACGTTAGTTTCGTATGTGTGCAAACTTAACTTCAATTAAGTGAGATGACATAAAATATTTGGTCATTTACGCGTCACATTAATATTAAATAAATTTAAATTTACAACAAAGATTACACTATATTTCTTTGAAATACATTTTGTCCAAGTCAAAGGGTCCAATCTATTTCAAATTCTTTGGTGTGTGCACTTATCTCATTTAAGTGGCATGAGATATGTAATATCATTTATTAGTCACTTTAGCATTAAATAAATAAAAAACTAACCGTAAGAATTACAAGAAGTTAACATGAACATCTCATAAATGAAAAATTAGCTATAAGGATTAAAACAAGTTAAGGATTTATATATGCATTCCTAGTCCAAGTTAATAGATCCCTTCAATGTTAGTTTCTAAAGTGTGCATACTCAAATTTATTTAAGAGACATGACATATGAAATTTAAATATTTATGAGTCACATCAACATCAAATAAATGAAAATTAACAATAAAAATTGCAAGAGCTTATAGTAAAATGTTGCAAATTTAACTGGATATTCTTACTCAAAGCCAAAGATTACGACTATGTCAGCTTCTTAAGTCAGAATACATGACCTCATTTAAGTGACATGATATAGGTGATCTGATTATTTGAGTCACATCAATATTAAATAAATATAAAAAATTGACGATAAAGATTACAAAAGGTTACTTTAAAAATGTTGATGACTTATGTGTGCACCCCTATTCCAAGTCAAAGGATCTTTACTATATCAATTTCTTAAGTATGAACATTTGACCTCAACATCAAATAAATGTAAATTGATATCAAATATTACAAAATGTTACTTTAAAAATGTTGAGGTTGTCAATTTATTAAGTCTAACTTCTTTTTTTTTTTTGCTAGTTATGCTTTATAATTTACTCATTTGAATTTTTGTATCATTTTTTCTAATAATATGCATAAAAGTTATAAAATGTGTTATCTATATCTCTATGAAAGAGATAAGGTTTAGTAATAACCTCATTAGTTTTCAATTTTTTAATTAAACTCTTTTATTCCTAAGTTCATATTACTCACCTTCTACAATTAAAAAAAAATTCAATACAATTATCTACTTTAAAATCTTAATTTTGTTTTACAATAATTTTCTTTCAAAATCTCTAAAAGATAAATAAAGAAAAGTACAAAGTGTCATTTTCACATGCTTGTTGTTATTTAAATGGAATGTATATAATATAAACTTTTAATTATATAAAAAAATAATCTCAGTCATTTAAAAATACAGAGTTGGCTCATATGGATACAAGGACTTGATGTGAAGAAAAGGCAAAAAAGACTTGATCTTCAGCCCAATGGACTCAACCCAATTCATTGAAACAGAAACATAAAATCAATGCTTCAAAATATTTTGAAGAAAGTGTGGGTTAAAAACCTAAAAAAGTCTTTATGTGCATTGAAAGGTTAAGAAAGCAAAGTTGGCAAGAAATGGTCACTAATTGGTTTTCTCTTGCGTCATCGTATAATGAAAGCCTTAATGCGAGTGTTGCGTGGAGGTTCCTTATTTGACCAATTGAGAATTCTCATTTAGTCTACCACTACCTATGATAGTTGACACATGGTACTTGTTCCATCAAAGGCTAGAAACTTAGCGGAAATCATCATCAATCACTTGAAACAAAAAAGTCTACCCTCATTCATCCTATGTTAGAATTAAACCATATTATACGGCCTCCATTTTTCTTCCCAAAATGGACACCACGCGTATACAAATTCAAGATTAGTGGATAACTGTTACAAAGACAACTTAGATATAGTTTTTAAATACTTTTAATTTTGTCCAATTAAAAATAGGATTTTATCCACATAATAAAAATTTACACCAAAGTAAAACTTCAATTTTAATTACAAAAGCACTAAATTTAAGTTGTTCTTGTTACAACTATCACAATTAAGTGAAGCTTTTAGCATATCATTCTAGAATCTTTAGTAACACCCCTTTTCCAATTATAGATCATTTCTAGAGACTATACTATTTGATATTTCATCCTAATCCTAATCACTTAATGCTAAATTTAGCCAATAATGCAAGTACGTTCCCCATCCCTTAATTTTCTTGTTTTTATAATATTGAAAGGAGTAATTGATTATATAAGGCCAATGACTCTCGGGCTATGAAGGCAAAGGATAGAATTATTCTCTAATAACATCGATAAAATTTGGGTTGGGATTGGACCCAAGAAAACAATGATCGAGTATGAATGCCCATATTGGTCCCCTCTCAACTCACATGCTGTGCTGAGAAACTTCCACAACCCAAGATACACTTCTATTAGGAGAAGTAACAAACCGAATGAAACTTCACATGTAGATATTGCAAATCAAGGAGGGTGTGCCATTCATTTCTCTGTTCAAAAGTCCAACTTTGAATTATTACACGACATCCATCATCAATTGAGGGACTTGATGGTCCTAAAACAGCTTCAACATACGAAGTAGATGAAAAGGAATATTGGCAGTTACCAAACTTGTTGGCATCCATTATCACTGGCAGGTGCCATGCCATGGTTTTTCTTGAATTAGTCTAAGCTATTATATCATACAAAGAATCATTTTTCGACCCATCCAGTAATGTTTGTCGAGTCACCTAAAATCAGAACAATCATAAATGTCTGCTCTTACAAATTTTAAGTTTGAAATTTCCAACCAATAAAAAAATCCATGACAAGACAAAAACAACATATAATTGAGGATAACTCGGCCCCCTTAGCTTACTTTTGATGTTGAGTTAAGTCAAAAACCCAAATTTTAAGATCATTAGCATTTTGCAAAGGCATTTCATTCATTTAGAAAAACCTGAAATGTTTATAACAGGCTTAAGAAAGATGAAACAGTTCTTCCAATTGAAACTAGCCAATTTTACAGGTTCATTTAATCAGTGATCCTCATTCTCATCCCCTAAATATACGGCTCGTTAGCCAAACTATCCATAAGCCAAAATCTGCGCCAACAATATTCATCCATGACTACATCACTTAAAATATGTACAGCAGCATCTCAAGCCAAACACAAAGATTTTGACAAATTGACTGATAGGCTTGGTCTTGGTTAAGCTCTCCACAAAGTTCATGCATTTGCAGTTTGTGTTGGTAACTTGGGGTGGTTATGTTCGCCTTCATAGGTAACAATTAGCATGGTAGGCTCTTCCAAGCATCTCTCAACATGCTTCCTAGCAGGACACCCTCTCATGCTGCTGCACTTATAATATCCCCTGAAAATATAAAAGGTCAAATTAATGTCGGTTTCCTCAAACATAAAACCCGTGTCTCACCTTCAACTTCACCTTTCACATGATTACCAATAAGGTGCAAATAATAGAGCATGAACCTTACAGTTATCTAAACGAAGGAGTTTATGCCAAGACTACCAAAATGCAAGAATCATTTCTCAAACATGTTTTCGAGACATAAAAGAGCCATGAAAAAAGTTTTGTGGTTAATCAATAGTGAGGGTACTACATAGAACTGTGAAAGCAAGATTTGTACTAGAAGATTTCGAGATAGTTGTGGATATCACATACGAAAATTCAAGGACAATTTCAATCATCCCAAATCTATAATGTTTTCATCAACCTGGATACCAAGTAAGAACAAATTACTTGCACAAACAGAGGAACCGGATCAAAATAGTAGTGACATATTCACACGCCCAAAAGATAAAGAATAGGAAACTAAAAGATGCCCTATACAGGCTAGTATATCCTCCTCATGTGCAGTTAGGTTCAATGCTATAAAAAGAAAGATAAATTCATATATGCACACCAAACAGCATAAGATTTTCAGAAATAACAAAATAGTTCAGAAGCTTTACAAAGTCAATACAGAACAATTATATTCATGTCAATTATGTTCATGTAGTGTCCCTTGAATCAATAAAATCTCTGAAAGCAGAAGTTGAACATACCTAGGGTGAGGAGAGCCCTTGATTGGTTTCTGGCCATACTTCCTCCATGAATAATCATCAGGAGGGATATCTGCAAGTTTGTTGCTGATAGCAGGCACCTTAATCGATCTCTTCACTCTATGTTTCCTGCAACGAACAAACAATTATAAGTGACACACTAGAAGGACTAATAAAACTTTTGAAGCAACAGAATTTAATGAAATATATGCTACCTCTTCTTAGAGCAATGGCATCTAGCACTGCTCCCACATTTCAGGCTGCCCTCATCACCTCTGGCCGAACATTTTCTCTTGTGCTGTTGCGAATTCTGATCAGAAGAGTGTGGAGCTCCTATTAAATGGAAGGAACTTCCATCCAAGTTAGCCACGCTTCCATCTATGCTCAAGGAGGAAATAAAGGACCTGGTGGATGACATTGTTGGTGTGCAGCTAGTGCTGTCAAAATTCAGGTTTATGCCACTGTTGTTGTTCCTTCGGAACATCATTTCTGCTTGATGCTTCAGTTGTTGTTGTTGTTGCTGCTGCAGCAACAACCTTTGCTGCTGCTGCTGCTGAAAAAAGTGATAGTGAGTTGATGAACCCTGCTGTGCGAGGTTAAGAGGACTTTTCCCACTAGAGCTCAATTCCAAAGATGGTTGTCCAAGAGAGAGAGAATTTTTTATGGTTGAACCTAGTTCCTGAATTGAATTGTCATGAAAGCTGGTTTGGGGAAACTGCAGATTTTTAGAGAGATGGTTGGTTTTGCCAGAATTTGGGTTGTCTAGGAAGATTCTCTGGCAAAAGGGGGGTTGAGGGTTTTTAACCTTCCTCACCCTTGCATGACCCAAACCATTGTGAAGCAAGGAAACAACCTTCTTGAACCTCACCACAGCTTCTCCAGTTTCCACCACTAAATTCCTATGCTGAACCTGATCCCTGGGCTGAGACAACAAACTCAGAACCCTATGGCAGCTTTCAACAGCAGCTCTATTAGCTTGCTCAACCTCTTCCATCAAAAAATCACAAACAAAAACAAAAAAGGGAAAAACTAAGTCCCCAAACAAGGGGCAGAACTAAACCAAACACACAAGAAGACTACTAAGAAAGTACCCCACTTATCCACAAACATATCAGACATTCAGCCTCATGTGGCAGATAAACCGACCCAGATGGAAAAAATCCCATTTTTTCACCAGACAAGGAGGCACAAAAATAGGATTTCAAGTTAAGGTTTCAAGATTCCAACTCAGGGAGAAAAAATGGCATGTTTTTCGGAAACAAAGAAAACCGTCGAATCAGAACCAACAGAGGGTGCCTTGGGGGTTGCAGCATATCCTCCTTTAGAAAAACCGACCCAATTTTCCAGTGACAAAGAAAACAAAAAAGCACCAAAGCACAGACCTTGATGGACCTGGTGCTGCTAAACCCTAGATTCTTCTTCCCATGGTTTAGAGTCTGAAAGGTGTGAAAGAGAGGACTTTGCTTGGCTTGAGAATTCACACAACACAACCATCATACATAAGAATACAAAGCTTCCAACTTTAGAGTATATATGTATATATATATATTAAAGTCCTAAGCAGGGAGAAATAAAAAAAATATATATTATAATATTTGTAGCTCTAGCGAGAGAGAGAAGAAGGATGAGGAGAGTTTGTTTAAATATGCAAAATGCACAAAGAGGAGCTGAGAAATGAAACTGCTGTCTCTGTCACAGATTTGAAGGAGGGTCCCACACGAAGACCTTTGTTATTCTTTTTCATCCCTTATTTCAGCTTTAATTAATATTTTCTTAGACCTACCCATTTCAGCTTCACTTTTACTACTTCCACTTATCGATTCAATTCCTCACTGTCTTCAGATCTTTTTTTCAGTTTCGAATTTTGGACTTACCTTGCGCCCTGCATGCTTTCCGCGTACAATAATCACAATTTGTTTCAATGTTATGTAACGCCTAAGTTCCTTTCAAACTTTTAATTACACTATTCCCTTCAATTGCTTAAACTGTAAATTACCTCTACTTTATCTGTAAATCATTGGTTTAGTTCTTATTTTTAACTATATTATTAGTCATTGGTTTAATTAGTTATTTTTTTAATTATATCATTTATACAAAATATTGACCAATTTTATCGATAATTAAATTATATAGAATTTTTTGTTAATTATTTTTAATAAAATCTTTCTTCTTAATTTTTTTTATTAAAAAAAACTTGAATCATAAATAATACTTAATGAAATCAAATCCAATATTATTCAAACTAATGATTTATTGATTAGTGGATTCATTTTAATAAGTAAGTTATATATTTATTTTTCTAATTATATTATTGATAAAATATCTATTAATTTTGTTTATCATTAAATATCACAAAAAAATTGACTCTTAAACTTCAGTTTTTACTTTTTTTTTCTCAATCATAAGACTTAATATTCTATAATTACAAAATTATTTCTCTTTTTTCATATTTTAAAAAGATATATATATATATATATATATATATATATATATATATTAACTTAAGATAATAATTAACAAATGAATATGATTAATATTTTTCAAAAGAAAGTATAAGACAATTTTTTTTTGTGCGGATAATATGAAATCTATGCTGTCAAATTTTGAAAAACGTCTCTTTTTAATACTGATGAAATGACATAAATGTTATGTCTATCATAATACATAATAAATGAATTAGACTTGTTTAATATTTATTAAAAAGGAAACTTCATAATATTTAAGCTTAACTTATCATATATAAATGAATAAAAAAAACTTATCATATCCCTTAAAAAAAAAACTTATCATATATGATAAACTTTACGCGTATTGAAAGATAATATATAATAATATATAAAGAAGTATTTTTTTAAGTATCTTTTTTTAAAGATAATTATATATTTGGATTATATTTTTTCACTTATTTATATTTAAGGATAAAATGAAAAAATATAAAAAAAAAACAATTACTTTCTTTAAAAATAACAATTATTCATTTTTTTAAATACTAATTTATTTTATTTTTTCATAGAGACATCGATTGTCTTTTTTCTTCTTCTTGATAGTATAAATAAAATAAGTTTAATTATATTCTTTAACTCTAAAGTGATATGATTTTAGTTTCAAAGGTTTTGGTTGAATAATTTTAGTATGAATTTTAATTTTTAAAATTTAATTAAATAATTTTAATCTTTTAAGTATCATTATAATATAATTTTAATTTCTTTCACCAAAAATTTAATAATATTAAATTAACACACACACACATATATATATATATATATATATATATATATATAATATGTTAAATTATACGATTGTTGGTCCATTTAGCTACATATATAATAATTTTCATTCTTGTATCAAATGATATATATTTAATATTATTAAATAAATAAAAATTATATACATTATTGATATTATAATATTATTGATAAATTAATGTCATTAATATTTCTATTATATCAATATATAAACTATTTTTTATAAATATAAATCAGTATATATTAATATAATTTTATAAAATATATAAATATATTATATAAGATAAATGTATTAAAAGAAAGTTGACTAAGATTACTGAAATGTCAAGTTATCCGCTAGTGTTGTATCAACACAAATTATTAAATTTTTAAAGATAGAGACTACCATTGCACAATTGTAATATGTGAGGGATTAAAATTGTTCAATTAAAAATTGAAGGACCAAAATAACACAACTTTGATACTTGAGACTAAAATTATTCAATTAAAAGTAAAAAGACTAAAACTATACATCTATGATAATACTTAAGGGGAAAAACATATTTAAGTCTAAAATAATGCAATACAATATTCAATGTTGAAACGGTTAGTTGTGAAAAACAATGTAATATATGAAATTGGCTTTTGTAGTTATTAGTAAAATAAGTTTTTTATATCAAATTTGATGATACTACCAATATTGATCGACACAAATGATAATAACTTGTATTTAGGGATGCCAACAGTAAAGTCCAAATAGAGTATTATAATATTTGTTTCGTACTAGCATTTGAAAAAAAAAATATACATACTCATCTTCATACATATTCACCCCTATATATTAAATATGATATGTTATCTTGCACAAGACTTCTCTTTAACGTAAGTGTTTTTTAGGTATTTTTTTTAATGAGAGAATTGTTAGTGATTCTTTTAACTTTTTTTCTACTTCAATTTGTATTTATCATGTTTATTTATAATTAAATTGTAATATTTTAAATAAATTATCAATAATTAAAAATAATCATATGTTAAAATATAAATAATTTATCATAAATCTAAAATATAACTTATATGTTTAAAAATATTATTTTTAGTCCTAATTATAAACAACAAATTAAAATTTTCTTTATTCCTAATTATAATAAATAATCATTAGTTTTTAAAGTTAATCAGACTTAAATTTCTTTTATACCTTTCATTTATTGTTAACTTTATTTTCTATGTATTCACTTGTAACTAACATTAAATATAACAATCATGTAAAATAAAAGGCATGTTTGGAACAAAACTTTAATTTATGGTAGAATTAATTAAAAATAACGATACTAATTACTCTCTTGATTGTAAGACCCGCTCCTTGACTTTCTCCTTCCCCTCAACACTCTCATTTCTTCTCACTCCCTTTTTCCTTAGTCTCGAATTCTCAAACTTTTTTGTGATTGAAGGTGCTGAGTAGAGGCGTAAAGAGCTAGTTGAGAGCACTAACATCTTCTTCCTCTTCCCTCTCTCTTCCCCGAAGCCCGGATTCTTCTTTTCAAGGTAAGGGAAGTTATATTTTTGCTTTGATTGGTCGTAAGTGAGTTTGGGAACTCACGTGATGATTGATTTCAGAAGAAAAACGGTTGGATTGAAGAGTTGTTCATTTTTCGGGGTTTCGGGAAAATTGGGGAAAATGGTGATTTTGAGGTGTTTGATGGTTGCATGTTGAAATAAAGCTTATTTTTGAGATGTATGATGTAAATGCACTTCATTTTATGGATTGCATGTGTTTGGGTTAGTTGATTTTCAGGTTTTTGGTTGAAATTTTTGAAGTGGTGAGGGTTGCTATTTAAATTTGCGCTGGGCGTAGTTCATGACGTCGGGAGTGGGTTCATCAGGGAACTCCATTGTTCAATCACGCCGAGCGCTAGGTTGATTGCGCCGGGTGAGGTTGGGAATGGAGGTCTCTGGATGAATCACGCCAGGCGTGGGGAGAACCGCGTCGGGCTTGATATCAAATGGTAACTCAAATTTTGAGTTACTGATATTGCACCGGGCGTGGAGACCCCATGGGGGTCTCTTCCTGGGGTGGCGTCGGGCGTGAGACCTTAGTTAGGTCTCTCCCTTATTTGCGCCGAGCGCGAGTTTGGTACACCGGGCTTGGGAGACTTCAGGAAGTCTCTGCCTTCTAGTACGCCGGGCATAATGATGATACGTCGGGCGTGTAAAAGCTTTAGAGCCATCGGGTTGGGTTCAGGCCGGACGTGAATTTTATTGCATTGGGTGTGGAAAGTGTTTTACTTTATAACTTAGAAAATGTTGAATTTTGTACATGTTGTATGTTGTGTATGCTGTTGATGATGTTAAGCTGAGCTGTGTTGTATGTTGTGTTTGTTGTTGATGATGTTAAGTTGAGTTGTGTTGTCTGTTGTGTATGCTGTTGATGATGTTAAGCTGAGCTGTGTTGTATGTTGTGTATGTTGTTGATGATGTTAAGTTGAGTTGTGCCGTAAGTTGTGATGATGAGCTGTTGATCATTAGGACTATAGGAGATGTTTTCGAATTTGCTCATCCCATTGTGAGGATTGAGAAGCTGTGGTGTTCAGAGAGCCCAATTTGTTGAAAACCCTCCTTGAGAAGTTGTCCCTTGGAGTGGACATTGTGTTATTCTCCTTTAGTACTTAGTTGGTCCCGTGTGTGGGCAAGGTCGAGGCACACATGTACAAAGCGACCACGGTATAGGGTTCAGGTCGAGCTATACCGATTACAAGCGGCCAATCGAGTAAAGTACGAAGTCAGGAACTTAATTCCTAACTGAGTATCAAAAATTTGTAGTATTTGGAGGATAATCGATAGGCTAATTCCATAGGTGGCTTAGTTAAGCTAGCTAATGTCGTGGTAGGCCTAAAACCCAGCTGTTTTATCCTGACATAGTACTATATTTCCTTGTTTAAGTGGCAAAGTCTGAGAAATCGTTATCGTGCTGTGGATTGACATCCAAATTTGTTGTTTACCTAGCAAGCCCAAAAAGGTTTTTTGTTGTCGGTTCGGTAGGACCTAGCCACTTAAACTGCTCACCCATGTTGTAGGAGATCTCCGAGTTGAAATGCGTGACGACGCATAAGCTATCGATGTGTTTAACTACTGTAACATGAGTTGTATGTGTGCTGTTGTGAGGTGAATTTGTGATTGAAGTATATGGGTTGTATGTTAAAATTTGTGGATAATGTTGATGTTGCTCTTAAAGTTGAAAGTTGTCTTATATATATTTTATGTTGATTCCTTTTCACTAGCTTACCCTTGCCTGTTTCCATGTGGGTTGGACTGCAATGATCATACTGTGTATAGGAGCAGAGCAGGGATAGGTCGGAGAATAGTAGCATGGCTTCAGGTGGTAGCAGGAGTTGACTTTTGTGTAGGCTACTCGGTGTAGCAATTTTGTTAGTATTAGATATTGACTTGTTGTGTCCCAGGCTAGACATATGTATATATATTTATTCCTGTATATGCATACTCTACGTCTGTGTGATGTTGTTTTGTGGTGTGACGGCCAGGCATGTCGTAACATTGATCTTAATGATTTGTCTCATATTACTTATCATTAGAATTAGAGATAGTATTTATTTTTATAAATTTTAAATATAATTTCTATTTTCAAATATAATATTTATTTTTATATAAAAATTATTATAAAATTTTCTCTCATTTGAGTTATTTTTGGTCAAAGACCATTCTTCTTCGGGGTTTATTTATTTAAGCCCTTCTATTTTCACTTAAGTCAATTTTTGGCAAAGAGATTGGCTTGAAATTGGTCAAGAATTGCACTTATGTCCATTTGCTTTAGCAAATTTTAGGTAGTGGCTCTTCTTCCATTTGAACATATTCATTTAAGTCATTTGAGATTTGCTTCAGTCCTTGTCATTTATTTCTTTATTAATGTTGTTTGTGTTATAATGATGTGACATTTTTAATGTGAATTTATCATTAAGTCAATGGTTGTTCTCTTCCTACAAAAATGACATTGTTGGAGTTGGAGGTCCTAATAACTTAAGTTTATAGAAATTTTGAATTGTGATTGATATAAGCACGACTCATTTTTATTTAAGGGAGGAAGAAGGAAGATCATTGAGAAATAATAGAAAGTTTTCTTCAAAAATCACTTATTATAGATGAAAAAAAAAGGCAAGACTATATATATCAGGAACTTAAATATTTTGGACAAAATTTTTTTTAAGGTGTCTTAGTTATATGGTAATGTAATTTTGATTTATGGTTTATTTCTAATTTTGTTGTAGGTGCTTTTAAGATTTTTAAGTTATTGATATGGGAGGTATGGAGTTATAAATACTTTAAATGGGTGGATGGGGACAACATGCGAACATATAACTTCTACATATCATATGAACAATTGTGATTGTTATTCATATATGGTTCGTTGATGAAAAATCATATGAACAATTGTGGTTATTATTCATATATGGTTCATTGATGAAAAACATATTTCATTTTAAACATACCTTTTGCATGTGATTTGAATAGTTATGGTTACTATTTTTTATCACATATGTTGAGATGACATGCAATTGTTATGTTTAGATGTCATCTCTTCTACCCATTAATTTGAAGTATCCACAACTTCATATCTCTTGCATCAATGACCTAAGTGGACAACAATAACCAAAAATTTAAAAGCATTTATAACAAAACTTGAGATTAACCATAATCAAAATTACATTACCTTATAATTAAGTTACCTCAAGAAATTTCATCCAATTTTTTTTAGTCTTTTATGTACACAATCTCACCCTTCTTACACATGCATAATAAATGACCCTTGAAGAAGATCTCCTACTGCTTCTCATTGAACTTTGTGTCTTCTCCCTTGAAGAAAAAATATTCTTGTTCATGGTAATCAATACCAAAACCTTTTATAAACTCAAACTATTAGCACTTTCAACTTTGATAATACCTATCATCATGAAAAATGAAAAATAAGGTTCAACAATGGTTGTCATGATTCTGAATTTAAAACCAAACACAAAATTGTCATAGTTAGATAGTGAAATATAATAGAAGGCAACTTCAACAAATAAAAAAATTCATGTAAAAAATTGTCACTTCAAAATAGTCTTTGTTACATCATAAAAATACAAAGAATGTTGATGAAAAATAAGGGACGGATACTAAAAGGGAAAAAACTATGTATATGACTAAAGGAAGATATTTTAAACCATAAAGATTAAAAAGTAAAGTAAATTGACTAAGGAAAAATAAAATGCAACAGTAAAGACTAGTAAAGAAAGTAATTGAAACTATATAGGCAAAAAAAAATATTTAAACAACAACAAAATTTCACATTAAAAATGTTATATCAAAGTAGTCTTTGTCACACCATCATAATACAAACAACACTAATGAAATTCAAATAAACAAAGAAACTAAAGGGGAGAAAAATGATACGTATAAAAAAATAAAAATAAATATTTTGAATCATAAAAATTTAAAAATAAAATAAGTGAAATTATAAGGACAAAAATATATTTAATTTTTTAAAAATTAATGAATTATATTCCAAATGTTAAATTTGACCTTTTTTAAAATTATAAAATAAGAACACTTTACTTTGTTTTATTTTATTTTATTTAATAAAAAAAGGCATAAATCGTTTTCACTATGTAAGTTCTTTATCATTTAATTTAATATTAACGTGAATTATCCACCATGATAATGATTAAGTTTTTGTTTTTTTATCTGAATTTAGTCATGTTATTGATTTATGATTTATTTCGGTAATGATTGATTTATGATTAAATCAATATTCAATACATAATTTTTAATAGTATATAATATTATAAGCAATAAATTAATGTAAAATAAAAACAAATTACATAAAAAAAATTTGCATTAATAAATAAATGACCATAATATGAGATTTGTAAGATTAAAAATAAATAACCAGAAACAAAATATATAAAAAGAAATAACTTACAAGTAAATCTCTTACAAAAAATTTTGTAATTATAATAAAGACTTTATTAATTTTTCAAAAATAATTTTAATTAAATAAAAAATTTAAATTCTTTCATGTTAGTTGCTAATAAACTAATATATATAATAATTTATAATTTTTCATTAATTATTTTTTAAAATAATTCACCGAGACATAAACTACCTTTTATACACTTGTGTTAATAAAGGCTATTTGCCTTTTAGGTGTTGACATATATTTTGAACTATTTTATCCTTTAATTTTTAAAGTACACTTTCTCTTCTATATATTTTTTTTCAATTAGTTTTCATTTTCTTTTTTTTTTCTTTTTTTTTAATTTGTTATTTAAAATTTTTACAAATTTTAAATAATTATCCAAAATCATCTACACTATCTAATTGTTAACCATCATGCATATTTAATTTAATTATTTTAATTGTTTATTCTTTTAAATACACGGAGGTATGATTTCATTTTTTACACTAATCTGATTTATAATTATTATAAAGATAATATCTTATTTTTTTATACACATTTATTTTGATGTTTTTATCCCTTAAGAGTAATATATTTATTAGTTATTAGCATATATTAACATATAAAAAATACTTTGTATCTTAGTGAATTATTTTTATAAAATAATAAATAATAAAAAGTATATAATAGTGAGTGATTATTAAAAATACAAGCAGTTAGAAAATAAAAAAAAATAATTTATAAAAAGATAATTATAAATATAAAATTGTCTAAAGATATGAACACTAAATGAGATAATCCCCTTTATTAATAGTATAGATTAAAAGGTAAAATTTGAAAACAAAATAATTGTTACACGTTTTTTTTTTAAAATAAAGTAACAGCTTGTTTTTTATCTCACTTTTTTTTTTACTCTTCTCTTATTTTAATTTTTATTTTTTAAACACAAAGAAATGAAGTGTGTGACACTTTTACTACCCCCAACACATATATTGTTATAATGTAAATAAACTAAGAAAATAAATTTTTCAACATTGGTAAAAGGGTTCACATAAAAACACTTAAAAACATTCTTCAATATCCAAAATATTTTAAAAATAAAACTTGGAAAATAAAACTTAAGAGGTTACAAAATGTTTTTAAAATAATAAGTACAACTCCATATACAAATAAAATCTATGTCCAAGAAATCCTATGTCCCGATGTCACCATATCAGAGCATATCCATAATTCAACTATTGGCATTCTAGATGCCACTCATAGTTGGATCTCCCTCACCTAAAACATCCACAAATTGTACGGTGAGAAAAGAAAACATCTATATGTAAAGAACACAAGGAAAAACACAACATAATCTTATCATAACTCATCAATTAATGAAGTCTTTACAAGCATTTTTATTTATCTTAATTCTATCAATCACGCATCATATTCACATCACAATTTCACAATCACACAAGTCTATCACAAATCTTGCAATTAACACTATGCCAATGGTTATGCCACCTCAAGGTCGTGTCACTCTAGACATAAGTGATACGTATTAATTGTCTCACTCATCCCACACTATGCCAAGGGCACACCATCCTTGTAACATCACTTACCCAGGGTCGTCTCATCCCTGGTCATATGTGTGAGAAACCACAATCACATCACAATTAAAATCATTACAAATCTTACTATATCAAGGTCATGCTACCCTTGTAGCAGCCTAGGATTGTGCTCACCCCTGACATAACACTATGCCAAGGTCACGCTACCTTTCTAGCAGCTTAGGGCCGTGCTCACCCTGACATAACACTGTTCCAAGGTCATGTTACCCTTTTAGCAGCTTAGGGTCATGCTCACCCCTAACATAACACTGTGTCAAGGTCACGTTACCCTTTTAACAACCTAGGGTCGTGCTCACCCCTGACATAATATTGTGCCAAGGTCACACTACCCTTTTAGCAGCCTAGGGCCGTGCTCACCCCTAGTCATCAGTATGAGGATCCACAATCATATCTCATTTACATTTCACACATCTCATTTCATAACTCAAATTCTATATTACATATAGATAAGTCCACACAATACAATGATTCACATACCCATCAAACAATTCACCATGAATACACATCTATAACAATAATATAACAATAATATTTATAAATTAATATAAAACCCAATTAATTCACCAATTTAATACAATATCAAATTAAGTAAAACTCCCAATTTTTCCAAAACCTAACTCATAGACACTTTTATACAATTTCGTTCTCTCTCCTAGATCATCATTTTCACAAATTAAATATATATTTCTAATCCTCAATACATACAGAATCTAATGGGATCATCAATTCCTCAAACAGAAACAATTATAAAATTACCCATAATTCTAAGGGACTATTTCTCTATCCAATTCTCTCATGTAACTCTGCATACAAATAATCTCCTTTTCCCCTGTACCTCGATAAGAAGTAGCTGAAACTAGAGCAAGATCTGGTTGGTCTCCTCCTCTGGTTTTCTCTCGGTCTTCAGAGAATGTAGAAGCAAAAAAAGTCAGAACTGAAAGAAGTCAGAACTCAAAGGTGTGCTTTTTGGGAGTGTTAGAGCGCTCTATTTATAGGCATCAGGAGTGGTCGGAACGACCCGTTTCAAACCTGGAACGGCCCGTTCTGGACTCTTACGTTATGTGTAAAATTCACAACCAGAACGACCCGTTCTCAAACTAGAACGGCCCGTTCTCAACTAGGGTTATAGGTCTTTTTGGTGGTTTGGAATGTCTCGTTCCAATTTGGGAACACTTCGTTCCCATCTAATATTTGTAGACAATTTTTGTATTTTGGAACGGCCCGTTCCAGTTTAAGAACGGGTCGTTCTGGGCTACTAAATCACCCTCGTTTTAGTAGTTTAGAACGGCCCGTTCCAATCTAGGAACAACCCGTTCTGGGTTACTAAATCACCCCTATTGGACTTTGAGCATTCGTACAATTTGTGAAAATTGGGCTGTTACAAAGTGTATTTTTTTTTAGTTTATAACTTATGACAATATATAAATGAAATACATTCATTTGGTGTTTATTTTTATAAAATCAATTATACCATATTTTATATTTAACTTTTAATATACTAGTATATGTGTTAAAGATAAAATAGGAAAATGCATGTATACACAAAAAAAAATTCTTTTTACAGGAAAAAAAAACTGCTCATCTATTTTAAAATAACTACTTACCTCTCTCTCTCCTTTTTTTTTTCTTCAGTGATATAGTGTCTTTTTTTTATAGTCTATATTTATTATAAACAGAATATCCTATTTTCGTGTATGTAATTTTTGAACTATTTTATCTTTAGATTTTTAAATAATAAATATATTAAAAATTAAATAAACCCAAGACTTGAATTCAAAATCTTGAAATTTAAAGATTAAACATAATACTAGTTGATTCAACAAATATTAATAATTTTTAAATACTTTTAAATAAACATAAATGTACAAAGTATCTCAATCCCACTAATAATAATAGAAGAGATTATTTGCTTTAGTGTACACATTTTATGGATAATTTTATCGTATAACTACCTCACAAATTATTCTTTTTGTCTCCACCATTTTATTTAGTTTTTTTTTTTACTTTTTTAAAAGTGTTAAAAAAAACTATTCTTACAATTGCAATTACAATTACTCAGTAACTATTTATCCTATAATTTTTTTATTTTTTATTTTTATAAAATATATGAAATCATATATAGTTTCTTTTTTACAATGGTTATATTAAAAATATAAGACATAAAAAGAGACAAAAATTTAGTGAATCTTACGTAAAAATAATAATAACAATAATGTGTCCCAACATAATAACCATCGAGTCTTTATATATATATATATAACATTATATTGAAATACTTTAATATTATATTAAAATACTTTTTTAGTTCCAATAAGTTTACTCATTTTATTTTTTAGTCTTTATGATTTAAAATATATATTTTTAAAGTTTTTATACTTTTTTTTTTAAATTTAGTTTGTATAGTTTAAAATATTTTTTTTAGTTTGTATACTTAT
This sequence comes from Cajanus cajan, assembly GCF_000230855.2. NCBI lineage: Eukaryota > Viridiplantae > Streptophyta > Magnoliopsida > Fabales > Fabaceae > Cajanus > Cajanus cajan. The sequence continues at coordinate 40,462,478 of NC_138523.1, forward strand.
AATTTTTTTAATCCTTTTAGCCATTGTCGCTATTTCTTTTGTAATGTTGTATCTTTCATATTTACATGACAAATATATTAATTTAATTTTATATGTCTGATGTCAAATTTATTTTATTGGAATTACTATAAATTAGGTCTCTCAATACTTTGAACATTTTTTATACCCTCACTTGCTATGTTCATTATTGAGATAATTTTTTATTCTTACAAAATTAAAGACCTCTACTATGTCAATAGAAAATGGATAACATTACAAAAGTATTCGAAATTGTAATCTATCACTCATTTGGATCCCTTTGATAAATAAGTTTTATTTTCTTAAATGAAAATGCCTATGTGGCATGATAATATAATGCGACATCATGATAATATAATGCGACATATATATGGTACATATGTAGAGTGACACATGTTACATGAGTGTGTCATGTGACTATAACTATAATACAATATCATCTTAATTCTTGAAACTGTAATACAATATCACTTTAGTTTCTGAAATTGTAACTCAATATTATTTTAGTCCTTAAAATTTTAATTTGATATCACTTTAATTCCTAAACGTTTTCATAATTTTATTTTAATCAAGTAATTATGACTCAAATATTTTTATAATAAAATAGATAACTAAATTAATATTGTAAATATAATAAAAATATAAAAATTTTGGTATTTAACATTGTATATATTAATCTCTATATATAAAAAATGAATGACTATATATTATATACCAGAATTTTTTTTATTTATGTATTATAAAATAAAATAATTAAATAATAATAATAATAATAATTTGGCAATTAAAAGATGAGATGTGACACACTTAAAAGTTTTCAAATTTTTTTTTATATCCTTTTTTATTCATGTTATTTTATCATACATAAGTAAACAAAATTCTAGTATATATATATATATATATTATTTTATATTCATAATTAATTCACTTATCAAACATTTTTATATTATAAAAACATTTTATTTATTTTTTATTTCTGAAAACTTATAGTGTTCTAGTTTTAGTTTGAGAAATTATAGAATGAAATACATAATTAAATTAATATTATTTATGTATAGAAATATTAATATATTAAATAACATATTATAATAGTGGTACATAATATTTATTCTCATTTAATTTTTTTTAGTTTGATGGTTCTCCAATACTCATTTAATACAACTTAAATATATTTATCATCGTATTTATAATATTAACTTAATTATCTATTTATATAAATATTCATGTCATGATTACCTGATTAAAATAACATTATGATAATGTTAGAGGACTAAAGTAACATCGAATTAAAAATCTATGGACTAAAACGACATTAAGTTACAATTTCAAGAACTAAAGCGACATTAATTTACAATTTTATAGACTAAAGTGATATTATGTTGTAGTTTCATGGATTAAAATGATATTATGTTATAATTATGTGTCACGTGGTACATATATGTCACATGGCCTACCCATGTGACATGTGTCACTCCACATATATTGCATGTATGTCATATGACATTATCATGTCATGTAAGCATTTTTGTTTAAGAAAATATAATTTATTTAATGGATGGACTCAAATGAGTGACGAATTACAATTTTATGAACTTTACTTTAATTTCATTAGAAGTAAGAACTAAATCGAGAGTAATGTAAAATCTTACGTTTTCGCAATTAGATTAATAATATACCTTTTATTATAAAACTTAAAGGGTTGATATTATAAAATATTTTAAGGTTAAAATTATATTTTATATATTTATTTTTATTAAAATTATAGAAGGATTATATTATAATATAATATTTTATTAGTTTTATTATTATTACCATTATTATTATTGAGGGAAAATTAGATGTAATCAAAATTAAGGTTGAGTAACTATAGATAGGTTAGAAGAAGGTTAAGTTAGGTTTTATATTAAAAAGAGAGACACGTCAGTTTTCTAAATACACTATCATTTTTCTTTTACGCTTTGAAGAACTAAGAGGAGAGGAGGCAGGAGGAGACCATCTCAGACACATGTTCTTCACTTTTTGCGGATAGAGGTAAGAGGGGAATAAGAAACCTCACTCTAAATGTGGGATAATATGTTGGGTAGTGGGATTGACCCCTAATCTTGTGTATGTTGTGTGTCTATGTATGAGGGTTTTCTCCTAAATATGTATGTTTTGTCTCTTGTTCTTCTTACATGTTCATAAGATATGAATTATTTAAATGTATTGTCAATTGTATGTTTTAGGTTATAATTATATGATTTGAAGTTCTTGTTGGTTCCTATGGGAAATCCTAAGGGAACTTGTTATGATAGTTTGTAAAGATATTGATTGGTATGTGTAAATTGAGTGATTTGAAATGTTAATTAGAAGTGATAGAGTGGTTTTATTGATTGTATATATGTTTATGCGTGAAATTAGATGTGGGTAACTTGTAGTCATTGAGGATACATGATTGCTAAGGAGGAAGATCACCTTCTCGCTTAGCGAGATGTGTTGGGTTGATTAGCGTGAAGCCCTAGGGAGTTAAGTTCGCTCAACTAAATGTTGGTCGCTCAACAAGAAACCTAGGGGACTCAACTTGCTTAGCTAGATGTTAGCTCGCTCAGTTAGATGTTGGTGACTCAGTTAAATGTTGGTGACTCAGTTAGATGTTGTTGGCCAGTGATTATTAATTGGTTGTTTTACCTTTATGATCTAGATACTACCTTTTTACTAATGGCTAGCTAATCAATTTGATAATGTACATGGGATATATGAGGTGATATGAGGAATATGTGATATGTGAAGTGAGAGCATGTGTATGTTATTGCATCAAGTATGTTTGACTTGCGTCATATGTACACAAATCGACAAATTAGCAAATTATTTAATATGCACTGCATATATCTTGAGATTGGTACCACATGCATTCAAATCAAGAGTTTGTGTCCTTTGCATTCCATACTTTCATGTAGATGAATTAATTGAGTAATTGTGTTGATGATGATAAATAAGTAATTGTATTGGTTGTGATAATTATTTATTAATATCATGCCATTGTATAAATGGAGTGTGTATGACTATTTGTTATTTATTTCATGCCATGAGTTAGAGTGAGAAGTGTGTATAACTATGTCTTGTTACATGTCTTGTTTGTGTTTGACTATTCGGTTTACATTCCTACACTACGAGCCAAAGCAAAATGTTTCTCACTTCCTTTGTCTTTGTTGTTGCTCTTGTGTTGATTATACAGGTGATGATCAACTTGATATTGAAGATGTTGGTAATGAAGCTTAGGCTTCATATTGAGTTATTCTGATAGGACATGTGATATCGGAACATAGTTAAGACTAGTGTAGGATTTTGTTTTGTTGGTTCATTTGAAAAACATCATTTTTAGTTTCTTTGTAATTCTTTCAATTATATTATGTTATTTATTTAAGATACAATGTGATTCTCTCAACTTGCAAGAATTTTGAATTATTTTATAATATTGATGTTATTTAGTTTTTATATTTTTTTTATGTATTATAACATGTGAGGTAGAGAATATTACAAGTGACATACAATTTGAAAAACTAATTTGACCATTTACTCGACTTATTAATGTGTTTGAAAAATAAATGTTCAAGTGTTGTAAGAATTTCACAATTAATTGGACTATTATCAGATTTTTGCACGATATTCCCACTTTATCAAATACCTATGACACAAACACTGATTCGAACATATTAAAGTCTATACATTACTCGCATTTTTCCTTGTGACAAGTGTACTAGTCATACAAAAATAATATAAATTAACAAGTAAATCGAAATTAGAATTATCCCACGAGAGTAAAGCTATTGGTTAAATTTCTTTGCTTATATTAATAATGATCTAAGATTGAATATAGTTTTTCTTATATTATATATATATATATATATATATATATATATATATATATTTTTTTTTTTTTTTTCATATGGACTTATGTCGAGATGAGATAATCGATCTATAATTCTATTAAATTTTTTTAAAAAAGGTTGATGGCTGACTCTAGCATTATATGAAATTATATCTTATTCTAATTTAAACTTTTAATTAAAAAAAGTCATTATTCATGCATTTTTAATATAAAATTTTACATCAACTAATAAAATATTATGATTGTTATAATTTTTAAAATAAATAATTAATTATTTTAAAGTAATTAATTAATCATTATAAAAATTAAATACTCATCATAATAATAACAAGAGGGGGATTATAATTACACCGGCGTGTAATTTTTACCAAGTGTTATACCACTCAATAACTTTATATCAAATGTGAATTTTGTAAATTCAACCGTTAGATTGAAAATTCATATCACTTTATATGTGTATATCAAATTTTGTTAAAATTGAATAACAACTTGAAGGTGACCAAAACGTTCGATGTATTTTAAAATGAATATATTACGTCAATTTTATTTTATAAAAATAAAATATCAAATCATCTTAGATTAATATAAAATTTTATATATATGATCTAAGAGATATGAACTTTCAACTTAACGGTTAGATTTACAAAATTCGCATTTAATATAAAATTATTGAATGGTATAAAATTTAGTAAAAATTACATCAGTATTATTAAACCCTCTCTAATAACAATTTGTAATTTGATAATAATATAAAACTCCTTTACATCATACTTTTTTTTTTCTTCTTCAAATTATTAGTTCCAAATTCAACTATAGTTGATAACGCTTTTGACTTTCGAAATTACAATCGAGAGAGGAACACCGAACACATGCAGACCATAAATACGTTATGTAAGGAAAGTTCAAATAAAATGAGTTCAAGTCTTCAAGATTTTGGATGCATAAGCCTACAAAGAGAAAAAGAAGTCCTACCTATTATCCAAATAATATGGAAGAAAACAAAGTTGAAGAAAAGAGACAAAAAAGTTAAAACTGAGGGGAAAAAAAGAAAAGAAAAGGCGATGACAAGTCAGATGCATGCACAAATTAACATATATAGATTAACAAGAGATAAAGATCTTCTGGAGTTTTCAAATAATTGTACCATGTTGGTGGAAATACGATACTTGACAATATGTTGTAACCAGAATTTACTTTAATATTTTAATATACAAAATTAGATCTAGTACAGTTAAGAGAAATTACATAGAATCTTCATCTGCCAACAGGTTTCATTTGGACCGTGTTTAATTTAATTTTTTATACATTATTTTAAAATAAAATTTTAAATGCATTTTTATCTATAATCATGACATATATGTAATTATGCAATTTTAGTTCTTGTATCAATCTGTCAAATTTAAACTTAGTTTATAATTGTGATAACTTAGAATTTAAAAGAGATTTTTTTTGGTTCGTCCCTGGAGTATCCACCGCCGACAGTAGTGACTAATCTCCTCGCTACGTTGGAGGCACCTCAAAGGGTAGGATAGCTGGCCCCAAGAGAATTTAAAAGAGATTAATCATTTTAGTATATATATAATTATATTTGTGTGATAATTTTTATATTTAAAAAAATTAAAAATCATTATCTCTTATATATTTATCTTTTTTATTTAAATAATGATATGGTTGATCTTTATATTTTTATTATATATTATATTTATAAAAGGTAAAATATGTTTTTTTTTTCTCTAAAATTTTTAGAATTCACAAAATATTAAGATGCATCTTGTTGTCAATATTTTGTTAAAAATGTAATAATTATTTTTATCTCACACTTAAGGTTAAAAAGATAAATGATATTGCATTATCAGATAATATAGACACAATTGATATAATGATGACACATATACTATCATGATACAAAAATGAGTTATGTAAAAAAAGAGGAAAAAATTATGAAAATGTGAACTATAAGAATTAAACTCTTCACTTTTGCTTTCAATGATAGCACTTAATTACTAAAATAAATAATTTTTAAATATACAAATAAAAAATATAATATATGTGTGCATACTTTTAGTGAAAAAACAAAATTGCACACACACTTATTACTGTTATATAAAAAATTGATATATATATATATATATATATATATTATCATATTACATGTATTAATAATATTAAGGCTTAATTGTGTTTTTATCCTTAAGTATTGCAATTGTACAATTTTAGTCCTTTGATTTTTAATTTAATAATTTTAGTCTCTCAAATATCATAATTGTACGATTTTAGTCTTTTTTATTAAAAATTTAATAATTTTAAAATTTTAATATATATATATATATAAAATTATACAATTGTTTACTTATTTAAATTAATATATATTATAATTTTTGTTAATGTATCAAATGATATATATTTATTATTACTAAATAAATAAAATTTATATATTATTAGTATTTTAATATTACTGATAAATTAATATCAATAATAATTTTTAGTATATTTATAGATAAACTAATAATTTGATAAATATAATTTAGTATATATTAATATATTTTTATAAAAATATAAATATATTAGATGATATATATATATATATATATATATATATTTAATTAATATACTTATATATTTAAAATGTATATTAATATATAATAAGTTTTATTTATCAAATTATTAGTTTATCTATAAATATGTTAATAATGTTATTGATATTAATTTATCAATAATATTATAAAAATAATAATATATAACTTTTATTTATTTAGTAATAATAAATAAATATATATATCATTTGATAAATTAATAAAAATTATAATATACGTTAACTTGAATACACAAATAATTATATAATTTTAAAATATTGTATATATATTAAAATTATTAAAATTTTAACGGGAGAGACTAAAATTGCATAATTATAATATTTAAGGGACTAAAATTGTTCAATTAAAAATTGAAGGACCAAAATCACACAATTAGAATGTTTTAGGAACTAAAGTTACTCAGTTAAAACCTTGGAGATTAAAATTGCACAATCGAGGATAAAAAACGCAATTATACCTAATATTAATGATATTATTTATAAGTTAATACTGATAATATTATTAGTATATTAATATATTATTATTTTATATTATTTTAAAATATATAATTATCAAACTATTTAATTTATATAAATTTCATTCATGTATAAAAAAATATTTACTATTATTGAATATATATATATATATATATATATATATATTAGTGTTAATAATATTAATAAAATTATCTACAACTAATAATGATACTATTTTAGTATGTGAAATTTTTATTTTTTTTATAAATTTGGAAAATAAATATTATTATTTACCTCTTAAAATGATTATTAGGAATTAAAAAAATAATTTTAAATTTTAAAAGTTGAAAAATAAAGAAAAAGATTTTAGAATGACCGAAATTAAAATTTATTTATTTTATAATAATTCAAAATAAGGTTTTTATATATTTTAGAAGATGAAAAATAAATAAATTTTCTCAAATGTTAAAATTAAATAAGTTAATTTTATAATGATTGAAACATTTTTTAAGTTTTTAATGTATTTCTTTTTTCTATAAGAGCAACTTTAACTTATTAAGATTGAGATTCAATCTCAAAGAAAAGACATAATCGTTTTATTCTTAAAATGTGTAGTTTTGATGGAAGGAAATTATACTTTTCAATTATTTAAAAAACCTAATGATATATAATACTAATAATAAACTTAAATAAATCCTAATCACACGCATAAAACATGATATATAATGAAAATATAAGAATTAGAGTTTAATTTTAAGAATGCAAATAATCTTAATTCTAACTTCTAAGTTGACACTATCTTTAATAAAATAGCAATATTAAGTTAATGAGTTAAAAAAAATATAAAAAAAAATAATAATTTAGGAAGTGCATATCTGAGAAAAGTTATTGAAAGTTGGTCTGACATAAAAACATGTGTAGGAAGGAATATATGTTTGGAGAAAAAATAAGCATAAAAAGAAAAAGCAGCGAATGAGAGAGAAACACGAGTAAAGGCAGCCCACGCGTATCCCAAATTAGTGCCTCTCTTTGACTGCACTCAAGCTGCTACCGTGCGCCGTGGGAAGGGAACACCCAACCCTACCCTTCGGTGACTCACTGACACGGAACTGAAAGTCAGGGCCCATTCGTTGACTTTTTGGTTACCTCAGCCTCTACATTTGATGTAAAGTGGGTTTGTGTAATCAAGTGGATAACTACTTTGATTATCTCTAACCCCAAATTCCTCACCATCCTTCTTCCTCACTCTACCTTGTCCAATGCCAACACACTATGTTGGATTAGACCAATCTTGCACTATCTCATAGTGATTGCTCACTCATACTCTCATTACCCTCTCTCTTTCTTTCTTACAGTCCACTTCAATCTTTTATTTTTAAATTTAAAAATCAAATCAAATCCAACTATTTTATAAAAATATTTGAATAATTCAACACTTTTTTTTTATAAATTAAATGAATCAGTTCAATTTAGATTTGTATAACATAATATTTAAAATTAGTATATATTATTTTTGGAGTTATAAAGTGATCCACATAATAAGAGGTAAAGAATATAAGGTTGAAAAAATAAGAAGAGAATATGTTCCAAACAAATATAATCAATATAAGAAAAATTAAATTGTTTTTTCTCAAAACAATTTCATTCTTTTTAATTTTAAAACTTGATTTTTTTTTCATCCCAAATATCTCTAATCTAATCCATAGAGATAGATTGATTATGATATATAAGTCACACATGGGAAAAACATGATATGAGTAAATTAATTGATATTTGATTGTGTTATAGTTAAATATGATCAATTAATTAATTAGTTAAAGTAAAAGAGAAAAGCTTGGTATCATCATTAAGCTATGTCACTAGCATATGCTCCAAGGGGGGAAGCAACAACACTAGGAAATTAGGAATATTTGTATTTCAGTTTGTCAAAAGAAATTAATACTTAACCACTAAGATTACGTAAATTCGTTTCCTAATGATGTTTAGCATATTTTGATGGTTCTCTTGGGGTGACTGTATTTGTCTCAGTTGAGAACTGAAATATTGAATTCTATTTCAATTCAAAGAGAATAAATTCTACATGGCTTTATTTTATGTGCAATACAAGCAAGATTTGTCTTATTATTGTTATTATTGCAACCATTATCTAATTAATTATGTTTGTACGATTGAATTTTATCAGAAAAGGGGGCAGAAAAATATGTCCCCACTAAATGATATATTGACTAATGCTTGTATTAAGGTTGATTACGTATAATATGTTGGTTTTGTTACTCGTTAACATATGTTTTGTGGGTTCTCCATGCTCTAATCCAAGCTCTTGTATGGTTAGGTTCACTTTGGCATTTGCCAACTAATCATTGCCTCATTAATTCTTTGCTTTTCTTCTATCAGTTGACAAATGGCACATGCTAATGCTATCACTTTATGAAGCCAGGATCTCCTTCTTAACAGAATCGATTTGGTGATCAGATTAGAATGCTCAACATTCAGATAGTTAGTTTTTTGGTTTAGCTTTCTTTTATCTTATGAATCAAGAAAAAGAAGATCTCTTTATCTATATATAATAAATGATTTATAAATATATATATATATATATATATATATATATATATATATATATATATATACAAGTTAGTACGCTGTCATAACATAGTTTGTCTGTGATTATCTTTTGGTCGTGTTTGTTGGATTTTTTAATAGAAAAATTTTGTCAAAACAAGAGATACATTTTGCCAAAAAAAATTGTTGAACATTTATTTTTGTGCTATGTATATAAAGCCAAATAAATATTAATCTTATAATTAAATTAATAGAAATATAACTTCATTAATTGAGTAGAGTGCATAAGTTATTATAAATTTCATTGATGTTGACTTCGATTTCTATAAATAAAAAAATTGATAACATCTTTTAAGTTTAGATGATAAATTTTTAAACAATGTGTGAAAATTTTGAAACATAAAAAAAAAAAAAATTAAAAAATTAAAATATTCATTTTCAAAATATAGATATTTAAGGATATTTTTAACACTTTTTCTTGTCTTCATATATAAGTGAATACCCAAATTGAATTTATTTATTTTTTTCATCTATATTTTAATTCTTACCTTGAATATTAAATCTTTTCAAACTTATGCTATTCCATCGTTAAATTAAGTATTACTTATATCTTTTTATCTTTTACGTATTCTTCCTTTTAAGAGTCATCATGAGTATAATTTACTAACAAATTAACATGCTTTTGTTTTCTTGATTTTTTTTGTTGAATTTTTATTTAGGTCTTGGTAAGATTGTTTAGCACTAAAGGAATATTGTAGACCTTTTTCACAACTTTTTTGAGACCTAAAATCTTTAGATATGACTTAATTTTCACTGTTTAAATATCATATTTTTCTTTATCAAAGATAGGAGTACCTTTTATGAAAAGTTTTCTTCAACTTCCATTTTTGCATGCTCATAAACAATCAAGCTCATAATATTATTATCTTTGATTCTAATTATAAGCAACATAGAATACATTATCAAGATAAAAATAAAGTAATTATTAAGTTAGTTACTTTCAATTAATTATAGCATAAGTTTTAAATATATTATTTACTTTAAATAGTTATTACATTTAATGTTAGTTATAAGTGGGTATATAAACAATAAAATTAACAATAAATTAAGAGTATAAAAGAAATTTGTCATAAGTAACTGTAAAAATTAATAATTGTTACTTATATTAGGATTAACGAAAAATTCAATTTATTACTTATAATTATATAATTAAAAACAAAAATAATATTTCTTTTATATATATATATATATATATATATATATATATATATATATATATATATATAATATATATATACATCAAGACGGGTGTTACACTTTTATTCCTAAACTCTATAAATGGGCCTAAAGTACAACAAATTTGAATTAATCAAATATTCTTAAGTTTAGATATATTCCTAAACTCTACAAATGGGCCTAAAGTACAACAAATTTGAATTAATAAAATATTCTTAAGTTTAGATATAAGAATAATAAATCATATATATATATATATATATATATATATATATATATATATATATATATATATATATATCATCAAGACGCATTAGTGGAAAATTAGCATATTACGTCACCCCTTATACGTCAGAAATACGAAAATTCGACGTAAAAAAAATGCAGTGACATTTTTGTAATTTTTGCGAACTTTTTTACGTCGAACCTGGTAGCGTCTGACGTAAAAAGTCCAATCTACGTCGGAGGTGTGTTGTGTCCGACGTAGATTGGACTTTTTACGTCGGACCCTACCAGTCCGACGTAAAAAAGGACGCAAATTTGAATAAGAGAGCGCGAGGCACACCGCGCGCATTCACTTTTCATCACTTTTCATTTTTTTCTCTCTAAACCCTCTCCCTCTCCTTTGTTACTGAATCGTTTTTTTTTGTCTTTTGCAGAGGGATGAACTCTTTGTTACTCATTTGCACATTGTTGCTGCTCCTCATGTATGAATCAAGGTTTCGTTAGCACTTTTCTACTTCGCATTGCTACTCTGGCTATCTGTTTTATTTGATTTTTTTGTTATTCTATTTGTATAGGTAGTGAGCATTTTCTTTTGGGTTGTTATACGAAGCTGAATGGCTTGTTCTACAAGCAGAACGGTCTGTCCTGCAAGCAGAACAGCCCGTTCTGCTTGGAGAACGGGCCGTTCTGCAAGCAAAACGGGCCGTTCTGCTGGCATTTTTATGTTTTTTTTAAATATTTTTTTCCTACTTTTTTACGTCGGATGTCGTAATGTCCGACGTAAATTTACGTCGGTTTTGCAGATCCGACGTAAAATTTACGTCTCCCGCTTCTACATCGATATGTTTTCTGACGTAAAAAACTGAAAATGTCCGACGTAGTACACCTCTTTTGTACTAGTGACGGGTGTTACCCTTTTATTCCTAAACTCTATAGATGGCCTAAAGTACAACAAATTTGAATTAATCAAATATTATTAAGCTTAGATGATAAGAATAATAAATAAGACTAAATTATTCATTTTTTTAACTCTATATATTTAGAGACATTGTTAATATTATTTTAAATATTTTTTAAGTGTTGTATTTATACTTTAACTAAATATTGTAAAACATAATATTTTTTTCTCCTTAAAATGGAGTGTAGATGGATCACTAAACACATTTTGATGTCTTGATGTTGATATATAGTTCCATTTTTCTCAATGATATGAGTAGCTACTCTTTTCCTCTACGATGGTAAAAGTGATTAACGAGAATCGGAAATGAAAATAAATCAAATGGTTTGTTAAAGACCCGCAACTTAACTTTATTTGTTTATTAAAATATTAAATTTAAGTTTTTGAAAAAGTTTTATAATTGAAAGGCCAAACTTTAAGACTTTAAAACAACCTGATGAGTGAACTTATTTAAAATATAAAATAATATTACATATAAAGTTATAATTAATATTTTATTTTATTATTAATAATAGTTTTAATGCTTAATCTTATTAATCTTCTTATATCTACGTGTTTATTGACCTATTTAATTATAGGTTTTGTATTAAAAAGGTTACATAATATAAATTGGGTCAAACTTTTAAACAGGTTAAATAAGATTTTTTTAAAAATTTAAAATAAGTAAATGAGTTAAACTCAAGTCTATGAACTACTAAAACTAGTCTATTATGAGAGTTAGAGTAGAATCCACAAAGTCCTAAATTCAAATTTTGTTAATTTCTATCATTATAATTTTTATAAATAAAAAAATACTCTACGTTAATATTTTTGTTGTAGGTTAGATTCAAACCTGTTAAAGCTTGACTTGATATGTTTTCACTTTTAATAAGATGAATTCTCTTATGTGAGATTTTCACTTGAATTTTCTTTGATAAAAATCACAACCATCAAGATTCTATATTTTTTTTAATTATTTAAATCTTCTCTCTTATTTTCAATTAATTTATACGTGGATTTTTTTTCTATCCGGCAGATAAACAGTAATTAATTTATATATGGAATCATTTTGTTAAAGAACGTTTGGTATAGTCTAAAAACCTCTTGACCATAAATAAAAGAAATTTAGCCAACGTAACTAGTCAATATATAGGCGTTTTTCTTTTTCCAATTGTATGGAATAGAAGATGAAAAATTAATTTCTAAGTGGAGTTTAGTTGGGTGAGCTCAAAAGTATTTTTACTCCTAAAACCAACCAACATGTTTTTCCTTTTCCATTTTTGCATTGGAATTTAGAATTGTGCATTGAAACTCGCAAAAGTACATTTATAACGCTTACACACAGTTGGGTTTCACATCCATCATCCATTTATGCATTCCTATTGAAGCAACCAATGATAGTTTCTGCATAATTTGTAGCTTTTGACATGAATTTTTCTGACGACACGTAAGATCAAACATGCACTCATTGAAGGTTTTCGGTTGTTAAACTTCACATGTAAGGCTTTTATAAGACAAAAATTTTGAGTTGTTAAGTTTATAAATGATTGTGAAAAAGTTAGGCAAAGGAATTCATTTAAAAGTTGTGGTATATAAATTAACTTAAACTTATATAAGATTTTACTTTATTTTGCTTCCTCAATTTCTTTTCTTTCCTTTCCAAGAAATTAATATATGCTTGTTCAAAGGTTTATCTGAATTCTGAATTGACTCTATCATATTATGGTATGCTACAAAATGGGAGAGTCCCTTGCACGATACAGTGTTCTACTAACTAGTAAGCAATGAAGAAGTTGCAATAGATTAGAAGCTGAATTTTGCTTCCATTTTGAGCCCGACAAGAGTACCATTCCTCAGTTCACATTTTGTCACCAAATTGGATTTCGTAGTACATTACACCACAACTCTAACCCCAAGCATATAGTTCACTAGTACGGATTGATATACGCTTAAGTAAGATCAGAAGTTCGAATCTTGCCTTATGTATGCAGTCACGTTAAATCTTGGGGCCAGTTATCTTATCATTTGAGATGTCTCCAACGTAATAAGGAGATTAGTCACTGCTATCAGCGGTGGATACTCGAGGGACGAAAAAAAAAAAAAACACCACAACTCTACTATAATCAATCAATCAAAGAACTGCCCCTCATTCAAATAAAGTTATGCACAGTCGCATTAAATTTCTAGAATGCAATCTGATTCAGCAACAACAATGTTTATTTCCTTCCAGTTTTTAGGATTATTATTATTATTTTAAACTAAGATATCTTCTAGCTGAAGATTAAAAATTAATTTTCAAAGTATTAAGATCTATTTAAAGGGTTAACATATTCCAACAATTATTTTTCACTTTTTCTTTACATACATATTAAAGATTGAATCTCTTATTACGTGTTTAAGAGACAAATTTATCTTGTTAGTATTTATGGGATTGAATTTTTAATTGTTGAAATAAAAATAGCAAGATAATAAATGAGAGGATAATATTTGATTTTTTTTTTGTTCTTTATTGGTTTTTTCATAGATGTTTATTCATCAAGAACCTCAAATTGGAGAATTCAACCGAAAATTTGTCTCCAGTAACTTCTGTCATTGTCGTTCAGATACTCAACTCTTACATGATACAACTAGAAGGAACACATGCTGAAATGGTACATCAAATACACTTCATTTTATACTTAATAGATTCAGGAAAAATAAATATATGAAAAACTAGATGAAATTAATTATATTTTTCACCCTTTTACCATGTATTAAATAACAAAAGTAAAAAAACTTCTATTCCTACTTTATTTTCTCTAATTCATTTATTTATTTATTTATTTTTTGAACTTTCTTACCAAGTACATTCACATGTGGGTTCGTAGACTGAATTCAACTTGACAATAGAAAGATCAAAAGATAAGAAAACATAGACAATGACACCCTCACACCAGAAGTCTTTTGAACCAATAAGATAAAATTAGATATATAAAATCCAAAAGGTAACTTTACTCTAAAAAGCACAGTGATGAAAGATTTAAATCTTTTATACTTCACCATGTGTTGAACTGAGTAACATATTTTTGGCCTTTAAGCACTACTGCATGTTGAGTTATTCACCCATTGCTCAACATCATCCATGGGTAGAGCAGCATATTCTCAATTAGCCTTTCTTTCTATTATTTGTGGCCAAAAGTAGCATATTCTTGATCATCATTCTTTTCAAAATGAAGGAGCATCTCTAATATTCCTTCAACTATTAATCATAATTAGCTTCTTCCTCCCCAGTATTTTCTTTTTCCTCACACTTTTTACCCTTGGAAGGAATCCTAAAAGCCTTGATTCTTAAATTTGATTCTCTAATGTCACTGCATTCTTCTTGTTGCAGGATCAAGGAACTACCTTGTGCACTAACAACCAAGGCTTCAATGATGCACAGGGTGACACCTTATACCCCCTTGGAATAGGGGAGCAATAATGCTTGATAATTGATACTAAACTATCGGTGTGTTCGGATTATATTTAGAAAGTTAAGTTGAATTTAACTTTTTAAACCAAAACTAAAACAAAAGACAACACCCTTCTTGTTTTTTATTCAACTAAGATTTCCTCCTATTCTTGATTCACACTCAACAAAACGGAAAAAAAAAATTGTAAAATACGTAAGTTTTACGTTGAAATCAGCTAACTGTGATTACAAAGTATAATTAAACATAGCCATAGTAGTGGCCAAAGTCCCTCGAATTTGGAGATGAGGCCCCCCACTGACCTTGGAACGAATCACAAGAAAAATAAAGCAAAGTTATGCACTTTGTCCTGGCTCATTACCCACCAAAAAAACATTCCGTCCATCTGTTTTTCCTTTATTTGATTGAAGAATATTTTCCAAATTGCCTTTGTATCTTTACAATCTTTCATGGGAGGGAAAAAAAGGATACAAGTTTACAAGCTTTTTTCATGGCACATGGATTAAACGCTTTAACTTTTTGATAGGGCCAACAAAGCATGTAAAAGCAAATACGCAACATCGGGATCTGGTGGAACAGGCTTAGGACTGTTCAGGTACGAACATGATTGGAACCTGAAATTGTGGTGAGATACTTATATAATTGTTTGGGATGATTGATGCCATGACCCACAATTTATCAATTTGAGTAATGCGTTTTACGATTGGGTTCACCGAAACTGCAAGCTTCAATTGATGACATTTCACTAGGGAATTCTTGGTCTGCATTTTGGTTTACATTAAACTGACATGTATACTAATGGAAAGTGTCATCGTTGCCTAGCCATCCCAATCAGCTTTTCACAATGAAGAAAATTCCATCACATCTAGTATACAAATGTTTCAATAAATTAATTATTTAGTTAATGTTTTCTAGTATACACTCTCCCAGGTCCCAGAGGGCCTGAAACAGACCAAATGGCATGCAACGTGGAAGCCCACGACAAGATTAAGGAAATTTCTCTTTAAGATTAGGAAGAAACATGAGCCTGCAGGCCCAACCACTGTTAGGCTCAAACCCCGCTTCCAGGGCGTCTACAAAAGAAGTTTACAGTCAGTAGAAAGCCTAAATCCTGCTTCTCCTTTAGACCTTTACCATCAAATTGGAAGCCGATTATCATTAAAAGTAGAGAATATTTGAAGAAAAAAAAAGGCAGTTCCTAAGTTAAACTCAAGCCACTCGTTTATTTCAGAGTAGACGATGGTTAAGTAGAATAATTGCATTTGCAACACAAAACCAATGCTAAAGCTAATATCTAAGAAGAGTGCTATCAAAATACTCTTTATACCGCATACTCTATTATTAGTTAAAATTTTTAAAATATTACAAAATCATGAGATTTGTTAAATGAAATGCGGGATCACAAAAATGATGATTTTTAATAAATTTCAATCAATAATAATAATAAAACATGTGTTCAAAAGAGTGGATCAAAGAGTATATTGCTAGTATTTCTTAATATTTAATTACAAGAAGCAATAGTAAAGGTACCGCCAATTTGCCAAGGATATGTGAATAATTTTGTTGGCAAAAACCATACCCAGGATTAATATTTGAGAAAAGAGAATTAAGATAGCAAAATAAATTGTAACTGCAACCAAGACATTGCCGTATGATTTTGGACAAAAAAAAAAACAACAAAAAACTATCAAATCATTACTGATTCCCTAATATTCATGAAGACTATTTTGTCAGCCAGATACATCAGTTATTGCTTCCTTCCTCTTCCTCTCTTGGACGTTTGTGTACCAATTTGTTCTTTCCCAGTGACTTCTGATAGATCCACTGCAGAATTAGAAGAAATTTTCAAATTACTTTTAACAAAACAAAAGTGAGAAACCATGTCTGTAGGCAAGATGAGGCGGCAAAAGAGCCTAAACGTATCATCAATAAATGCCACGGAACTGTTATAACTTTTAATATGGTTCCAAGAAGCACTAGTTTACAATTAAAAAAGGTTGGCAGTTTAACATGCTAAAGACTCCAGTGACCTTCGGAGGAAAAATTAATGCATATCCTAAGATGACTTAACGTGCACTCATCTTTTAAAGTTCTACTTATTAATATTCTTTCCCATGGTTTCAATATTTTCTAGTATTACAGGAAAACAATTTCAAACTCATTTCTCATACAAATATATCCCTCCGCAAGTAAGTTCCCAAATATATGCTGATCAACAAAGCATACCGAAAGAAATACCTTCTGGTCCCCGAGCCATCAAAGTAAAGAATATATTATTCAGTTTTTCCATCTTCTTGGCTTCTTGTGCTTGGTCTGTCTTATACTTCAGACACTGGTCAAAAACAATAAAAATCAACTTTAGGAACATGTATGTGAGATGTGACCGTGACAACAATGGGGAAAGAAGAAAAGATTTTGTTCAAGTGCATGTAATATGCTAAGCACATCATTGCATCAATTGGCTTCACACAAGTGACAAATTATATTCTATAGAATAAAACTGGTTCAGCAAAAAGTATAGTCATGACAAAATTCATTGATGCAAGGAATGGCATCTTGCCTACTTATTATGCTTCCTTCTATAACAAATACAAGTTTTGAATTGTGCAGCCTATGATGGGCACCTATGAGGATTCTCCATTTGGTAAAGGTTATTTCCTCTGGCACCTCAACAAAAAAGGAACATGTCAGAACCACCAATAATGGACAACTTTCCATCCATCACCAGTTCCCAAAGGCAAAAAGAATATAAAGATATTTAGTTTTTCAGTAAACTAGTGCCGCTGAAATAATTCCTTCACTAGTGGAGATTCCTAGGGAGAGCATAATGCCATCATCCTTAGTATAAAGCATCAAATGCCTATAAACCTTCAGTTTGTCTTCACTCTTCAGTTGTCAGTCAAAATATTTTCATTCTCGTGTTTAATTACTTTTCATCATCTGAAGATGTTGGTAGAAGGGGGACCTTGTAAACAGAATCCCTGCTCCTTACGTTCACATAACTCATAATTATATATTTCAAAAATTCAAGTAATAAATATACAATTCCTGCACGTAAAAGCTACTTTGTAGATTTATGTACCAATGCAATGACTTGGACCGAGATTTTTAAACTGTTATTTATAGAGTGTAAAATGGGTGTACTTTTGGAAGAGGCTAAACCCATGCAAAATACTTAAACCAGCTAACAATTTTTCCATGACCTTATGACTAGGTAGTTAAAATTGGGATCCTTCTTAGGATTGAGAAGGGGAATAAAGAGTGTAAATTATAGGAGCATAACATATTGTAAGATCCTACAAAATTGATAATATATGTGTGATTATGGGCATGCATATAAATTCATACATAGTCATAAAATAGCATAGCTAAGAAGAAAATAAAGACTTCAAATCACTGCAAAACTCTTGGTTAAATTAAATTAACAGTCCATAAGGTCATAGATAACTCATACTAGTAACAACTAACAACTTAAATTAACAATTCAAACCCAAAATATCAAGCTTTTGACACTCAAACACTCAAATTAAAGTCAAGATATCTAATTTATCACATCTAAAATGTGGTAATTAAAAAAGTCAGCTCCATTTGATCATCATTTGGCCCATAATCTTAATCCAAATTCTCCATATTAGGACGTCACCAACATCCTCTGCACTCTGGTCTTAAACCAAGTCCTTATCTTCATTTGGTACATCCACCCACATCCAAACCTTCATTGTCTCCATCATCATTTTCCACAATCCACTCAATGTTGGATGAAACATTATCTAGATTTAGCTTAAGGTCCTTCCCTTTCCTATACTTGTTTTTGGCCAATCTTGAATTAGGCATGACAACATCATTTGTTTATTTTTTGCTTCAAACAGTTTCTTTTCATGTGGACCTAAGTAAATACAAATACAATTAAGATTTAAGATGAGCAAGTAGAAGGCTATTAAGTAATTTTAAAAATAGGACAATAATTTGTTTTTGTTTATGATCTTTACCATTTCAAAGGCACTCTAACCATGTTTACACCCAGTGACCAGAGGAATTACATGTCAAGCTTAATATCCAAATAGAAAAGTTTTGAAGATATTCATCTTCATAAGACTCCCACCAATCTGTTGGGAGTTCTTTTTTCAACTAAAATTCTAGCAAAGAGACTACCAAAAAGACCAACTCATCTCTTGAAATCATCAAGTTGGAAATCAACCTTACATCTTCCCTTAGGATTGATCCCATCCTTGTCAAACAATCATATAGTCCACGTTTAACTTTAAGAATTGCCTTAAATCCAAGACTATAGTGTAATTGAGAGTTAAAGAAATAGCCTGGAACATGCAAAGGCCAATAAAGTTGTTTGTCCCATCTCTCATCAATGACATTTCATATAGGTACATAGACCACAAAATTTCAATTTAAACTGATGTTGACTTGATAGTTACATTTTTTTGCACCGTTGAAAGTGCTCCGGATCTTCTCTTTTGCTTAGTCTACTCCCTCATAAATAAAAACCGTAGCTAGCTTCTCATCTAAGTTGACCATTCAAAGAACTTTGATATAAAGAAATGCAGCCCTCAAACAAGTCATAATATCTTTCTGAAACTCCTTGTCCAAAACAGCTTCCTCAACAAATCTCCCATCCTTTGTCCTAGAAAACTTGTTAGACTTCCATTCCTTGGATATGAACATTCTTATCAAAATCCTGCTTGTGTTCATAAATGCACTAATGTTATTGTTAAATAAGAGGTGGCAAAAGGAGTAATGCCCAATCTCGCCAAATCTTTGCCTTTTATTAAGTGTTGCAACAAAGAAATGAGAGAAATCCTCAAATTGATACAAGTTGTAATCTTCCAAAACTTTGGAATTGTCTCCTCATGAATGGATATTTTCTCAAAGTCCTGCAAAACCAAATCAGTGCAATGTGCTTCACAAGGATCCAATAATATATTTCCTTTTCTGCATCAACATCAACCCAGTAGCTTTTTAAGCTGCTGCATTCTTGGTTGAAATTTGAACAACATTTTCCTCACTGATATCTTCAACAGCATCTTAAAGACTTTGTCGGCTGTTTTTCCTATTTGAAATGCATCAATAGACTGCAAATATACCATTACTTTAGAGTTTATTCATCAGTCATTATGGTGCACCCAACTTTCTTCCATTCAGTTTTATGTTCTTTCAAAATCTCTATTGTCAACTCTATTCCCTTGTTCAAATACTTTACTCTAATCTCGTGATAGGATGGTGACTTAAATCTTTGACCATGTTTAGCAATTAATTCACACATAATAGGGAATTCTTCACTTCTGCCCACATTGAATGGTATGGCATTATTGTAGAAAAATCTCGCAATTGCTTGAAAAACTTCCTCTCCTAGTCTTCTTATACAAGCTATTGATTGTTGCTTAGGTAATCAAACCCCTTTTTCTGAAAATATTTCGAGACTTCCCAACATCAACCACTTCCACTTTATTGCTCTCTTTTTTCACTAGTTTCAAGAAACCCCTTATGGATACTAGTTGAACTTGATTTTTTGATTAGTTTTGCTTGCAAACTATTGACTATCTCCCACATTTCCTTCCTCACATCATCGCTAACAGCTTTGCAAGGTTCAACATCCTTATTTGTTTGAGCTAAGTGATGCTTCAACTGTAAGCACCTCGTGTTACCACCTTCTAATAATATTTGCATTCAACTTTTTTAGGGCCTTTAACTGATATCCCATGCTTCCTGGAGCACTCCTTTGTAATCTAGGAAATACACAAGTTGTAGGACTAGCACCACCAGCAGCACTAGAATTATTAGTGCCAACGGTAGCTGCAGTTGAACCAAAAGCATCACCATCACCAGTAGCTTTTGAAGCCATTTTCAGTAGTTCAAGACACAAAAGCACCAAAAGGGAGCAAGGAACAAGAGGGAACAGGGAGAAGACAAAAACACAGAAAGCAACAAACACCCAGCAACACAACTAGAAGAGAAAAACTTGAGGAACTGAGCAGCAATGAGCAAAAGAGAAGTGGAGAACATGGTTGCAAGTTGCAGCAGGTCAGCAACAAACACCACCACTGGCAGGGAATGACTAAACAAGGCCACCAGTGTGGAAGTGGAAGAAACTGTGAGCAGCACTAAGGTGAGAGAAAGGCCCTTGATTTTTCCATTTTAGATTTTGGAATCATAGGGTTCGTCTCTAACATGAATTGCTCAATACTACAATCTGACACACGATTTTAACTAACATGCTTGTGACCCTATAGCATTAATCTGTAAGTCATCTAAAAGATGAACTATGCTTTCTTGTTTTACTTTCCATGTATTGTGTGCCATAATGTGAAATAAAATATCAGCCATGCTCATGGCCAAACTAGCATGCCACAAAAGATTCAACTTTCATGCATCCTTATTAGGAATTACTTTGCCAAAGAACAAGTCAAAGTATCCCCCAGAGATGTTTCTGCATTTCTGCAATGTGCAATCAGATGTTATTCTGAATTTTTAACAACTTACTCAAAAATTTAGGAACTGCGTCAATCAACAACAACATTCCAGCAATTGTTTTACTTGTTTCAAAAATCTAGATGCTAAATTCAGATGGCACAATTCCTCAGCTGCATTATATATAAATTGAAAGTCTAAAGAAGTGAAAGTTACATCATAAACACACATTATTGATGGGTATCCTTAACTCAATTTGATAAGAGTAAGTAGCAAGGTCATTAAGGCTCTATTGAACAACGTCGCATAGTGCATCCACATTTTGGGATGTTCAAACTTCAAACCACTTCTACTTATTTCTTGTGAGAAAATAGTATGTCCCGCCAGTGCATAGAGCTTTTACATTATCATCCAATCCTAATTTGCTATGTAGGGTAAGTTTGTTGACTTTATCCTCCTAACAAACTTAAAAGTCATACTCACCATAATTACTAATAGATTGAAGATGTAAAAGCTTTTAGTTTTTTTTTTTTTTTGTCTAGACTACAGTTATCCTCCATAGGAGGCAATCCTGTTCGAGCCTGTAGGACCTCTATGAGTGGTAAAGCTCTCCCTCCATGTATATAAAACAAATGATTAAGCTGGAAAAAGTCTGACATTGCATGTGAATTAAACTCTCTGCTTACCCTTAAAATCAACCACACTCTATAGGGGAATGCAATTATGAAGAATTACTTGCTTTCAATATATCCAACAATTGAACGCGTAAGAAAAAGACATTCAACCCTAACACACACAATAATAATAATAATAATAATAATAATAATAATAATAGTAGTAGTAATAGTAGTAGTTAGTACCTGATGATCATCGGTGACCTTGAGTACCAATTTGCCATCACAATGCCTGTACTTCATGACATAGCGCGTCTATTTGAGGGGTGAGAAACGAGGATAGGAATAGGATAAACAATTTGACAGTGTGCATAAGAAACAAAATGGGAACGTAATTGAATTAGAATATTGGTTGTGTTGAGTTGGGGAAGTAAGCATGCAGAGATTGAAGGAGAAGAAAAGAACATACAGAATGAGGATCGGCACGGAACAACTGAACGGATCGTTCGACGAATTCGTCCCACGAAGTTACGTAAACCATTGCCTTGTAGCTCACGAATCACGATCACAATCAATCAGGGTTGCGTCGAGCTCGGGAAGCAGTAGAAATGGAACCCTCCTGTCTTTAAATTTAAACTGAATGGAGTGGACCCCACCGTAGGTCACGTCACGCTGTCCTGTGTGCTTCCTAACAACCTATAAGACATTTCTAAAATTAAAAAAAAATGCTAATATTATTGTATCTTGTAAAAATTAGTAAATTATAAAAATCAAAATAAATTTAATATTTAAAAAAAAATGTTAATATTATTGTATCTGAAAAATGATACTATCAGCATCATAAATGATTAGACATTTTCATTGATGACAAATGAACATACAAGATATCTCGATTTAGATTCTCTTTCTTCATCAAATGAAAATATTAATATAATTTATGTTCTGCACACTCTAAAATTTTAAATATTATTAATGCATATAATCTTCCAACTCACATTTTGAATCTCAAAGTTGAAATCCTAGTTATGTTATTATAAAAATAGAACAATCTTTTTATATTATGTAATGGAACTAGACTAATCATTAAAAAAAAAAAATAGAGTTATATGTTATAGAAAGACAAGTTACATTAAGAAGTAAAATTGATTTAAAGATGTTTATTTCAAAACTTTTCATTAATACTTGATGCTAAGTTTCTTTTTAAATTTTGAATTAGACAATTTTTTTTCAATATTTTTTTTATAGTAATTACTAATAAAAGTTAAGGTCAATCATTAAAATATGTGAAAGTTTATTTTTTTCTATAAATTTTTTTATATAACCAACTATATGTTACAAATTCGATAACCGCATTTAACAAAGAATTAAAGATTAAGATAATAAATAATGATGATGAATGTTCAAATATTACTTCAAATGAAAATTTTAAAGAAGTTTTTTTTTTTTTTTGCAATTTGTAATAGATAATTAATTTAATTTGGTTTTGTATAATGATTAATGTGACTAAATTTACTTTTTATAGGTAACATAATATAATTTTAAATTTCTCTTATGAATTGATGTAAAGATTAAATACCCAAATATCTTAGGAGGTATAGTATTCATCCTAATCTTATCTCTTATCAATTGATAGTCGGAAACAACATATGATACATTTTTTTGCTGGTACAATGTCTATTGATGTAATATTGTTTCTAGAATCACTGATAGGAGACTCCATCTCAAACTGAGTTTTCTCTTTAACTGTTTATGAGTTTCTTTTTTCCAGGCTTTTGCACATCATCTCCATTTTGGTTTCATCAAATGTAACATCGTTGCTTATAAAGCATCTTAACTCTACAGGATTTACCTTCCACAACTTGTAATCCTTCAGACCTTTTGGGTAACCAATGAGGATACACTTCACAGCTCGAGCCTCAAGTTTATCTTTCTTGAAATGAGAAAAAGTCAGAGTATCAAAAACCTTCAAATTTGAATATTATGTTGCTAGTTTACAACTCCACTTTTTAATAGGTGTCTTGAAATTTAAAGTTAAAGATGAACATCTGTTTATCAAATACATTACAATATTTGCAACTTCACCCCAGAAACTCTTAGGTAGACTTACACCCAACAACATACGCCTCACGTGTTCCAAAATGGTCATGTTCATCCTTTCAGCCTAGTCATTTTGTTGAGGATTATGAGTTATAGGGTTATGCCCTTTAATTGCCCATTTGCTGCAAAACTTATTAAACAACCCTAAAACAAACTTTAGGTCATTGTCAGTTCTTAAAACTTTTAATTTGATTTCTATTTGATTTTCAACAAGAGTGTGTCATTCTTTAAAATTTTCAAAAGTTTTAGATTTATTTTTCAAAATAAAAATCCACACTCTTCTTAAAAAATCATCAATCATGGTGAGAAAATAGAAACCCCCTCCATCAACCTTGAAAGATCCCACAGATTCGAGTGAACATACTCAAAGGGTCTACTAGAAACATACATACTAGTCTCAAACTTAACCTTAAGAGATTTTCCTAATATGCAATGATCACAAAAATCTAGTTTATCCAATATATCACCATTCAATAGATTTTGTTTTCCTAGTTTCACTAAACCTTTTTCACTGACATGTCCAAGCCTTAAATGCCATAGTTTTGTTTTATCATACAAAGTTTGACTCATTATAGATGCTTGAGCAGTAACAATATAACCATCAAGAATGTACATACCATTACTTTTAGTTCCCTTAGAAACTATTAAGGCACCATTAGAGATCTTCATCATGCTATGTTTAATTTTAGTAGAATAACCTAAACCATCAAACATGCTTATCAACAAAAGATTCCTTTTAATTCAAGGACATACCTCACATCTTGCAATAGAATTTTACAGCTATCAAACATTCCCAAATGAATAGTACCCATACCTTGCACCTTGCAAGCTTTGTTGTTCCCAAGAAGCACCATTCCACTTTCTTTGAGTTCCAAAGTCTCAAATAAATCCTTCACTAGACACATGTGGTAGGTACATCCATAATCCATAACCTGGTGCCTTTGCGTTTTTGATGTTGATGCCACTAACACCCTTGCACTTTCATAATTGTCTAAAACAACAAGGACATCTAAAGAATCCACAGAGCTTCTGGATTTCATGCCTCATTTTTCAGGACAATCTTTTTTTCAATGACTAGTCTTATGACAGATATAACACCTAAGCTTAAACTTTGTGTTGCTCTTTCATTTTGATGTAGAATTCTTTCCTTTTGGTCCTTTCTTCTCACTCTCCTTCTTTGAGATGTTCAAGCTTTCACCACTATCCTCTATCTTCAATTCTTGATTATTTTGAAGTTCCTTAGTCTGAATTTAGGTATGAACCTCATCTAAGGTAATAACTTGATCTTTGCCATACAAAATAACATCCTTAACATGCTCAAAGGATTTCGATAACGAGTTGAGTTTTCCAAGTCATAAAAAATCTTGTTAAAATCTCCAAGTTTTTCTTGAACCAATCTTGCTTCTATCATCTTGAAAGAGTAAAGTTGTTGCTTCAAACATAACCGATTTGCCAAAGACTTTGTCATGTATAAAGATTCTAGTTTAACCCACATGATAATAACTGTCTTTTCTCTTGCAACCTCCCTCGGGCTTTATCACCAAGACACGAGATGATAACACTTCTTGCCTTATCAATCATCTCGTTCTTTTCTTTTTGTGATAATGATCCAAACATTTTTGCCTCGCCCTTCAAAGCTTCTACAACTCCTTGTTGCATCAATATAGCTTCCATCTTTATCTTCAATAACCCAAAGTATTATTCTCTGAAAACTTCTCGATACCGTACTTGGTTGTTCCCATGATTTAGTTTTTCTTTTTCTTTTTTCTTTCCACAAATGATGCCACTTGTTAGTTCTAAAACAAGAAAGAAACACAAACAAGAACTTACCCTATGCAAGAATAAACCAAAAATGTAGAAACGAGAAAATCCAACAAGAACATAAAATATAAACACAAGAAAAAACACAATAGCAAACAAAAGTGATTGAGAGAAGAGAACACAATAGATTTACGTGGTTCAACCAATTAGGCCTACATCCATGTGAGGAAGCATATTCCACTATCTAAAAAACAATATCAAATCTTTACAACAGAGCAACCTTTTGCTCTTCTAAAAAATCCTTTGATGTGACACCCTTATTACCCCAACACATATATAATATAATTTAATTAAGAAGAATAAACTTTCAAAGGGTTCGTAAAAGGGTTCACATAAAACTTCAAAACTGTTCTTTCTTCAATATAAGAAAATGACTGAAAAATAAAACTTGAAAGGTAAAATTTTAGAATTTACAATTTTAAAATCATTTATTACAATACCAAATCCACATAAATATTCTGTCCTAGAAATCCTCTGCCCCGATGTCACACTATCAGAGCATTCCCATAATTTAACTGTTGGCATTCTAGATGCCACTCGTAGCCGGATCTTCTTCACCTAAAATATCCATAGTTTATACGGTGAGAATAGAAAATATCTATATGCAAAGTACATACAAACACATCACAATATAATCTCATCATAATTCATTATTTAATAATATATATATATATATATATATATATATATATATATATCAATCATTCATCATCTTCACATCTCAATTCACATTTAACATATCTCATTTCACATACATATCTCAATCCATCATAATCCATACCAATTATACAATTTACAACATCATTTCCATATTCATAATTCATGTCAATCTTACAATTAACAATATCATTTCCACATCCATAATTCACACCAATCTTACAATTAACAATATGTCAAGACCTCGCCACATCTGACACAAGTGATACGGGTTAATTGCCTCACTCAACCCACACCATACTAGGGTTCGTACCATCCCTGATCATCTAGGAGTACGCTCGTCCCTGAAGCATCACCTACCTAGGGTTCGTATCATCCCTGATCATTCAGGAGTACGCTCGTCCCTGAAGCATCACCTACCCAGGATTCGTATCATCCCTGATCATTCAGGAGTACGCTCGTCCCTGAAGCATCACCTACCCAGGGTTCGCATCATCCCTGATCACTCAGGAGTACGCTCGTCCCTGAAGCATGAATGTGAGGAACCACAATCACATTACAATCCATACAATCTCTTGCAATTAACCCTATGTCAGGGCTGCCATAATCGACATAAGTGGTGTGTGTTAACTGTCTTACTCATCCCACACCATACTAGGGTCACGCCCTCCCTGTAGCACCACTTACCCAGGGGTCGTACCATCCCTAGTCACTAGTGTGAGGAAACACATCACAATCACAACCTTAATCATGTCCATACAATATCTCATCTCATATCACGATTTCATATCACATACACAATTTCATATCACATACTCAATAGATAAGTCTAATAAAATAAGGGTTTACACATCCTCACGCAATTCACCATGAATACTCATTATAACAATAATATAAAACTCAGTTAATTCCCCAGTTTAATACAATATTAAATCAATAGAATTATCAATTTAATATAACATTCATAAATGTAATAATAATCAATAAAATTAGCAATTTAATATAATTTTAATACAAACGATAAAATCTCCAATTATTCCAAAACCTAACTCACAAGCACTTTTCTACAATTTCGTTCTCCTTCTTAGATCATCATTCTTACAAATTAAATATGTATTTCTAATCCTCAACACATACAGAATCTACTAGGATAATCAATTTCTCAAACAGAAATATTCTTATTTTCCCCAAAACCTAACTTACAAGCACTTTTCTACAATTTCGCTCTCTCTCCCAGAGCATCATTTTTACAAATAAATCATATATTCATAATCCTAAATTCATATAGAATCACTTAAAACCAAGAATTCTCCAAACAAAAATAATTATAAAATTAGGGTTCTTCCTCTACTCAATTCCCTCATGTAACTCTACATATAAATAATTCCTTTTTTCCCCGTACCTGGATAAATAGGAACTCGGGCAGAACCTCCTCCTCTTTTTCCTTAAACAAGGATCGGAACTAAAACTGGAGTAGAACTTCATCCTCTGAGTTCCTCTTGGTCTTTAGAGAGAAGAAGAGGAACGAAAGAGAGAACAGAAGAGAAGAGAGAGTGAGAATGAGAGGTGTGTAGAAATGAGAGGATTTCAGGCTCACCTACCGGAACGGCCCGTTCCAAAAGTGGAACGCCCGTTCTGGACCCTTCAAATCTACGCAAATTTTTGAACTGGAACGGCCCGTTCCAAAACCAGAACGGCTCGTTCCCAATCCCAGCAGAATGGCCCGTTCTCCCTCCGGAACGGCCCGTTCTGCTTCTCAAATTTTGGGCCTTTAACTTATTCCAGAACGGCCCGTTATGGGCAACGAATTGGGCCTACGGCCCATTGAAAATTGGGTTGTTACATTTGATCTCTCTATTTGGTTCTCCATTCCTCTCTACGTATCTTCTTCTCAGCTCTTCATGCTTACACTTAACATTTTGTTATTCACACTTTTCTCTCTCTCTCTCTCTCTCTCTCTCTTTGTCACACACCTAGAAAGGATCCCCAAAACATATATATATATATATATATATATATATATATATATATATATATATATATAAGGATTCAAGATACTAAGGTTAAGTCTTATAAAACAGGTTAGACTAAACCCCATTAAATTAAGGAAGACAAATTGAACCTATCAAACTAATAAAAATAGACTATATATATAATTTGAACTCATTAGACGAATAAAGTCAGACTAAACCTGTAAAACTATAAAAATGAAAGACTTTAAAAGACATACATATGGTACAAAGGATTTTTGAATCATAATCAACATTATCTAATAACGATTTGCATTTTTTTATATCTCAAAACGGGAGACTTTTATAGGGATGGCAAAATGGGCTATGACTCGCAGCCGGCCCGTTGGCTCGCCAAAAATTGGCGGACCGGACCCATCATTTCAACCTGCCAACCCGTCGGGCCAAATGACGGACTGGCTCGTCACAACCCACCAACCCGCATAAGTAATTGAGCTTCAGTTACTTGCATAAGTAATAGACTTGTTTTGTTGACTATCAAAAAAATTAGATTATTAGTAATTTGTAAGTTTATAATTTGGTTTTGATTTTGGTGTAAGTGAACTAATTTCTATTTGATTTTGTTCTAAGTTTGTAATTTGCTTTTGTTGAACATATATTATGTATAATATGTATGCATTTTTAATTTCATATGATTATATTTATATATTTGTAGCAGTTTTTTTTATTTAAACATAAAATATTTTTTTTTTAATTTTATTGTGATATGCGAGCTGGCTCACTGACCCGTCAACCTGTCCTTAGACGAGGCGAGCTAGCATTTCCAACTCATTTTTCATTGGCGAGCTAGCCTAACCAAACTCATGTTTAACAAGCCATTGGCGTGCCAGGCCAAAACGGGCCAGGCTGACCTATTTTACCACCCCCTATATTTTTAGGACTAAACATGCTCTTAAAATGTTAAAAAAAAACCTCTTAAAAAATATTTTTGTTGTTTTTACAATAGCACGACGAGGCAACTTCCATTGGTAGACACGTGTAATGACCTAGGGACGTGGGGGTGAAATCTTGTGCGAGTCTTTTGGGATTGTAGGAAGCTTCAAAAACTATCGGAATACTACAAAATTGAGGCTTCATTTCAACTTGATTTGGGTCAAATTAGAATATGATAACTTGGAAATAAAATATATATATATATATATATATATATAATTTTTTTTTACATAAAATAAAATATATTTGCAATGATAAATGAAATTATATTTATTTATAACTTATTTTAAAATATAGTATTATTTTAACTTATTAAACTTTAAAAATAACCATATTTATTCATTTTTTTTAAAATTATAAAGAGTTTGAATTTTAACTTTAAAAATGAAATAAATTATGTCGTGAGTTAAAATCCTACAAAACTAATTATTATAACCGTAGATATTTCGTATTTCCAAATTTTTTTTTAACAAGGTTACTTTATCAAATTTTTTACTGTATTATTTTTATAAAAAAAAAATACTAAATTAGCACCCTATACAATATATTTATCCAAGTATCATTTACTGTTTAACGTCAAAATTCGGTTATCCGCAAACCAAATTCTGACGTTCATGTTGTCCTCCTCCGCCCGCTTGGGCTGCCGGAATTCGGTTTCTGGGGAACCGAATTCCGGGCAGTCAATTTAGTTTTTTTTTTTTTTTTTTTTTTCCGTCTTCCACTCTCCCTCCCATGATGCTATCGATTCCTTCCTCAATTTCCTCGTCCAAAATCGATTTGCAGTTGAAGTCCTCGCTCTCGAACTCGTCGCAGTTCGCTATCCCCGCGCTGAACTCGCATGGCTTCTCTCGCACGCCGAAGAAGGCCTCGTTTGGCCCCGTTCTCAAACCGCGTTTGCCTTCGCGGAGAAGAGAGAAAGCATCGTCACCGTTACCGTTACCGTTATCGTTGTCGTGATACTCTCTGAACAGTAATAACGGTTCTGAACAGTAATAACGTATTATATGCCGTGAGACTTTGTGCATGTTACGTCTCCGTAAACAGGATTTTGCACACAAATGTAATTTTGTGAGTTTTGGAAAACTGAAGTTTGTTCTTAAAAACAACCTTAACCAGAAATAATAAGAATATTGATTTTGAGAATTTAATGTTAAACTTTTATTACAATTTTAAAATAAAAGTTTTGAACATAGACGAATTTACCTTAAACTCAATTTTTACGGCAGCTAAAATCATCTGATAACATGATTCGAAAGTAATATTTTTAGAGACTAAAAACTATTAAAATAATTTTTTTATCTTTTCCACTAAAGCCTACTTTATTGATCAAGAATCAAAACCTTCGATAACAAATTTGAGGAATCTAATATGTATTAACTATGTTTGACCTGGTTGTTCCTCTAAGTTGTCTTACGTCGCCTTCTATTCTGTGTCCATGATTTCGGCTACAAATGTCAACAAACGTGGAGAAGAAAAATGTAATATCCAGATCAGCTTACGCAGCTGCAATAGATATTTTTAAGTAAAAATTTACTATTCATACTAGTCCTGTGGAGAGGATTGTTATGGGAACACCAACCAGAGTCCAGAACACGAATAAAGAAAGAAAGAAAGCAGAATCAATAGTTATAATATATTGAATACAATACATGACTTAGAGAGAGGTAGAAGCAGAGACAGAATGGGGTCAAGGCAGGAATCAGAGGAAAGTGTTTCATCAGAAGCAGTAAGTGGTAAAGGAACGTGGAAGCACGCAGCTTTCCATGTTGCCACCACTATAGCCACCCCTGCTGCTTATGCTCCTTTGCCCTTCGCTCTTGCTTCTCTTGGTTGGCCTCTTGGTTAGTTCTTTCTCTTGGATTATTAGAATCATAAACAATACAAATAACCAAAAGCAATACGATTCCCCTATATTTGGGAAGGTAAAGTTAAATCATATCAGTTCCTTTGATATTATATTTAGAGTCTGGTTTGACACAAAGTTTCAGAGTGTTTTTAAGAATTTCTCTCCTGAAAATAAAGAATATTTTTTAGTAGAGAAGTTTTCAAAAGTATTTCTGTGTAGTATCTGTAGAGACTCTTAATATATATTCATTTCTTATGAAGCTACTTGTTCTTCTATGTTGTTAAATAATTAAGTGGTTATGTTATGTGTTGTTACTTTCTATGAAGGGGTTATGTTCTTACTGATTTCAGGTGTGAGTTGTCTGGTGAGTGCTACACTAGCCACCTGGTACTCTAGCGTTTTGATCGCTTCGTTGTGGAAATGGAACGGGGAGAAGCACCTTACTTATAGACATCTTGCACATAGTATTTTTGGTTGGTATTATATATTGTTATATTGGTGTTGGTTTTACAGTTATAGCAAATAAATTTGTTCTTACTTCTTACTAATTTGTAATAAGAACCATACTCAGTTAGCCTCTAAAGTCCACAGGGGAGTGTAGAATGAAGGCAGGCTCAAGAAGTGTAGAAATCTAATTTTATTTATGCATTCCTATGCTTCAAAACAGACTTAACCTATTATCTATGCATACATAAAATTATGCATAGACCCTTATCATATACATAGTATATAATAATAATGTAATGACTGTCATATTCAAGTCTAATGTTTCCTCTGCACTATGCAGTTTTGTGCTAGCTGCACTCCATATTAACCATGATATATTCTTGATTTTTAATGATTCCTGAAGGATTCTGGGGGTACTGGTCTATTGCCTTTTTTCAGCAGGTAGCTTCTCTGGGAAATAACATTGCCATCCAAATTGCAGCTGGCAGCAGCCTTAAGGTTATGCATCTATCCAGATTTTGTGGAGTGATATGAAAAATGTTATAAATGTTCCATGATTTCTAGTCACCTTTTTATTTTTTATTTTTTATGATTCTGTCTTTTCATTTAAATCTTCTTAATGGACAACAAAATCCATTTGTTTCCATTTTCTTTGGATGTGTAAATGATCTAATTTCATGTTTGTACAGGCAGTTTACAAGCACTATCACGAGAATGGATCATTGACCCTACAGCATTTTATTATTTTCTTTGGAATCTTTGAATTGTTTCTCTCTCAGCTCCCGGATATTCACTCACTGAGATGGGTAAATGCGTTGTGTACTTTCAGCACAATAGGCTTTGCTGGTACAACGATTGGTGTTATCATTTACAATGGTAAGCTGGTGATGAATCTTCTCCTTGTTTGTCAAAGCCTCAACACCTGAATGATTCCTCTTTTTGATTTCATGGTGTTAACTTTTTGGTTTCCAACGTCTCTCAGGGAAGAAGATAGATAGGACATCAGTAAGTTACAGTTTGCAGGGTAGTTCTGCTTCTAAGACCTTCAAAGCCTTCAATGCCCTTGGGACCATTGCCTTTTCATTCGGTGATGCAATGCTTCCAGAAATACAGGTCTCTAATACTACTTCTAAGGGTTTGTTTGAGTAAACTTCTCCAGAAATACTTCTAAAAGAGAAAAACAGAAAGAAAAAATGAAATAAATTTTTCCATAAGTTAAAATTGACTTAAATATAAACTAATTTGTAAAAACTCTTTCTTGTTAACTTCTCTAAAATCTTACTTTTAACTTATTCATAAGCTAGTTTTAACTTATGAAAAAACTTATTTGATTTTCTTTCTATTTTTTTTTCCTATAATTGCTTCCAGAGAAGTTTATTGAAACAGGTCCTAAGTCTCTTACTATATGTTCTTCTGTCCCTCAATTGTAACATGGCAACTTGGCAATTCATATCATAATTCCTTTTCCAGAATACAGTGAGAGAACCTGCAAAGAAAAATATGTACAAAAGCATATCAGCAGCATATACTGTCATTGTTTTGACTTACTGGCAATTGGCCTTTTCTGGATACTGGGCTTTTGGATCACAAGTCCAACCTTATATCTTAACTTCATTGTCTATTCCAGAATGGACTGTTGTTATGGCAAATCTCTTTGCAGCTATTCAAATATCTGGATGCTTTCAGGTACCCTCTTTAGCACTTCAGTATAAGAGTATAGTATTGTTTGAAACTTCTTGTGGCCATCGATGTTATTCCTTTTCTCCGCGAGTAGGGAAAAGAGAGAAAAGGATCTTAGAATATGAGTTTAGATCCTAGTCATTCTCATAAAATCGATTTATAAGTACAAAGTCTAGAATGGTGAATGTTGCACTAGTCTTTAGTTTTAGTTATCATTGGTAGTGACATATATGCATAAATCATTTCGAAATCCCATGTTATTCCTGATACCAAACTATTATAGTCCAAATGCAGTGACTAATACTAATAGAGTTCCTTGCATCATTTGTTAGATATACTGCAGACCAACATATGCCTATTTCGAGGAAAGAATGGTGTCCAAGTCCAACAAATCTACTAGTCATTTTCCACTCAGAAATCGCCTGGCACGACTTATTTTTACTTCCATATACATGGTTCTTGTAACTCTTGTTGCTGCAGCTATGCCCTTTTTTGGAGATTTTGTGTCCATTTGTGGGGCAATTGGGTTTACTCCTTTGGACTTTGTGTTCCCCGCTTTAGCATACCTTAAGGCTGGAAGAACAGCCAGTAACTTCAAACTTGGCCTTTTGATGCGACCACTCAATATTTTGATAGCTACCTGGTTTTCAATCGTTGCTATCTTGGGTTGCATTGGTGCAGTCAGATTCATAGTGGAAGATATCAAGAACTACAAGTTCTTCCATGATATGTGACAGAATTTTGGACTACCCAAAAAATTCTTCTTCACTTTTTTTCTTTGGGTAATTTGCATTATCCTACAATTTTTTTCTCCAAGTCAACTAAAAGTTATGCATTTTATACCCTCATAGTTTAAGTATATAGGTCATATGCAAGATCCCGCTTGAAAGATTCAGAAACATCACGGTTGCTGATAATTTCATTAAGGTATGATGAGTAGGTCATATATACTCATATGCCACACATGTGATAATTTTCTTTAACAAAAATGCACCAACATGATATACTGTGTTTTCTGGTGCTTTTTTTACTCCTGTTTACATATAATAGAACTCTTTTTTCTCCTATTAATCGTTTTTCTGAAGTTTACCTATAGTCTCAACTCTCAACCATCAGTAAGTTTAATATTGATGTAGCTCGATAAAGTTAAAGAGTTTTAAGTGAAAAATAATCATATGCAATGTTTCTGATACAATTACCATGTAAAACTGTCATAAGATTTTAAAATTTGATTTGAAGAATAGAAAATGCGAAGAGAAAACAAAAATACTTTACCTTTTTATAAGTGGAATATGGTTGAATGTCACTTGCATGTTTTCCTTGCAATCTTCTATACACGTGAAACCATTTGAGCTTTACACATGGATCTCTTATCAGCTGAAGTTGTATACAGTTCCTGTCTTCCTGAATTGTGTTTTATATTATAACATTGAAATTCATATGTTTTAATTAATTAATTAATTTATTTATTTAGAAAAAGTTGAAAATTTATATATATATGATTTTAATTGATCCAAACGTTAAAGTTTCTTTACCAGAAGAAAGAATTGGTTGAAGTTTCAATTCTTTTTAGCAATATTTCAGCTGACTAAAAGCTTTTACTAACTGGAAAACAAAGAGTGAATGAAACTCCAAAAACAAGAAGACTAATAAAACCGAAATCTTAAAAAGATAATGAATAGACAATAAGATATAAGACGAAGCGATACTATATAAAACAAGATTAGTGCCTATGATGTGAATGTGTTGATATAATTAATTTTGAATAAACGTACATTTTTATAAATTTTTTATAAATGTTAATTAAAAGAATAGTAATTGTTGTTAATTATGTACTTGAATTTTATTAAAAGAATAGCAATTTTTGTTAATTATGTACTTGAATTTTATTAAAAGAAAAGTAATTTTTGTTAATTATGTACTTGAATTTTATATTAAATATTATTTAATTTTTTTTATATAAATTAATTTTAAGAAATTATTAATTACTTCTAATCATATTTGATTTTGACATCTAGAATCAATTTTATTAATAATTAAACATATAATAAAAGTAATTTTGATCGATGGAATAAAATTGATCTTAGATATGTTTAACAAGTAACCAAACATATCCTCAATGTATTGGTTAATAATTTGCATCAACAACCAAATTTGAAGGTGCCTTTAAATTGAACTACGATAGAGCTATAGTGATTGATTCCAGAACTGCTTGTGGGAAAATCATTGGTGATCACTATGAAGTTTTCGTTGTGGCCTTCTCTTACAAGATGAGATTGTGTTCAATTGTCCAAGCTGAGCTTTGGGTTGTTTACTATAACATCAAGCTTGCACATGATATTGAAATGTCTAAGGACTTATTCATTGAGTCAAATTTTGCTATAGTTGTTAATTTCTTAAATGTCAGGTGCAGTAGGCATCATCTTTGTTACTCTTTGTGTAATAAAGTAGTTAGTAATATATCTCATTAACTATTTGAGAGAGATTAATCAAGTGACTGATATTTTAGCCAAGAAAGAATTGACTTTGTTAGAGGGTATCCAAACTTTTTCATACCCC
Organism: Cajanus cajan; assembly: GCF_000230855.2. Taxonomy (NCBI): domain Eukaryota; kingdom Viridiplantae; phylum Streptophyta; class Magnoliopsida; order Fabales; family Fabaceae; genus Cajanus; species Cajanus cajan. The sequence goes on from NC_138523.1 coordinate 40,498,926, forward strand.
TCCTACCTAATTACAGTTAGGTCCATTAATAGATGCTTCTGTTGTATTTTTTTTTTGTGAGTTTTAATTTGGACGGTTAGGCCCTTTCGAAAAAAAAAATTGAATGAACTTATGCTACACCCTACCTCCTCAAATTCTCCCCACTAGGCCATTCAATAGTTGGGACTTTGGTATAGTACATCGTGTGATGCATTTGATTTTTTTACTTTCTTTGATGACCTTCCTTATACTTTGTATATAAATAAATACTTATTATTATTTTTATTATAAGATATTTTTAACTAAATCATAAGAAATAACGAGTTATCATTTTTATTTTTTTAATTATTATTAAATTTTATGAAAAAAATAAAATATTATTTCATATAGAAATTTATACATTAATATGAATAAAATAATAAATAACCGTTAAAGAGTCTAAAATATATGAAAGAGAAAAATATATAATATCGTAATTTTTAATAAAGATAAAAAATAGAAAAAAAATTAGTATTTTATATCTTATAAAAAGTAATTTTTTAATTGTAACTTGTAAATTTGTGATAAAAACCAAAGAGAGTAACATATAATCATAACAAATTAACAATGATATCGTCCATAAATTAAACTTGCTAGGTGCTAGCCATAGGCCACGTCATGCCGACACAATATTGTAAGCATAACGCTTCCGTAGTCGACAACCTTTCATTGATCCATGAATATTGTCACATTATTTTACCACTTTTCTACCTTTATACTAACTTTTATTTTACGTTGGGATTAGTTAAAATCTTACTACATAAGATAATACCACCGTTCATTATTTTTTGGTATATGTCAAACTTTTTTTGGTATATAGTAGCACCGTTCATTTGGATAGCCATCAATTTCTTAAAGAAATAAATAAAAAAGCATAAAAAATTATAGGGGCAAATAATAGTCAAAACAACTAAATGTCTTAACCTTTTTGGCCCAATTATAGAAGGGAAGTGCAAGACGTCGTTTATGTTGCGGGCTTCATTGAACAGTGAAGAGTCACAGTCAGTCACAGACGCGATTATTACACCAAAACGACACGAAGCACTTGCCCTTCAGACACGTCCTCCGGAACCTACTTCACGTTCCGGTTAGGGTTAGGGTTAGGGTTTCAAGCTCCAAACGCAATGTCGTTCACTAACACCTCATCACATTCCTCTCGTTACAGCCCAATCCCTTCCACCTCCACTCCTCCCTCACGCGCCGCCACTCCCTCCGGCTTCCCAACGCGCCGCCCATGGGAGGAGGTCTTCGCGCTCCACTCCTTCACGCGCCCCTACTCCCTCGGCGAAGCAACGCTCCGAGTGAAGCGCAACCTCGGCCACTTCCGCGTGAACTACGCCATGATCGTTCTCTTCGTCCTCTTCCTCAGCCTCCTCTGGCGCCCTATCTCCCTCATCGTGTTCCTCGCCGTCTTCGTCGCGTGGTTCTTCCTCTACTTCTTCCGCGACGGCCCCGTGGTCCTGCTCCGCCGCACGCTCGACGACCGCCTCGTCCTTGCCGTGCTCACCGCCGTCACTGTGGCCGCGCTCGTCCTCGCCGGCGCCTGGCTGAACGTGGTGGTGTCGGTGCTCATTGCGGCAGCGGCGGTGGCGTTGCATGCTGTTTTTCGGAGCACCGAGGATTTGTACGTGGATGAATTGGAAGTCTCCGATGGAGGATTGCTTTCGGTTGTTGGTGGAAGCCCTACGAAACGAACGGGGTACGCTAGCATATAGCTAAATATGATATTACTTATTTCGCTTTCGTTTAATCGTTTTTTGTATTACTTGCGTTGCATATATTTGAAGAAAATAGAGGCTCAATTTTTTTAGGTTTTGGTTAGACGAGAATTTCAATTGTATCCATATTATAGTTTTTCTTACCAGTTACCATGTTGTTAGAAGGAAATGGGAACGGGTTCCTTTTGTTGCTTTTTTTTTTTTATAATGTTTTTAGAATGTCGTGTAAATTCTTGGATAGGTTGAAGAAGCATTCAATGTGTGTACTTTCGGTTCCAATTCGATGTATGTCCTGGTTTGATATGTTTTTGCATTTGTAATAGTCTCAGCAATAGTGATAAATTTTTTTTGTCGAGTGTAAATGTAGATAAATTTTTGTTGCTTCGAAGTGTGAACCATTTTGGTTATCGTTTCTCTTGTAATAAGTGATGACCATATTATGTTGAGATCAAATTAGGTTCACTCTCTTTATCCTTTTTCTTAGTAGTTCATGATCAAATTGAGATCATATGTTCCTTAATAGCACGCGTTGTATATTATGTTGTTCTTTTTGGAGTGGCTTGGATTGCTGTTCTTCTGAGATTCGATTTTGTTGAATTAGACTTTAAATTGTGTTATATTATGAAGATAGGTTGCAGATCATGTTTGAGTCTCCTGTGTGAGTCAAGTATTGAGACTTGTAAGTGTACAACATTTGAGAGAATTGAAAAGAGAACCACTGAATGCCAATTCATCATTCTCTACTTAAACCATGTGTCAAAGAACCTGTTTAGATCCAATCTAGAAGGGCCTTTGAGGACCTCTCTACTAAAAATAAAGAATATTTTTAAGTAGAGAAACTTTTGAATGTCCTTTTAGGCTTTGTACCCAAACATGCTCAAAGCATCTGCCTAAATGTTTAGCTGTTAGCTGACACCAGAGTTAGTTGATGTCAGTTGCCCCTTTTGGGTTAGTTTGACAGTTCGGTGAAATTTGAGATCTGATCTGACAAACATGTATATAAGAACAGCTTGTAAACCAACTGCAATCAGACTGAGTATCGAAACTCTTCCCTCTTTTATTCTTGAGTACTCTTCCTGTTTTTTCCTCAGAATTTGAATAGGATTTCCTGGTTTTTCACCCCATAGGAGGCATTTGGTTCTGGAGGATCTCAAGGTCTTTGATTTGTAAAATCATTTTATTTGTTTTCATTTCTTGTTTTACTAGTAACGATTAGATGGACACTTTGTTTTCAAATGTGTGTATTGGAAATGGCGCAAACAACATTTTATTACTTACACTATTTCTTGTGCAATTATTCAAAAACAAGATTAGAGTGAAAATAAGGTAGCATTTTGTATTAATGGATGAAAACAGGAAATGAAACAGAATATTTTTCCCCCAAAACTAAACAGGTTCTTAAATTCCCAAATATTTCTTGGCTGTGTAGATACAAAATATCTGTTTTCACATAATATTATGGTATGTCTTAAAATGCCTGTTTCACACTTACCTCGAGATTAGACTGTTGCTCTGATTTGAAAATTGATTCCTTAACCTGAAAACTACACCTTTGCAGATTTCTGAAAAAATGAACCACATGTTATAGACAGATATAAAATCATTTAGGGTAATTATATTCATACACTCAGTTTCTTTTCGATCTCCATTCTATTCCATTCTTCTTTTCTCATCACATTATTTATCATATCTTTCGCTTTCTTCCTTTTCTTCTTCTTCTTCTTCTCTGTCTCTCTCTCTTCCTTGTACTTCTCTATCCTAAATTGGGGTGGACGGTTTACATTTTTCAATCGCGTGTGTTATGTGTCTCTTCATCTAATAGCTTAAGTTATTGAGATATCAATATTGGAGTTGGTTTGGTATGATATCAAAGTCTCTGACTACGGGGTCAACAATTTGTGTGAGTTGTGGAATAAACATGAGGTTTTACCTAAAAGCCTTGGGGGTCTGGTTCTCATATTTTAGAGCCCGTTGGATTTTCTAACACGTCTGTTCATGTAAGAGGCCAGCACCCGCTTACTCTACATCTTTTGTAGAAATTCAACTTAATTGTGAAAAATGGGAGAGCAATGATTGAACTATTAAGCACCTGAACGTGTAGGCTATTGTACCACGTTAAAAACCAACTCTTTCAATAACTTATGCTATTAGGTGAAGGCTCTTGTCATAATTCATAAGTTTTCTGTTTCATTAGAGTGAAGTACTGAAAGATTTTTTATTAGAGTCGGCCCAATAATGAGTGAAGTCTTAAGTAAATATTGAGATTTATTTTGTTACTTTGAATAAGAAAGTTATATATTAGGTTTTTTTTTTATATTTATCAATGTGTAACTTTTATATTTCATTAAAACTACGAGTAAGTATTTTTTTTTATGGTTGGGCCTAAAGTTTGAGCTTCATTAGCCTTACCCTTAGGCAGGTGCTGATTTTGATGTTGTTTATCATATAGTTAACTTATTATATGAATAGATGCCTATTAGTTATTGGCACATAAAAGAAAAACAAACTCGCTCACTTTTACTGGATTAGATCTAAAATACTGAATTTAGTTTTTATTGTGTTTTATATTTTTTCATATAGATTTACATTAATGTTGGATAAACTATTCATAATCTTTTTGTAAATTTTCCAAAAAAAAAATGGTAGTTGGTTCCGACCTTTCATTAGATTATGTTTTAACCTAATCTAAATTTTCAACTAAAAAAAAAAACACGTAAGAAAAGAAAACAGTGTAGCAGGGGAGCATCATGTATGTATTTCATGGATATGACATAATTTATTTGGTTTTGATGGCTGAAAACTGTAGTTTCTTTCAAAATTTGAGAATGCAAATGCATGCCTAATCGGATGACAACAATACGACAAAACCTTTGCATATCAATTTAGAAATTGTTTTTACTTTTTAGGATAATCGATAAATTGTTTGGGTGTGATTTCATTTTTGTAACAACGGACATGCTTGCTGACCTGCCTGGGGGCTGGGGCCATGAATCAGGAGCGTGTACCTCACTGCAGGTTGATGTCTCCATATTGTGTCATTTCATAACTTATATTTGGCCAAAAATTGAAAAGAGAACAGTGTCTAGCTTTTAATACAAGTTCTTGTTTGAACCAAAACGGCGAAAATCCATTAATTCTTTTTGGAAATCTAGGAATATGGCAAATGATTTTTTCTCTTCTAATTTTATGTTTATTTGACGCTAGCTTTGCCTTATGATTATGAACCAACATGTTAAGAATGTTAATGAACTGGATGACTTGAAATTAATAATATTTTTATGGAATAAATTTGCTAAGAATTTCTTTAAACCATGTTAATATAAAAAATTTATTGAATTTGTCAATGATTAATATCTTTTTTAGAACAATTGATTTCCTATTTTTAATGAAGTCTTCTTTTTTAATTATATTTTTTATTTAAATATTTTTAACTTCTCAAATTTAAGGTAAATTTATTTTTAATCTCATTTAAAACTAGTTTTTTTAGTTCCTATAATTTCAAAAAAAATTATTTTAATTTTTTAATTCAAATTTTGTTAAAAAAATATATAAAATACCATTTGATATTTCTATTAGTAAAAATATCAAATTAAACTCGATTGAAATTACATAACTATCTTAATTTGTCACTTTTTTTTATATATTATTAGTAACTTGAGGAATTAAAACAAAATTTTTAAAAATCATCCAAACTAAAAATAACAGTTTTAAATTTGAAATTTGAAGGATAAAAATAAATTTATCTTAAATTTAAAAGATTAAAAATATATTTAAATCTATATTTTTTTATCACAAAAAACCTTTTTAATTATATTTTTTTTTATGAAAAGACTCAAACTTGACCTTATTTAAAGAGATTGAATTTATTTTCAAAGTCGTTAGTAAATTTGCTAAGAATTGAATATAAACTATTTAATTCAAATAATGACTAATTATTTAATTGAGAGGACAACAAAAATTAGAGACCTGATAGTATAATTAATATTTTTTTAATATAATGTGTCTAGAAAGCAAAAAAAAAAAAATTATGCGCTCAAAAAAGGGAATATATAAATCATCACATATTTAATATCTTCTGTGTAAAAAACATAATCGAATTACAATGGAGCACTTCTCACTAATGTCATTTGACAGTTGACACCATTTCGCACCACATAACAAATGAAAATGTCGTCATAAGTGCAAAAAGAATATGAACTGATGAAGCCAGCCTCGACATGGTTGGTTCTTGCACATTATAATTTATTATCACTTATCAGGATCATTGTGGGTTTCAGCATAAAAGAAACTTGTTTCTATCTGTATTCGTGTCACAGCCCAACATGGTTGGTTCTTGCATACAAACTTATACGGTAGTACCTATCATTTTTTTTTAACAGGAAGATTCAAGATCTAATGTGATTTTCTGCTATTCATTTGCTTGCAGAAATAGTAATTCATACAAACCGAATGAAAATAGTAGGAAAAGACAATCTAAATTGAAATGTCAAATATCCAAGAAACCATTTGTCGCAACTAGCTTGAAAACAAAAGGCATGCTCTCGAAAAATCAGAAACCAATGATCACTACAATGACCAGCAGAACAGCATGCTACTCTACATTTAACAGACTACCAGGAGACGAGATTTCTTCAATTTATTCAACCTATCTTATCCTTCATAACATCGCGGCTATTGGCAACTCAGTGACAGAAGAATTCTTGTTGAATATACATGCTGATGACTGATGAGGAAGCAATTATTCTGTGAGGTTCTTGATTTTTCAAGCTATAATAAAAATGTGAAAAGGGCCATAATTTGGAACCATGATCAAGGCTGTGAGACCTTCCGGCCATAGGTTAGGATCATGACAAAATCTTTCCCTGAGGATCCAATGGTTGCAGGAATTCTGTGTCCTGTAGACGCCGTATCAAGCCACAGTTCAACCAAATTTTGTACCTGTAGTGAAGGAAGCACTGGATGTCCCATGCATTTAATCTCAACCTGAAAGAAAAGTAGCATGAAGAGTTAGTACAGAGAAACATGTACACTAGCACAGTTTACCTATTTGAAACTATTAGAACCAACAGGAAGCAATAATTCTGACCCTCAGAAGCGCCAAAAGTTAAGAAAAGAGTGATGTGATTCTAAGTTCCTACATAAATTATGTACTGTGATAACAGTTCTGTGCAGTAAGAATTAGAATGAACTGTGTGTGTAATTACATTCTAGTTGCAGTTGGGACAGTATAGTGAGATAAATATCAAAACATGACTGGATAATAATAAGTTAACTGACAATGAAATGAAACCTTAAAGGGAAACTGCTAAGATGTTGCCCCCATCAAGTGATACTTATAGGAGTAATTGGGGAAATGGGTATCAGAATATACGTTATACGTAAATGTCTTAGAATAGTGCAACATTTCTAGCGCTAAAAAGACAATCAGAAAACTTTAGCGACAATCAAATTGTGAATGCTATAATACTATTTACATAGCTCTAATCAAACAGACCGAAGGTTCAATGAAAATTAATGCAAGTGAAGAACCAAGATACTAGAGTCTTTTGACTCCTAGATATTCCTCAATTACATGAATGTATTTTACATATCCAACAAAGAAATTACCTCATCCTCACTTTTCAGGCCTAGTTTCTTCATTAATAACTTTTGGATAAATGAGACTGGTATCCCTCCGTCCCTGTGGCAAAATGAATAGATAGAACTCAGTTAGATGTATATTTTAAAAGCCATAGAAGCAGCAAATGTTAAGTAAAGTCAGCTTCTCAGGAATATTTCCAGATGGGTAAATATAAGCTAATACAAAGAGAGAACGAGTAGTACTCTAAAACTAAATAAGCAAAAAAAAAAAAAAAAACTTAATTTCACACAAATTAAGAAATTAGTGACATTCATTTAATTTACACAATTTTATATAAAACATATACTTCAATTTTTAAAATACCTTTAATCACATGTATTTTCACCATTTGCTATCTTAGAGGTACTTTTAGAATAAGAACATTAAATAAAGTTGAATTAGTTGAAATTTGCTTACATTTCAATCTAAGAAATTTTAACATTTTTTACTTATATATAAGTCCAGAGAAAGTATTACATTTACTGAGGGAAGGGGAGGGAGGGAAGCATCCTCATATGACTGTTGAATAATTGAAAGCATACTTTAAAATACACATGGCCAATCATATCACACATTCATGGCCTATTTCCTTTCATGGGACAGTCACAGTTTTTTATTGCAGCTTTTCTTTTTGCTATTTCCTTTTATCAGTGTTATGCTAAAATAGTTACCATATACCTTGATATGCATATTTTCTGTGATTTATTCTCCTTCATCTAATTGACAAATAAATAATTGGCTACTGAGGTACAATCAGCCAAAGGTCAAACCAATTACTTCCTTTTATGTGATTTAATAAGTTGCATGAAATTTAATCTGTGGAGATGGGCTTAACATAAATATTTATTGAATATAGAATCACATGTTAGATTTTGGAAAAAGAAAAAGATCGAGAATGATGTCTAGTATTGCTCTATGCAAAATATTTTTTTTGTTTAGAAGCATATAATAAAGTGGTAACAGTGTCTACAGATGTCCATTAAATGTGAAGGAACTTACTTTATTCTTACATAACTCGAAGGAATTTGGGGTAAAGGTGCATCCCCTTCCCTGAAACATTAGTCTAAAATTAGTAAATATAGAAATATTCAAAATATGATTTGTAAGATGTATATATTAATTAACATTGGCAAGCAATGTTTTCTCACTGGTTTTCGGAAGCTGCTAAGGAGAACCAAATTGAATTGTTCCACAAGAGATTATTGCCAGTAGCATCCAGAACAGCCTGAGGTGATATTCTTGATTCTCCAAAAACAGGTTCCTTTTTTGGGCGTACTCTCCGCAATTTGTGTGGTTTTGCTGTATCTGAAGAGACATGATCAGTGCTAATCTTTTCATCATCAACTTTTGCCTTGCGCTTATTTTCCTTAATTTTTGCTTTCAGCACTTTAGAATCACTGTCAGTCACTTTCATGGATTCTAGATTAGCATCAGACGCTTGCGCATTAGACTTAAAAGACTTGCTCCTACTAGCAGCCTCTGCTAAATAATTCAGAGTTTTCCAAAGATCCCATTTTGCTTCTTGTGGTTCAGCACCATTCTGTGGTCCTCTATTGCTTATGGATTGGCTATTTTTAGAAGGTGACAAACTCTACAATAATAAAAATACAAGCACATTATTATAAACTAATGTCAGCATAATCAGGGAAAACAAATGAACCAAGATTACAAAGAAATAAACAAAAGTAAACGGAACCATATATGAAGAGTAGAATGAGAAAGCCTGATTGCCTTTCCTACCTGTCCAACATTCTTAGCAGACTTGTTTGAAGTGTCAGGTGAGCATGAACTATCTTGGCGGTCATCCAGTAATTCCGCTTCTTTTTTAATTACCTTTTCAATGGAGAAGCTAGAGCCTGGCAGGCCACTAGCCTTTCTTGTAGGTTTTGTTCTTCTTCCTGTCATGGTTAACTGTGTGGATACCCTTGGAGTGCTGACAACCAAAGATGAAAGTGATCTCTCCTTTCTTCTAGCTGGTAACAGTACAGAGGGGACAGCTACAGGTTCCTTGTCCTTTCTTTTATTTAAAGGGAAAATTTTGTTCCTTAAATCTTGTAAGCTGTTATCTGGCCTGGTAATAGGAAACAAGACATGAAGCAAATTAAAAGAGAAAATCTATTTTTTTTAAAAAAATTAGCTGTGTGCTTCAATGCCAAAGCCATACATATAAAGAATGTAGTGAAGGCAATTAATTTAAATAAAAGTTTTCAATTTAAGTTTTACCAGTTTGTCATATCTGCTTGAGAAAGTTCTCAATGGTAATACTATCATCTATTATCTAACAAATTCACCAATCCCATATCCTAATGCCCCATTGTTTGATCCAAGTTCAGCATTGTATGTTCTTATAGTTCAGTATCTTAGTCTTTTATGATCAAGGTATCATTTTTGGTAAAGGACTGCAAACAATAGCATCCTCCCTCCGAATAAAATGAAATGAATTCTTCTGAAGACAAAGTAAAACTAATTAAACTTAAAACATTCTCATCAGTAATTGTAGCACCATCATAACATCTCATTCTTACATGGTGTTTCAGCACAATACCAACCTAGAGGAAGATCTAATTGCAGCGCATGAATGATCTAATACACCTGTTAGTTCCTTTTTCTTTCCCTAATGGGGTTTCAATAAATGTTTGAGCAAGCAGTGTTAGACAGCTTTACAGTTCACAACTAGACACGTCAACAATATATCTTATATCTCTATTTTAGCAGCCTTGAAACAATAATTGACTTGCAAAATAGAATTGTCACAACATATAAAGTTAAATCAATACCTTTCATGCATATTTATCATTTCACAATTCACAACCATGTCAAAAAAAAAGAAGGGGGTTGGGGGTTATGGTTATTTTCCCCTTCTTTCTGAAGAAAAGGTACAACAGGAAAGGGGTGAGTCACAAAATTGCCTGAGTGGACTGACCTCATTTTCTCAAGTGGAACAATGCCCAAATCAATGTTACAAACTGGACAGTTCTCCAATTCTTCATCTGTAATTTTATCATAAATGCACTTCCTGCAAACTGCAAAAATAAATTATAGAATCAATTTGTCTAGTCATCTATGAAGCATTCACAAGAAATTCAAACTTATCATGAAACTCTAAACAAGTTAGTTTGACAATATCCATGGGAATAGAGAAAAACAATCAGGCACAGTTACGACCACTGTTGAATGGTTTATAGACTTCGATATGATTTCTCGTATATATCTTTTTAGGCACTAAAATACAAGAAAAAAAATTCAATGCATGGGTGAAGTTTATATGCTAAAAAACCAACACTAGAAAAGTACAGCAGAAATACAATTGACATGAGGAGATTTAGTCACAAACTCATAAAACTGCCAAGAGTTTTTGCTACTGAAGCAAAAAGCTAGCTAGACCATCAGAAAATTGCACGCAAACATAACATTATGCCAGCCATATGCATGGATTTAAGGTAGCAAATAATAAACAGCATGAGAACCATTTCAACTTTCCAGCTGCTAAAAAGTAGAAATTGCATGGTGATCATTTGCTCCCAGGCACCCCCAATCTTGCATGAGCTAGTCAGCTAGAATATGGACTAGAACTTCACGCATGCCAGAAAGCAATTTTACAAATTATTAACACTCGCAATTACCGTCAAACAGTCCTAATATAGAACAGAGAATCTACCAGGCTTACAAGGATATTTTATAGTTTCTCTAAATGCATTTTATTTACAAAAACTATTAAAAACTCTTCTAAACTTGTATTCAAACAGGCTTATAGGCTTATAGTAGTCCAATCCAAACCAACAGAACTTCCTAGGGTGACAATCACGTCCTCCACGGTGTGTGACACGCGATTTTCCAAAAGCACTCAAATTATCAAACACCCATAATTAAACAAACACCAGACACGCCCCATCCGAGGAAGAGTCACTAAATTAAAGAAGCACCGAACCCAAATGGAGAACACAAAAAGTAGGACAAACCCCATGAAGGAAAACTCAAAAAAGAATAAAAATTAGAGAAAATTGAGATCCTATGAGGGGTTATAAGAAGGAAGCACTAACACGTGTGAAGGCAGAGAGAAATGGCAGTGGCCTCTTTGAGAAAGTTGTTGCAAAGAGGGCAAGTCATGCATGCTGCAACCGCATCCCTCTTCACTCTCACCAACCGCTTCATGGTCATCACGTATGTATATATATATGTATCCACCACAGCGCACCAGACTGCATGCAAATTTACGTCGACTTCGTTACAATCACCTGCATTAACACCAGCATCACACACAAGCACGGAAACAAGGCTCCGAAATGAACAATCAAAGACGGAATAGTAACATATTATGTGGGTTTTGGTTAAAAAATAGAATAGTGCATAGAAAAGGGTGTGATGAAGGAAGGTACCTAGCTAACGATGCGTGTTAGGAAAAGAAGGTGGGTGGGTGAGATTGGACGTGGATTTAGGAGGAAGTTGTTGGATTCGGACAGCGTCGAGGTTGATCTCGAAGAGAAAAGGCATTAACCGAACGAAGCTCGCATCGGAACTGGTTTTGTCTTTTTTTATTCTATTTATTTTCCGAAACTTAACCTTGTATTTATTTTGTTCCATTTCTTCAAACAGATAGATAGATAGATAGGGAGTGATGTCGGGGGCAGCGATAACGTGCACCGCAGCGCTCTCTTTCTTTAAGATGCGCACTCTACACTCTTCCTTACGTGTCATCAATGGGTTGGCTCTCACTTTCTTTTATCTGCGCTCGACTGTATCTGAGATAAGTCTTTTTAATTTTATTTTCTGTAAATTGCCGTCCCACTGCATTAGTTTGTTTATTTTTTTAATTAAGCTTTATATTGTATTTCAAAATATTTCTTATATTACTCTCATTTAAATATTTATATAGTTAAAAATAATCATTATAAATATAATTTGTTTAATCAAGATGATTTATTTATTACAAATTTTTATTATAATAAAATATATAATTAAGGTATTTATTTATTATGGGTTTTAATTATATAAAATAATAATAATAATAATAATGTACAGTTTACCTTAAATGATAGTTAATAATTGTCTAATTTTGATCTCTTTTGATTTAAAAAGGGGTTAAGTTCTCATGCAATAGTTAATAGAGTTGATGAGGTGGGTTATTTTTATTGACATGGACTATTCAAGATTTCAAGGTGGATGGACATGTGTCCAAAATTTAATTATTGACATATATAAGTTTGAGAATTAAAAAGTTACAAATATGCGACCCAGTGTTCACACTTTCTTTTCTCTGCTGGTTCTTTTTAAGTATCAAAGGCTTGTAATAAAACAACTTCTCGAAATTTTATCTCTCTCTCTCTCTCTCTGCCTTCAATTCTCCATCAATCCTTCGAGCTCAAATCTCCAAAGCCAAACAAACTGCACACAAGCTATCACTTAAACAAAAAACTAACAAAATTATTAAAAGTCCTAATTAACAAAACTCCAGAAAATAAAAGTAAATTTAAGCCTAATTACGTATGCAAACCTACATGAAAGTAACATTATGCAAAACATGACATAAGAGCATCTGCAATGGGGTTGCTTATAAGCAATTCCCTGTGCCACATCAGTGTCATGTCAGTCCTGGCCCACTTTATGAATTGCTTAAATTTTAGTAGAGTTGCTTGTACAAACAACTCTGCTAAAATTTAAGCAACCCATAAAGTGGGTCAGGGCTGACATGACACTGATGTGACACAGGGAATTGCTTAGAGCATCTACAATGCTCCCAACCACTTTAAATGGGTCCCACTGTGCCACGTCACTCATAAGCAACTCATACTATATTTTTACAACTTTTACTCCAATGGCAATTGCTTATAAGCACCTCAACTTTTTTACAACTCATATTACACTTTTTGACACCTCAATTTTTTTACAACTCATATTTCAATAATAATAAAAATTACATAATAAAAAATATATCAAAAATTTTAATAATAAAAAGAAATTTTTACCTCTCCAACGGCTCTCCAACGTTTATTTTTTTTGATTTACGTCTATCAACTCTCTTCTCCCACCGCACTCTCTCTTCACTCTCTCTTCTCCCACCCCACTTTCTCTTCACTCTCTCTTCTCCCACCGCACTCTCTATTCATTCTCTCTTCTCCCACCGCACTTCTCTTCACTCTCTTTTCTCTAACCGGCGCGCGGAGGTGGTCTGGGCTGAGGGGTCGCGCGCGGAGGGGCCGCGGAGGGTTCTGGATCGCACGCGGAGGGGTTATGGGTCGCACGCGGAGGTGGTCTGGGCTGAGGGGTCGCGCGCGGAGGGGCATGCGGAGGGGTTCTGGGTCGCACGCGGAGGGGTTCTGGGCCTTCTGGCGCTCGCGGTGGTTGCGGTGGTTCTGGCTGCCGTTCTGATCACGCGGTGGTCGCCGGCTGCCGTTCTGGTCATGCGCAGAGGGTGTCGGAGGAGACGAAGATGAACACGTTCTTTTCAAAAAAAATTATTTTCTTAAATCTGAACCATTTTCCAGGTAGATGCATTTTAGCCAATCAGAGTTCTCTCCTTAATGCTAAGCAACGTGTCTTGTACAAGCAACACTAACAAATTTTTAAGCAACTCAAGTGCCACCTAGGATCACTCTAATGAGAGTTTTTAATAAATTCCGTATCTTATTTTTAAGACACAACACAAGCACCCTCCGCTGAAGGTGCTCTAAGCAACCTCCATTGCAGATGCTCTAAGACGTAACTCACCAGCCACGCAAGAACATAAATAAATTTGCTCCAACGTAAGATAAAATAAATTTGGAAGATCCATTTTCTTCTAATTTTATTTCCCAACTTATTCGTATCAACAATTAAATTTTGGACATATCAGTCCAGCCAAGAGAACCCACGTCAACAAAAATAATCCATGTCACCAACTCCGTTAACTATAGGATGACAATTTCATGGTTGGATTAAAATCGTTCATTTTAAAATTAATGAAACCAAACTCAGATAATTAAAAATATATATGAGAACCAATATCACCTCAAACTTATACCCAGGGGGCAAAACTCAATTTTAAATCTATTATTTATATTAATTTTAATTTTAAGTTAATTATTTGATGTTGAAAAGGTTAATTAATTTTTTTCTTAACTTTTAAAAAAATACACTTTCATTTTTCAATCTTTAAGAACGTAAACTTGCTTTTTCATATGTTTCATCATTCTTCTTTCACTTATTTTTTTTTTTTTTTTTTCTCACATCACTTGTTACATTTTTTTTTTAATTTCTCTCTTCCTTTCACCTTAGAGCGTTTTATGCAAAGATTATATTAATCTTATACTTACCAAAGAAATGTAACTCTATTGGTTGAATAAAGTGAATCAATTATTATAAATCTATAGTATAAGTAAAGGTGTCAAAAAATGGTTTGATAAATTGAAATTCAAAAGAAGTTTAAAAAAAAAATCAGGTCAATTTAATCCAATTTAGCAAGCCAACTAAATTAAGATTAGCCAATAATTTTCATGCTCAAAGGTTATCGAGTCTATTATTTTGATATTATTTTTTATTTTTACTTGTAAAATTTAAATGAAAAATAAAAATAATAAAATAATTCAATTTAACTAAGTTTAATAGAACAAATGGAATACAAAATAAGTCACCCATACAAATTTTGGAAGACCAATCATTTGATAGTTCTATTACCAAATTTTATTTTAATGGATAAAAAACATTAAATTTATATTTGAACGTGTAACAACCTACCATGATTGTCACACTATATGAAACAACATAACACACTACTTGAATATATACTAAAAAAATAAAATAAAAATATTTATAACACAAGTTGCTAGTCAAACAACCAAAATTCATCTAACCATAAATAGCAAAATTTGTTACTATAAGGTAGTCTACAAAAGGAACATCCACTCTAGGACCTCATGTGGCCTCTAGCATCTATCTCCCAACCTATTCATGCCCTACTCTCATACATCGTATGATCATCAAAGTCCAAATAGCATGGAAACATGTAAGGGTAAGCTAGAGAAAATAAACAATTCATAATAATTAAATATGAAACACAACAACTATATAATCATCTTCACATCCAACACAAATAACAAACAACACATATACTACACATCTTAACATCATTTCAACTTAATTCAACACATCAACACTGATCAACATAGTATCAACACAAACTACTATACAACTCATCATAATAGTTACCATATTCAACACAACAACAACCAACACATGTATTACACACCTCTCAACAACGTATATTTAAAAGTAACTTACAACATAGGTAATCTAACAACATTATCATCATCATCAACTTGTTCAACATACAGCGCACAACACATAAATAACACACATCTCAACAATTGATGGCAAAGGTAGGAGGAGTGAATGTTGTTCTTCTCCTATTCTTCACCAAGTCACGAATCTTCTTCAAGGAGCTTGGAACCGAATGGATTGAAGGCAAGATGGAAGATGAATCTCGGATTTAGAAAAGGCTTAAGCCTTGGATGGAAGCATCCAAGCTTAAGAAGCAAGGGAAGGCTCACTTCAAAGAGGAGGAAACCTAGTAGGGTTCCTAAGGTGAAGCTCACTTTCTCTCACGAAGACTTTGAAGGGAAACTCGACACAAGGCTCTCAAATTTCATATAATGTTCAAAGTGAGCTACAAAGTGTGAAGGAGGCAATATAAAAGATCCGGTTTCAAGGCACTTGGCGCCAATGTGAAGGAGTCACATGTGGCGCCAAGTTTTGAATTCAAAATTCAAAAATTTTGAATTCAAAACTTCACACACACATGTCATGTCCGGTCACATTAGGCTAGGTGCATTTAGGTGTGATTTAGGATGCATTTAGGGTTAATTTTAAGTCACACATGTTCAGCCAAGGTGGCGTGAAACATGTGACTTAAAATGCAACTTAAATGTATCCTAAATTAAACCTAGTTTAACCTAATCCAATTAAACTACTAATCCTCCTTAAACCCTAATCTAATGACCTAAATACAATGGTCAAGAAAATACAACGAATAGGAAAAATTACAAGAAAAAGAATGAGCCTAATATTGGGTATCAAAAGCCCAAACCCCAAGAAGCCCAAATATAAGCCCAAACACAAAAACCCTAATCTATGGTCATAATACAAGACCAAAATCAAAGTAACTTCCTATGCTAAGAAAATGCAATAAAACATGTTGTTCAATCAAGTAAGGTCCAAGTGAGAAGCACCCTAGGCCCACCAAGCCCATTGGGCCCACTAAGCTCTAAAGCAGACAAGTCTTCAAGTAATCTCCTGGCCATAGCTCTAGTGGTTGGGCCTTTAGCCCATGCTCTTCCATCAACAACACCTTCACAATGCATCAACACATACAACTCATATCATTACAATATCAACTCATCAACACATATGCGTCGTCACGCATTTTAACTCGAAGATCTCCTAACAACATGAGCAGTCTAAGTTATTTCCATCCTACCAAACCAACCCAATTGTTTTCACGCTCAAAGTGTCGGCTCGATCACAGCAAAATGGGATACCAATCCCTCCTATGGTTTCTCTGGTCTGATCACTTACACTAGAAAAGTTCGATTCCATCGTTAGGAGTAGTACAGCTGGGTATAGACTTACCACGACCTTGGCATGCATTACCAAGTCACATGAAATTCGTCCACTAATTATCCTCAAGGAACCACATAACCTTTCTAGGTACTTGGTTAAGTGTTGTAGCCCTCGACCCCCTACCTTACTCAACCACTAACTAAGGATTTGGAGAAGACTCAACACACCTCAAAACCTACTCCAAGAGACACAACTACTTAAGGAGGGTTTTCCAAACAGTGGCCTACCCGAGCACCACTCCAAGATACCCTATGTGGGATCTTCAATTTTCAAAATAATTTTCTCTTCTCAAATCCTAAGTTAGCCATCTTGCTATAATGTCACACTGCATTCTCAGCATCCACACCGTACTATACATCTACTATATACATTACATCCAATCAATGTATATAGAGATCAATACCATCAATCATGTGCAACATACCAATGCTTAACATCTTAACCAAGAAAAGCATACCAATGCCTAACAATTTATACAATGATAGCATATCAATGCTTAACATCTCAACAAAGAACAGCATACAAATGCTTAACAATTTATACAATAATAACATATCAATGCTTAACATCTCAACCAAGAACAACACACCAATGCTTAACAATTTATACAATAATAGCATATCAATGCTTAACATCTCAACCAAGAACAGCATACCAATGCTTAACAATTTATACAATAATAGCATATTAATGCTTAACATCTCAACCAAGAACAGCATACCAATGCTGAATAATTTATACAATAATATCATATCAATGCTTAAAATCTCAACCAAGAACAACATGCTAATACTTAACAATTTATACAATAATAACATATCAATGCTCCACAATTAATTCAACATAACATATCAAACATATAAAGCATACCAATACTCTCACCATTTCAAGTGCACAAGGATAGCATTCCAATGCTTATTATCATCATCCTTTAACATAAAACATGCAATAGACGCAATCATTCTATTCATGTTCACCAATTTCACCCATCATACAACATGTATCACATGAAATTTATCAAAATCACTTATTTATACACTGACAACCTTCACATAAAACAACCCATAGGAAGTTCTACTACTCCAATCACTCTCATCCTTATCTCATATGAAAGACAAGAACATTTTCTACAATTTTCATGAAGAACTCAGTTTTTAATTCCCTCATATACCACGTTAAAAATTGTAAAAACCGCAACTGTTTTCCTAAATACTGACAGCTTGACCTTTGTTCACTAAAAGGTCATAACTAGAGCTCTATACCTCCTTTTTGGGTGATTTCAGCGCCATTGGAAAGCTAACATTCAAGGCTATAACTTTCATGAAGATCTCAAGACCAAATTCGGTCATTTACCCTCACCGCCGCAGCGCTCAAATCAGTGCTTTAGCATTGAATTTCTGCCATCTGAGTTTCCTTTCTACGGCCATGGCTACAAGTATCTGCCACTTCATTTTTCTCCCACGGCCATGGCTGTGAGTTTCAGCCACTTCATTTTTCCCCATGGCCATGGCTGTGAATCCACGGTCATGATTGTGAATCCACAGCCATGACTGTGAATCCACGACCATGGCTGTGAGTTTCAGAATTTCATGAAATATCATGGTTTCACATTCGATGTTCACTCAAAATCCATCAATTTTTACCCCTAAACATAATCTACCTTCATAATATTTACTCATTTTGTTTATACAATTCAGAAACCCCAAGAAACACCACATGCATGCACCAAGATTTCAAGAGATCATCAAGAACAACCACAAGGTTTCAGCTTTCAACATGCAACCAACCTTAAACCCACCCCCAAAATCTCAAATTTTCCAAGAATCCAACTAATATTATGTTTCAATTCAAACAACAGCCCAAGATTCTAGCTTCCCTTACCTCAAAACGGAGTGAACGATGAACTTCGAGCTACTCCGAGGTTGAATAAGAAGAAGAAGAAGATGGAATGAGAATCCGACTCCGGGCTTCAAAACTCCCTAACACACGAATTGCTCATCAACCTTGAGAATCAACAAGAAATGAAAGAGGTTTGGAAGAAGGAAATGGGAAAAAGAGAGGGAATGATAAAGAAAGGAAAAATGTGAGCGGGGAAAAGGCTACGAGTCTCTCAAAACGGACTATATGTGCAATAAAATTATTGGTGTCGAATAGAAATCACATCAAAATATCAAAATATTTAGAGTGAAAAATTTTAAATTTTGAATAACAATATTATATATAAAATTATAATTTTTTATATTGCAATTAACTGCCTTTATATTCTTAATTTTATATATTTTTAGAAATCTTTAAAAGTAATTAACAAGATAATTTTAGTTTAAAAAACTTTATTCAAAAAGCTAATTTGATAAAATTGCAACATTGCATGCATGATTATCTCTCCCGTAACGCATGCGTAATTATACCGCCGTTTTGAATATTAGCCCGAGAATATAAACAATTTAATACTAACACGTATTAAATGAGAATTACGCAGTATTTTGTAAGAATTATTTGGCCACAAAATAAGATTTTGGTTGTCAAATATTACTCTAAGTACTTTTTAAAATAATAAAATTATACAAATAATTCTTAAAAATATAGAAAACTCATTAATTTCGTTCCTATTTGAATATATTTTTACTATGTTGAGGATCTAATTTGAAGAAAATTTCAATACTTAAAGGACTATATAATAATGTGATTATAAAGAAAATTTTATATGATATTATTATTTTAAAGATTATTCACATTATATTTGGTAAAGAAGAAATAAATAAAAGAAAAAAAAAAGAGAAAAAATTAAAAGAAATATGTAAGAGTAAAATAAAAACAAAAACTATTTGGTATGAGAGAAATAAAGAGAAGTTAGTTTTTTTAAATTGTGTTCATCCAATTTAAATAATTATGTAACATTATATTATAAATAAATAAATATATATATATATATATATATATATATATATATATATATATATGATTTCTAAATACTATATATGATTGAGGCATATAATGTGTGCTTAGGATTATATCTAGATAGAATCATCATTCTCTCTTCATGTCCAACAAAAACAATAACAAATAATTTTTACATCGATTGAACTTGTTAACGCAATTTGTATTGTTGATTTGGTTTTTTAATATTACTTCAAACACGTTGATAATTAATTATGTACATGACATAATCAATTATATGCCACAATAATGAACAAATGTCAACTAACACAGGTCACATAATTGATTAGGTCATAAGCTTAATTGATTATGTTGGCCTTTGTCCGATAAATTTGAACTTTGATCAAAATATTACACAAGTATTATAATAATAACATTGTTGTGCCACGAGTTACTATTTGTAAAAAGGAGTGTTATAATCTTTGTAATATTTTGTCACATGAACCCGTATACACTTTCATCTATCTTCTTTGTTATCAAACACTTTCGATTTGCCAACTTTCTTATTTTTTTTTTCTTCCATTTTACCCATTAGCAAATAAAGCGTCATGAGAAATTGATAATACCTTATATACTAAAATGATCATTTATTACTAAGAGGGTGGGCCTAATGAGAAAAAGTTTGTAGTTTTTGCAACATCTTTAATTTAAATTTTATTATCGTTATTCTACATAAAAAATGTCATTATTGAAAAAACATTTATTTCTGAAGAGGAATTAATGCATTAAATATATTTGACTAATTTGAGAGATTATTGTGTATTTTTAGTAAGAATATTCTTTTTTTTTATTAAAATTAATTATTGTTGAAGTGTATAAACTACTAAAGTGAATTTTGTCTCTCATTTTAACAATAATTTCCTTTTTAGTATGTGAATTAAACTCTTGTTAATGTGTTAAAATAACTTAATTATCGACAATTAAAAGATTAGGCAGGATATTCTACATTCATTAAAAAAAATCATGTTCTTTAAAATTCTCTTAAAATTTTAATCAATTTTTATTTTGAAAAATAATTACAGAAACTTGAAATCGTGCAAATGATCCATGATCGTGGAGAGGAAATTATTTTTAAAAAAAAATTGAGACCTATTTTTATAAATACTTACTATTTCGCTTTATTATTCTTAATCGAAAAAGAAATGAACCTAATTTATTTATATAAAAAAAAACATAAAAGTTAAAACACATAAATAAAAATTGACAATGAATTTAATTTAACTTGACTTGGGAGTCTTTACTCACCGACTGTCTCAGGTAGCTGACACAGCCGTGTGGTGTGGGAACGATAAACATGGAGGAACCTATGCTTCTGCTTCATTCTTCTGTGCTTCTCTAACAGCACAAACACTAACTATAACTCAAACTGAAACCCTACCTGCGTCTTCCTTCCGCTGGAAGCTTCACTTCCTCTCTGGGATCTGAATCTGCCAAATGTACTTCTTCTCCAGAAGGATCCAGAACAACCACACTCTCCCATGAACCAAATCCGTCGCTACCAGAGGATTCTCATCCTCTCTCTGCTCTTTCTCTCCGTCATTGCTCCTCTCCTCTTCGTCACTCCTCTCGGTAAATTCCTCTCTCTCTTTCTCTCATCACGTGCTTGTTTGCGCGCTGCTAATTTGCAATGTCGCTTTGCATTTGTCGTCACTCGACACTTCTCCTCCGATTGACTCTGTGCGTTTCTGTTACCGTCGTTGCAGGGAGAAGAGAGTTTCTTGAAGATTTATATCGCGCTGTAAGAATCCTGATTCCCGAGCCTGAACTGATTTTTTCGTTGTTTATCTGTTTGGTTGTTACGAAAGAGTTTGAGCAAGAGGAAATATAGTTGAGTTTTTTTTTTTAAATAGATTTTAATTTCTAGTGTCGGTGACTGTGAGTGGAGTAGTCAACGGAATTTCTCGCGCTTTTTAATTGATATTGGATAATCTAAATATTTGGATTTATTTATCTGAAGTGGAAGAAAATTTATTCCAGTTGAACTATAGCTTCTTATGCTCGGCTTTGGAAGTTGGATTTACTTTATTTATTGGTTGCAGACATACAGGACAGATACGATGAAGTTAAATGCTGTAGAACAGGTAGGAGAAGATTTGATAATGAATTTTCCTCATTGCGTCAAATTATTGTTTTCTTTCCTGAGTGAATTGGCAGATAATTAAAAATATATATATATAATTGTGATTTCGGCCTGTTTTTGAGATTCAGGAAGGTGCTGAAGAATTAGAAGAGCCAAATCAAGTTGTTTATACGGAAAAAGATTTTGTTTCAGCAATTAATTACAATTCAAAACAGAATAATGATTCTAAGGAGTCTGGAATTGCAGGGTACAGAGGTATCACTTTAGAAAGAAATGGTTGGTAATATGTAGGTTTATATTTTACTATTTACTTTTGGTCTTATATAATGCCACTCAAGTAATCAACTATGTGGAACTTTCTGAAGTTTGCACTGTTGTCAAGTTTCAGGATTCATCAATAAAAGACAACACCAAGGAGCTCAGCAGAAAGAACTATCCTTCGTGGCTCAAGGTAGGAATATACATGATTCACAGAGAATATCAGAGAAGAATATTGAAGTGACAAATAAGAAGGTTCAAGAGATTAAGGATCAAATTATTTTAGCCAAAGCGTACTTGAAAATTGCACCACCAAGCAGCAATTTACGCTTGAGGGAGTTGGACCAGCTAACGAGAGAGATGGAATTATCAATTGGAGAAGTCACCCAGGATTCAGATCTGTCAACAAGGTAAAATTTCCTCCGTAAGTCTATGCTTGCATTTAGTTCACAAAATAGTGTGCTTAACTAATACAATCTAGAAACTTCAAGTAAAAACTATCAATGTTTTGGTCTTTGGAAAAAACATGTATGACACTTACTTCATAGATCCAACAATTATCAATTGCTGATTTCCTCAATTGAATACAACAAAAACCTTATCCCGTGAGGTGAGTTACATGAATCACACAATGAGACTAGGCTTGGTTAAAGACCAAGTTTTCAAATCAGTTGTGAGTGATCCATGTTTGGTATATTAATGAGTTTTATGTTGATCGCCAATGACCAAACACACCTCTCTTTCTTTATCCAGGTCTGGGACCAACTATGATACCATAGGAAGAGTTTAATTTTCTCAATTGAATCCTTCCATTTTATTTATTTATTTATTTATTTATTTTTATTTGCTTCTTGCGGGTCCTTCCTATCCACATCACTGACTGAACATATAGGTTGTACAGATAGATTAGTTGAAGCTAATTAAATCTACTGGGGGATTTAATTGAGAGACACAGAAATGGAGATATCACATTAAGAAGCCTTTTATTTTTCAAGGACCAGCACATAAGTTTTTCTCAAAAATTCAAATTATGACATGTGAGAAACTAGTGAGTAGTGACAGCTTATCTTCCAGTACAAAAATAATGATATAGAAAGAAATTCATGTAGAAATTTGATGTGAATATCTAATATTAATTGTTAACAAAAATTGACAATATTTTTCAATCTGAAAACAAGCAAAGTTCACAGTGCTTTGCAGAAAATGAGACACATGGAGGCTTCACTGTCTAAAGTCTACCGTGCTTTCCCAGACTGCTCTGCAATGGCTGCTAAGCTCCATACAATGAAGCGTCAGGCTGAAGAGCAAGTCCGTTCTCAGCGAAATCAAGCAACATATCTTGTTAATCTTGCTGCAAGGACTGCCCCAAAAGGCCTTCACTGTCTTTCTATGCGCTTGACTGCAGAATACTTTGCCTTGAGGCCTGAGGAGAGAAAGCTTCCAAATGAAAAAAAAATTTATCATCCAGACCTTTATCATTATGCTGTCTTCTCTGACAATGTTCTGGCATGTGCAGTGGTTGTTAACTCTACAATCTCTACTGCCAAGGTAAAATCCTTATTATTATTTTTTTTTACGTGGATTAACATCCTTTTATTTTGTTTTTTTCTTTTAACCGTCATTCTTTTATTTTTGAGCTAATTTTTTTGTTGTGACTCCAAATGCAACTGCTGTCTGCTGGATCTTATTAATAATAAGTTTAGCTATCCAGTTATTTCAAAGTAGAATCTTATTAATAGTCCCTTAATGATTGCTTTGGTGGTTGATGACTTGATGTCTCTTATCGTAACCCGAAAAATTCTGATCTTACAATTAATGGTTTAGACTACTATTTTTAAAAATCTCATTAATTAAGGAATGTTCGGATACCAGACTAATCCTTAAATAATGATTTTGAAAATAAGTTCATGGAGTTGTCACCAATGTTTTACTCAAAACATTGGAAAAAAAAAAGATGTTCGAAAATCCCATAATGGCCTTAATAACCAAAATTAGGTTCGGGGGTCAGTTATGTGAAAGGAAGGTATTAAGCACCCCTACAATGCCCTAAATCGGTACCCTATGACGAAGCTAGCATAATAAGAATTAATAGTTTAAATATTATATCCCCTTTATTGAAGGTTATTTATATGTATGAAATTTAAATTACCCGATTTATTCTAAAACGTCTACATGATTAATCTTTTTTATTTTGAACAATGACGATTAGAATGGGGAAATAGAGGAAAAAAAAAGTGTTGATTGGAGTACCTCTTGATCGAGCTTTATTGAATTTTCAAATATAGAGATTTTTAGGTGTTTTTTGGCTACCTAGCGCACTATAATGTACCTCACAAAATCTTAAGAAATACAATAAGAGGGAGAGAGAGAATTTTCGAACTAACTAAGGCTTCCTAGAAGAATTTTTCCCGCCCCCGGGAGCAGTGCCCGACTTTTCTATTTATAGACTTCAGATCTGACCAGAACAACTCATTCCAGTTTCAGAACAGCTCGTTCTGGATCAGTCTGTTAAGAGTAAAATTTGAATCTGGAACGGCTTGTTCTGGATTTGAATTTTACTCATAACAACCTGTGTCGGAACGGCCTGTTTTGAACTAAGGTTTTTAAGCCTTTTTAGTAGTTTGGAACGATCTGTTTCAGATTAGGAACGGCCTGTTCCGAGCTACCAAATCACCATTATTGGGTTTTGGGCTTTCTGATGTCATATAGTGTTGCTTTTTGGGCTTTCGGGAACTCCTTTTCTTCATGCTCGATGTCCATTTCTTTGTTTGTGTGTCCCGGACGAAATTAGGTATCTAGATCCCCTCAACCTCAAATCTCCTCCTAATTGCCCAAAAGTGTTTGTTTTCTTTACATTTGAGAGGGTGAACATAGGAGCTTGTGGTAAGAACTTGAATTATCATTGTATCCCTTCCTTGAACCTAGAGAGTTAGTTACTTGGCATTTCATTTTTTCTATTTCTAGTGCTCTTTGAAGTTGACCCTAACTACTTAAAAATTTACATAGTTGTGCTACCAAACTTATTGCAGAATCAAAAAGCCAATCAGTAAATACCCAAGACAATATATGATCTGTCACAAAGTAATACGTTACTAAAATAAAAGTTGTCCCTTTACATTACCTCTTCATTCCTCTTTTAACTAGGATTACACATTTAAGAAAAAAATATTGTTCGTCACATCATTTACACCATTAGCAAAATGAATAAGCAGTCTTTTCCAGTTAAGAGGATCTCTTTTTACCTCAGGTCAGCTTTCTCAGCTTTTATATTGAAGTGTCTAACTTTTAGCGCATACACCGAGAGGAAAGCTATATAAGCTCTCCAATAATTTATCTTGTAAAATTGTGGATTCATTTTAATTCATTTATGGCATAGATAATTTATTTTGGGAATATGTAAGGAAGTTCTTGTTTAAGTATACTTATCACATCTTTAGATTAGCTTCTAAAATCTTTAGAACACATTGTGGAATTATTTAATCATCTAATTGAGGAAGAAATCTAAGGTTTGTTTCCTTATTTAATTAAGTTTTTAGTCTTGTTAATGAGCTAGGGCTTGTACTAGTTGTACTACTACTAGCAGGTGACCTAATTATTGGTATAAATAAGAGTATGAGATTAAGATAGTCTCACAAATTATATATTAGCAACAATATACTTAGTGTTATGGTTTCCATATTTTGACCTAATTCTTAACAGTTCTTATTATTGACTCCAATGCAAATGATAAGTTTGTATATAGTGACAAGAAAGCTTGACAATGACTTCCAAATTGCAGGAACAGGAGAAACTTGTTTTCCACGTATTGACCAAATCAGTCAACTTACCAGCAATCTCAATGTGGTTCTTATTAAATCCACCTGGCAAAGCTACAGTCCACATACAGAGCATAGACAACTTTGAATGGTTGTCCAACTACAATAACTACCAGGAAAATAATTCCAGTGATCCAAGATACACTTCTGAATTGAACTACCTGCGTTTCTACCTGCCAGACATTTTTCCTGCTCTAAATAAGATTGTGCTTTTGGATCATGATGTGGTGGTGCAACAAGATCTCAGTGGACTATGGAATACCGATATGAAGGAAAATGTAATTCAAGCAGTTGGAACTTGTCAAGAAGGGAAAATCCCATTTCATAGGATTGATATGTTCATAAACTTCTCAGATCCTTTAATTGGAAAGAGGTTTGATCACTTTGATGTCAATGCTTGCACATGGGCATTTGGGATGAACTTGTTTGATTTGCAACAGTGGAGGAGACATAATTTATCTGCTGTCTATCACAAGTATTTGGAAATGGTATGGTTAAAAAAAATGTCTTTTTTTGTAGTAATTTAGTGTGCGTGAATATTTCTTAGACTTAAAAAATATCTCCCATTGTAATCTCATTAACTCTTCAGTTAGACTCTAGGCATTAATGGCGTAATGGAGATTTAAAGAATAATTGTTGGCATCCAAGCTCTTGAAATTGAATTTGAATTGTATAAATCCTAGTATGCAATTTTCTTTTTGGAATTTAGCATACTTAACCAAGAAGTTTATGACTGTTGATTATAATTACCTGAAACGGAGGCTATTATCAGGTCAAAGATTTGATATCCCCAAGGCATTTAGATTTGTATTTCTAATTGGCGTTTTCTTTATGTATCTAATTTTGGTGGTTGAATCACATTAGGGAATGTCTTATCATTCAAAATTACCGATTGAGATGGAGCGTAAATGTTAATTTGTTTGAGCAACTTCTCTTTTATTTCCTCTGATAACTTTTATTAAAACAATATTATAATGCAACAATTGTCTAATGTGTTTGTCTGGGTTAATGGTTGCAGGGTTTGTGGAGCGTTGGAAGCCTACCTTTAGGCTGGCTCACTCTATATAACAAGACAGATTTGTTGGATAGACAATGGCATGTTCTTGGCCTTGGTTATAGTTCAGGCGTCGATCGAAATGAGATTGAGCGGGCTGCCGTTATACACTATGATGGGATTAGGAAGCCGTGGCTGGATATTGCAATGGGCAGATATAAAAGTTATTGGACCAAATTTTTGAATTTTGACAACCCTTTCTTGCAACAGTGCAATCTCCAGGCATAGTTCAAAATTCAAAGTTTCCTCTTCATGAAATGACCTGTCTTCTGTTGTTGACAAGCTCCATCGCACATTCGTTGCTTGCTTAACGTTATTATTTCTTCAATTCTTTTGAAGTTCGCCATATCTCTTACCTCCCCAAAATTTTCCACGAACTTCTTACTTCTTTCTAGAAACTTGGCAATTTTATAGTTACAATCAAGATGAAGTAAGAATCCGTGTCTCAGTGACATGCATTTTAGCTGCTTGCAGACGCAATTGGTGGTTGTGTATATAATCTTTGGCGTCTCAATTTATCCAACGTTCTTTGCTATTTATTTAGTTCCAGGCATCGACTGGGATGAAGGCTGCGGAATATCAGAAGCTAAATCGGACAGGAGGGTGTTAGTAGGAAGGCTCAGAATCACAATGGATGAAGAGACACACCTATTGTTAGTATTAACAATGTATGATTTGTTTGAAGTGCTGATTTTTTGTTTTATTTTATTTTAACATGCCTGTGTTATATGGCTCCTCTAGTTTTTGGAAGGTGCTCTTGCCAAACTTCATGTATTTTGAAAGGAATGTTAATTATACATCTTTGAATACGTTATTTAATTTTTTTTATTATTGGTTGAAATATTTTGGGATTTTCAAAATAATGAGTGAGAATTATTAAATAAGTTGTTTAATTCCCAAGATTTTGTTAGAAAAAAATGTTACATAATATACTCGAGGGTATATATATATATATATATATAGGAGCGTATAGAAGACATCTTATTGTGAAAGATTAGAGGATTAAATTATAACCTTTAGATTAATTTAAAGGATCAGATTAAAATTAATCAGAACTTAAACAACTCAAATGAGAGCTCCCTGCCTTCTTCTTACTTTCTAATGTGAAGAGACCAAAACATGGCTTTAATGGCTGCTAGGGTTTAGGGTTTGAATTTGAGACTCATGATTCTGAAGAAAGAGTGTTGAACGCAAGAAGACGAGAGAGGGAAAGCACGCTGTTACTACTCACGCTGATTTCCTTCTCCCCTTTGGCGCTTGCAGTGGCCGAGTACTCCTCCGCCTCGGCTGCAGTGAAAGAGTCGGAGAGCACGGGGTGAAAGACTACAAATTCAAATCATGTGATGTCAATTAAGAGATTTTAACAACTGTTTGCGAACCGCAGCAAGAATTCCACAGTTCCGTGACCGGTTCAATTCAAGGGAAGGTCTACCAATTCTCTCATTCCACGAATTTGTTATTACTAATTCATTCCATCTCTCGTTCTTCTTTTCCCATCTTATTTAGGGTAGTTTTAGTTCTCATTTGGTGTCTATTTCTATTGAATTTATAGATTGAGAATCAAGGATGTGATAATGGGTCGTTTGGGTTGGGTCAAATGTTTCTATCTTCTTCTGTTGTTGTTGATAATATTAAAGGAGAAAGACCAACTTCGGATTCGGATCACTCTGCAAAAGATGATTCTGGCCAAGGGAAAGAGTTTGGAGGTGGAGATTAGAAAAGTGATGTTGGGAAACCTGTTCGCAGGGGGTCTTTATATATCTAAAGTTATTATTGTTAGCAATGTGATTCTTCTTCCTTGAGCATTTTTATTAAATACTCAATGCAATGTTTTTTTTAGACCACTATGTCATCGTCAATGACTTGCCCTTCCCTCGACATTGATATTGAAGAGAATCAAAGCCCTAAGTCTCACATT
The DNA here is from genome assembly GCF_000230855.2 of Cajanus cajan. Lineage (NCBI taxonomy): Eukaryota > Viridiplantae > Streptophyta > Magnoliopsida > Fabales > Fabaceae > Cajanus > Cajanus cajan. The sequence goes on from NC_138523.1 coordinate 40,527,935, forward strand.
TCTTCTGACCTTAACTCCACAAGTCCTAGGTCACCCACACCTCAGGTAGCTTTGTTTGATTGTAAAAAAGCTATGATTTTATTATTAACACCATGTTTTTTCTATCACTTTATTTAAATTATATATTTTGTACTTTTTAGGAAAATGAATGGGCGCCGAATTGTGATGAAGAATTGAAGCCCAAGGTTGGTCAACAATTTGATACCTTAGAAGAAGGTGAAAATTTTTACAAAAGGTATGCACATAATGTGAGATTTAGTGTGTGTTGCTCATCAGAAACTAAAGATAAAGATGGTGTGAAGCGTTGGAAGTATTTTGTTTGCTCAAAAGAAGGTTATAAACCAGATAAGAAAAAAGTTGTGGAACAAAGCAACTCAACTATTAAGTGAGAGTATTACAAGAGAAGGATGCAATGCAAAGGCTGTTTTCAAACAAGTAAAGGAAGGTAAATATGAGCTAATTCGATTTTATGAAAGTCATACACATATCCTTGCTTCACCTATGAAGAGACAATTTCTAAGATCAGCAAGGAAAATGAATCCTGTTCATAAGAGTTTATTGCATTCATATAATAGGGCTAATATTGGGCTTTCAAAAACGTACCATCTATTGAAAGAACAATTTGGGGGTTATGAAAATTTGGGGTGCACACAAAGGGATCTTCAAAATTATTCAAGAGATTTAAAGACCCTAATTAAAGATTCTGATGCACATGTATTTATTGACAACTTTAGGAGGAAGCAAGAAATTAATCCATCATTCTACTATGCATATGAGGTGGATGAAGAAGGTAGACTAAAATATGTTTTTTTGGGCAGATGGCATTTTTAGGAAAAATTATTCCTTGTTTGGGGATCTTGTTTCATTTGATACCACATATGAAACAAACAAATATTCAATGATTTTTGCTCCATTTACTGGAGTAAACCACCATAGGCAATGTATTACATTTGGTGCGGCCTTTTTAGCGGATGAGAAGGCTGAATCATTCATTTGGTTGTTTGAAAAGTTTTTAGAAGCAATGGGGGGCACCAACCAAATCTTTTAATTACTGATCAAGATCCTGCCATGAAAATTGCTATAGAAAAGATTTTTAATTCTTCTTCTCATAGATTTTGTATGTGGCACACTATGAAGAAAGTTTCTGAAAAAGTATGTGTGTCATTGAATGCTGATAAGGAGTTCAATAGTGATTTCAAGTCATGTGTTTGGAGATCGGAGTCACCAGATGACTTTGAAGAAACATGAAAATCTATAATAATTAGGTTTAAATTAGAAAAGAATGATTGGGTCTCACACATGTATGATATTCGAAGTATGTGGATCCCAGCTTACTTTAAGGATGTTTTTTTAGCTGGGGTATTGAGAACAACCTCAAGATTAGAAAGTGAGAATTCTTTTTACGGTAACTTTTTGAATCCTCGTGTTAGCTTGGTTGAATTTTGGATGAGGTTTGATTCTGCAATAGAAGCATAGAGGCAGAAGGAGTTACTTGCTGATAATGATTCACTTCATTCTATGCCGACATTGAAGTTGGATCGCGATTTGGAGAAGCATGTAAGAAATGTTTATACTCATGAGAATTTTTATATATTTCAAAATGAGTTATGGATTGCATGTTTAGATTGTGGAGTTGAAAATAAGAAAGAAGAAGATGGAAAAGAAATATTGCAGGTAATTGATAATAGTCAGGTCAATAGTAAAATACGAGAAGTTGTTTATAATCCTTCAAATCACAATGCAAATTGTTCATGCAATATGTTCAAATCTCATGGAATACCTTGTAGACACATACTTTGTGTTCTAAAAGGGAAGGGTTTAAATGAAATACCAAGTAATTATATTGTGAATAGGTGGACTAAGTTAGCAAATAGAAAACCTATTTTTGATATTGCTGACAATGTCTTGGAAAGGTGTTCTAAATCAGAAAGTGAAAGCAAGCTCATCTCAGATGCATGGAAAACTTTTTAAAGTGCATGGAGAAAGCTGGACAAAGTAAAGAAAAATTGCTTGTTGTGATAAATGAAACCATGGATATTGAAAAACAATTGGTTTGATTTTGAAGGGGATTCTAAACAAACTAATATAGATGATTTACATGCCTTTACTGGATCCAATATCCCTAAAGAAGTGGAGATTTTTCCACCACAATTTTCAAAGACAAAAAGGAAGCGGCAAACGAATTAAAGGTGGCAAAGAGAAGGCTGTTGAACAACAAAAAAGGACAAGGCTTTGTAAAGCATGTGGACAACATGCATATCATGATAGTCGTAATTGTCCTCTAAAATCATCTCCTTAATTTTGGTAAGAAATCTAATTTGTTGTCTAATATAGTATTTTACTGTCCAAAACATTATGCTTGTTGTCCATTCTTATGATTTTGTTTTATTTTCATAAATTGCATTGGTTGTCATAATTCTTATGTTTGTTTTCTTTTCATACACAGGATGGACTCATAATTGATATGGTGGAGATCACTTGCCTAATGTCTCCTGAGTTTAGTTCCTCACTTAGATTATGATTTAGAATTTGGTTCAAATTGTATCTAGACAAATGTGGTTACATTTAATTTTTCTGGTTTTTATATTCATATATGAATTTAAGGACCTTTTTCATTATTACGATTTTTGTGTTGTGACAACCCAAAAACCGTTATATTTATAAGAAGTTTAATTTACATGTGGTTAAAGCCTATTTACATTGATATTTACAAGAAGAAGTAAAAAAAAATACAAGCAATTGACTCTCTAAGCTTCCTTTTAATTTTCCCATCTCCTAGGCTGCCTCTGGATCGCTCCTTATAGTGAAGTCAAGATTATGTTGCAGTGCCTTGTCTTGCATGAATGACTGCAAAATCTTTTTCAGATGGAAAGTATCAGCAAATGAAATTTTCTTCATTTCAGCACTATCATCACCCAATGATTTTAATAGCAAAAAGAAAAAAATCAAGAAAGAAACAATGAACACTGATACGTTGGATGAAATTATTGGACACATTTATTTATTTAAAGTCACGTATGATCCAAACTTCTCTTCACTATGTAGAGGGAATGGTGATTCCTCTGTCTAAATGTTTGAACCAAGGTAGCACGCTATATCAATAGAAGAATTCATCTTTCAATCGCTTTCTTAAATAAACATTCTAAATACTCTCTCTACTTTCTTTTAGATGTACATTTCACACATAACTAGCCAAAACATTCTCTTTCAATCATCTCAAATTGTATACTTTATTTTTCTTATGACTTGTTTATCTCTTTCAATCTACCCTCACGTTGCTACTATCTCTATAAACTGAATTTCAATAATTTTTTATTAATGAATTTTTTGATAGTGAAAAATAATCTTATATCACAAATTATGTTGTTTATTGTAAATCTAAAATATAACTTACATATTAAAAAATAATTAGTTTTTTTAGTAATAATGTAATTTATATGTTAAATATATTTTTTTTCAGACTAAAATACCTATGATAATATAAGCAAACAATAAACATACAATTAACGAAGAACGACCCCTATGCCTAACCCAAAAAAAAAAAAACAATTCACTATAGTAATCTACATTTAATATGTCATTTCTTTTCCTTATCATAGTAGAACACCAATCCAACTCTAATGGTTACCAGCAAGAGAAAGCTTAACCAAGAAACAGGCTGCAAGACCGAACGTAAAATCAGCTCAAAAATCTAGCCCCCATCACATAAAATTCACATGAACCGGAAAAATAAAAATGCTCAAGGAAGAAGAATCACATTGCTAACAACAATAACTTTAGATATATACAGACCCCTCCGCGAACAGGTTTCCCAGCATCACTTTTCTGATCTCCAACTCCAGACTCTTTCCCTTGGCCAAAATCATCTTTTGCAGAGTGATCCGAATCCGAAGCTGGTCTTTCTCCTTTAACATTATCAACAACAACAGAAGAAGATAGAAACATTTGACCCAACCCAAACGACCCATTATCACATCCTTGATTCTCAATCTATAAATTCAACAGAAATAGACACCAAATGAGAACTAAAACTACCCTAACTAAGATGGGAGAAGAAGAACGAGAGATGGAATGAATCAGTAATAACGAATTCTTGGAATGAGGGAATTGGTGGACCTTCCCTTGAATTGAACCGGTCACGGAACTGTGGAATTCTTGCTACAGTTCGCAAACAGTTGTTAAAATCTCTTCAATTGACATTACATGATTTGAATTTGTAGTCCTTCACCCCCGTGCTCTCCGACTTCGTCACCGCAGCCGAGGCAGAGGAGTACGCCGGCCACTGCAAGTGCCAGCGGGGAGAAGGGAATCGGCGTGAGTAGTAGCAGCGTGCTTTCCCTCTCTCGTCTTCTTGCGTTCAGCACTCTTTCTTCAGAATCGCGAATCTCAAATTCAAACTCTAAACCCTAGCAATCATTAGAGCCATGTTTTTGGTCTCTTCACATTGGAAAGCAAGAAGGCAGGGAGCTCTCATTTGAGTTGTTTAAGTTCCGATTAATTTTAATTCGATGCCTTAAATTAATCTAAGAGTTATAATTTAATCTTCTCATCTCTCACAATAAGATGTCTTCTCACTTGATATGCTCCCTATATATATATATATTATGAGGATTGTTAACGTACTCTTATTTATTTTTTAGTTGGAGTATGTTAGTAACTTACATTAAAATTTTAGGATAAAAAAATTATTTTGATTTAGTTAATTTATATAAAAGATATTATGATAATTTAATTTAATTTAAAAAAATAAATTTTTTTTATTAACTTCATTTTTCAACTCATTTTCTCTTTTATTAATAAAAGAGAGAAAATATTTTATTTTCTTTTAAATTTAATTATTATAATATTTTTTATACAAATTAACTATTAAAAAAATGTTTTATTGTCCTAAAATTTTGATGTAAATTGTTAAAATACTCCAATTAAAAAATAGTTGTGAGTATGTTAACAATTTCCATATATATATATATATATATATATATATATATATATATAAATGAAGAGGGTTCAAATGACACTGGTGTAACTTTTACTAAGTGTTACACCACTCAATAACTTTAAATTAAATATAAATTTTGTAAATCCAACCGTTAGATTGAAAGTTCTTTACTCTTAAATCATATATACAAATTTTTATATTAATCCAAAATGATTTGATACTTCATTCTTATAAAAAAAATTGACGTAATATATTTATTTCAAAATATACTAAAATATGAATACTTTGATTACCCTCAAGTTGTTGTTTAATTTTAACAAAATTTGATATATACATATAAAGTGATATAAAATTTCAATCTAACGATTAAATTTATAAAATTCATATTGAATTTAAAGTTATTAAGCAATGTAACACTTAGTGTACCAGTAGGCACCTCCTCGGCCGGATCATATGCCAAAACAAGCACCAAAATCGAAGATACCACCCCTTCGGCCTTCTCCTAGGCCAAATCACCCCTTTGGTCTTCGTCTTGACCGAACCACCATTCGGCCTCGAGTTAGACCGAAGCCATGCCACGATTTAAGGACAACCACATGCATCTCCCACGAAAACAAGCAAACGTTTCAAGCAAAGTACCCAAGTAGCTCAAAAACCCTTTCAGCCCCGAGTCAGGCCGAATACCTCTTCGGCCCCATGCCTAGCCGAATACACCCTTTCGGCCCCAAGTCAGGCCGAATACCTCTTCGGCCCCAAGCCTAGCTGAAACCACTCCCCAAAGAAACTCCTCGGCATGAAGCTTAGCCGAATACCTCTTCGGCCATAAGCTAGGCCGAACCCCCCTTCGGTATTGTGTTTGATCGAAGACCCAAAAGAGAGATAGCACGTTAAACACGTGGCAAGTCAGATGTTTGTTATACAGTAATTATCATGACTAATCAAAAGAGATTAAGGTTAATCCAAATATTACCCATCTCCCAAGACGGAAGGCCCACCAGGCCCAGACATGTCACTATAAATACACAGGTGATGGGACATAAATGAGGTACGCTTTATCCAATATATAAGCCTTTATTGCTCTATACCGAACACTTACTTGATCGTTGGAGTGCCTTTGCAGTACCCTCCCACCATCCGGGGATATTGTTCGGTCGACACTGAGGACCTAGAAGACCGTCAAGAGGAAGCAACAGGAGGAGTGTTTCTATACAGGAACACTTAGTAAAAATTACACCAATATCGTTTGAATCTTCTTTTATATATATATATCAAATATTATAGATTAATATTTTAAGCACTGAAATCTATTATTAGTGCCAATATCTTTCGTTCAACGGAAAAAGTTATGAGTGTGGAGTTATGTTTTTTGTTTTAAAAAAGAGTGTGGAGTTTGTTGAACCTTTTCTTTAATTTAAACAGTTAATGTAAAACATAGAATAGCTTTTTAAAAATAATAACTATTTTTCACCTTAGCTTTTGTGAGACTTGAGAAAAACCTAGATTATAGAGGGGAATATTGGTGACACATGGATGAAAATGATTGGATTGGTGCAGATAAGAATATCTAACAAGGGGCCACAAATCTATCCATGTTTTGTGGTGCATAGGACGATGATATTAATTTTAACAAGTATAGGTTAAGCTGAGGAAGTAAACTGTGGCGAGGACAGAAGTAGCATAGTGACAGTCTGTATCGTAGCCGTTGTCACTCTATAGTCATCTAATCAAATGGCAACCATCTCTGCTGCTACCACAAGTCCATCCATCAGCCGCGCAGGTCTTGCGCAAAAGCGGCCTCTTGGGGTCTCAGCTTCTCCCGTTCTTGGTTAGTCTTTTGTCTTCCTAATTTCCCATCATAATAATCTTCATCATGTGATGCAAGTAAGACAATGAAAAAGAAAGGGATAAAGGAACCTTTTCTTAAGCATTAAATTTTTTTATATAGGTTTGGCAGCAATGGGTAAGGTGGGGGGAGTGAGGTGCTCCATGGAGGGGAAGGAAAACAGGTCAAGCATGGGAATGGGGGCCTCTTTGGCAGCAGCTGCCTGGGCTGCAGCGATGTCAAGCCCAGCCATGGCCCTGGTGGATGAGAGACTGAGCACTGAAGGAACCGGGCTTCCCTTTGGTCTCAGCAACAACCTTCTTGGTTGGATCCTGTTCGGCGTCTTTGGTCTCATATGGGCTCTCTATTTTATCTACGCTTCCTCTCTTGATGAGGATGAAGAGTCTGGATTGTCCCTTTAAAGGGTGGTTGGGAGATGATGGATTCATGTAGAAACTGCAAAGACTTGTGTTAAAACAACTTACTTGTCTGCTTTCTTTCAAATTGCACATGTTTCTTTAATTTAATTCCTAAGCATCCATATTTGAATAAGATAACCAGAAGCAAGGTTCGGCTTTTGCCTATTATGCTTTTAACTATTAATCTCCTAAAATGCCAGTTTACCAACAAGAGAGTTAAAGTACAAAGTAAGTAACGTGTTTTCGTCCTCCCAATCACACCAACTAGACCTGACCTGTATATTTTTATCATCTTAGGAGGAGAAGACACATCAGTATGCATTGTTCTGCCTCCAGTGTGTAGATATAACGTTGATCCTAATAATTTCAAAATTTTGTTGCACAACAACATTTATTTTATCACAATTAATTGTAAATTCTTTAATTAATGGTAATAGTTTGATACTTCTGTCTCTTACTTTTTTATCTATTAAAATTGAACTTTGATATCAAGGATTTACTACAATTCAGGAATCATGGTATAGACAAACTAGTTAGTCCTTATTGATGATTTTTTTTTTATTAGCTGCATCGCAATTAGTTATTAATAGTAAAACTTTTAATTAATGATTTGTTTGAATAAGTCTATTCAAATTTTTTAAATTTTAGATTCTTAATTTAGATATAGTAATTTGATTTCTATCATAGATAAAATTGATTTTAAATAAATATATACATATATATATAATAAATTTTTAAGATTAAATTTTATAATATTAAATATTAGCCTATTTTAAATATTTAATAATTATTATTAGATAATATTAATAATTTAAAAATATTTTTAAATATTTAATAATAATAAAAATTGATATTTTCATGTCAACTTCGAAAAAGAGAAGAAGGATGTTGGGAAAAAAAATTTCAAATTCTTAGTTTTTAAGGAGAATTTAAAATTTTATAGTTTTAAGAAATTTCACAAATTCTTAAATTTTAAAATTCTTTGTAAATTTTTCATCAAAACAAAAACATTTCACCTCAAAATATTTGATTTTCTTTAAAAGAATTGAATTACTCCATTAAATTCTTTCATCCAAATATTCTATCCAAGTATATATTAGGGTTTATATATAATTGTATTATGAGGAAAATTAATAGATAAGCCTCATCTATAACTATGTAAAGTATATTATTAACTTGCTATTTCATTTTGACATTCTCAAAATGAGGACACATTAAAGTTGTATATGAATATACCGGTTCACATGTATAGGATTCAATGTATTATTTTTCCACCACAATCAAGTTTCAAAAATTGTTTTAAATTGCATTTTCATGAGAAAGGTTAAGTCTTTCTAAGACTTAAGAAGAAAATATTAGTCTCTTTCAATACAAATGAAAGGACCACGATAGAATATGTCTAAAGAGGTTATTGTATGTAACAAGTTTGCATGTATAAGGTAGTTCATGAGTAGTTCTTAGTTTGCAATCACAAATAAAACTATCAATCCCAACAATTTCAACACATTTGTATTATTCAAACATCATCCTTTGTGTTTCTCTTAATATAAAGCTTTGCAGCCATAAGTATAATGATTGTCAAACTAGTACTCCAATACATTTACTTTTCTAAAATAACACCATTATTTCAATATGTTGTGATATGGTCATGTTATTCATTGCATTATGACAACTGCATAAGTTTCTCATGCTACATCGAAATAACTTATTTAGCCACGAATGAGCATTTTCAACTCTGTTAACAAACATTTATATACTCAATAAATTAATGTTTTTATAATATAGGTCAAATTAATATAGAATCCAAAATAAACTTATTTGTTGTTGTATTTTCAAGGTTTATTGTCCAAATTATCTATAAAAGTGTTAAAACGAGTTAATTCATTTCCTCTTTAACATTCTAAAAAATGAATTGGATTGAACTTATTGTCATTGGGTTGAAATTTCTAACTCAACGCTAATAGATTATGGATTGGATTCTCATTAAAATTTATAAAATATATATATATATATACACCTGTCAAAGGGGCACACTAGTAGTCTTTTGTAATCTGAAGGCCGAACGAAAGTTTTAAGCGAATATTCTGGTGGGTGAAGTACCTGCAAAAGGTACTCCGACGGTCAAGTCAGGATAAACGTGAATATCGATAATAATAAATGAACAGTAACTTTATCTCGAGATGTGAACTATTTATATTGACAATAATGAGCCCACAGTTCTGGATGGACCTTTTATTAGGGTTACCAAAATAGGTAATACGCCGTTAATTAGTATGTACTCATGATTAACGCCTAACCCATGATTAGGGGTGATTATCTAGTCCATAAATAACTCTTATAAGATCCTTTCAGCTATTGGAGGTGCCGATCGGATGTCAGCAACCAAAAACGCCGAGATGAGCCGATTTGGTGCGGATTCGACTTGGTGTAGACTGTCTAGGCTATTGGCCCAATTTGAGTTGTGGGGACAACTAGGTGTTAACTATTCGACCACATGTTGTGTCAAATGGTATGCTGAAAGGTATGGTCGAATGACCTAACTTGTACAATATAATAAAATGAAAATGGATTAAGAAAGATAAAATTAACCCACTAAATAAGTAAAAATGTATATATAAAAAAAAACATAAACTATATTATATGCATCAAAGATTAAACAAATACAAATAATTCATGGAATATTAAATTAAGTACATGTTTGAAAAACTGCTTGTATATATGCAAACATTTAACAACAAACCAAACACACTCTAAATTACTTGAAAATCTCAATTTCAATATTTAAAATATTAAAATCATATTAGTTACCATCACATTAATTAATAAAATTATTTAGTTTGTAAGAACTTCAAATGGAAAAATTATATTCAAGTAGATTTTTTTAAAAATGAACTTGTCAAAAATAAACCTTATAAAGTTTCTTAATTTAAAATTGTTATAAATCGGAATTATATATATATAATCATTAATTAACTTGAATTAAAATATCTAAATAATGATTAAATTATGTTTGAGGGTGAGATACAGAAGGTTCTATATTTAAACTTCTTAAAAAAAATTATATCTATATTTTATTGACGTTATTGTAATTTTTATTAATAAAAATAATGATTAATTACTATAATTAAATATTTCATAGATAAATAATAACTTTAATTAATTATTATAACTATGAAATTTGTTAACATATTTTCACTTGTTTTTTAGTTAAAGTACATTAACAATCTATATCATTAGTATATTTTAAGATAATATTATATTAGTTATAACTTATTAATATAGTCTAATTAAAAAATAAGGTATTGTAAACTAGTAAATTCTATTAGAATTTGTAAAAATACATCTACTTATTATTTAGTTTGAATATATTAACAAGTTCATTATATTTTAAGATAATTTTTAATTATAACTTGTTAACAACTAAAATTTAAGTGAGTGTATGTTAATAAATTTTTTATATTTTTATATTTTGTAAATTAAAAATAAAATGAAATAATTTAGTGAAACTTTATAGAAAAAAAAACCATAATGCAGTTTTGTGAAGTGACATTTATCCATGTGATAAAACCATATTTTATAATATAATAAATAATAAATTTATGCATTTTACACGCTCTCTCGATGGAGTGGTGTATTGTTTTTTATGCATCGTTTTGTCTACTAATGCATGGTTAATGGTATTTTTATATTCAAACTAGTTCTCAAAATCTTTTATTATCATAACTTTTATGTAGTCAAATATGATAGTAATATTAAAATTCAAAATATTTAAAAGAATGATTTTATGATAAGTTATTCGGCACATTAATTTGATTTTATGATAAATTATTCGGTACATTAATTTCATGATCAATTAAATATTTAAATAATTACTAATTTATTACTAAAATTTGAAAGAAGTAATTTAACAGACATATATAATAGGGTTTTCTGATACTCTGAAGAGAGAGAAAGTAAGCATAACACAATGGCGACCTCGCTCTCCTTTTCGCCGTCTCTCTCTCTCAACACTCTCTTCTTCGCCAAAACCTTCCCACTTTCTCGCCCTTCCTTTCTCCCTCTCTCCAAATCCCTACTCTCTCTCTCCACGCGCCGCCGCACCTTCGCCGTCCGCGCAGAGTCGCAGAACGGCGTCGACGCCGCCTCCGCCAATTACGACTTCGACCTATTCACCATCGGCGCTGGCAGCGGCGGCGTCCGCTCGTCTCGCTTCGCCGCCAATTACGGCGCTTCGGTTGCCATCTGTGAGCTTCCTTTCTCCACCATATCTTCCGATACCACCGGAGGAGTCGGCGGAACGTGAGTTTTTCTGGTTTTCTCTGTTTTTCAATTTTGTTTTGTTAAGCTAGGGTTTGTCGCTGTGGAGGCTGGAAAACTGTGTTTTGTGTGAATATTAATTCGTAGGGTTCACGCTGACTATGCTTTCTCAACAAGTTACAGTGTGAGATATGTAATTGGCCTTTTAATGCAACGTAATCATCGTATTTATGCTAGCGTAAGAAGGAGCGAGTTCAGATGCTGGTTTTTCATATGAATAAATGCTCATAGGTTTCTGGTTACTTGTGTTTTCGTTTTCGGTTTTCTCTTTTTAATTACGAAATTGCCACCATGTTATAAATATGCTATGGAAAATAAGTGATAATTTTTAATGAAAAAGTGAAAACAGGAGATGAAATCAGGAAATGGAAACTCAAATATAAGTAAATGGACCCTTAGACTTTTCGATTGTTTATTTTTCCTGTATTAGTTCCTTCTCACTCTTTCGTTCATTGATCATGCTATTTAGTTTTTAACCCTTTCTAATAGCACCTTATAATATAACTTTTCCTTTTGTTTTTTTCCTTGCAGGTGTGTAATACGAGGATGCGTGCCAAAGAAGTTGCTGGTTTATGCGTCAAAATTTTCTCATGAATTTGAAGAAAGTAATGGTTTTGGATGGAGGTATGACAGTGAGCCCAAGCATGATTGGAGTAGTTTGATAGCTAATAAAAATGCTGAGTTGCAACGTCTTACTGGCATCTACAAGAATATTTTGAATAATTCTGGTGTCAAGCTGATTGAAGGCCATGGAAAGGTAGGAGGATGCTTTCGATCCTTTTCCGAGTAGTTAATAGCTTTCTAAATATTAATTAAAGGATAACGTTTTTCTTTTGTGGTGATAATGCTTTTGGAACCCACAGATTATAGATCCTCACACGGTTGATGTCAATGGGAAGCTATATTCAGCCAAACACATTTTAGTTGCTGTTGGAGGTCGCCCCTTCATTCCTGACATTCCTGGAAAGGAATATGCAATAGATTCAGATGCTTCCCTAGATTTAGCATCAAAACCTGAGAAAATAGCTATTGTTGGTGGTGGTTACATTGCCTTGGAGTTTGCTGGTATCTTTAGTGGTTTGAAAAGCGAGGTTCATGTATTTATACGGCAAAAGAAGGTTTTACGGGGATTTGATGAAGAGGTATGCAACCATGGATGATACTAATGTTGTTACAGCTTTATAAACTTTCTCTAATTCTAATTGTGAACTATGACTGCAGATTAGAGATTTTGTTGCAGAACAGATGTCTCTGAGAGGTATTGAATTCCATACTGAGGAGTCTCCCCAAGCTATTACGAAGTCAGCTGATGGCTCATTCTCTTTAAAGACCAACAAAGGTACAGTGGATGGTTTCTCACATATTATGTTTGCTACGGGACGCAGACCTAATACTAAGGTATTATTTTCAATTATATTTTTTTACTTCTCTCTATTTACCTGTTTGAAATTTTTATGCTTAGAAAATGATTTAGCGGTGAGGCCTTTGATTGTCCTTACCAATAGTGACTTTAAATTGGAAAGCTATGTTAACAATTTACATTATTGAATAGAAGTAGTTTTTTAAGTGTTGTCCTATTTATTCTATTTGTGCTAATATTTTCCTTAAGTACACTTTCACATAAAATGTCTATAGTCAAAGATTGCAAATTCAGTTTCGTGCTTAATTTCTTTGAATAATCCTATGCTGTTGCTGCCAATTTCTCTATTTATCGAAGGTTGGGAACTTTTGAACTCTGGTGTATTTACTCATGCTTCTTAGATTGTTTGGTTTCCTTAAGGGTTGCATGTGTTTTTAATTTTTTTCGTTAAGTTTTTCCTTTTACAAACATCTTATTTTAATACATGGAACAGAAAGCGATAAAAACATAGTGCATATATTTATGAATTGCAACTTCACCACTGCAGAACCTAGGGCTGGAGTCCGTCGGTGTGAAATTGGCTAAAGATGGAGCAATAGAGGTAGTTCAAGCTTATCATTGGTTTTGTGTAATATATATTCATATGATCTATGTCTCTCTTGTACTTCCTAATACACTTCTCAAACCCAGGTTGATGAATACTCTCAAACATCAGTTCCTTCAATTTGGGCAGTTGGAGATGTCACAAACAGGATAAATCTCACCCCTGTTGCTTTGATGGAGGGAGGGGCATTAGTAAAAACGCTGTTTCAAGATAACCCAACAAAACCTGATTATAGGTATTATATACATAATGCACCAATGAACTATTATATAGTTGTAACCTTTTAAGATAATTTTTTTTAAACTTTTTAATGTAAGTTCATTGCCTGCTTCTTATATATGCATTAAGCTTGGAGTACATGTGTTTCTTAAACATAATATCATTGATAATCAATTGATGAAAAAAACTAATAGGCAGAAAAGTTATCCTGTGATAATAAGGATTGCTTATAAGGTTTTATGAAGTTTATTATTATTTTTGTTTCGTACCTATTAAAATAACCTTGTCATTTATTGCAATTCAATCCTGGGTTGATCATTATAACAGCAGCTTGTTTGATGTTAAAAATGCAATGGAAACTCCAGGTGGCTGGACTACAAATTTTTTAGCTTCAGAAAACATTTCATCAAGATGTCAATTTTGCCAGTTATAGTATAATAATCTTAATAATATGATAAGAGAGTCCATATTCTACTATTCTAAATCAGTAAATCTTCGAGATTTCTTGTTATGTTGCTAGAAACTCATCTTAAAGATTGGAAGAAATTCATATATAGCCTTAAATGGTGAAATCAGTGACTGTTGTGGGGCTGACAAATTTATTTCATCAAATTGTTTCACATAGAAAATCATTATAAAAATCTAACCTTTGAATTATATATCTATTATGCTAATTAGGGGTATAAACGGGTATGGATAAGCCATGAATCCAATCAACCAACCCAACTCAATTACATTTTAGTGGGTTGGGTTGGGCCATTGGTTCGATTTGAGTTCATTGGCTAATCCAACTGTAGTTGATTGGGTATCTGGTTGATGAATTCAAGACCCATTTAACTCAACCTAACCCAAGGTACATATAATATTAAATTGGACAAGCATTCAAGTTAAAGGTGTCTATCTGCAAGCCATTACAAACATTTTGCATAGTGTACCCAGTCATTTTGATTGTGGTCTAATTGTGCATGTTTGTTGTTTAGCTAGTTTTTTTGCATATTTGAATGTCTTGATTTTGAATGAGTTGAATTAATTGAAACTGTATACTTCATTTTTATTTGTGATTGTGTAATTGTGATTAAGTGCTACAACTACTTGTTAGGTTCTAAGTACATGCTGAGTTTACTATGATCAATATCATGTTTGTCTTTTTTTTTTATTTTTTTTTTATAGAATTTTAGCTATTATCTTTTATTTAATCTTTCTTATTGTATTTGTTTGTTTTTGTCTTTTTTTCATTCTATTTTTTATTTTTTGAATTTCTCAAATATAATAATAATTTAATCAGCCATCTTAACTACCCAACCCAATTACATTTCATTGGTTGGGATGGGTGTTAAAATAGACCAAACCCAATCCAACCCAACCCAACCCAATTACACCCCTAATACCTTGTATTCTAAACATTACAATTTTGAAATATTTTTATGTGCTTCAAAAGCACTTTGTTCATTGATCTTTGATGATAAAAAAAAGTAATTGACAACAAATCTTGACTCATTTGTGTGATGGAAGTAATGTCACCATTGTTTCTTGAAAGGTCAAACTTCATTGGTTTGCTTCAACTTATTTGTAAGTATTGAGAACAGAGTTTAGTAGTTCAGCAGAGGTGGAGAAATGAAAAATTTTAATGGAAGGCTAAGACTTTGAAACTTTAGTTTTTGATATAGCCCAATGGTTTGATTAATCAATGTATGTATGTGGCTAATCTTACCTTGTGGGGCTTGATGTTGACTGCCAAGCAAATTATCTATTTTATCATGAGAAATGTTAGTAACATTATATTCTTTGATATTGACCGGTGGCATTGTTGATTGCTAAGAGATCAATATTTTAACACGAGGAATGTCAGCAGCAGTGAAATACACTTTTCAACACACTCCATTATTGGGTGAAATTCCATATAGATTTCATTAAATATCTTCGGCCTACTCTCCATTAGTGGGACCCACATAGGATTTTCACCCAATAATGAATAATAAAGTGCTGAAAAGTGTTGGTGTCTTGCTAGTACATAATCTCTTTAATCATTTATTAGTATTTGGTGCACATATTTATGCATTAATCACTCATTCCTGAACATGGCCATAATATTGGTTGGTAGGTTATACTCTGCTGTGTTTTAGTAATTCATAGCCTCCTAACTGTTTATGTTACATTCCTCATTATCTAGAGCTGTTCCTTCCGCTGTATTTTCTCAACCACCAATTGGACAAGTTGGTCTTACTGAGGAACAGGTGAGAGCATTATGCTGTGTCTGATTCTAATGCATTAGTCTTTTGAATATTTTAATGAATTGTGCAGATTAATGTTTTACTAACATTTTGGTGATTTGTGCAGGCTGTACAACAATATGGAGATATTGACATCTACACTGCAAATTTTAGGCCGCTTAAGGCTACTCTCTCTGGGCTTCCTGACCGAACTTTTATGAAATTAGTAGTCTGTGCAAAAACAAATGAAGTTATAGGTTTGCACGTGTGTGGAGAAGATGCTCCTGAAATTGTTCAGGTTTTTAGATTTGCTACAGCTGCTTTGTATTGCTTTGATAATGATACACAAGTTTTCAATTCACTTGATATACATTTGCTTGATACCCAGGGGTTTGCTGTCGCTATTAAAGCTCGCTTGACCAAGGATGACTTTGATGCCACTGTAGGCATTCACCCAAGTGCAGCAGAGGAATTTGTTACCATGAGGACTCCCACCAGAAAGATTCGAAAGAGTGAATCTTCGGAGGTAAGTCCATGATTCTCAGCTTGTCATTCATTGATATCTTGTGCATAAAATCCTGCATTTTGATCAGTGTATACTTTGATGATTTAAGCGATAACAAATACATCCAGTGTCCGTACTTTGAATCTGAGAATTGAAGGGCACTGAATTTATTGAAAAAATAACAAAATATAACATAGCTGCAACTGCTCTGTGCTTGCCATGAATGCTTGACTCTGTCTATCAAATCAACAGCCTGTCTTTTGTATTTCCCCACCTAGGTCTAGCAATGTGACCCTTAGGACCTGTTTGATTCAAAGGAGAAGAGAAGAGGGATTAGAAATTTTGTTTAGTTGAGAGGGGGGGAGGGGGGCAATTTTAATGGAGAAGAGAGAGCTCTTTTTTTGTTTGGTTCATGAGGATAGGGGAATAATTTTAAAAACCAATTTACCTTTATATCCTTATAATTCTGAATTTACAAACACAAGGATATTTTAGACATTATACTAAATATGTTTTAAATCCCTCTAACCAACCACTATTTTAAATTCATTTGGGCTGAATGTCTGTAATTTTCATTATTAATGATGCGTCCACTTATTCTTGTTTCTTGTTTCGTACTGTTAGTTCTGTAAATTTGTATATTAAACTTGCCTGAGTAATGGTTGTTCTGTTTAATATACTAGGGAAAGTCGGGCTCTGAAGTAAAAACTGCAGCAGGGGTTTAGCAATATTACTCAGCTTTAATTGTTATAGTTGAAGAAACCAGCCAGTGCCTCAAGGTAAGGATGGAATTCTATTTTCTTAAAAGAATACAATTTTTACTTGGGCACAATTTGCGCTTAATTTCTTATGTTGACTAAGGACTTCAAAGTTGTAATATATCAGAAGATACTAATATCTTGTGCGCTAGTGCTATTCATTTATATAGATAATACACCTGATACTCTGCACTCTGCATAAAAAAGGATAAAAGAAAATACAATTTTAACCCTGTTGTCTAGGACACCAATTTGTATTAAGAGGCTTGTTTATTACTACCTTTGGTCCTAATTATAAGTAATATATGTCAAATCATCAAGACCAAGAAAAGTAATTAATATTTTTATTTTTAATAAATTCTATCATAAATTAATCAATGAATTGCATATAAGAAATTTAACTGAGTAGCTTTTAAAACTAATGATTGTTACTTATAATTAGATCCAAAGAAAAATCCAATTTGTTCTTATAAATCAGACCCGTCCATTTGCATGTTTAATCGTAGCTGTTGAGTGTTTCTATTGTTCTGCTTGAGCACAGAGCATTGTGTCCATTCTTGAATGAAACTTTTTTCTCCCCACCCCCTTTATCCCTTCGTTATTTTTTTCTTTTCTTTTCATCTGTTTACGTAGATAACACTGATTATGAAATTTAGTTAATATCAATGTGTTATAACAAAATTATTTTCAATCTCATTTATAATATGTAAAATATTTAAGAATTCGGTATAGATTAGGCATACTTAAAAAAATAGCAAATAATTTTATCCCGAACTTCTTAATGGATAGGTAAAAATAAATATCTGCTATAAGTGGATAGATAAAGAGAAATGGAGTATTGTGTTTGCCTGATTGTATGAAAGAAACCCTTAGCTCATGAAGCAGGAAAGAAGTTATTTGGGGCTGGGTAAATATTATATTCATCTCTGCAACATGTTTGCATTCTCTGCCCTCACATTATTAATTGTGCTGTTCTAATGTTAAAAGTGCCATGTCACATGTGGACCAATAAAATTACTATGATGTAATTTCATAACTGACAGGTTAGGTGTCTTTTCTCTGATGTTTAACCAAGCAGGTTATATCTGAAATTAAATTAGTGTGGATGTCAAGTTGTTGGGAAGAAATTCTGAAGGATCTGCAGCAACTGAGTTTTCAGGACAATACATGGAATATGCCGTTGAGGACGCCAGTAATGGTTCTCTAGTCTTGCAATGTAATTATTACAGTTGGGATCCTGGAAAAGGCGAGTGGAATTTTGGGTACCATTATTTGCCATCTGTAATTTAACTCATTTACCATTTCCAATCCTTTCATGTACAAAAATAAGAGGGAAATCCATGAGGGAGTTTGATTTTAAATAATCTGTGTCGAATGTGAAGTAGCTGGAATTGAGACAAAAAATAATAATAATAATAATAATAATGTCAGCATGTCATTTTTGTTTTCTATTACTATCACATTTTCTTTACTATTAATGTTGTACCTTTTTTTTTCCCCAAAACAATTAATATTTTAGAAATTTAAAAATTATTTTATTTTTTCAATTATATTCTTATCTAACAACTATGATAAGTAATTATTGTAATTAGTAATAAGATATTAGACACGTACACTTAGTTCGAATGTAATAACATTTTGAATTTATTAAATGTTTTAATATATGTGCAATAATTTTTAACATCAAGGTGTGTCATAGTTGGGTAGATAATCTTGTACTTTAAGCATGTAGTTAGGGATATAATTCTTGATTGGTGTATACGAAAAAACATTTATTATAAGTTATTTCTTTAAATAATCTAAGTACTTTGAAGGATGTTCTTAGTTTTCGGCAAGGGGATTAACATTGTTTCTTAGTGTTCATGCCATTGCAAGTCACACTTCATGCAAGCCAACCAAAGTGTGCAAATTAGTATTATATAAGTGTCGCGTCAAAATATTTTGGTATAGAAGACTGTGTTTATAAAATTATAGTGATTATTTAAGGTAAGAACATTCAAAACATTCAAAGTTGTAATCTAGCCATGAAATCCTAAAAATTCCCTTATATATACTAGTGTTGAATTGGGTATCGATGTAACTATTTAATTAGCCTAAGACTATTGTTTGCTAATGGAGCTGAATTTTAGTGTGAGGGTACACGGTTGATTGTAGACTTAAATGACACATAATTACAAAGAGAATCGCGATCATTTAATTAGCCTATGGTTATCGCTTGATGTTTGAGCTAAATCTCAATGTGAGGGCATAGGGTTGGCTATAGATTTAGATGACACAATTGTGAAGAGAAATCATGACCGAGCTGAACTCCAACGTGAGGGTACACAATCGACTATAGACTTAGATGACACACAATTACAAAGAGAAATAGCAACTATTTAATTAGCTTATGGTTATCTTTTGTTGATCGAGCTAAATCCCAGTGTGAGGGCACACGGATACTATAAACTTAGATATTACACAATTGTTAAGAGAAGTTGTAACTATTTAATTGGCCTATGATTATCATTTACTAACCGAGTTGAATCCAAATATAAAGGCACAGGTTCGCTATATACTTAAATAAAACACTATTGCAAAGAGAAATCAATCGACCATAAACCTAAATTACACAAAAATCACCTCTCTTGTACTTAGTTTCCACCCAAAAATTCGCGCCACCGAATACCAGTATATTTGTAGATCTAACCGCTTACAGAAAAGCTTATTATACATTTGCAATAATCAATTATCAATATATATTACTATTAACTTTAGGCACATTTAATGGTTGAGGGACCAGACCAGAGTTTTTATCTTGGTCCCACTAGCTGGCCCATGCAGGTTCTATACATTTTTGTCCAATAACATTAACATAGAGTCTTGTTGAGTCTCCACCTCCATTCAAATATCAGATGAAGCCAGACCTAATTGTCTGAGGTGGTGATGCATATCTTCAGGGTGATCATCAAGCTTTGGTCGCTCAGGCTGCATCCAGCGTCCATCATTGCTCCTGATCATGCCCTTGTTCTCATCTTGCCTCCAGTTTGGTGGAATCATGTAATGGTCTTTCAGGAAATCACATCCCTTGTTCACCAGAGCAGGATCTCTTCCACTCGCTAGCACGAATCTTTCACCCTTTCCGTGGTATCTGCATGCAAAATCTTTTTAATTAGCCCACTTGCACTTTTCGTATTAATTTGGCATTTCAAAACTCCACTGATTAATAATTATTCGCAACTTGGTAACAACGTATTAGAGGTCATCGATGGATAGCTATATGCCAGCAAAATTAACTAGCCTTTGTTTTATTAGACATATCACTTTCTAATGTCATTATTATATTAACAGACGAACTTTCTATATCATTTTATTTTATTCATCATTTGACTAACTTGATGTAGGAGAGTACGTCTTTAATTTCGTTGGTTTGACCAGAGAATATATACTATTTATAATTGATTTAATTATCATCTGTGGCACGAATGCAATTAAATGTAAAGGGGGAAATGTTTACCTACCAAGTACCAAGTAGTTACTGTAGTATGAACACTGAGGTAATTAAATAAATTACATGTGGATGCCAAGAACTAGCTATTAGGACTTGTACTCGGTAGTATGTATGAACCCCTAGAAAAAGTTCTTGAATAATGAAATCCCATGCCACCACCTAATAATTTATGATGCATTGTCCCGTTCTTATCTAATATCTATCATGTATATATCTATTATATTTTCACTGTATATGTCTAGGATGAGCTCATAAAATGTTGGAGAACTATGTGTGATTAATTAATTAAAATATTGACTTCTTATATAATAATAATAACCATATATCTCTATCCCTTTCCATCCACGAAATGACTCTTTTTTATACGTGTAACTACTAACTAGCATTATGGAATCAGTAGAGCATATCACGATGAGCTGTATGCTTAAAATAATCGATGCATGCTATAATCTATCCCTTTCTCGCCTAATAGCGACAAAAGTTACAACTAATAGTTTATTATTTATTTAAAAAAATAAATAAATAATATGGGCTGCTTTATTGAGTTGGGTTGATACGATTGCAAACTATATATACTCACGGTACCATTGCATGTCGAACCGACAACAAAAGTTTTGAATACGCATAGTTTGGTCCAATTTTTGGATAAAAAGTACCAAAATAAAAATAGTTATTAAAGTAATATCAAATCTTAACTAATGTCATAGTGTAACATCAAGTCTAAGCTAATTCAATATTTTGCGTTTAGGTTTAAATTTTTATTTTAATTTATATGACTTTCAAAAATATAAATTGAGAATTAAGCAAATAAGTTAATACTATATGAAATCTAATAACTAATTGGGTTATAACGAACAGTTGAAAATGACATTTATATACATTGCTATAAGTAATGAAGTAACAAAAAATCACAAATAATATGATAATTTCATTACAAACTTCTTATAAAAAGAGGTGCATTAATTATAAATTATCCGTAGTTATCAATCATGCATTGTTAATATAAAGAAAATATGATTTAACATGACTAAAAAAATGTTAACACATAAATTATTGTTATCAAAATTGAATGATCATTAACTTAAGTTGAGATAATGAGATTCTATATAATGGGTATACAAGAAAAATCAACAAAAGTATAAGATGTGGTTTGTTTCACAATAGAAATTAAAAACTAAACTAAACCGCGGTACAAATGTGTTTCTTTTTTTCTTTTCTGTTTTTGGTTTGATCAATTTTCTTATTAGTTTGGTAGTTTTAAGCTATTTGAAATTATAAACCTTATTATATATATACATGACGACAGTTTTGAGCCATACGCAGATCTCTAATTGGATTATATATATACGTGACTCACATGATTCTCATGATCCCCATATCATTATATATATTTAGAAAATAGGAACTTCTTCACACCAATCATTTAGATCAAGTACAGGAAAATTTTATTTATTTAAATTTTGGGGAGCAATTTTCCGAACACCGTGCTCAGAAATTAATAATATTCCACAAAGATTTGAATCTTCGGACAAATGGAACGCGACGTTTCATGTCTAATTAGGTAGATTACTTAATGAAATTAAAAGGATCACAACAATTAGACGCTAATGTTTCAACTAATCGAAAAAGAGTTTAAATGAGATTGAGTTGCACTATAGTGCTACTCCCAACAAATAAAAGAATTTTTATAAAAAGATTCTTATAATCAAAGACATGGATATCGTTATTATTCAAATCTTAAAAGGGTTGAACCCATTAGACTCGGCTACAAGTATGAATGGATAAATGACAACTATATGAATAATTTGTAATCGACTTACGGTTCTAACTTACCTTATTAAAATAAGTTTAAATAATCTCACAATAAATATTGAGAGAAAAAAAACATGCATGACCTTATTTTTCAACGCACGAGAAGAAATTAAGTTATTCTAAATCACATGTTATCGAAGTGGTTCATAGATTACATTAATTGGGAGTTTGGGTCATAAACAGATATTTTTTGTATGATGAGTTGATTAACATTTATAATAATTAATTTATAAGACTTACTTTTTACTAATGTACATAACCCTAAGCCAAGAAGAACTATTTTTTTTTATGGGAATTGCTATGGTACCTTCAAAGATTCAATACATTTTTCTATGTAAACTCATAAAAAATTTTAAAAAAAATAATTTAATTATAAAATGAATAATCTAAATTATACTTATAAAATAAAAAAATAAGATAAAATTATAGAGATTAAAATTATAAGATTTCAATAATATTATAAAATATTAAAAAAAGAAAAAAATTAATAAATAGTAGAAATAAAAAATTATTAAAATTACAATATAGAAATTTAAAAATTTAAGACAAACAGACAAAAAATATACTTAAAAAATTATTAAAATTAAAATATAGAAATTTAAAAATTTTAAGTAAAAAGATAAAAATATACTTAAAAAATTATTAAAATTAAACTATTTAAATATATAATAATATTATTAAAAAATAAATTAGAATATATAAAATAAAAATAAAATGAGTTAATAATTTAAAAATTGAAAGAATAAAATATAATAAATATTATTTAAATAAATTATTAAAAATATAAAATATAAAAAATTGTACCGGTATCTTCTCAAATAAGATGGGTATCATAAAATTTTTCTTTTTTTATTACTATCATGTAAATTAAAGATGAAAGTTCAATCTTTCATGGGAACTAGAGTTGTGCTAATTATTTAGGGTAATAATAAATAATTTGTCGGATTAAGATGAGAAATGCAAAAGGAGAAAGAATGTGATTTGTTGAAACTAACCCGTCAAGCAGATGAAGAAGAGCCTCCAAGTTATGAGCACAGACAGCATCCGCATTAGGGTTAAGAAACGGCGACTTCTTGTGGTCCAACGCCAGCTCCACCCCAACATGGGAGTAGCTCCACGGCAGCCCCTCCGCCACCTTCATCAGCGCCGCCGGCAACTGCTCATTAAAGACCACCCCAGGCGCCTTAGGCACCACATCGTGGAGGTTCACCACCCTCAACACCTTCACCCCCAGCCCCACCTCCAACCTCTCCCTGAACCTCATGTTCCCCACCCTGGGCCCCGAAAACGACACCACCGATACCAAAACGCCCCTGCTATCCCCCATCACGTTCACCCCCGTCTCCACAATATCGTAAGCGCTCAGAATCGCCAACGCACTCCCCAAACTGTGTCCCGTTATCGTAATACTAACTTCCTCGTTGCTATACATCTCCAACAATCTCTTCACCTCGGTTAGAACTTGCTCTCTTGCCGAGTACTTGCAGTAACCGCAGTTTTCTTCTCGGTCCGTGTAGAGATCAAGAAACCCTGATTCCACCTTGACCGTTTCGTCAGGGCAGGGCACGCCGTTGGATGAGATTGGCTTGAGGAAATCCTTGAGGTCCGCCACCCACTCGAGGCGCGTGACGGTGCCGCGCCAGGCGATGGTGATGTCGCGGCGGCCGAGGCGGCGCGACGTGGCGTCGTCGGAAACGGCGACGTAGCCGGCCCAGTTGGCGTGCTTGCTCCACATCTTGGACCAGCGTGAGTGGTTGAAGAAGTTGGGGAGGTTTATATTGGCAGTGGCGTAGAGGTAGCGGGTGACGTGGTAGCCGATGTGGGACATGTGGAGGGAGGGGAAAAAAGCGCGCGGGGTGAACCTGCAGCTGCCGCAGTACTTTGAGAAGGGGTCGAAGTCGAAGGCGTCGTAGCAGGCCTGGGCCATCTCTCCATAGCGGATTAATTCCGCCCGGAGGAGAGGGTCCATGGGCTCCAGAAGGCCGGCCCAGTCGCTCTCTCCCTGGATTTGGCGCCACGCTTCCGGGAGTCGCTTTAGCTGCTCCTCTAACTTGGGCTTGTAGTTCACGAGGGAGGCTGAGGAGTTGTCACGTGCCGCGAGTTTTATTGGCATGTGGGTTCGCGTGTTTGGTCTTGGGAACTTCCGGTGGGGTAGTCGGAGGCTAGCTTCCTGCGTTTTGGAGAAGGGAATGAGTGTCTTTGAGATTGATGTCGATGTCGCCATGTTGTTCAGACTCTAATCACACCAACAACTGAGGAAGAGGAGGAGGACAATACGAGTCTAGTCTACGTACCCATCCGAGTGTATTTTATATGTTGTACTTCCATTTAATTTCTTACCTAATTTCTCCCCTAAATCATTTAATGGACAATAATAGTTCAACTATACTCATCAAGACTATTACTTATATGCTAAAGCACAAAAGTTATACATATATATGTAATACAGTTCTTTTTAAGTATGTTTTTATTGTTCTCACGTTATAATTGGAGTTTTATTTTAATTTGCATAATTTTTTTAATGTAAGTATTTATTACATGGACTATTGAGATTAAAAAAAATCAATTTTAATTAAAGAAAAATAAATATAATATTGTACATTAATATGTTTTCACAATTTTAAAAGTCATTAATTAGTTCAAGTGGTTTAGTATTTGTTTTTTTAATCAAAAGTCTAGTCGATCTTTGCCTTATATTTAGAGACAAAACCAAAAGTATCATTTTACTATAAAAAAAATGGTGCTATTATTTTAAAGAAAAAATTAATCATGTTCCTTTCCTTAAAAAATGGGGCACATGGAAATGGATAAATAAAAAGACAGGTAATTTCAATTTTAATAAAATGTTACTATGTTAGCATGAATTGACAAAAAAAAATAAAAACTCAGACGTATTTTTTTTTAAGAAGTTTGGTTATTATTTTCAATCAAAATCGTAGTTTTATCTTAAAAACACATGCATAACTCAATAAAGATTGATGTTGGTTAATTACGTAAGTGGAATTATAATTTCAATTAAAAAATAATAACGTCAAAAACTGTTGTAAAGCTTTATGGGTTAAAGATTTAGTAAAAACATTTGCGTCCTTCTGTGTCAGTTTGAAATTTACTTAAATTATAGTTATCCAAAATGCCACTTGGTGTTGGTGGACATCTTAATTTCTCTAAATAAAATATATTCCTAAGAGCCAGCTAGCTGACTAAGTATAACAGAGTAAAACCGTTAACAACTTATTATGTTGTCCTTCTATCAACCCTAAACCCAAAATCATATTCCAGACACAATTCTAAATCTTCAAAATTAATTTTAAGGATTGAAAGCCACTCGACTTTCAGCAGTACAAAATTTGATTCACTTCATTAGCAAAAATGGTTTGTGCAAATGCAACAACCAACAATTCAGTTATAATGATTAATTGGGTTGCTCCATCTCAACGTGGATCTAAGACCCTAAATTAGAGGAGTAATTTTTTTAAAGGAAATAAAAATTAATAGTAATTATTATTATATATATATATATATAATTAAATATATATATATATATATCAAAAATAATCATCAGTAAATTTAATATATAAAATTAAAAATATAAAATATAATATTTTTAAATATATACACTAATAATTTAATTAAAATAAAAAAAATACATCTATTTATGTTTTAATAATAATTGAAAGATAATGTAAATGTTGAAGTAAATTACAAAATGATGACAAAATAAAAAGACAAAAAGATGCACGTTAGTTTAAATTGTGCTACTTTGTGACCTTGAGTTGTTGCACTAAAATTAAGATTGGAAATTGTGATTATAAGTGTATTGTCATATATATTATAATTTATATTTTTTTTATAAATAAAATAGAATTAATAAGAGTATAAAGGGTACTCTAACCTATATACATAAAGTATTTTTAAAAAAATAAATAAAGAAAGTTAATATAACTCACGTTAACCCAAAAGTTCACAAAATGGGTGACTTAATTAACTTATATCCAACAAGTTTCTCATATCCCAGAAAGCTAACGGCCAATGTGCAATATTATGAAAGACAGACACTAGGAGAATTGGACCAAGAAAAGAAATCATAATTGAAAGAAGAGAATCTGGCCCTTAACCATCTCCATGAGCGTAATTGCACCAGATTTATAGCATTTTAGAAACAGGAATTATTTTAGAGCTGAATATGAGATCATTTCTAGCCAGCCAGATGGTCCAAATAACAGATAACCAGATAAGAATCCAATAGTTATGATACTTCGCAGAACAATAACGAAGCCCATATAAAACTATTTCAAGTTTTGCACACAACAATTATGCATAACAGAATTTAATCCTAACCAAATGAAGTAGGTCATCAAGAGCTGAAAAGAAACCTCACACTCCAACTGTGATGCTTGCAGAACACCTCTTCTAAACAAATTATCTTTAGTTGGGATTCTAATGAAAATAACCCTCCAAGCAAAAGCTAAAACTTTTGTTGGAGCAATGCTAGTCCATATCCACCAAAATATGATATTAGATACAAATATTATGTCATTATAAGTCGAGCTAATTGTATACACCCCTTCTGGTGCAGCAATCCATGACCATTTATCTTCATCAAAAACAATGAATTTTGTAATGTTGATAAAATTAACAAGAGTATTCAGAAGTTGTTGCTCTCAGGCCAATAATCTTCTTCTCCAGGTCCACTTCCATTTAGCCACAACCCCCTCCCATTCAAACATTTCAGCAATAGAAGCATTTTTATTAACTACTATTTGATATAATTGACTAAATCTATGTGCTAGAATTCCATGACCCACCCATTTATCCAACCAAAACTTAGTGTCTACCCCATTTCCAATGACTTTACAACAATTACTGGACAACCACTCATTACTCACCAAATCCCCATCTTCAATTCTATTTAAATCTACCCACCACCTTGAACCCTTTACACCACTCCCATTTGACAAATGTAATGCGACACCGTATAATGAACTAATAACTCTCACCCAAAGACTGTTTTTCTCCACTAACATTCTCCAATGCCATTTTCCCAAAACTGCTAAATTAAAAGCCGACAAATCTTTAATCCCCAACCCACCATGGTTTTTGTCTCTACACACAACATCTCAAGCTACCCAATTTATTTTTCTGTTATCTTGATCCCCACCCCATAAAAAAGATTTAAACAAAGATTCAATGGAAGAGATGATAACTTCGGGAGCCTTGAAGAAGGAAAGAAAATAAATCGTGATAGAGTGTAGGACAGACTTTAGGAGAGCAATTCTACCACCAAAGGATAAAGTTGTACACTTCCATCGAGAGAGACGTTTTTTAACCTTTTCAATGACCGGATGCCAAGTAGAAATCATCCTATGATTTGCCCTAATAGGTAACCCAAGGTAGGAGAAAGGAGTGGAACCTACCTGGCAATGTAAAATAGAAGCCATTATTTGCAACCATTGTGACTCTACATTATACCCCATGAGCATGCTTTTGGAAAAGTTAACCTTCAACCCTGATGCAAGTTCAAACAACCTTAAAATTGATTTGATGGTCCATATATTTGAATAAGAAGCTTGTCCCATAATGAGAGTATCATCAGCATATTGCAAGATATTAACCTGTACTTTATCCTTACCCACTAAACACCCCTTGAACCTTTCTAACTAGCTGGCTTTATTGAACAACATGAATAGGCCTTCTACTACAATCAGAAACAAGAAAGGAGCCAATGGATCTCCTTGACGTAACCCTTCGATACACCAAATTCTTCTGTTGGGCTACCATTTACTAATACATAAATTATAGATATTTTTAGGCATTCCGCAATCCAGTACACCACAAAGTAGGAAATCTCATCTTACACATCACAAATTGTAGACAGGACCAACTCACAGAGTCGTAGGCCTTTTCAAAATCAACCTTGAACATTATACATTTTCTCTTCTTCCTCCTTACTTCCTCCACCACCTCATTAGCCACCAAAACGCTATCCAAAATCTATTTTTCTTTAATAAAGACTGATTGACAATTAGATATAACACTGGCAATTACCATCCATAGTCTATTAACAAGAATTTTAGACAAAACTTTATAAAGACAACCAATAAAAGAGATTGGTCTAAAATTCTCAATACTTCATGACAATCTTTCTTCATAACCAAGACAATAAATTACAAATTGGGACTAAAAATAGGTAACAATGATGCCAAAAGAAGTTTGAATAAAAAGCATATACTCATACTCATATACATTATAAATACGAATCACATAATAATTTGGTTTGATTTTGGATTGTATCGATTCTCACAAGCAGAACTGAAATCTAATTTAATCCAAATTTTTATTTTATTTTTGCGGTTTTATTTTTATTTTTTGGTTCATAGATTTTCCAGCTATCAAATTTTTTTTTTATCGGCTGACATATATTGAATTGTATCGACCAGCAAACACCTCCAATGAATTAATTAATGGAAAAAAGATGGAAAGTAATTTAGATTTCACATGGCGCACATGTAACATTCTACATGTCACGCTTACAATTTTTTACATAATGGACCTTTTATTTATAAAAAAAATGTTTTGTATTTCCCAAGGCATGTCAGGTGAGAGTAGTTTGGAACAATTTTTTTATAAAATTAGAAATAACATGGCGAGTGTGTATTAAATGGTAAATTTTGTAGCGAGGAGATTAGTCACTGCTGTCAACGGTGGATACTCCAGAGACGAACAAAAAAAAATGGTAAATTTTGTAGTTGAATGAAAATGTTATTGGTGAAATTAATCATTGCAAAATTCCATGAAATGGTATGATTTGAATGGATATGATTTTTGGTGGAAAATCGGAAATAAGTGATTTCATAAATATACATTACTTTTAATTAATGTAATGAAATATCAAATAAATTTTAAATTTTTTAAAAATTTGTAGACCTCATAATTTATATTGAATTTCAATGCAATACAATTGTTAAATAAAATATTTTTAATAAATAAATAAATTCTAAATTTTTTTATAAATTTTGAATATTATATGATATTTTATTATATAGAATCAAATTAAAATATAATAATTATTTTCATGAATTATATATTAATTTGAATTAATTTAACAAAGTATTAAATAATTTTAAAATAAAAAAACTATAAATTTAATCTATTCATTAATATTATATCTAATTCTAATTATTAATTAGCAATAAATTGAATTTTTTCTTTAGTTCTAATTATAAATAATAGTCATTAATTTTTGAAGTTACTCAAAGTTATATTTTTTTATATTTTTCATTTATTGTTAATTCTATTTTTTATATATTCAATTATAACTAACATTAAATATGACAATTACTTAAAGCGATGATATATTTAGAATAAAACATAAATTTATAGTAGAATTAATTAAAAATAATTATATTAATTATTATTTTTTTATCTTGATGATTTATTATATTATAATTAGAAAAAGAAATTTGGAATTTACGATTTATGTCTAAATAGTCTGTAACTATCTGCTACATAAGATGAGTTATACATTGTTGTAAATGGGTTGATACGATATTAGTTATAACATGATTTTTTTTTGTCTAAAAAATAATTAAAATAAGAAGAATTAATAACTTTTAATTTAATAGTTAAATTGTTAAAATTTAATGATAAATTATTAAGTACGGTAATTTTATAAAAGTTATTTTTATAACCTCTTTATTATATATATATATATATATATATGTATATATATATATATATATATATATATATATAATACAATACATATATATGGTCGATTTACACCTATAAATAATATAAAAATATATAATTATTAATAATACTTTTTATAGTCATAGTTAGAACTATATTATTGGTATGTTTAAAGCCCTTATTTATGGCAAGTCAGGTAAGTCGGTTTTTAAGTTAGGCTTTTATACAGTCGAAGTCAAACAAATATTGATATCTAGCAAATTAGGTATCGACATGCTCGATTATGTTAATTTTTAAATTTAATGTCCTGAAAATATTTATAAGTTATTGGACCTTTTGAATATTAGATCAAGTTTTAGGTCCAATGTGTAATTATTACTAGACACCGAACTCCGAGGTATATATCAATCATGCCATAATTTAGGATAAACATTATGTATAAATTATTGTCCATTAAATGTCTCGATGACATTGCCAAACAAACGTTAATACACCTTGCTGAGTTATAATGACATTGTTAATTAACTTTTAATAAGTTTAATGATGTTGTCCTCGTATATATAGACTTACCAATGTTAGAAAAAGATAAAACACATAAATAAATCAAACAATGTTTTTGGAATTGACCAATACTCTAAAGTTTGGCATTTACTATATCAATCATGTTATATTCTCTAATAAACTTTCTAACTATAAAGAAAAGTATTTGTGCCGCAATAATTTTTTAAATTTCAATTCAGTGTGTAATTATATTAAATACTTTGAAATAAAATTTTGTCACTTGTAATAACTTTATTTTTTCAAATAAAATTATTTCTAACAAAATATATATATATATATATATATATATATTCATAAAAAAAATATTCAAGATAATTACTTTTTATATATAAATATTATATAATTACAATTTTAACTAACAATTACTTCGTGCCATAATAGCACACTACCAACCCACAAGCAAAAGTCCTAACTCTTTGTCGGTTATTACATGATTAGTTGAACTTTATTACCGTCAATGAATCTGACTGCAAAAAAAATTGTTGATAATATGCATGGTATCACGAAATATTACATAAAATATTGTTTACTAATAGATGATTATAGGCTTCTCATTAATTTTAATCCGAACTTTGTTATTTAGTTTCTTAGAAAACAAGTTAATCGAGTCGTCAACACCTTGGAAAGACATCTCAAACTTTTACTAGTTACCATTCTTTTAATTTAATTCCTAATTGTATTGTTCATTTTTATTTTTAATAAAATGTGATGTTTTTTTCCTTAAAAAAATTAAAATTTATTTTGTAACTTTCAAAAAAACTCTCAATGTTTTAATTTTAAATCTTAATCATATTTTATAAACGCATAATAATCACAAAATATATATATATATATATATATATATATATATATGAGGAGGGTTCAAACGACACCGGTTTAACTTTTACTAAGTGTTACCGCTTAATAACTTTATATTCAATGTGAATTTTGAAAATCCAACCGTAAGATTGAAAGTTCATATCTCTTAGATCATATATGTCAAATTTTGTTAAAATTGAACAACAACTTGAAGGTAATCAAAGTGTTCATATTTTAGTATATTTTAAAATGTATATATTACGTCAATTTTGTTTTATGAGAATGAAGTATCAAATCATCTTAGATTAATACAAAATTTGACATATATGATCTAAGAGATATGAACTTTAAATCTAACGGTTGGATTTTCAAAATTTACATTTAATATAAAGTTATTGAGCGGTATAACACTTAGTAAAAGTTACACCGGTGTCGTTTGAACCCTCCTCCTCTCTCTCTCTCTCTATATATATATATATAATAGAATAATTATTTATTTTGTAAATACTTCACTTTCTTCATTCTTTCTCACATTCATTCTTATTTAAATATTTTTCTTTCATGGAAATGTGAGATTCATTTTCTTAACATGCAAAATATCTCTTAAAATTTTCATATCAAATGAATGATTTATTGTATCTTATAAACTATGTTGAAAATAAAAATAATAAATTAAAAGAGTTTAGAGATTAAGAAAATTTCTTAAAATGTTTTTTAAAGTTGTAATAAATAAATATTTTTATCATAAAATATATTTTTATATTAGATAATTAGTTTATGTTGTGTTGCAAGGTTTTATTTATTTATAATTTATTTTAAAAATATTGAAAAATTAAGTTAAAAGTAAAAAAAAAAAATTAAAAGAGATTAAAGATTATGAAAAATTCTATAAAAAAAATATTGTCATTGAAAAAAAAATAATTACAAATATTTTTTGTTAAAAAAATTGATTCTATAAACATTCTCGAAAAATGTTATATGGAGAGGATCAATAGTCATACATCTTAATTGACGAATATAATCATAAATTATAAGGTCAAGGTTATCTGAACAATAAACACGAACAATAAACACATTATTGAAGACAAAAAGGTTGTAGCTAGTAGTTTATTCTTCATACAATTTCAATGGAAAACGTGTTTATATATGTATGAAGAATTAGCCCAAATGAATATATTTAATAAGGAAAAGAAAAAAAAAAGTTGACACCCCAAAATGCTAAACTACACCTTGGAAGAGGAAAAAAACTAACAGAAAAAAGTGATAGATTAATAGGTATATGATGTGATTAAAACTAAAAAAAAATTATAAAAAGGGGAAAATATGAGGTGTCAGTGAGGTATTTGAAATGGTTGAATGTTGAAATATCATCACCTATTTGGAGTTTGTTTGGTTTCCTATCAAGTCAATCAAAATTACATTCATTTTCTCAGTTCATATGAAAATATCTCTAGCTTCTGATTTTTAACAAATTTGACATGAATTTGGGAGCTGACATGAATCACAGAATAGTATCCAGACATATAATTAATAGTTTAAACTACGATTTTTAAGAGAATTTAGTAATAGGTTAGTTCATGACTTATAAGTTAGCTCAAGACTTGTAAAATAAATGTAAACTTATAAGTTAATTATTAAGTTAAGAGTTAAAAAATCGGAAGAAATATCTTACAATTTATAATTCAATGAATGAAATTTTCTCATCCATTTATCTTTCAGGCTTTTATCATGTTTTTGTTCGGTATAATTCCGGCCCAGTTTGATATTGATTTTGCAAGAAATACATGCAGACCAAATCATTTACTTTTGTTTCTTGTTGTCGTCTAAGATAAACAAACTTGTCAAAATTAAGTCATGACAAATTAAAGTGGGGGAACATTTAGCTTAAAATGCATTGTATCTTTTAAGGAAAATGATTGTTCCTCCGAAAAATATGTGTTGAATTCGTTTCAAAACATTAAAATAATAATTTAAATTATAAAATATTTAATTAAATAATTATTTTATAATAAATTTATTATAAAATATTAATATTTTAAAATTTCGGACAATGATTCAAACGATGATTCGGACTGTGTAGCATATCTCATCTTTTAATCTATAAAACAAGTTGTACCAAGATAAATAATTGATCAAAAACTTAAAATGTGACTTCATCATATTTACAATAATGTCCATTTTTTCTCGAGAGCTAACAGCCAAAAATTATTTTTGATATAATAAATATCTAAATTGCTAGTTGAATTAGGAAGACATTGTTATATTTGCGTCTAAAACTATCAAATTGTTAAATATGTCTAAAAATATAAATTCACAATAATTTTAGTTGGAAACTAAAAAATATGTGTGATTAAAGTGACAATATTAAAATATATTCAAAAATCAAAATGAGAATAAGTAATTAAATTTAAGAACTTATTTGATATTCTAGGAATTTATTTGACATTTTTTTAATTTTAAAAACTAATATGATAATGTCTTGCAAAATTAAGAAGTAAGGTAAATGTTTAATGTGTTTTTTATATGTAGTTTGTATTTGGAATTATGTTAAATACGCACATTGCTCTTTAAAATTACATTGTATAATAGAAAGTTATGTGTACTAGCCTAGTCAAGTTGTGAACTCGTCCCTTATTAAGTTGTCAAACTCGATTAAAGGTTTATTAACTTGATTATGCAATAAACTCATTATTGCACGAAACATAGACATCAGAACATCACATTGGCCCAAAGAGGCTACGTCATCAGACAGATAAAAATACAATCTTGTCACTACGCTGCAATCACGAGGTAAAACCCTAAAATTGCCAATGTGTTGATAGAAAGTAAAAATCTTAAAATCATTAAGATACGTCTATTATGTATACGAGACATCTACACTATCAAATACTAACTTAAGTACCAGAGTTTCTTTTGCAGGTATCACCTCCATCTTGGAGTGGCCAACTTACGAACTAGTGGAGGTTCACCAATCTCATCAGAGAGATTGTCATTTATCCAATCTCACGTGAGAACACCATGCATGAATTACAAAGAATTGTTTCTGGTGTGATGGTCCTCTCTTAGATGAAAGGCATAATCAAACACCCGCATAACGAATCAAAAGCAGAATGAAACAGTTGAAAGTTGATAGTACACATCCATAGATAGAAACCATATACATAGCAAAATTTTCCCTTTTAAAGATCTATACTAATGAGCATGATATGTGATTTAAGTGTTTACAGAACTTTTATAGCGTAGAACAATTAGTGGTGCTATCTCCACGTAGTTCACACAAATTGAATACTTTGAACCTCTCTCAGTGCTAGCTTATGGGCCTTTTTGTATTTCTTATAGAGTTGGTGTTCCCTTTTTGTTTTGCACATACTAACCCAACACTTATGGGCTTATACGTTACAAGTTTAATTTCAGTGAGATTAAGTCTAACTGGGTTTTCTTTATCCGTTCTAAATTCCAATTAATATGTTATACTTTTTGTCCTGCTCAGAAACTAATTTTGTTTACTGAACCCTAAGTCTATGATTGTGTCTAGTTCGAGAAATTTTTACACCACGAGAATCAAATAATTAATATTTTTTAATTTATTTGTGTGATCTTATAAGCTCTCATAATATGATACTAATATTAAATTAATCATACATCATTATGTAAATAATGAGTGACGTAACATTACTACAACCCATAATACTATGCAGATAGAATGTGTCATTGTTTATGTAAAAACAAAATGTATCATTGTTATATAGTCCAAATAAATATAGAAATATAATACTAAATAAACTCAATATTTTTATATTAATATAGTTAAGCATGACGGCAGAGACGGATGTAGCTCCAATGAAGTGGCGGCACATGTCCCTACTAAATTTTTTATATCAATTATTTTCTTAATATATATTATAATAAAATATATTATTTATCATGTTAAAAATTAAGTATTTTATAGCTTTTTGTGTTTTATGTTGTAAAAAAAAGTTAAAATCAATATTTATTTTTGAAGTATATTTTTTATAAAAAAAAAAATATATCTTAGTGTAACTTGTTAACTTATTTTTTCTTAAAAATAAATAAATATAAGTTATTAAATATATATAAAGTTTGTTAAAATATATATATTTTTTTTAAAAAGTATGTTAATAATTCAACATACACCATGAGAGGTTATAGAGAGAGAATATATATAGTGAATGAGAGGTTTTTTATACGAGTATTAGAAATATGCATTTCAATCATTAAATTAAAATAAACCGGTGAGATTAAAATTATCACCTTCCCCTTTCTTCTAACCACTCTAAAGTTTGCGGTAACCAAACCAAAAGAACCTTAAATTCCCAAACATTCTACATTATACTTGAGAGGCTTTTCTCTCCACGTAACCTTGTTGCCTCTGATTGTCACTATATGTAGTGATGATTAATATAACTAGAACAACTCAATTCATGAACACTGATATGTGGAGCCATAAATTAATTTTGCTACACTTAATTCAACTTCGAAACATAATTAAACATTGATGCAGAGATATTTTTTGGGATGAGGGTTCGTAATTGTTGGAAATCATTGTAGACATCTGCGTCACTACATTTTGAAATGATTCAAATTATATTTGGAGAGAAAAAAAGACACCAAAAGAGGAGGTTGAGTAATGTTAACAAAAAATTCATTATTTTTAAAAAATGAAATAGTAGTAAAATTGTAAAAGTGTAGATAAAAGAGTAGATTAGAAGAATATAAAGTATTTAATTTAATATTGATTTATCTTAACAACTAAGATTATAGTTCTTGATCAAATTTGATCAAAATTCTACTATTTTTTTTATCAAAATACTAGTATTGTTTCATAGACTGTTTTTGGCACAATTTAAGTATATTTTAACTTGTCAAACAACTATTTAAGTATTATTCAATACAAAGTATCTCTAGACTTCAAATAACAAAGTATTATTTTACAGACAAGTCTCTATAGGCTCAAACAACCTAGTATTCTTTTACGGTCAAGTTTCTCTAAGTTTAAAGCAATAACACAAAGTTAAAGATGATTGGGTTTTTTGTACAAGGTTTATACACGAAAAAAACGAACGTAATTTTTACCATGTGTGTTCTATTTTTTCCATGATTCTTCAAACTTTCTTATATAGGTGCTTTAGTGAAGATGACCATTGCAAATCTTTGAGTGTCTCTCATAAATTTGCTTTGTTGATCTTCAATGTTTGTTCCTTGTGGAGAAAAATGTTTGTTGGTGTATTAATTATTTGCATTAAATTCATTCACCAAACTGTCATTTCTTATCTGATAAAAGAAGTTAATTATCACCTTTAAGGTACCAAATGAGTGGAGTCATGTGTGTGTTAGTGAAAAACAACTTTTTTTAAGAAATTTTTTATTTAAGGGATCTGTTTATCTTTTTCTAATGAAAAGATTCTATTATTATGGGTACCAATTATTTTACTTTAATCTGTTAAGGAATCATGTACATATAAATTAATTTAGTTATGAGACATCATAAATGATATGAATTCAAAATAAATGTCTTACAAATGAAGTATTTTGTCTGTTAGACTTTTTATGTCAAAATAACTAATCATCTTAGTGCAATTGTCTTAAACTCATATGCCTTAATGAATGATCTGAAAAAAATTTATCTAGAAAAATGCCTATGTTTGTTATCAATAAAACTTATGACTCGAGAGATCTAAGATTGTCATTCAAACCAAAGATGAGTCTTTCTTCTCATATTTAGAGCCATCGATCCTATGATGTGAACGAAACAAATACATTTGGTTGGAACCGCACATAGCACCACGAAGGCATGCATAGTGTGACTGTGATTTTTGCATAATGCAAATCACAAAAATTGTCTCATTCACCTGAAAATCAACCAACACAAACATGGGATTACAACATTTCATACAAACACCCCATCTACAACTCAAATCCAAGTTCAAATCACACATGCAACAAAATATATATCAATTCCACTAAATTCTTCTCTTGTAAACCAAAATCCTAAGGTCCAACAACCCCAAGCCAGATCATGCAATTCACCCATGCAATTGCAACCAAATCAATGCATTTAGTTCCAACTTACTACAAGAGGTGGTCTAGATTCTCTTACCTCACAATCAATTTGAAAAAGAGGAAAAAGGAAGTAGAAAACTCTGAGTTTTGGGGAAGCTCCACACAAAACCACAAACTTGATTCTTAGCAATGATCTTCACACACTAAAGGAACCTAGAAGGAATAAGAGACGAAGAAAGCTTCAAAAATTAGTGTCTCTCTCTAGAAGTTTCTCTCTAGGTCTTAAAAAACATTAACTTATGAGATTCAGTTCTCAACAAAAAATTTATATACTTCCCTTCTTTATGATCAATTGAACCTCTAACTAGAAACCCTCAAAATTAACTAGATTTTTGAGAGTTTTTAAACTCTCAAAGCTCCACAACATACATTAAGCACTAGATACATAATTATTGCTAAAAATCAATAATTAAAAACTTAGCGTGTTACACATGAAATCCCAATTATTATTATTTTTTTGTGAAAGTGAAATTCACAAGTATATTACAATTGTGAGCTAGTAAAGAAAAAAAGATATAATAATTAAAAGGGTAAATATTAAAGTAAGTTATAAAACAATGGCTTGACCAGAAACTGAATAAAATAAATAAATAAAGGTGTACATCATTCAATTCTTTACTTTTGTACGTTTGTGACTTTGGGTGCCTTTGCACCAATATCCGGATTGAAATTTGTTGATATAAGAATATAACAATGCACATTACAAATTGGGATTACAACTATCTTGCTAAAAGAAATAGGTTTAGACAAAAGCATCTAATTATATACATTACAAATAGGTATATCAATATGGACAACAAAGTAATTTTAATGTTAATAGTATAATATTTCAATGCAATTTGGATTGGGTCGATTCTCACATGCATTATAGAAATCAAACCTAATAAAAACTTTTTTTTACAGTTTTTTTTTGTTTTTCAATTTGCATTTTTTTCCGATTTTTTTTTATTTAATTTTTTGGATTAGTTGGTGTGGTTGACATTAAATTGGTTCGGTTGGTGAATATCCTTATTATGGAGACCCTTGACATGATTTATATATTTGTCATCGATCTTACAATCAATGATAGTTTACAAAATAACATTTTTTTTTATTCTTTTTGAGCGCAAATGAGAAAAGAAAAGAAGTTATTTGAATGCAAAAATTATAGTTTCTCACAATGTTATAATTTTTTTTATAAGTATTCTGGTTTATTTAAATATAACATTTTATGCCTTTTAGTGAAAAGACAACTCTTCAAAGAAATATGTATCATGAGTTTTGATGAGAAAACTCATCCTTCCATAAAAGAACACCCACTTTTATAAAAGGATAAAACAATTTATATTTGCATTTTTTTTCATAAATATACACGTATTTTCACGGAAGAATTCACATTTTTAAAAAAGAGATATAACCTTTCATACTTTTACGTTGTCATGAATAAAAACACAGTTTTATAAAATGATACATTTCATTAACTATACCGTATGGGGGCCGATCTGACCGAATACCCGACCC
Source organism: Cajanus cajan (assembly GCF_000230855.2). Taxonomy (NCBI): domain Eukaryota; kingdom Viridiplantae; phylum Streptophyta; class Magnoliopsida; order Fabales; family Fabaceae; genus Cajanus; species Cajanus cajan. The sequence continues at coordinate 40,567,019 of NC_138523.1, forward strand.
CTCGAATACTCGGGCTGAACACCCGACCCTCCGAATACTCGGGCCGAACACCCGACCCCTCGAACACTTGGACCGGATACCCTCAAACACTTGACCGAATACCCTAACATACCGATCACCCGAGTATTCGAACGGAGTACGTCGGTATGCTCGGCCAAAACCATGTGTTGGCCCCAAGATGATTCCAAAGAGCTTAATTAACGTAATGCATTGGATTAGCCCCCTAATTTCCCGGGGCCCAGTCCCTAATCACGGCCCAATAAGAAGTCCTATAAATAGAGTCCCAACGAGGTACGTAACTAACTTTCAACTACCGCATTTATTACGCCGAGCACTTACTTGAGCGTTGGAGTGTCTTTACAGGCACACCCCCCACATCGGACTACCCGGATAGGAACGAGAAGACCGAGACCTAAGATCCGACCCGTTACAACAAGGATAATTGACGTGTGTTTCCTAACACAGGAACATTTGGCACCCACCGTGGGGCACGAGAGACGTTTTCAGCCCCTTTTTACTCTACGACTGAGACCGAGATATGGTAACAACGCGCAAAGGACAATCGACAACGACACACCCAATTCCTAACCCCGAAACCAACCCCGTCATGAACAACCAAGAGCGCTACCCGTACGGGATGCCTCGGACCCAACCGGAACCTGTGATACAGCAAGTCCAGCCGAACACCAGTCAAACTCAACCGAACTTTCAAGACGACTTGCGAGCACTTCGCGAGGAAATGGCGACCATCCAAAGGCAAAGAGAAGCCGACGCCCGAGAGCTGTCCGAGCTACGCCGGCAGAACGCCGAGCTCTGGCATCTGAACCGAACATACGTGCCGTCCACTCCCACACTCGTGGAAGAGTCCGCCTATCACGCCCCAACAGACCAGGTCACCCGAACCCCAGTCACTTCTTTGATAGCCAACAAGGCCGACACCACCGTTCACTCCCTAAGGCATCCTTTTTCCAGAAGAATCATGGAGGCAACACTGCTGGACCATTGGAAGAGCATGCCAATTGAGAAGTACGACGGATCCTCCGATCCAGAAGAGCACTTGAATGTTTTCTTGACTCAAGCAACTCTCTCCACTCAAGACGACTCGGCTCTGTGCCGAATATTCCCCACGTCTCTGAAAGGAAGGGCCCTGGTTTGGTTCACAAGGTTACCGGGCTCTTCCATTGACTCGTTCAACGAACTGACTTCCCAATTCACTCTCCAGTTCGCAACGAGCAAGCCGTACAGGACGACCTCACTAGCCTTAGCGGGGGTTCGTCAAGAGAAAAAAGAGAGTCTGAGGACTTTCATGGACCGGTTTAATAAAATCGCAATGGAAATCGGCGACCTCAACCCTGCCGTGGCAATGGACCGGCTGAGCACGGCACTCAGGCCCGGACCCTTCGTAAACAGTTTGTGCAAAAAATCGCCGTCGGATATTAATGACCTCCGACGCCGAGCAGAAAAATACATGCAAATGGAGGAGTTGGCAGAGACCCGGAATCAGGCCAGAGCCGAGGAGGGTTATAGCCGAAAAGAACCCGGACGAGAACCAGTGAGGAAGACCAACGCCGAACCCCTAAACACCCGCCCTCCGAGAGGACCCCGCTATACAGCGTATACTCCCCTCAATACAAGCAGGGTCAAAGTAATGGAGCAGGCTCTTGCGTCAGAAATCCTGGCGATGCCGAAAAGAGCGAACACGCCCCCGAGAGCCGACAAGGCAAAGAATTGCCGATTCCACCGAAACCGGGGGCACTCCACCGAAGAGTGTTCGGCATTGAAAGACAAGATCGAGGACCTCATCAAACAGGGTCACCTCAAAAGCTTTACCACCTCCCAAGACCGCGGGTCAAGGGAAAGAGAGCATTTTCGCGAAGCTCGTCCACCGAGGGACCGACGCCGCCGATCCCGTTCGGCTGAACGCCGAGACCGATCACAGCGTCCCAGGGAAGACAATGACCGAACACAGAAGGTGATCAATACAATAACAGGTGGTTTCGCCGGAGGCGGTTCCTCCTCTTCAGCACGAAAGCGACACCTCCGTGCTATCCGATCAGTGAATAATGTGAACCAGCCAAGAATGCCAAAGATGCCACCCATCACTTTTACTGACCGAGATTTTCGTGGCGCCGATCCTGTACAAGACGATCCCATGGTAATTTCGGTCGAAATGCATAACTGCATCGTGAAGAAGACGTTAGTCGATCAGGGGAGCTCGACCGACATCTTATATTGGAACACGTTCGTGCAACTAGGAATTCCAGAAGAAAGCCTAGAACCATATCACGAACCGTTGGTAGGTTTTCTGGTGAAAGAGTAATGACGAGGGGGTGCATCGACTTGTACACTCGCTTCGGCTTCGACCAAAAGTCTTCCCGAGAAATCAAAATTCGTTACATCGTTGTGCATGCGAACACATCCTACAATGTCCTGCTCGGCCGACCCTCCATCAACGCACTCCGAGCCATCGTCTCGACCCCTCATCTGTGCATGAAGTTCCCGTCGAGAGATGGACAGGTAATAACCGTTCATGCCGACCAGAAGACAGCAAGAGAATGCTATCTCTCTAGCCTAAAGGTCCGTCCCGTATCCGACCCCCCGCCAACGTCAGGCGTAAATGTAATAAGACAGATGACAGAGGGCTTGGATCTCGACCCACTCCTGGGTGAGGAGGATCGAATCGAGCCAGCCGAAGACCTTGTTCCTTTCCAACTCGGGCAAACACCCGAACAGGTCTCACACATAGGATCTCAGCTGAACGAAAATGATTCGAACCAGGTGAAGCGAGCGGTTCAAGACAATAGAGACTTGTTTGCATGGAAGGCGTCGGATATGCCGGGAATAGACCCTAGATTCCTGTGTCACCGACTAGCAGTATGTAGAGACGCTTGGTCGATCGCACAGAAGAAAAGAAAAATGGGCGACGAAAAGAGAAAGGCAGCCGATGCCGAGGTGAAAAAATTGTTGCAAGCAAAGTTCATCAGAGAGGTCACTTACACGACTTGGCTAGCCAACGTAGTATTAGTCAGAAAAAGCAATGGGAAGTGGAGAAAGTGCACCGACTATACCGACCTCAATAAGGCCTGCCCCAAGGATGCTTACCCACTCCCTTGTATCGACCGACTAGTTGACGGAGCGTCCGGACACTCAATTTTCAGCTTCTTGGATGCGTATTCCGGTTACAACCAAATAAGGATGCACTTGGCCGACGAGGAGAAGACGACGTTCATAACCGAGAGCGCCAACTTTTGTTATAAAGTGATGCCGTTTGGGTTGAAGAACGCCGGAGCGACCTACCAGAGGTTGATGGACAAGGTGTTTCAGGGTCAAATCGGCCGAAACATCGAAATATACGTGGATGATATGGTAGTCAAGTCCAACTCTCTGTCCGGACACTTAGCCGACTTAGCCGAAATCTTCGGTGAGCTCCGCAAGCACAACATGAGACTCAACATCGAAAAGTGCACCTTCGGGGTCAAAGGAGGCAAATTCCTAGGTTTCATGCTATCCGCGAGAGGCATAGAAGCGAACCGAGACAGATGCCAGGCCGGGCTAGACATGCGAAGCCCGAGCAACCTCAAGGAACTGCAGCGCCTTTCGGAAAGGTTGGTCGCCCTATCCCGATTCCTCCCACGGCTAGGCGACAAGATCAGTCCGATGACAAAGCTCCTGCGAAAGGCTTCGGCCTTCTCATGGGATGGACAGTGCGAAGCCGCCTTCGCGACGTTGAAGACAACCCTGGCAACCCCGCCGACCCTCACGAAGCCTGATCCTCTGAGTCCGCTACTTGTGTACTTGGCCGTGTCCGAGGAGGCGATCAGCTCGGTTCTGGTGCAAGAAAAGGAAGGCACCCAGGCTCCTATATATTTTATCAGCCGATAGCTGCAAGATTCTGAAACCCGATACCAATTGTTAGAAAAGGTGGCACTCAGTTTAGTACATGCTTCCCGACGCCTACGTCATTACTTCCAAAGCCACCGACTTATCGTGCATACCGACTGTCCAATCGCTAAGGTATTAAGCAAACCCGAACTCGCCGGAAGGATGATGGCTTGGTCAATGGAACTCTCGCAATTTGATATTACCTTTAAGCCGAGGGGACCGATCAAGGCCCAATGCTTGGCCGACTTCATAAACGAACTTCACCCTCACGGCCAATTTGAACAACAGTGGTGGATCCTCCATGTAGACGGATCCTCAAACAACCAAGGGAGCGGGGCAGGGGTCATCTTAGAAGGCCCGAGAGGGATAACTTTAGAGCAATCTTTGCGCTTCCGGTTCAAGGCTTCAAATAACCAAGCCGAGTACGAGGCCCTATTGGCCGGATTGAGATTGGCCGAGGACATGGGTGCATCAAGAATCAAGTGCCGCTCAGATTCCAAAGTAGTGGCCGAGCAAGTGGGCGAAAATTTTCAAGTAAAGGACCACACGATGTTGAGATACTATCATGCCTATCAAAAATTGAAGGCGAATTTCCAGGAGGTGCTGGTCGAACACATCCCCCGCGAAGACAATACCCGGGCCGACCAGTTGGCTAGGTTGGCCGCAACCAAAAAGCCGGGTCACTTGAGAACGATCATTCAACAAGAGATCGACCACCCCAGCGTCGAAGCCGAGATGGTAGCAAATGTGGACGCCGAGCTAGCCGATCATGACAACCCCCCTGATTGGCGGGACGAACTAAAGGCATACCTCACCGGCAGAATCGCACCCACCGAGCCGGCCGAGGCCAAGCGATTAAGAACCCAAGCCAGTAGATACGTGGTCATCGCCGGCCAGCTATACAAACGCGATTTCTCTACCCCACTACTCAAGTGCCTAAATCCCGCCGAGGCTGACTATGTGACGAGAGAAGTGCATGAGGGTATATGCGGACTACATTCGGGGGCAAGGACGACCGTCTCTAAACTTCTACGAGCCGGGTACTATTGGCCGACCATGAACACCGACTGTGCAGCGTTCATAAAGAGATGCCAGCCATGCCAGAAACATGGCAACTTGATCCACCAACCGGCCGAGCAGTTACATTGCATTCCCCCGGCCTGGCCGTTCGCCACGTGGGGGGCCGACATACTCGGGCCATTCCCACTTGCCAAGGGACAATGCAAGTTCCTCATTGTTGCCGTCGACCTATTCACCAAATGGATTGAAGCCGAGCCGTTGGCATGCATTTCTGCTCATCAAGTCCAGAAATTTCTATGGAGGAACATCATTACTCGGTTTGGCGTCCTGCACACTCTGGTGACCGACAACGGCCTTCAATTTACTGACCGGAAACTAAATGAATTCCTGAACGGCTTGGGCGTACAACATAAGGTCACCTCGGTCGAACACCCGCAAACGAATGGTCAGGCCGAGTCGGCCAACAAAGTCATCTTGGTAGAGTTGAAGAAACGCCTGGGAGAAGCAAAAGGGGCATGGGCCGAGCAGTTACCCGAAGTGCTATGGGCTTACCGATGCACCCCCCAGTCGACCACACAAGAAACTCCTTTTCGCCTAGTCTATGGATCCGATGCAATGATCCCAGTAGAAATTGGAGAACCTTCATTCCGCCGAGCCCACTACGATGAGTCGAACAACGAAGCCGAGCTTCGGGCAAACCTGGATAGCGTGGAAGAGATTCGAGACCGAGCACAAGTTGTGGCCGAGGCCACCAAACAACGTTACAAAAGAAGATTTGACAGCCGGGTAAAACCTAGAGAATTCCGCGAAGGCGATCTCATTTGGAGAGCCACAGGCGAGGCAAGGAAAGATCCGAGACAAGGGAAACTCGCCCCAAATTGGGACGGCCCTTTCCGAATCCGACACAACCTGAATAACGGAGTGTACAAGCTGGAACCCCTATCGGGAGAACCAATTCCGAGAACTTGGAATTCCTCTCATTTGAAAATGTATTACAGCTGATGTAACAGTGCACTCTTTTCCTTAGCCGACTCTTTTTTCCCTAAGGAGGGTTTTGGGTCGGCGAGGTTTTTAACGAGGCACTTCATTAATAAAAGTTTCAAAATCATTATATCGTTTGCAATTTCATTGTATGCCCAGGTCGAGCACTACGCATCAAAGCAGTGAAACCGACCAACGTTCAGTCGACGACGAAAAACGCATTTGTGCCCCAGGCCGAGCACTACGCACAACGCGTACCAAACCCCGAGCAATCCTCGGTCAAGTTTGAAACGTGCACTCGTACCCCAGGTTTCCCTCCCGAGTACCCTCCTCGGCTAAGGATGTGCCTGGGTCGAGCACCATATCGACGGCGACGACACCGACCAACGTTCAGTCGACGACGAAAAACGCACTTGTGCCCCAGGCCGAGCACTACGCACAACGCGTACCAAACCCCGAGCAATCCTCGGTCAAGTTTGAAACGTGCACTCGCACCCCAGGTTTCCCTCCCGAGTACCCTCCTCGGCTAAGGATGTGCCTGGGCCGAGCACCATATCGACGGCGACGACACCGACCAACGTTCAGTCGACGACGAAAAACGCACTCGTGCCCCAGGCCGAGCACTACGCACAACGCGTACCAAACCCTGAGCAATCCTCGGTCAAGTTTGAAACGTGCACTTGCACCCCAGGTTTCCCTCCCGAGTACCCTCCTCGGCTAAGGATGTGCCTGGGCCGAGCGCCATATCGACGGCGACGACACCGACCAACGTTCGGTCGACGACGAAAAACGCACTCGTGCCCCAGGCCGAGCACTACGCACAACACGTACTAAACCCCGAGCAATCCTCGTAGGAACACAAGCCGAAGCTTCGACGACCCAGAAACCGAACACACTCGTATAAACAAACACAACGCGCGTCGAACACCGTCATAAATCACAAAATCTAACCTCTCGGCCACACACACAACTCGGTTTATAATCATTGAACACTTGTAAACACGGAAAGTCAACATTCAATTAAGTACAAGTATTGCCGACCACAGCGGCTACTTACAAAAAATATATCTACCGGCGCCAATGGCCGTTACAAAAAGGCATTAACGGCCCGGTTACAAAAAGCAAGCAAACCTACTCTACCAGAATCGGTTCCTACACTGCGGCCGAGACGTCCGGATTACCATCACCTACCACGTCTATAATTGGGTCATCCTCCTCTGTAGACGGAGGTACCGGCGCATGCGTAGAGATGCCTCGGTGGGGAGCCTCGTCATCAGGGCTGGCTCCCTTCGGGAACTCGGCATAACTGATGTACTTACCCCCGTAAAAATCTCGGCCGACGTCAAAGTTAAAGTCAACCGGGATCTCGCAGAAGTACTGAGCTTATCGAACCGCTTGATGGAATCCCGCATCATGTTGTTCGAGGATCTTTTCGGTGGCCTCGGCTTTGAGTTTGGTATGCGCCTCAGTCAACCGAGCAATCTCAGTCGCCGCAGCCGCGGCCTCAACTTTCATCCTCTGCACCGACAACTTCAAGTCGTCGGCCTCCCTCCTATAGCCATCGGCCGATCTCTTTAGTTCGTCGACTGACTCCGTGACTTTAGCATTTGCAGCCAAGGCCTCCTTCACTGTTGCCTCGGCCTCCTTCAACCGGGTCTGAAGCCGCTCAGTCGAGACCGCCGACCTCATAATCACGTGCTTGGCTACCAGCGAAGTCCGCACGTCGAGCTCGCAAAAGAGCTTGTACTCGGCCTCCATAGACATACCCTCCAAGTACTGGAGCCCCCCTCCGGTAGCGAGGTCAGGGCTAACCAAGTTCTCAGACTGGACGGCCGGGGCCAAAAAATTTGACCCTGCAACAACAGCCGGGATAGCAAACCCCCCACATCCGGACTGTTCCAGCGTTATCTATTTTTGGCGCTTGGAGGAGGTGCCCGGCTGATCGGTTTCCACGTTCGGGTCGGTCTGACGTGGCCGAGAGGTCCCGGTCCTCTTTCTCTGGTCGGCCAAGGGAATTATTATAGGCGAGGGCTTATCCCTCGCAATCCTTAGTCCCGACTTCGCCGGTGGCACCTTCCCACTGGCCTTAGCATCCTTGGCTCTCTTGGCGAGCATGGCGGTCACGTCGAGGTCCCCTCCGGCCATCAGTCCTGCAACGAAAGAAGTTTTAACATCAATTCAAAACACTGCTACACTACCGAAGCCTAAAACACATACCTAGCAAGGTGATCTCGAAGTGAGACGTCTCGAATACGTCCAAAAGGCCTCGGACAGGTAGGCCCTTCGGCAAATTATTAAGAAGCTCCACAATTTCTTTATCCTCGGCGGGGAGCTTGGAAAAAGGTATAGCTTCGAAGCGCGTCGGCTGCCTCATCCAATAGAAGGGGAATAACGGATTGTCCTCCCGGTCGAAGAAGCAATTTCTCAGATCCGAACCCCAACGAACCTTAAAGAACCCACTCTTAAACCCCTTATAAGAGGAGGTGAATGCTCGGAGAAATCCACGCTTCGGCACTCGAGCTAACGACACCCATTTCACCGGCTTGCTCGGCCGGCAAATGTAATAATAGAGGAAGGCAAGGGGTCGAGGTGTTAGACCGAGGCATAAGCACAGATTACGGAACGCTTGCATAGCTGCCCAAGCATTAGGGTGTAGCTGGGTCGGCGCCACGTTCAAAGCACGGAGGACCCCCATCTGGAAATCATCGAAGGGCAATGTCACGCTAAGATCCTCAAACCAACACATATAGGCGTAGAAATAGTCGTCCTCATCGGACCCCCGCTCCAAGAACACGAAATCGGTGTTCGGCCCATCGTCCTCGCACGCCTCGGCAAGCAACGAGAACTCGTCCTCCCCGCTCCCAAAACATTTCTCTAAAGACACGAAAGTATCCAACAACTCTTGGTCGGACAACTTTGAAAAGTACACACCGACCTCTCCGTCCACCCATTCATACCCGGCCATCTCCACCGTGCCGTAATCAATCTTCACCTTTGGCTGAGTCCTCGGAACGGCCACGGCTTTGCCCCGACCATCACCAACCACTACCAGAGCATCTTCGATCGCCTCGGCATGAGTCACCCTGGCCGGAACACTTTGTTCGTTGACCCGTCCGAAACCCCTATCATCCACCTCGGTGGCTCGTGCTAAGGCCACGGCCAATGTCAACGGGGGTGATACTTCTATCACTTCGTCCCCACTATCCTCCTGCTCGGCAAAATCGGAAGGAAATACCACTTCACATTGTAAGGGAGGCAACCGTGATATTTCACTTGAACCCGATTCCTCTCGATCAGACGAACGGCCCGACGCCTCCGAAGATGTGCAAGTCCTACCCGAGGAATAATCCTTGTCCATTTATTAAGCAGAATAAAGAATACAAAATTTACCTTTGATCGGTTTGCTCGATTACTTCTGAAGTCGAGAGCGGTCGGAAAATTTACAGCATGTAAATTCACCAGCAACCCCCCCTATTTATAGGCAAGGTGAATGGGGGAGGTGAAAAGGCGTCCCGACATCCCAATCGTTCGATTTAGGTCATCCAACGGTCCAGATTTAGTAACCGTTGGACCCGTAACCGCTAGGGCTAACCTGGCAGGGCACATCCGCCGAGACCTCGGCGCAAAACCTAATGCCTTGGAACCTCGGCTTAGACTTCGTCCATCGAGGTCCTCGACATATCCCCATCCCTAAACCTTCGCCTACATCAAACTTGCGTGATGTCAGAGGCCTCGGCCATATTTATCTCCGCATGAGATCATGATACTCTCTCCCACGCGTCAGAGGGTTCGGCCTAAGATCTCTCTTACGTGATGTCAGAGGTCTCGGCCTACGTTTATCAGCATGGAATCACGATATTCACTTCACGCGTCAGAGGGATCGATCTAACTCCCCCTCACGTGGTCAGAGGTCTCGGCCTAAGTCTCAATCACCCGAGGCCCTGACCCAAGCTATGTCATGCCGAGACTTATCAAAACCACCCCTGCCTCTCCGGCGACGACCAGAATGTCACACGGTTCTTACCGTCTTCGTCTTTCACATCCTCAACGCTACGGGGGTTGTATACCGTATGGGGGCCGATCTGACCGAATACCCGACCCCTCGAATACTCGGGCCGAACACCCGACCCTCCGAATACTCGGGCCGAACACCCGACCCCTCGAACACTTGGACCGGATACCCTCAAACACTTGACCGAATACCCTAACATACCGATCACCCGAGTATTCGAACGGAGTACGTCGGTATGCTCGGCCAAAACCATGTGTCGGCCCCAAGATGATTCCAAAGAGCTTAATTAACGTAATGCATTGGATTAGCCCCCTAATTTCCCGGGGCCCAGTCCCTAATCACGGCCCAATAAGAAGTCCTATAAATAGAGTCCCAACGATGTACGTAACTAACTTTCAACTACCGCATTTATTACGCCGAGCACTTACTTGAGCGTTGAAGTGTCTTTGCAGGCACACCCCCCACATCGGACTACCCGGATAGGAACGAGAAGACCGAGAAGACCGAGACCTAAGATCCAACCCGTTACAACAAGGATAATTGACGTGTGTTTCCTAACACAGGAACATTAACTTTGAGAATCTTTCACATAATCATTCTAACACCTTTTTTTTATAAAATTATATTTATTATTGAAATGTTTTCTAATAGGAAATACAAAAAAAAAAAAAACGATTGTTGTTAAAAATATAAATTGAGGTAAAGAACCTATTCCACGTGAATTGACTCATTTATTTTGGAAATTAACAATTTTTTTGAAAATAAAGTAATTATTTTTTATAAAATTAAAGTTAAAGGGCAAAGTTAACATTTTAAAAAAGGTTGACATCAAAACCTTAAATGGATCATTCAAAAAAGAGTATATAGTATATGCATTGAGAGTGTAAAACCTTAATGTTGTAATTGGTGGTGAGAAAAAAAATAGATGAGAAATAAAGTGAAAAGAAAAAAAAGAGAGTAAAATAAAATTGTTTAATTTGAGAGAAATAGATAAGAAATGAAAAATAAATAATATTATAAAGTTGGTTAATTTGAATGAAGAAATACGTGATAAATTGTAATTAATAATAAAATTACTATTTTATCCCTCCCAAAAAAATTTAAAATTATTGTATATTAGAATATATAAATAACAAAATTTATTCAAATAATACCACTTTCAAGGGGTGGTGGTAAACAAGTTTATTCAAATACTACCTCTTCTTAGAAGTTGAGATGTTTATTTAAATAATTAAAAAATATAAAATATTTAAATTATGTAATTAATAAATGTCCATATATTAAATTATCAAAGAATTAATTTGAATTTCATATTTAATTAACTTCAGTTCAATAATATATTTAACATAATATTTATTAATTTGTAAAAAGAATTACCATTAAAAAAATCAAAATACAACAATAAAGTAGTAAAATAAACCAACTCATTCAAATAAAAAAGTCTTATTCGAATAAAATGAATTCCTTAATCAAATAGAAGTATTTTATTCAAATAAAAAACATTATATTTGAATAAAATGTCATTTATTTAAATAAAAACAATTATCTGAATAAAATTACATTTTATTCAAATAAATTTACAACATATCTTGAAAAAAATCAGTTATTTTAATAATATAAAAAAAAGGTAATCAAGGTATATCTTCAAATATATCAAGACCAACAAAGAATGTCCAATAACATGTCAAAATATACCAATTTTGGAACACAAATTAAACAAATAACTTCACCTAATAAAAACATAAATAGAACAAATCTAAAACAAACATATAACACTACCACACAACTATATATCATCTAAAAATGGCAAAAAAAAAAATGTAAAAAACGTAAAAGAAAACTTACGGGAATGTCAAACCAAAAGAGAGGCTACGTAAAAATTAAAATGAGGCAAATAGGAACTATTGAGACCACGAAGGAGGGGAGGGGAGAAAAGCCTTCAAAGAGGAATGAGAATATGTTGGTGAAAAATACAGATGCAATTATTAAGGGGTAGATACGAAAAAGTATTTTTATATCATAATTGTTTCACAACAGTGTTACTTTTATTGGAGAAATTTGTAAACACGGATTTCACGTGTAAATTTTTCACATGACAATTTTCTATCAAAATAAATTATACGTATTATTTCCTCTCACTTGTTTCTCTTCTTTCCTCACTATTTCTTTGATATTCCCACTCTAAGAAACATAGTGTAAATGGATATTTTGCTCTATATCCAATTACAAACTATGCTGTATTGTAAATTCATTGATTTTTGTATTAATATTACTTTGCAAGTTGTGTATAAAAATTATTTATGTTAAAAATGAAAAAAATGTAAAATTATTGAAATAATCATTAGTTGTAGTTATAAAATATTAGGCAAATTTGGCTATAGTATTTAAATAAAATAGTACATGAAAATATTGAATATATATATATATATATATATATATATATATATATATATATATATATATATATATATATATATATATATATATATATATCCTCATGCATGAGTTGATAAAAGCTGTAAAAAAAAACACCTAAGTAGCACTGATCAGTCTGTACTAAATTTAAAATAGTGGCAATTATAGCCGATAGTAATAATTATTATGTCTTTTTAAAATAATGAAAAAATATTTTTAAAATTTGACTCCATATAGTGTTGGCCTGACTCAAGTGGCATTGATGTTAGGGTTGATGCTTAAGCGTGGACGTTTTATTGACAATTTAGGGTATGTAAATATTAGTATTTCACATATCTTTTGGTGAAAAGATATAACCTTCAAAGACGTACGTATTCCATACTTTTGATAAGGAGACACATCTTTTTATTAAAAAAAAACTTATTTTCAAAATAGAAATGATAAATTTTTCGAAAAGTTTTGGTCGAAAAATCATTCAAATATTTAAAACTTTAAAATAATAAATTAAAAAATATTTTATTTAAAAAATTGTACAAATGTAAATGATTGAATAGTTTGAAACATTGATTAGAAACTCTGATTCAAAATGTATAGCACTACTGTTTTCAAAAAATATACAACCTTTCATACTTACACCTTTCATTAATAGACACAAACTTTTAATGAAATGATAAGTATTTTACTTATTTTGAAGATATCTCATAAATGATTATAATATGTTATTCATTATTAAATTATATTTATTATTGAGATATTTCTAATGGAAAATAAAAGACAATTAAAATTAAAAAATTATATATTGACGTGAACCTATTACCATGTATTAGCTCATTTATTTAGGAAAAGAAAAGTAATTTCGTCAAATTTATGGATTTTTTAAATAAAAATAAATTATTTTCTAAAACTAAAGCAAAACAGACATGGTCAAAATTGATCATTGTTAAAGGTTGACTTTAAATTGGTTTAATGTGCCATTCAAAGAAGAATAAATAATGTAATTACAACATGTAAACCGACTATTGTCATGGTTACTTTAAAAATTATATTTATTGTGACTTTCAATATAGAGTGATTTATACCGAAAATTAATAAAAATTAAACTCTTTAGATAATGTTACGATGGAAAAAAAATAGATAGTTTTCGCTATATATTTAAATAAAATAGTATAAAGAAAATGTTGTCACATAAAAATATTAATATTATAACAGTGCATCATGATCATTACACTTATATATTACAATTACCAGAAAAAAAATTATTTTTTACTGAAAAATTTATACTCGAAATATTAAATATACATATTATAATACGTGTATAATTAATTATAAACAATTAAAAACAACTTTACAATTGTATATAACCTATATACAATCATCCAATTTAAAGATATTATACAATCTTGAGTATTGATCAAGCACAACTATTACATGGGGATAACTCAAAACATCTAAAAGTATCATCATCCACCACATGGTCTCCACTACTCACTTTTGTCAACCTATTTTTTTTTTACTCTCATACAAAGTATGATCATCACAATTTATCTACATAAAAACAAATAAGAATAAGTTAGATTTTAAAAACATGCAAGTATGGGAAGAAATATCTATAATCGACATCATTATGTTAACCAGGCAATCACACCATAGGATTTGCTTCCCACAACAAATCGCCATGTTTGAAAGCTAAAACACCAAAGTAATCAAACATTTACCACAATCGTATAACATAACAATATGTTCATCCAATGCATATAAACAATAATAACAACTCACACTACATCATATGTATATTCAACAACTAATGCATCGTCACACATTTCACCTACAAAGATCTCCCAATGCACTTGAGTAGTATAAGTGACTCAATCTTACTATATCAACTTGGTTATCTCTATAATAGATAGACTCACCAACCAATCATCTCTATAATAGATAGATTTATGAACCCAATCTTTTTTATAATAGATAGACCCATTAACCTTATTATCTCGATAATAGATGGATCCATCAGCCCGATAATAAACTCATCAACCAAATTGGATTACCAATCCCAACAATATGATTTTCTTAGATTTTGCCACTTACATTAGAAAAAGTTTAGTTCCAACAAGCAGTTAAGGGGGTGTAACCCTCAATTCATGCTTTTACTCTTTATTGATTAAAGATTTAGAGGAAACTTAACAAAATTCATTCAATGAGGGATTTTTCAATAACTGGCCTCCTAGAGCGCCAAAACAAGGTCCCCTATATAAGTTCTTTATTTTTTTAAACAACACCATCCTTTCTAATCCTAAGTCAATCCAACATGTTTTAATGTTTGTAACATTCTCGGCATTAACACCTCAACATACATCATTTGTATACATTACCTTTGGTTAATGCATATAGAGATCACGTCATACCAATCAAATATAGCATATTAATGCTTAACAACTCATCAAACTATAGCATATCAATGCTTAACTATTCATCCAAGTATAACGTACCAATGCTTAACATTTTATTCAATAATAGCATACCAATGTTTATTCAACACTCCAACCATGCAATTTATATCATATTAATCATACATAGCATATCAATGTTCATCACCATTTCAACTACACAAATATAACATACCAATACTTATTATCATCATCATATATCATACAACAAGCAATATACACAAGTATTCTATTCATGTTCACCAAATTCACCCATCATACAACATGTATCAACATACAACTTATCAAAATAAATTATCGTACAATGACAACTTTCACATAAAATACCACATAGAGCTATAATAAGCCTAACAAGCTCATCCTTGTCTCATATGAAAAGACAATAAGATTATCTACAACTCTTATGAATACCTCAAACATTAATTTTATCATCTACTATACTAAAAATTATAAAATTTGTATCATTTTTTTACTAATCTTGGTAGCTTGACCTTTGCTTACTAAAAAAGTCATAACTCGAGTCTGCAACCTATTTTTTAGGTGATTCCAAAATCATTGAAAAGCTAACATCTAAGGCTACAACTTTCATGCGAACCTCATCAACTATTTTGATTCATACAGGAGCTATCGAGTCAATCACAGTGGTGACAATTTTGTCATTCTCGTGAGAGCTATGTTTTGCTATTACTCATGTTTTTCGACTTTGGCTTGCAAGGATCACGACTGTGAACATTAAGTCATGCTTGTAACCAATGTTGTTCTCAAATTTAGAACATTTTCCAACCTCAGACCATGCTAATCATGACCGTGACCATCGTGTCACGTCTATGATGATCGCCAAACATGAAATTATAAACATGAATCCCTCAACAACTTCTCTAATGAGTTTCAAACCACCCTAAACTCATACATGAACTCCAAAATCAAATCAAAACCATCAAACTCATGCATCCCATCAAAATTATTCTTAACATCATATACAACATGAAAACCAACTCAAATGCCACATGCATGTATTTAACCACAAGATACCAACAACTTTAGATTTTGTGTTCACCTTCCCTGGAAACCCCAACTTCACAACATATAATTCATTTAAATCCAAAAAATCAGTCACACAATTACATGTTTGACGATGATCCAACCACGTGCAATTCAAAATATAATAACAATTAAAGTTCTAAATTCCCTTACCTTGACTCCAAGCCAACTGAGAATGAAGAAAAGGAAGGCTCAAACTCCGAACAACAAAATCTTTGCACCAACTCACTATGATTCTCAACTTCAAGCTTCAAATCCATAGTACAACAATGATCCTCATGCACTAGAGAAATATAGGAAGAAGAATGAAAGATGAAGGTTTTTAGGAACCAAAGTTGTACCACCACCACTCTCAATACTTACAAAAATACTAAACCCCCACAATGTAGTATTATAAATTTTTCATCTTTAAGTGAAATAAATTCATTGTCACATATATTTAGTGAGTGATTTATTTTGATGACAGGAAACATAAAAGATTTCAATGTAAAAAATAAGGTTACAATAAAACAAGAAACAAAACTTGTAATAAATGGTTCTCATATAATTATTACGTCTATTTAGTTAAGTTAATTAACTCTGCCATTTATTAAAAAAAAAACTCATAAAAGATAACTTTAAAAAATGTATATTTCCATATATTTCTTGTGGTATCTTTCAAACATAATTATTACATCTGTTTAGTTAAGTTAATTAATTTTGCACCACAACACATTTATTTAAAAAAAAAAACTCATGAAGGACACATTTTAAAAAATGTATATTTCCATATATTTCTTGCAGTGTCCTCCAAGTGAGTACTCACTAGGGACAATCTTATACATGACGGTTTCTTATGAAGACAACTAATATTCTTGCACCACACTTTTGTAGTAGGATTGGGCAATAAATATTTCTTTGTGGTTTGACAAATGGCTCTCAGATGGCCTTATTTCTTAACATGTAGACCATGTCCACCTGCATGATGTTCACATGCGAGTAAGAGATATTTATAAGAATGTTGCTTGGGACTAGGATCAAGTGTTTACACAAATGTCCCGTTTACTATTGAACAAAACGTAAGCAGTCTTTTGTTGAATTCATCTTCTAATGATGTAATCATTAGGAGCTCTTGACATTAGGTTGTTGTTCAACCAAAACTGCTTATCGATGATTGTTTATAGGGTGTGCCATTTAGAGTTGAACATTTGAAAATGCCTCTTGGATTTAGACTTTAAAAGTTCTTGAAAATATCAGGCACTTCCTTTTTTTGTGTTACATATAGTTCCTTCCTACTAACTTATGTATGATTGAACGACATTTTTCTTTAAATGCTTATTGTGCATGTGTGGCCATTGAAGGAGTTTATCTCCCCGTACTTCATGACTATCACAAGTTTGCACATATTTAGTCTAAGCTAGACCTCACTTGGATATATATATGCACACACACAAAACAATAACAAAAACAATAAATAATAATTTTGATACAATCTTGTTGCTTAGAACTCATGCTAAAGGAGAAGGATGAAATTCTTTTTACTATTATTTGTTGAATGTTGTGGAGAGTCAAGGATGTGGAAATATTTCAACTAGTTTTTTTCCATTTGTTATTTTTTTATTTTATTTTTATTCACATTTGGATACATGAAAATACCATTAAATCAATCATACTAAAAAAATAAAATGTGTAGTTCAAATTTGAGAAAAAAATTGCTCATATATCATCCTCGTGTCATTCTCACGAGTAGAGATACATATTGTGTTCTTTTTTATATGGTCCTAAAAAAATTATACGCTAAGTTTTGAGAATATAAAATAGTTAACAACTATTTAAATATTTAAGTATGTTTTTATGATTTAAATATGTTATGAAACATGTCCTAACTCCTAAGTAAGAAGATGAAGAAAAAAAGTTCGAGTAGAGATACATATTGTGTTCTTTTTTATATGGTCCTAAAAAAATTATACGCTAAGTTTTGAGAATATAAAATAGTTAACAACTATTTAAATATTTAAGTATGTTTTTATGATTTAAATATGTTATGAAACATGTCCTAACTCCTAAGTAAGAAGATGAAGAAAAAAAGTTTTCAATTTTCTAAACCATAATTTTTTTTAACTAATTTTATAATTAAAAATTTGTCCGCAAACAATCATAAAAACTAATTTCTCATCAATTTTTTTACTTTTCGTGAAAGAAAATAGTGAGTATAGGTCCTATCCTAATAAGCTTTTGTATAAATACTTTTTAAAAGAGAAAAATAAAAAAAAATCGACATAATTTTTTTTTATATAAAATGGTTAATGACTTTATTTAAAGATTTTGAATGTTTTTATGATTTAAATATGACATGGAGTATGTCCTAACTCTGAGTAAGAAGATGAAAAAAAAATGTTTTTCAACTTTTTAAATCATTAAAAAAATTTGTTTTAAACTACTCTTGCAATTAAAAATTTGTCCAAAAACATTTATAAAAATTAATTTTTCTTCTAATTTTTTACTTTTTGTGCAAGAAAACAATAAATATAGGTCCTATCCTAATAAATTTCTTTATAAGTATTTTTTAAAAGAGAAAAATAAAAAATATTGATAAAAGTTTTTATATAAACTAAAACCAGCTCATACATAACAGTTATATCTTAAAAATAAAATTTTAAAAAAATTAATAAGAGAAAACTTATATAAATAAATTTATACAAAAACGTAATTTAACTTATAAAAAAATTTAATTTTATTTAATTTTTACTTTTTAGAAGATTTTGTTAAAATTTTATCAAAACAAATTCATAAAAAATTTTATGCATGCATAAAAGATAATACATTTTATTTATAATCATACAATTGATTAAAAATATATAATTTGAATTTTCAAATCATAGAATATATATTACTGCTATCAATTAATTTAAATCAAAATATATACTTATATTATTTTTAAATGTTTGAATCATAAAAATCAGGTCATAATTCCCTTAGCTACTATATTATTTATTATATAATATTAATTCAAATATATATATATATATATATATTATCAATTAATTAAAAATTAATATTATCAATTAATTTTAAAAAAATATTTATATTATTAGTTTGAATGTTTCAAATCATATAAATAATATAATATTTTTAATTACTATAATTATTTATTTATAAATTAAAAATAAAATAAAATTTCAACAAGAGTTATAGAAAAGAAACAAATACGGTTATTCAATGAATGTGGTAAAAACAAGACTTCTTTTATAGATAATAGATAGATTTAGAATATATATATTTTATTGATGCAAGAAATAAAGAAAATAAATTATTGTGATCCAACGGTTCTAAAGAAGAAGAAGGAGACGGCAATTAAGGAAGGGACCGTTGTTATTGATTAAAAAATCCAAATTGGTTTTATCTCTTTGCTGAGACGGTGTACAAGTATAAATATGTATCCCAATTCCCAACTTCAATTGAATTTATTATCTCGTACAAAATCTGATTCAGATTTCTTTTTTATTATTCTCTGTTTTCTCTTTAAAATTAAAAATAAAAAAAGCACGCTCAAAAATACCCAAAAAAGCGCGCGAACTCTCCCGCGCGTCTCCTTTATATTTGCCTCACACATCCCAAATCACACCCTCTCTTTTCCTCTCTTCTCTCACACCACTATGCACCACCCTCCCGCGCTCCCGGCCCCGTCCGCCGGAGATGCCGCCAAGCACGGCAAGAAGCGGGGCAGTTACAACTGCGGCCGCTGCGGCCTCCCCAAGAAGGGCCACACCTGCACCATCAAAACCCCCGCCTCCGCCTCCACCCCCGCCCCTCCCGACTCCTCCCTCTCCGTAGTCTCCGCCCCCTCCTCTGCTCTCCGCCAGCCTCCCTCCAACCTCCGCCGTGCCCTCTCCTTTGACGATCTTGATGACCGCCCCGATCTGCCCCAACCGGACGATAAAGCGGATGCGGATTTGTTTTTCGAGACCGAACCGGATCTGGATCTGGACGTGGGCTCCTGCGGCCTGCCGGCGTGCCTTCTTTGGGAGGTCATGCGCCGGCTGCCGCCCACGGGGCTGCTCTCCGCCGCCAGGGTGTGCAAGGGATGGAGGGACACGGCCAAGAGGCTTTGGAGGGCCGCGGAGGAGTTGAAGCTTAGGGTTCCGGTTAACGTTCCGGTCGGGTTTGTTGCCTCCATGTTGCAGAAGTGCCCTGGGATTGTGAGACTCTCGCTTAGGATGGAAAGGTGGGATCTTTAACCGTGACCTGTGGATTTAATAAAACCGATTGTTTGTAAATTGTTTTCGTGCTTTAATTTTAATACCGATTGCTTTAATAATACGATTTGTTTTTGCAGTGATTTCGATTCGACGATGCTGGCTTGTGTTGCCTTTTCGTGCCCTAATCTTGAGTGTATGGAGATCTTGACTTTTAATTCTGCAACCATTCGAATCAATGGGTATTACTTCTCATCTTTTTGATTTTTGGACATTTTTTGTTGTTTGTGTAGAATATGTTTTTATTTTGTTGAGCTTCTGGTTATCTAATTTGGAATGGTACGATTTTTTATGCAATGTAGATGTTGGTCGTCTTATGCCAGCTGTGATTTAATGATTCCAACTAGTGTTTCAGAATTTAGGTTGTGTTTGATAATTGACATTGTTCTATGGTGGTGAATGTGTGGGTGTTATTATCCTATTGTACTGTATTTTGATGAGGTCTTGATAGCGCACATTGTGATGGGATAGATTGTAACTCTGCCTTTAGTGGCATGGGTGTAGCATTGTTTTGTTCCATTGCAGCTTTATGTTTCAGAAGTAGGTTTTGATCTCCTTTTTGGTAAATTTGATTAATATAATTTGCAATGATTTCTTCTAGATTAGGTGAAAGTCTCTGTTTTGTGATTTATGTTCCATCCCTTGTGTTCGAAACTTGTATCCAACAATAGCTAATATTTGCATATGCAAGTTTAACTAATGAATGCCGCCTTTTGCTGATCAGTTTTATTTGTTTTTCAATTATGAAAATGCAGGGATGAATTAGGCCGTTTTGTTGCTGATAAAAGAAGCCTCAAAAGCCTTAAGATGGAAGGTTGTTCTAACTTGGGGGCTTTTGTTCTCTCTTCGTCTAGTCTTTCTACACTCTGGCTATCAGATCTGCATTCTCTCTCTAAGATGGTAATTACTGTCTTATCTTTTTCCTATGTTATTATGTGATATTATTGATTGCTAAATTGATAGTCCCCGAGCTTGCATTCTGTGCAAAATTTATTTGCTAACAGATGCTTGAAATTGTAGGTATTTAATTGTCCCCAGTTGAAAGAGATATCCTTGGAGTTTTCCTGTCAAGAAAATGATAGTACGGATCTCACAACTATGATTGAAGGTCTGGGAAGAAGTTGTCCTAGATTGCAAAAGATACATATAGCTTCAATGCGCCTTTCTCATGCCTCTGTACTTGCTCTTACAGCTGCTCAGTTGAGGTTTGTCATTTGTCCTTGGCATATTGTTCTCAAATTTTTTCAGTGGTTTCATGTTGAAATTTCTTCTATAGAAATGAAAGTTTGCAATCTGACAGTGCCTTAGAACTTTGTTCCTGCATGAGTTCATTGTTCATTATGTCCGGTGAATGCACCAAATATTTTATAACACCAAATCTCCAA
This sequence comes from Cajanus cajan, assembly GCF_000230855.2. Taxonomy (NCBI): domain Eukaryota; kingdom Viridiplantae; phylum Streptophyta; class Magnoliopsida; order Fabales; family Fabaceae; genus Cajanus; species Cajanus cajan. Next base: position 40,588,437 of record NC_138523.1, read on the forward strand.
TTTTCAACTGCATGTCAAACAGGCTGCAAAAGAAACGAAATTAAGCAAATAACATGACAACCCTTGCATGCACACAGATGTACATATAATTGGGCAACAATCAAATCTTATTATTTTATTCTATTCCCAGCTTTAATATTGTTTATTTTAAATCCTACCGCGATGCCTTTTATATATATCATTTATTTAATTTCAACTTCATTTGATGAGCTTACTAAAGTTTTTTTTAAATACAATTAAGGGGGCTGCGAATGCTTTCTCTTGTTCTCGGATCTGAAATCACTGATGCATCTGTTGCTTCAATTGCCTCAAGTTATCCAAACCTTGAATTGCTTGATCTTAGTGGGTATGTATCTCCCCATTCCTAATAGCAAACAATATTGTTTATTTCTAAGTGTGCATTCATTTTCTTAATTTTGTTGTTTATCTCTTTTAGTAATGATGTATAATGGACACAATTTTGTCACAGATCTGGTGTAACTGACAATGGTCTAGGAATGATTTGCAATGCGTTATCTGAAACACTGTCAAGACTGCTTCTTGCTCTTTGTCCTAACGTGACTTCAAGTAATTGTCTATCACGTATTCAGTTACCCCACAAAACTTTCATGCTGGCTTAAGCTTCTGCTTTCTAATATGCTGTTATGTGATTCAGGTGGTATTCAATTTGCTACATTTCAGTTGCCGCAACTTGAAATTATGGACTGTGGCATGACCATATGTGATCCCAATTTGCAAAATCCAATTGCTGATGGAAACAACGACAAAGGACAGAAAATGTCCGACACTAATCAACACCTTATAAGCCAAAAGCTAATCATCAAACACAGCCATTTAAAAAAACTCAGTTTATGGGGTTGCAGCGGCTTAGATGTAAGTTTCATTAGACTAAATGAACTTTGTGTTATATTTGCAAAGCTTCTAATCTTTTTTATTTTGGTTTTGATTAATATGCAGGCCCTATACTTAAGCTGCTCACAACTCGAGGATCTGAATCTAAATTCTTGTAGTAATTTGCATCCAGGTAGTCATTTCATCAACTTATTTAGTAATATTATCATGTGAAAATTTAATTCAATACATCAATATTTTCTTCAAAATAGTAAGATTTTGATTATTTTCATTTGATGAATTGGTTCAGATCAACTGATGCTCCAGTGCCCCAATTTGAAAAATGTGCACGCATCAGGTTGTGAAGATATGTTAATACGGACCATCCAAAGTCAGGTAACAATTCTCATATAATTTCTTCCATAATAAATTAATGTGGTTTTTGAGATGTGAGCTTATTGAATTGATTTTGAATATGGAGCTTTAGATACTAAAGCTTTGTTCTTAATTTGTATGCAGGTCCGCGATACTTCTGCTGCCATAGAAAACCATTCACCTTCTTCTAAACGTCTACCTGATGGCTCCAAAAGGATTAGGGTTACTCCATTACTCAACGATGAAGTAATATAATACCTCTTTTTGGCTTATATAAAATAATAATTTTTTAACATTTACAACTAGCACAGTTTTCTTAACTCGTGCAAATGTTTTGCTTTATTCTATCAATCATTTTTATTTTGTTTTGATTATTTGCAGGCTCCTCCTGAACCTGAAACAAAACGCAGGAAGATCGACAGACAAATTTGTAATGTGCTTCTGAATTGATAATGTATATGTACGACGTCGTACGTTATTTAAATTCTAAATGCATTATGCCATCTTTAGTTACTGAACAGGTCATAGTTTTTCAAGTTAGGATCTCATATTGGGCCCTATAACTAGCTTTTTATCAGACAGGTGTTCATGTTTAGAATATTATTGTTGTATGATATTTGGATGACTATTTTATTTTTAATAAAAATTAATATTTTCAATTTCTCCAAGTCATTCATTAGGTGCTGATGTGATGGGACAGCCTATAAATTGTATTATTCGTGATATACTATAGTTCCGTTTATATTATATTCATCTTGCATTATTCAATCAGTAGAAATAATCCGCAAAGGAATATTGCTGCTGATAATTTACATGGTTTTGTTGGGCTCATTGTGATTACTTGTAGGATAAGGCATAAGGTTAGAAATAAGGCAAGAAATACAATTTATACTTGCATCATACAACAATAACAAATTTCGGATCTAAAACTTATTTTAAAATAAGGAAAAATCTCATAGTTTTCTCAGATTTGTCACGGACATACTAAGCTATAGTTTCTAGAATTCTTAACTCTGATCATTTCAAACTCTCTGTCTCTGCGAGCAATTTTTTTTACATGGTTAGATTTTTGGCAATATGATTAAGGTACAAATTTTTCTTTGCTTGAGGAACTTTCATCTTTCCCGTTCATGTCTGTTGAAGATTGTGGATTTTAGAAATGCCTTCTATTGTTTTATTTGAAAAGTATCTTTAATAATGCCACTCATCATTATAACTAGGGGTGTCCAAATTGATAAATTGAACTAAATTAAAAGAAAACTAAACTAAATTATAATAAATAGTTCAAAAAACTAAATTGAACTAAAAGAAATTTTGATTAAACTCTCTAGGAGTTTGAATTAAACTATAATATCAACTAAATTAAAATATTATTAACTATAAACTAAATTGAACTACATTAAAAAAACAATTTTAAAATCAACATTTTTAAATTGAGTTATCAAATCATTGATATTAATTATGAATTAAATTTTAAATAGTTTGAAATGTAAAACAAGTATAATATTGATAAAAGTCTACATAATAGATTTTTCATTCATATTTTTTGATCAAATCTTATTAATTTTTAATCAATTTACTGATCTTATTAATTATTAAATAAAATTTTTTGGGTGGGGAGGGGTTGGGATAGTTAGAAGTATGAAGATCCAGGTTCAATCTTCACTGCAACTATCTTTGTAATCTTTCCTATCTTTACCAATAAATAAAAAACTTTAAAAATAATATCTAAATATTACATGTAACTATTTTTTTAAGTTAATACGGTCTTTACAAAATAGTATGAATTTTAAAAAATATTATAAGAATGTATACCGTTACTTTTATAATGTTGTAAACTCAATTGTTAAACTCAATTAAATTATATTATAATTTTTTTATTAAAATAATAATATTTTTTAGCATCAAAAATAAAATTATTTGGATAATAAAGAGAGAAGTTTGTACATATATAATACATTTTTTAAATTTTTATAATAATTATATTAAAAATATTGAAAGAGTAATAATTACAAAAGGTATATAATTTTATTCAATTAATAAATAAAAATTAATTTTTTCTTTTGATCCTGTAAATTAATAAAAAAAATGTGTAGTTGTGCATAATAACACTAAACCACTAGTATACTGACTTAAAAGTGAGCAATAGGCAAAATTGAAAAGTTACGAAAAAGGTATTAATAATAAGAATTTAGTTTTATTAATAGTTTAGTTTAACAAATTACTAATTAGAAAATAACTTTAGATTACTGAGTATAAAATTCATTTTAGTTCAATTTTTATAAAAATAATTTAGTTTTTTATTTTAATTAAATTTAATTATTTATTAGTTTAGTTCTAATTAATTATTTAGAACATTTCTTAATTATAAGTTTTTTTAATAGTTAAAGTGTACTAAACTACTTTTTATAATAGTTTAGTTTTTAAAACTAAACTTCAAATATAGTTTAGTTTAGTTTTTATAAAAAGTTTAGTTTTTTTATAGTTTAGTTTAGTTTAATTTTTACAATTGTTTAGTTTAATATATTTTTTTGAACACCCCTAATTATAACTGACTTAATGGTTAATGGATAAGGATTAGATAATTTATACTTGATGTTAATATTTGATATTATTATTATTGTAATTTTAATAGATAAAAAAATAGTTATTACTTATTAAATTCTTTTCCTCTAATAGCAGAAGTTTGTTGATTAATGTGATTGTGAAGGTGGATAACTTTAGAGGTCACAAGATATCATAATCTGAGATGTTAAAAAAAAACACTTTATCTTGATAGTTTAAATGTTGGTCTTTACTATCAAGCATTTTAATTACATATAAAAAATTGTTTGAAATAGACATGTTTGACCCGAAGAAGCAAGCTCTCCACATATATATTATAAAACTTAATTGAAAGATTAAAATTAAAAAATAAAATTATTATTAAAATTCATAAAGGAAAATAATTATGATAAAATGTTAAAATTTAATTTAAAAATAAAACATAGATAGAAAGATATAAGAGATCAACTAATGATATTCTCGTGAAAGAAAATAGTTAAAAATATACTTATTAAAAAATGATTTCTAAAAATATTTTTGTTTAAGATAGTTATTTTAATTTTGTTATATCTATACTCGTATATAAATGAAATATTACTTTCCTTTTAATCTCAACTTTTTTTTTGTTGTTGAAATTATTATGCCCTTAAATAATAATACAAGTGTAACAAACTTTTTCTCTCTCTTCTAATAATACAATTATTTTTATGATAATGAAAACCCTAAATCTCAACCTTTAATTTAAAATAAATAATTTAAATTAGAAAATTATAATGCGTACCAATTAATTTTGATTTGTTTGATTTAGATTAAACTTACAATTTTTTTTCTTGTAATCTGCACCAAATGAAGCTGATTAACAATAAGTTAGTAGTTAAGTTTGAATTTATTGATTTTCTTAAACTATTCTATTTGAATATAAAATAGTTAAACGTAGTAGAATAATGAGTATTGGGTGAGCTAGTGTCAATGAGTGAGAGGAGGGGTGCTTTGTGTTTGAAAAAAAATAAATATTAATTACTTATTTTTCATTTATACCCTTAATAAGTATTATTTAAAAAATGGTTACTGTATTACATCGTTTCTAGTAAAGCAACTTAATCTTATTATAAAGTGAAGAGAATATGTAATTTCTGGTAGTGCAAGACTAAGTATCATAGCTGAGTGAAAAAATGTTAAATGAGTTTTGTTAATGTTTTACTAATCAATAATACACCCTCCATTCCATATTATTATAAGAAAAAACCTTTCACTCTTTGTTATAATAAGAAAAAAAATTTATATATATATCAAAAAAATTAGTTATCCACATTAAATTTTTTTAATATTATAATATTCTTTTTAAATTATCTTTGTAATAATGACAGCCGAAAGATCATATTAAAGAAAAGATATTTTAAAAAATTATGAGATAAAAATAGTAAAAATTAATTTATATTTTAAAAAAAATATTTATTTTATTTTATTTTTTATAATACACAATCAATAATGAACTACTCATCACGTAGCAAATGCAATTACGAAGAGAGTTCACTCTTAATTGTTGCTGAAAATTAAAAAGCGGTTGAGGATCCATTATGTTAAGGGTGTATTGAATTCATATTCTAAAAGTTCATTTTGTCTTGAAAAAGTATTATAGTATTCTATCATGATTTTTTTTAATAATATAAATAAGTGTCTTAAAGTTACAATACAATACATCCCTCAATTAGTTTAAAATTGAGAATCAGAATAGGAATACTGCTCCCTTTTAAGGTTCACGTTTCATTTGTTATTATCCCATGACCTTGATTTTCACTTAAACTGCATTTTGGAATTTTCTTTGTTCTTCCATCCCTTTTTAGCAATTTTTATAATGATTATTTTGAATTTAACGAGAAATACGAATATGGTACAAAGTTCTATCCGATTGTAACTCCTCATTTTGCATAATAGCGTTAGGGATGGGTAGATAGACCTGAGTCTGCGGACCGGTTCGTAAGTATGTAGATTTCGTGGATAACGAGTCCCTTTTTTTAAATCCGTATGATTATATCTATTTTTTGAGCTTGGCCCGTGAAGTCTGCGGACTTGCCGAATTTAATCTGCGGGTTAGTCCTCGGACTTCACTAATTAATATTTTTAAATATTATGATTTTAATATTAAGTTGTTTATTTAATTTTTTAAATTATAATGATATTAAAATTATGTTTAGTTGATATGTATTTGTCAATTGAATTACTTTTATGACATTTTGATGTTTTTATTATTGAAAGTTTGGTACTATTATTTAAGTATTTGTAATTATTTTTATTTTAATATTTAATATTTTAAACTATTTTAACTATAGATAAATTTTAGTATGATAAAATTTAGCTTATAAATAAAAAATATATATTTTTCTTCTAATTTTATGTATTTTTTATTTTTTAAAAATATATTTTTTTGAACCATTATTTAGGCTCTTGAACCAGTCCATTATCAGCGAATTTTGGCGGGCCGGATACGGACTTAAAAAATAAGTCCATTTATTTTACGGACCAGATTTATCCGACCAACATAAAATGCAGGTTTTATAAACCGAACCTTAAACGGGCCAGACCGGTCCGTATACCCACCACTAAATAGCATGAGGGTACTTTTTTTATTTATATTTTTACTGGTATTTCTCCATGGTTACTTAGAAACTTCAGAATTGGCTCAATAGTGTTTTTTTTGAATCTCAAGTCATACTGATTACTTTTTGTGGCTGAATTTTGCGTGTTAAAAGGTAATATGCAGGGGGAGAAGGCATCTGCATTTAGGTGAAGCAAGTTAATTGTTGGGGCAGTTTATGCCACTATTTGACCATGCTTTTGTTGATATAGTGGAAGATGATATGCCAACATTCAGCTCTTATATTTACACTGTGACGTGACTCAACTCTCACTAGCTTCGGAATTTGTAAACACTTAGCAGAATCTGTATTGTGTACTTGCGCAAAGTAATCATGAAAATTTTGGATGAGACTGCACTTAGCAAATGTGTGAAAAGTAAGATGTCTACAAAATGGGTTAATTTCTTATTAAAATATATTCTTAAATATTATATATAATTTATGTTGTTAATTTTTTTAATAATATTTTTATATAATTAGATAATATTTATTAAATCTTATCAAAATAATATTTTTTTATAATATATTAATAATATTGTTAAGTTTTTATTAATTTTATAAAATAATAATTAATTTTAATTTAAGTATTTTGATCAATTATTATATTTTTATGTTTTCTAAATTCTTAAATTTTTTATAAAATAATGTTGAAAATATTTTTAATTAGTTAACATTAATTATATATCAAATATAAAAATTATTTATTTTAAGTATAATTATATAATTATATATATATATATATATATATTTATGAATAATTCATTTATTCGATGTATATAGATAATAATTAGCGATGAGAAAAATATATATTTTTTATTTGATATGAGACTTTGATTTTTGGAAGCAATTAAAAAGAATAATATTGAGATAAAAATATTATTTATCTGTAATAATAATTTTTTTTAAATATTGTAAAGATTTTTTTTTTATATAAGATTTTAATTTTGAAAATAATTAAAAATAATAATATTGAAATAAAAAAATATTATTTTATTTATGATAATATTTTTCACAAAAATATTAAAAAAACTTATTTAATATATAATAATATTTTAATAAATATAAGAAAAAAATATTGCTAAAAATTACAATATAGCAGTGGATCAAGCTTTCTTTATTTAAATGAAAGCATATCTTATTAGTTTAACTCGCCTAAAATCAAGGGTGAATACACTCTTTTTTTCTCACTTTACTAATTCATATACTGAGGATTCGATTTTGATCAGAAAGGGACAAAAAATTTAAAGCTGGCACTAAAAAGAACGGAAGAGGGCATGCATAACGTCAATTTAAACAGCTGTCTCAGCCATTAATATGGTGGCATGAATTGACTTTGTTGGGTGTATATATATATATGTTTAGATATCATAATAGAAAAATACATGTTTTAATGCAGAAGTGAGTATAACATTTTTTTTTTCTTTTCAATTTCAGATGAGTTCAATTCGATTGATTTTCAAATATATCTGTAACTTGTGAACCCTTGTCTTCAAAATTTCATAAGGCCAAGGTATTAGCTTTATCAATACTGATAATTAAGCTGTAATGAACGAAAAGTCCAGGTGCCGCATTGAAAAATTTGTGGATATAAGATACTTACTATGAGTAAATGCACCAAAATTGAATCTAATTGATGGTATTTTATGCATGTTGGACAACTTTTCTCTAGTAGGCCATTGGAATCAATTTATTTTGTTGTTATGTCATGAAGAGTATTGAAATTATTATTCTTTAAACAAGGATAATACTAGTCTTCGAATTATGTATATGTTACTTAACTCTCCATTATTAGACCAATTTTAATGGTTTAGAATATTGAAATTATTGTGATTAAGCGAGTAAAACAGTAATAATTTTATATTTCGAGCTCTTTCTAAGACACTGGGGCTCTCTTATTTCTTTGCTTCTGTCCAATCTGTATTGTAAATCAGGTTAATTGATTTTCCTTGGTGTTATATTATTTGATTCTTCTGTCTTCTTCCTTTATTTAGGCACGATGGTTAAAGATGACCATTTGCTTGCAGAATATGGATGGATATAACACACCATCTCTATTAGATGAAAAATATTATGTCTTAGTTTAACAGAAGCACATTCTTGTCTAAGTAGAGTCATTAAGTCACCCTTCATTCTTGGTTTCAGAAAAGTCATGATGATAAAAAATGGTTCGTTTATTTGTCAAGAGGGATATAACATTATCGGAGGCCAATTTATGCTTTGTCACCAACTTGAGAGAAATTTCAGGTGGAACTTAGTAATTTACTGAGTTATGAATTAATATATATGATCATGTGGTAAAGAAAAACGACAGGCACAATGTCGAACTTGTAATACGCCAATGATATCAGCGGAACATAATAACTCTAAAGAAAAAAAACTCACGCACAAAGAAAGGAGGAGAAAAAACTGATTTCTTTACTTCATATTTTCATCTCATAACACACACAATACGTGCAGCATATGACCTTTTATAGGCAAATGTTATAACAAGTAAAATAATATAATATTGTATTTAGAAAACTTCATTTGGAAGGAACGAGAAATCCAAATTAGCTTTGTCCTCCACGATGTCAAATTTTGCTACTTTCAATTTCGGATTACTTGTTGAATTCCAAATAATATAATACGTGCAGCCTCTGTTGAATTCCAAATTACTTGTTGCAGCAATTCATAATTAAACGATGCAGCCATTGTGGAATTTTATTAATTCTAAGTTCAAATATTGCGGCTTGATTTAATTTTTTTTTGACATTGCCTCCCTTAAATCAAACTTGTATCATTCCAAGCATTCTTTTTAATTTGTAGAATAATTCAACTTTTAACTGTTTCGTGAAAATATCTGCAACTTGTTCTTCAGTTTGACAATATTCAATTGCTACTTCTTTCTCAGCTACCAGTTCTCGGATTTTATGAAACCGAATATCTATGTACTTGGACCGTCCATGAAATACTGGATTTCTGCATAATGCAATTGCTGACTTGTTATCACAAAATATCACTGTGGGAGTATCTTGTTTCTGATGCATTACTTCAAGCATTTTTCTTAGCCACACAGCTTGGGTTGCACAACTTGCTGCTGCTATATATTCTGCTTCAACAGTTGAGAGCGCCACCACTTGTTGTTTCTTTGATGACCATGATATTGTACCACTTCCAAGATTGAATGCATATCCTGACGTGCTCTTTCTCGTCTCTATATCTCCTGCCCAATCACTATCCGTATATCCAACAAGATTCACATTAATGTCTTTATCATAGAAAATTCCTTCTGTCAGAGTGCCTTTGATGTATCTGAGAATTCTTTTAGCTGCTTGCCAATGAGAATCTCGAGGCTTTTCCATGAATCTGCTGAGTAGTCCAACTCCATAGACAATATCTGGCCTGGTTGCAGTTAAATATCTAAGGCTTCCAATCAAACTTTTATAGAGAGTTGGATTAACTTTCTTGCCTTCAATGTCACTTGTCAGCTTCAACTTTTCTTCAACAGGTGTTGAAATTTGCTTTGAATTCTCCATCTTGAACTTCTTCAAAATATCACCTGCAAATTTCTTTTGAGAAATGAAAATTCCATCATCTTGCTGATCAACCTCGATGCCCAGAAAATATGACATTAGACCCAGATCTGTCATTTCAAAACATTTAACCATAGCCTCCTTGAATTCTGCAAACATTTTTGGATTATTGCCAGTAAAAATTAGATAATCAACATAGAGGCACACAATAAGAATATTGTCAGGATCAACAGATTTGATATACAAAGTGTGTTCAAATGGGCATCTCTGAAAACCATTATCCACTAAGTAAGAATCAATCTTCTTATACCACGCCCTGGGTGCCTACTTCAAACCATACAATGCCTTCTTCAATATATAGACTTTATCTTCTTTTCCTTTAACTTCATATCCTGCAGGCTGCTCAACATATACTTCTTCTTCCAAAGTGCCATTTAGAAAAGCAGATTTAACATCCATTTGATGAATTTTCCAATTATTTTGAGCTGATAGAGAGATAAGCATACGAATTGTATCTAATCTTGCTACAGGAACAAATACCTCAAAATAATCAATACCTGGCTTTTGTTTATACCCTTTTGCTACCAACCTTGCTTTAAGGCGATCAATTTCTCCACTGGACTTGTACTTAGTTTTGTACACCCACTTTACTCCAATTGGCCTTTTGTCTGCTGGTAAGTCTGTCAGCTCCCATGTTTGATTCTTCTCAATAGCATGAATTTCTTCATCCATTGCTTTTCTCAAATGTTGATTATTTGAAGCTTCTTCAAAAGTTACAGGCTTACAATCTGCAAATAAGGCAAAATTGATAATTTCTTCATCAGATGGGTCATTATCATTACCCACAACATAATCCTCCAATATGGCTGGTAATCTCCTTTGTCTTTGTGGTCTGCTTGATGTTTCTGGCTCATCAGGTGTTGGATCTACATGTCCATTCTCCTCTTCATAGTTTTCTGGGTTTACTGCAGGCTCCTTTTGGGCTTTGAAAGACCAATCCCACATTCCTTCTTCATCAAAGGTCACATCTCTGTTGATAATAACCTTCTTTGTCACTGGATTGTAAAGCTTATATGCCTTTGAGTTGGTGCTGTAACCAATGAAGATGCTCTTCTCTCCTTTGTCATCAAGCTTCTTTCTGAGTTGATCTGGTACATGAGCATATGCTATACACCCAAAAATTCTGAGATGATGGATTGAGGGCTTTCTCCCACTCCAAGCTTCTTCTGGTGTTTTATCACAAATACTCTTTGTTAGACACCTGTTCAAAATATACACAGTAGTAGAAACTACTTCTGCCCAGAATTCTCTAGGCATTTGTTTTGCCTTTAGCATGCATCTCACCATATCCATGATTGTTCTGTTCTTCCTTTCTGCTACTCCATTTTGTTGAGGAGTGTATCTGGTTGTCATTTGATGCTGAATTCCATGGTGGTCAAAGAAATCTGCACAAGCAAGATATTCTTGGCCTCTATCTGTCCTTAATGCTTTAATCTTATAGCCACTCTGTTTCTCCACAAATGCCTTAAATAACTTAAAGGCATCACAAGCTTCTGATTTCTGTTTCAAAAAATATACACAAGCTTTTCTGCTAAAGTCATCAATAAAAGTAATGAAATACCTGTTACCGCCATATGTTGGTATCTCAACTATGCATAAATCTGAATGAACTATCTCTAATAGCTTCTTCGCCCTCCAAGATACTCCAGTTGGGAATGACTCTTGTCGCAACCGAAATCGCGACGGGACGGCGAAAAATAAATTAAAAAAAGAAGAGTCGCCACCAATATTGTTTTTTACAGAAAAACATTGGAAAAACCATAATATACAAAATAGTCTACGAAAACCAAATTTTTGAGTTCGAGAGTCGATTACGTGTGAGGAAGGTATTAGCACCTCACAACGTTCGTCCTAAGACTATTACCTTTAATTAATTAAACTAATTATTTATAATTTATAAAATATTTATCTCACTAAAATGATCAAATATATTTTATTTAACTAAACTATTATTGTATATATATAAAAAACAAAGGTTAAAATTATTATTGTTATATAAAAAGGAAAATAATATATTTTTTATTTTTTTGACTCGACAAGATTTATTTCTTGTTCCTACGTATCTTCATGTATAATGAAGAATCAGAGTCACGTAGTTCTTTGGTAAAAAATATTTGTGTGTTGATATTTTAAATTAAATTTTATTTTTGTTAAATATAGGATTCTCGAACTGTCTCAGCTCATTCACCCTAAAAATATAAAATTGACTAAGGTGCACATCAAAGTCAATTCAATAAAATATTTAATTTTAATTATAATTATTGTTATAGATATTATTATCTTAAAAGATTTTTGGTGGGATATTTTGTTTTCGGAGAAAAAATTTAAAGATATCAAGTTGTCACAACTTGTATTTTAAATTCAAAAGTTAAAAAGATGTCACATCTAATTAACCATTTCTCCAATAAAATTTTAGTACAATATTTCAAATATTTATATTGGATACTCTAACACTTATATTTTGATACTTAACCAATTTTTGAATTTAAATAAGGACTTTAAGATGACAAGTCGTCACGACTTAAACCTTTAAACTCTAGAATCAAGAGAATATTACATTCAAAAAATATTTTTTTAATATGATAAATATTAATAATATTATTATTATTATTACTATTATTATTATTACTGTAGGATCTGTGAACTGTCACAATTCACATGTCCTGTAGGATGGAGCCAACTAAAGTGTACTCCTTGGCTAATTCTTTTTATAAAGTGGTTTGAGACGCTTTAAAGTCCTTGAGAGAAGTTTTAGAACTATCAAATTATCACAGTTTGTGCTTCCGAGTTTATAGGATTAAATAAATGTTTCATCTAATTAATTCACTCCCTTTAAAACAAAATGTTAAAAAAAGTCTTCTCCTTTTACTGTGAATAAAAATATTGTTTTCATGATCTAATCTAGATTAACGATTATGAAATATTTCATTTTTAGGAAAAAACTTAGAACTACAAAGTTGTCACAACTTGTGTCCTGAGACTTCGAAATCAAGAAGACGTCACGTCTAATTAATTTCTTAATAAAATAAATTTGAACGATGATTAAGCATATTATAAAAAGGTAATTTAAAAATGATTAAATAAACATCTCATAGGAAAATATGGATTACCTAAAACTTAATCTATAGTGTTATTTATCTTTCTTTCTTTTATTTTTAATATTACCTCATTAGTTTAGTGTATATTCTTATTTCTTATTTATGATTAAGTATGTATAGGCTTTAGACATAATTCTTACAACATACACAACAGTAAAGGTAATATATCCAACTTAAAAGTAAAAAACATGTTTAAAAACAATGAATAAATTAAATAAAATGAATGAAAATGGATGGGAGTTACGTGCAACAACAGTGACCATGGGAAAAGCTTCAGGTATGATTTCTTTACTTTTCATTTTATATATATCTTTAGAAAGTGACTTTTAAAACAAAACGTGGGAAACTATTTGCCTTCATTGTATATATATATTTCCGAAAGGTGACCAACGTGAGTGCATGAATGACATGAAGTGACTAATACTTTTTGACATGGTGACTTCTTGTGGGGCTTCCGTATGCAAGTTAATAATGACCAAGCTGAACAAATAAATGAAGGGACACAGTGAAGAGGTTGAAAAAAAATGATTTACCTTACCACTTCTTTCTTTTACGGATCCCTTCTTCCTCCTTCTGCTTCCAAACCTCTCTTCCTCGTGCTACCGTTTTTCTTCTTCTCTTCTTCGCCTCCTTTTCAAAAGGAACGGACCCCCTCTATATATTGTTCTCTTTTTTTCATCCCTGAATTCCTCTTTTTTCTTTCACTTCTATTGAGGATTTTTTTTCAATCAAAAGGGAAAAGCCGCAGGGGCAGCATAAATAGCCTTTTAGGAGAACAGGACTTGCACTACCTTGTATGAGAATAGGAGGAACGTAGGGGGTGTAAGAGAAAGTCTCTGTTTCTCAAACTTAAAATGATGCCTCCTAATTCTTTTACATGGTTTTATTTTCTGACTCCTTTATACATTGTTTGATTTTTTATTTCTTTCTATTTTTGTTATTTTATTTTGTATTATATATTAGAAGGAAAAAGTTCTGATTAATCACTTTATACATATATTGTTCATTTATCTATGAATAATTGATTTGGAGATATTTTTGTGAAAGAGATTATTAGGAAAATCGATGGAACAAAATTGGTGTTTACAACTCTCTATGCTTCTTTCCAATCTCACACGTCTCACAAATACCATTAGGAATATTCACAATAGGCAAGCCAGAAACATATTCTTTTCTTGACAAATAATTTAATCCAGAGAAGTGAAAGTGTCCAAAGCGCATATGCCACAACCAATCATCATTGGGAATAATAGAACTCAAACAAGAAAACTTTTCATGACAAATCTTCAAAGGAAATAAGCGATTCGGGGTCATTTTTACCTTAGCTATAAATCTTCCACTTTTGTCTATCAACGTGCAGTATCCATGATGAATCTGCATGTTGTAACCTTTCTTTGATAGTTGTCCCATACTCAACAGGTTATGATGAAGACCAGAAGCATAGAAAACATCAGAGATGAAATTTTGAGAACCGTCCTTCAATCTAATTGCAACTCGACCTTTTCCCAAAATCGGAATGTTAGAATTATTTCCGAATTTCACAGTAGGTTTTACTGTTTCATCTAGTGATAAGAATAACTCCTTTTTCCCACACATGTGGTTGCTGCAGCCAGTATCTAGGTACCAAATATCTACACCGCCTGAAAAATTATTTGCTACTAGAAGTAAGGTTTGTGGATTATCAGAACTCTCACCAGTATGCTTATATTGATTTTCTGCTATATTTGCTTGTTGTTTGAATCTACAATCTGCAGCTCTGTGCCCGAACTTTCCACAGTGGTAGCAATTGAAATTTGTCCTTTCCTGGTTGGTGAAGCTGCCTCTTCCTTGTCCACGGTTGATAGATCTGACATTGTGTCCACCTCTTCCTTGATTAGGTGGTCTGAAATTGTTGTCTCTCCATTGTTGATTAAAATTACAACGACCTCTTCCTCTGAAACTACCATGACCTCTACCTCTGAAATTTATATTTCTTCCTTCTCGACCTCTACTGTCTTCACTTCGGCTGGGTTCTGCTATGTCGGTAAAATTCACCTAACTTTTCAATGCTTCTTCATTTGTTTTTTCAGTTTTCTCTAAGATTCTGCTCACATGGCTTTCAATGCTACCTTGCAATTCTGCAACTGTCATGATGTCTGTGTCATGGGACACAATTATTGTAGTCACCACATGATCAAACTTCATCAGCATGGTGCGTAGAATTTTCTCCACCACCTTGCTTTCAGGAATATCTTCTCCATATACTCTCATTTTGTTGACGAGATCTGTAACTCGTGAAAAATTATTGTTCCACGGATTCATAATTCGACATTTCATATCTTTCATATTCTCTTCGCAAAGATTGCAATTTGGATTTTTGAGCTTTCTCTACACCTTTATATGACAACTTCAAAATATTCCATGCTTCTTTGGCAGTTTTGGCATTTGCAATTTTGCCAAAAATGGAATAATCTACTCCTTGATGAATTTGTGATAGCGCCAACTGGTCCTTCCTTTTAGTTGCATCATCAGCTCCTTGCTGTAAGCCTGGTTCAATAAAGCTCCAAATATTGTGAGCTTTCAAATGTGTGGCCATCAAAGTCTCCAAATAACTAAAATTTAATTTTCCATCTAACTTGGGACCAGACCAAATAATATTGTAATTGGTGGCCATATCTCTCTCTCAAAGATATAACAACTCTATATTTTTTTTAAACAAAGTAAGAACCCTCTTGTTTCTCACTCAAATATATTTTTTCACTCACACTATCACCGGAATCTCTAGCTCTGATACCAATTTGATATCAGTGGAACATAATAACTCTAAAAAAAAAAAAACTCACGTACAAAGAAAGGAGGAGAAAAAACTGATTTCATTACTTCATATTTTCATCTCATAACACACACACAATACGTAAAGCATATGACCTTTTACAGGCAAATGTTATAACAAACAAAATAATATAATATTGTATTTAGAAAACTTTATTTGGAAGGAAGAAGAAATCCAAATTGGCTTTGTCCTGTCAAATTTTGCTATTGGAAGTGCAGCCTCTGTTAAATTCCAAATTCCTTGTTGCAGCAATTCATAATTAAACTATGCAGCTGCATTGTGGAATTTCATTAATTCCAAGTTCAAATATTTAATTTTTTTCTGACAGCCAAGAATAATCAAGTGATTTGGATTCATGTCGGTTAATATCTAAAGAAAGTAACTAAAATCAGTTCACAAAAAGGTTGGAAAAAGACTATACATCCTAATAGCCAACTAAAATTAGTTTACGTACAGAAAATGATATTAGAGGTTTTGTTGGTTTGACTTCTCTCCTTCATTGCACTGATGCTGATTGGCTTGGTGGAGGGGTTTAGGATGTGTTTGAATTGATGTAACTAGTTGTGTTTACTGTTTAAATTCGACTTGCTCTTTTATATTTTTAAATAAATTTAATTTTGTCCTCCATATTTTCTAAAATAAAATAGAGATAGCTGATTTTAAACTATGCCTAAATTAGTTCTAAAAGTTTAAAGTAGAACACGAGATAAGGAATAATTCCCCGTGTGCAAGAAACATGCCCTCGTGTGTTCCATGAAAAAAGTATAGTACTATATATTATTCTAGTGGTTATTTATTATTATTATTATTATTATTATTATTTTTAATTATGATGTATTTGAGAGTTCTATTTGATACTTAATTTGTTCTTTCTTACCCATTGACCCATTTAAATATACTTAATAATAATTAAATATTAAATTTTAATTAAAATACATAAATATCAAACTATTTACCCTAACAAATTTTGGTATAGTTATTAATTTTTCAAATTAATCATATATTCTGTCTGAATGTTTACTTTTTTATGCATATAAAAATAAAATTTAAATATATTTTAATCTTTTAAATTTAAGATAATTTATTTTTGATTTTTCAAATTTAAAAATCTTTATTTTTACACTTTATAATTTTTATAAAATTTATTTTAATCATTGAGGTTACTAATAATATATTGAAAAATAATATATTAAATACTTATAATATTAATTAGATTTAATATAATATTTTCATTGAAAGAGATATTAGTAGATAAAGTATTTAAACAAATTCTTTAACAATATTATATTTAAATATAAGTTTTAAAATAAAATTTCTTAAAATTATAGAATTAAAAACTAATTTTAAATTTAAAAATTAAAAATAAATTTATTTTAAATTTAAGAATTTAATAATATATTTTGAAAAGTTAAATTAAAATAAATATAATGGCCAACAGTTTCTGTGCGTTATCTTGAGTCATCACATCACATACGTAAAAGGAGAGAAGAAAAAAAAAAACGAAATTCACAAAGTTTACTTCCATTAATAGCTTGGCAAGTTAAAGTGGAGTTGAAAAAGCTTCCGCAAATGGTGAAGCAACAACTGTGGTTGAGAATAACACAGAGGGTATTTCCTTGCACAAACAGACATTGCAAGTAATTTTCAAGACAAATTCTGAAATAATCGAAAATAATTTGCCTTTGGTAATCATATAGAAAATGAAAGCAACAATTTAAGGTTATTAGTATAAGTATATTTTCCGGCAAAGTAATTGTCAGAAGAATATATATCATTGTCATATTAAAGAATCATTAATTCGGTGACAGAGACTCATTATGGTATTAAAGTGTCATTAATTCTGTGACATTGACTCATTAGTAACACTACTGTTTAAGGTCAGAAGAACCTCTCACTCACCCTACCTAAAGGGACGAAAAGAGTTAAATTACATCACGTAATATCAAGACTATTTGTGGTATAAAGAAAATCAAGACTATTTGTTCTTTTTTCATTTTTTTATTATTATTTTTTATATAAAAAAGTTAATAAATGAGAAGAACGTAAATAATTCAAGCGCGTACTTCAACAGTAAGATTAATTTATACTTAAATAAGGTCATGAATTTAAATATTGTGTTGTATATACATGTATAATGAGGAAACCACACTAACAAGTATAATTAATGATATATATATATATGTAAAGGTACCGCATTCAAGTCTGTACCTCACGGTTGGTTCCTAATTTGTTCATTATCATGGGCAAATTAAATTTAACTTTGGTGACTTGTTTGCATATTTTTTTTAAAAAATTAAACACATGGTGGAGAATGTGTCATATCTTTTAAAAACCACCTGTTGAAGTATTAATAAATAGATATCAAAATCTGTAAAAATTCAAACCGCCATCGCTTTTTCTAGATGCTTATGGTTACATTAAAGTATTCAAATAATATTTTTTTTATTTGTTTTTTATTTATTTATTTATTTATAAATAAGTGAGTGATAGCATAACATCATATAATCAGTTTTTCTTATATTATTTTTTACACCAAGACCATTTATATATATACTTATACTAAATAATATGAGCGCATTACAAAAATAAAATAAAATTATCATATAAGAAAATATATTTTAGAATGATATAATATTTATTATTAAAAATTACTTTTATACATACTATATATAATATATAGGTATATTATTAAAAAATATATATAAAAATCATAGTGATATATATATATATATATATTATATTAATTCTCATTTAAAATTAATATTAATATTATATAATTATATGCCTAATAAATTTATACTTATATATATATATATTATATTTATAATAATATTTTTTATAAGATAATATATGTAAAATTTATTGTAATGAAAAGTTTTTGGTGAAATAACTCAAGAATGTAAAAGACTGATATTTGCTTTGATGGGAAAGAGTTTTAGGGTAAGAAAATAGCTAGTGTCCTAATTCAAAAAGTTGAAAAAAAAAACTCAAAATTTAAATAGATTTATAAAAAGAAAATATTTGTTTAACTAGAAGAAAATGAGTAAATTAAGATTTATATCTTCGATTTTTTTACTGGCCTTATTTTATTTCTCTTATTGATCAACCTCTTGAAATTAAAAAAAAAATTTGTTAATAATATTATTCTTCAACTCTACAACTTTTTTTTTCTTCTCTTTTTAATTTTTATTTTATTTTATAGAATTCATAATGCTTTCATATAAAAGTCTTCCCACCACATTATGTTAATATTATTCGTATATGTTTATATATATAAAATCTTAGGTTTAATTTTTGACTACCAGGATGTAAGACATTTTGCATTAAAGTGTATAATTTCTTTTATAATGTATATTATTAACACAATATATAACATTTTAATAACGTATATATATATATATATATATATATATATATATATATATATATATAGTATTTTTTTGGTATTTTTTATACCAATATATTTTTTCTTCACATTGTTATCCAACCAAGATTAAATTCAGAAGATCGACTTTGAGTTACAAAATGAGTGATGTTGATTATACAAAAGATTCTCATAGTAATTTATACATAAGGGAGAGAGAGATAAGAAGAAAGAAGAAAAAGTGGAAATAGACAGATGAGACGATGAAATAAAAGAGAATAATAAAGTAAACTTATATCAATCACAATGAGCATGCATAAATGCTCTTTGAGCATGCACATGATCCTGTCCCCCAATCCATCATGTTTAGGGAACATTTCAAGTACTAGCTACTCGGTTCCAGTCCTAAAACAAAAACTAACGTCCATGCAATACATTTTTAATATTATACAAATAGAAAATTTGATTAATACAAGGAATCAATGATAGCAGAGGAGAATAAAAAAAGGACAACTTGAAAAGTAGAAAACGAAAAATATATAGCTACAACAGACAAGCAAATTATTAAACTTATTATTATGCAAGTACACAACAAGTAAAGAAATAATTAAGAAAGTCTTGCAACATAATTTAGAGTCATTATCGATCGTTTCTGTTCATAGTTTAATGCTTAGACATCTCACAGCTTAATTTGTTTGAAATATATTATATAACAAACCATAATGATACACAGATTAATAACTATATTTTGAACACCCTGCTCTGTCCATCTGTGTCTGCTACAGCTTAACCTTGCTTCAGTTACTAAGTCAACTGGGCATCACTGACGATGGAGCAGGTTATGGACTCGTAATTTCTAGTCTAGCTCCTGTTCTTGCATTTCTCCACGGCTCTTGGTGCTGAGGCACAATAAACAAGTTTAATTTCTTTTCAGATGTGTTTATTTCAATAATTAAAATTTGAACCTTTCTATAGAACATCTATGTTAATTAATCAACTGATAGTGCATATGACTTAATGGAAGGATTAATTATATATACTTGGAATCATGACTAATAATTAAATGTAGTGTTTTTTTTAAGTAAAAAGTAAAAGTATGCAAGTAAATTAAGATACTAACCCAGTCCAATAGCTTCCTTTCCTTTCATGATACGTAAGCGCTTGCATGATTCAACAAACATCCTGGTTTACATAGAATCAATATTGATATTATTAATTACATAATAATTGAGCGGAACTATAAATATATTCTAGGCTATTTCGAAAAAAAGTTATGATTTATCAATGCTATATACATGCGTGTTCAATGTCAAAAACTTAATACTAATTGATATAGCATAATAAAAGGATATACTTATTCTGATGCACATGGACATGATAGAAAAATAAGATAATAACACCGCATTATTTCCTTCGAACATGCATAATTTTTTACGCAAAGTTTCTTGGATAAGGACTCGTTATCGTTGTTTGAAATAACAATGCGATGTGCATATCAACTTCGTGTCTTCTTTTTTCTACTTTTATGTTCCCTGCTCTTTTTCTTTGTAAACTATTACAAGGTCAAATTATTGGAACCAAAATAATTTAGGGTCTTCAAGTGGAGGAATACTTACTCCCATGGGACATCACCGACAAGCATCCAGTCGCCATCCCTGTCTTCATAGGTCGGGACATAGTCGGAGCTGTTCAAAAGATCCATCAACTTGCTCTCATTCATGAAATCCTTGAAGCCTTGGGATTCACAATTTCCTTCAATATATCAACAAGACACCAATAATTAATTAATATCATCGAATAAGCTGCACGATTCAATTTTATATTCACATACACCATTACTTCACTTTCTACGAAACTCAATTTAAGATCCATATCTTTTGGCGGTCAATTATATTAAATGTATGAATGTTATCTCAGTCAGTACTAACACAAAAAGCACGCATATACATAAAATTAACTTGTGGTCGCAAACAAATTATTAATTTGAGTAAAATTTAACTCAATTTCCTTATGGAAGGGCAGTAAACCCCACCAAAAGTGTCAAAACGGATAATAGACATTGACAACACTGATAATATGATTATAAAAAGAAAAATCAACTTGTGGTTAATTAATAAATTACCGATGGTGAAGGAGCTAAACATTTTGCCTAAGGCATCAGAGAGCTCAGGGTAACTCTTGTACATCTTCAAGTCCACTT
This sequence comes from Cajanus cajan, assembly GCF_000230855.2. NCBI lineage: Eukaryota > Viridiplantae > Streptophyta > Magnoliopsida > Fabales > Fabaceae > Cajanus > Cajanus cajan. Next base: position 40,609,869 of record NC_138523.1, read on the forward strand.
TGCGGAGGTATGGTGCTCCATCCATGCTAACTTTCACAAAGCTTGCATTAGGGCTGTTCTTCTCGTTTTCCTCTCCACTGCTCTTTTGGGCTGCAAACATGTTCTTCCTGAAAGACCTCACTGGTGGCCATCCCACCACTTGCGCCCTAACATATTCATTTTATTTTAATTCATTAATATTCGTATAATCACTTCATAATTGGAGGGGTTCGGGATGGAATTGTACTATGAAATTATTAGTAAAATAAATAAATTAATCATGTATATATATAGAGAGAAAATTCATTAGTTTCCTTGAAGAACTAGTTAATTACTCGTTACACATCAAGGCTTAAAATATGGCGAATTGTGTTTCTGTTTATGCAAATCCAATTATCTATTTGTTTCTTTACATATGCAAAAAAGATAAGCATTGATGTATCTGGATTTGCTTAATTGTTTCGCACATCGCATGTTAAAAAGTCTGCAAATGAAGATGTACATATATGTAAGATATATATCATCAAACTAGTAGAATTAGCATAAAAGATTATTGGTATATATTGTCACCAGTATGTAATAGCTAGCCAAACTATTTGAAGGTATGTAGATCGTGTTTCCTGCAATAAACGGTATTCGAGAGCTGAAGGGATCTAGAGTTTTAATATTTTTGTTCTCTCTCTCTCTCTCTTACGAGTCTATTTTACAGTCAGTGTCATTAATTTCTTCTTTATTTCTCACGATCTATCCTTTTGGATTCCATTTCTAACTCTTTCTCATTTGGGCACCCATATTAACCATATATCATTAATATAAAAACTATTATCCTTATGTTTACATGCTTAATTTCATGGAAGATCTCGTGAAACTTAGAAACAGAAAATTAACTAGACCAATTCCCCTTCACTCACGTTTACTCGTAGAATTCATTTGGATACAAATTTAGAAAGATTTTTACGAATTTGTCTACTCAAAAATACTTTGAAAGTGTATCTAAACATGCTTATATATGCATGCTACTATGCTAGTATTCAAATATTTTCAACTACTTACTTAGCAGGAGGCTTGGCGGGATCGGGAAGCAAAAGGGTCTTCTCCTTAGGCGAAGTCTCACGTGGATCTGCTCCATCAGCAGTAGCAGATTCCTTTGGAGAGAGGTTAAGCATCAAATCAACGGTGGTTTTTTGGGTCTCAGTTTCAGAGAAACCTCTCTTCCTCACTCCTTCTGGTTCAGTTGTTGCTGAGGCTCCATTTCCAGGGAGTCCTAGCCGGAGCTCAGTTTCCTCAAAGACCATGTTCTTCTCCTTCTTGGGGCCAACTTCCATGAAGTTTCACTCTCCTTCTTTTTCTTTCACTTTATGATCACTCTTTCTCTCTCTAAGCATTCAGGGACTTGGTTGTTTTGTACAATAATAATAGTAGTGGGGTGAGGTATAGGGGCAGGCACGTTATTACGTTAACAGTTGTGTTGTTGGGGGAGGGGAGCCCTTGCTTTTGGGCGAGGTTGGCATTAATAGAAGGATGGATGGGGTGCTTTGTCATTTTAACCAGTCTATGGAGCAATGGGCTTGTGCCACGTGGAGGAATGTGCGACCGAGACCTTTACGACCTTGTTGGGATAGGCAACGACAAGGTCATGTTATCTTCCTATGATTGTTGAGTGGAAGAAGTGGAAGTGGATGCCCACTGCTTCTTGGCTTCTTGCTTATCTCCTTTTTCATTTTTTCTTTTATTATTAGTATTACTCCCTAGGGTTTCCTCATTTCACCAAAACGGTAAATTTACTACTTACCATTTTCTTCCGTTTATCATTCAAACCCAGCTGCTATTTTGATAACTATGATACTGCTACCACTGACTTCATCAATCACTAGAGAATATGATTAGTCATTTTGTGAGAAAAAAATTATTATTTAAAAAAATAAAGTCCAGTACTAGTAAGAAGTTATCATATATATATTTCTACTCTTAATGCAGATGTAGTATTTACTATCTGTCATGAATCCCTTTTTTTTTCTTTCTTGCTATCTTCTACTGCATGCACAGACTTACAAATAGAGACATGTGAGTTAACAACTGTAAATGTTTTTTCTTCTTTGGGGAAAACTAAAATGGAAGGTACTTTATGTATCTTTCGTTGTTCTGACAAGTTTTTGGGATTAAATGTACATGGCATTATGGTATTCTTCGTCGAGCAAAGATCATCGTTGCAGGCTGTGAACTGTGCGTTATTCATCTTTGGATTTAGCAGCAGTTAAATGTTGGTCTGGGGTGCGTCGTAAATCTGGGACCATTCAACCGTGATCCTAATCTCAAGCACTTTACTTCTCAAGTAGATTCCTATATATGCTGATGCTTTGAAAAAATGACTTTCGATTATATATGAATATCTAATTCAGAAATAGATAATGGCTATAACTTTTATGCATCAGTTTTGTGTGTACTGTGTAGTTAATTCTTCTCTCTAGTTAGTAGCTATATACATAACTAATAACAATAAGTCAATGATAAAATACTTTTGGACACGATGCAGGATTTCGTTATAATATTAGCTTTAATTGTCAATTAGAGTATCCATATAGACAGAATTAATACATGTTAAAACAATTTAGATTTCTAGTATTTTGTTCTAGCGATTTGTTATAAATATGTATGTATTTCTGACATGCCTTTTACTTTGGATATGTATTAATGGGTAGGAGTAATTGTCAAACTTAATGCGTTAGTTATTTCTGAAGTTGGACACGTACGCGTATTAGGAACCATGGAGTTGAGATTCATGTTCTGTGGCACAGAAGCAAATCATCTACACAAAATGAAAATCATGCTTTGGGTTGGCGTGGCTAGCCTGTATAGTATCATTTTAAGTACACTTTGTGATTACAACATTTCGACACTATTAATTATGCGTCCATTTGTTAACCTTCCTAATTACAATTGATGTTATCAAAACTAGGAATGAATTATTGCTTTCTTAATAAGTTACTCACATAATTAATTTATAGGCTACAAATTTTAGAATTTACGTTAGTACTTTTATATTGGGATGTGCTAAGTGCTGAAGATGATTCACCAACAGAAATTGTGGGGAGCAAAAGTAGTATATAAGAAGCACATTTAACTACAGCGTGCATATGTACCGGATTAGTGGTATATTGATCAGAGGTGTTGCTTTAGAATTGCACGAGCACAAGTTGACCTTGCCCACATATGGGGCAAACCAAACTGGACCGTGAGAAAAATAAAAGAAACTGAAGATTGTGTCTAAGATTTTCCTAACCTAGCTAATTAGTTACACCCCCGTGTTAGAAACACCAAAATCTTATTTGGTCATGGCTTTGATTTGTGGGATGACTGTGATCCTCATTAATACAATTTCAGGGACGAAATCTTCTCAAGGAAAATGATTTATTAATTAATTGAGTCCATTGACATCAAGTAATGAGAATATGAATCACTTTCAAATTTTGAAGATCATAACTACTTGTTGAAGCATCTAATTATACATGCGTATATGAAAGAAAGTTAAAGGAATAAATTTTAACGATATAACTATGAAAGATCAAGAATTAATAAAAAGCTTTTTTTTTTTAAAGCTTACATAATTTTACGTTTTAATGTTAATTATTTATTATGAGATTTAAAGTTAGTTAACAGGGATTGACATATCTGATCAAATCTTTCGCTTATATTGAGACTTGGATTTAATTATCAAATTTTAGTAGATCATGTGAATTTCAATATAATTATCGCTCAAGTTGATGGTTTAGTCTTATAATTGGGGATGTGTTTTTTTCTTAATCTAAAATTTTTACAAAAAGAAAAGAGGTTTAATTAATTTTTATTTCTTAATATTCATTAAGGAAACTCCCTTGTTTAATATATTTTCTTCTAGTATATACAACTATATGTTGAGTGGAGCAAAACAAACTCTCCTATGTAACAAGATGCAAGTTTGAATTTTCACTCATATATTTGGAATAAGGTAAAAATTACTTTATTTTTAAACACTCTGAGTTAGAAAGTTTTTTTTAATATATTTTTTAATTGTAAATGATGAGACACCATCCTTTTAAAATTCTCTATCTAATTATATATCTATCTATCTACAAATCGGTATCTCAAATTCTTTATTTTCATATCCCAATTACTGGTTATACCAAAATGATAATTATCAAAGAGTTTAATTCAGTTAGTTGAGTGACATATATAAGTTGTTGTAATCTCTCATATTGAATTCGATTTTTAAATATAAAAAACTAAAACGGTAACAAACATTTATGTTTTCGGAGATATATTAATTCTCAACTAAAATACTTAGCTTTTCATCCATGATTTGTCTTTTGTGTCACAAATCATTAATTTTAATTAAGTATAATAGTTTCTGGCCGCTTATCATTTAATAATTTAGAGTATATGTAATTTTTTTCCCTTCACATTTTAGGCACACCATAGCTATTTTATAATATGAGCATATTCTGCCAAAATGTACATACATAGTTACATACATCCAAGTAATATACAAATATGATAAAATAATCTATTTATAGTTTTCTCGCTCATTGGCATATTTTTGTAATTTTCTCATAATCCAAGAGCATTTTGTTTGAATGGCTTTTGGCCTCTTTAATACGTTGTTGTATATTTTTTATAAGGTTATGATCACCTTTAGTTATCATGCAAAAGCTAGGGTGTGGTCCTCCAGTATTTGGATGGGTAAAAAGGAAGAGGTTGAAGTTATTGGTTTAGCAAGGGTAAAATGAAGTGTACATGGACCACTTTTGTTGAAGACGAATTTCACATATGCATGGTAGGTCATGCATCCGTTAAAAATGAAATAACATTAACATCAGGAGAAGAGAATAACGATTGAGCATTGAAGATAGGTACCAAAAATGATGTAGCAGCTTATTTCCCTAATGTGGTATTGAGAGGTAAGTGGGACCCAAGGGTAACAGAGCCATGTGGTAAGATTCATTGGCTAGAGGTCGATATGAAGTGTGAGGGCCCACAAAAGAGCCCATGTGAGTTTGTTGGCCGTATGTACCCTTAAGGGTCAAACCCTATCCCATGTGCGCCGCTGCAGGGCACCCCACTCACCTCCCCTTCAATCCCCACTCAACAGACACCCTCTCTTCTATATCTATTATTCTTTTTTTTTATACTTTTTTTTTCTTTTTAAATTTAATTTCTTATCACGAAATAGTTGATACTAGACTCAAATACTTTAAAAAAATTTCAATTTAAATTTTGCAAATATGGTAAAAAATGTAATTAAGAAAAAAAGTTATACTAAAAACGGTTAATTAGATTTTAAAAAATTAATACATATTTTGTGTTAATAACATGATTATTAAAACTATATTTATAAATTTTAAATAAATAAATATAATTTCAAAGATTAAATTTTTATTACATGATTAAGGGATATGGTTTCCTATCAACTATCACACACTTATTATTTTATCTATATGAACATAAGTTTTACATTACTATTTACTATTTAGATGTCACTAAGGCCCAAAAGTCAACCGTCAACAATGAAGGAGAACAATGATTCCTTGAAACGGGGCAAAAATAAATCATACTTTTTGTGAAACCTTTCCCTGCATTCTCTCCCTTATTTATTAGTATGAATATAATCATATCCCTTAAATATTCCTCCAATATGACGATGAGCATATTCCTTGAGCAACAAGGCTGATTGGAGAGGGAGGTGGAAAGACACAGAAAGAGATCATATAACCAATGATGATTTATTTTGCCTTTTGTTGTGATGAAAATAATTGCTCAATGATTATTGATCTTAGTTAGATATTGCTAATTTATTTATTCACAGGATGGTGGTTTAAACATTAAACACTAAAAAATAGAGGTCAGAGTCTTAGATAGATAGGGAGGGTAGCGTGGAGCAGAAAAACCAAAGACCAGAAAGTGATTAAAAAGTTACATATAACAGATTATTGGTGGTGGCAAAGAGAGAGCTCGTGATCTTTCTAAGCTAACAACATCTACTTATATAGAACTAACTAGCTTTTCCAAGGTTAAAAAGTTTGGTTCCTTTACTTATTCTGAATGATATCTGATATTGCGCTTTCGTTGAGCTCCATGACAAAGTTCAAATTCGGTTCCATCGTTACCAAAAGTGTAGACACAGCGATAAAGTTTCCCCTCTATTCATTATACCATCCACCAAATCTAAACAGATATAACCATGTTCCTTAGAATTCCATGGTGTGGTTTTTGTCAATGTTTTAGATACTATTTGTGTCAGCACTGCACATGCCACTGGTTTTGGTACTAGCTAGCCATCCAGGGTCGACTTTAATTTGCAAAAACACAACACAGAATATAGGCACTGCTACGAGAAATTAATTGAGTTCTGTTGTATACCAGCTAGCTAGGCTCATTATTTCACATGCATAACTCACATATATTTGGCTATGCAGACTATAGGTCTAGCATGTTACATATTCTCTTTCATAAACAAAGCCTTAGTCCTTACTTAACCTTACCATTGTCTCTTTGCTAACTTGTGCGACATGCATGTTTCTTTTTATAAATTAAGGGTAACAGAACAACTTTTTCATTTTCGTATATGAGGAGCTTTGATCCACATGTTTTGTCTTTCCCTCTTTGTTTTTGTTATTCATCAGAAAACCAAAAAGAACAAAACAAGACTAAGCCTAACACCGAAATCAACTGTATGCAAAGAGACTTGTACTAAGCTCAAGAGCCTCCCAACCAGAATCGCTTCTCGCACCTCTCTTAGCTATACATGTCATCATTTAACTTGAGATACATATATGTTAAAATAAAAATAAAAATAAAGAATAAGTTGTGTAGAAAATTAAGTTATATAAGAAGGTAGAAAACACTTGCTAGAAATTCAGTGCAGTGATTTAATATTAATGGTGCAAATTGGAGTCCTGCACAAATTGGATTCTCTTGTAGTTTGAGCTTCTTACGGGACGTACCCAACTTTTTTGTTTTTGGCATAAACGACAGAAAGAAGATTTAAAACATTATAGTTTATCAAAAGAGTGTTTAAGAGAGTGGAAATTGCTCCGATACCCTCCATCGTTCCAAATTTCTCCACCATTAATATATAGTATTAGTGGATAAGAAACCATCAAAATATTGAAAAAAGTTTGGCACCTTTTGATCCTTTGGAGAAACACATAGCATTCAGGTTCACGGGGTTTCTCACTTGCGCCATTGCTCGCCAATGAGATTATATATAAGTAAAAGAAATAGGATAAAGATGAACCTGTGAAAACAAATGGGTTAATAGAGTAGTGAATTGAATACTTTATTTTTTTTTTCGCAAAAGCAAAGTTTATTCCCTTTTCAAAGAAAAAAAAATGTTTTCAAGTAAAGTTGAAGAACAATGGTAACAACCCTCTTTCTAACAATCAAGTTATGAAAATATTTGTTGAAGTAATTGATGAAAAATTAAAGAATGCTCTAAACCTCAAACTGATGCATATGTCTCTTGATATCATGCAATGAAAATTAGTATGACCAAATTAACAATGTAATAACAAAAGCCCAATGAATCAAAATAAATGAAAAATATCATATTGCTTATAATCTTGATGAATTCATGACCAATGCATTATTTTAGTTAAACATATTTTAATTTTGAAAATTAAATTTAAAAGCTAAAAGTAAAAACTTGCAACTAACCCGAACCAGTCCTTAAAGTTTAGAGAAGTTGTATAGTGAATTTATCCTAATTCTTTCTTAACTCAACAAATGAAGAGTGATGTCCCAACTAGATCCGTCAAAGTGGGTCAGGACCTGTGGGCCAATCCAGCCTACCTTGAAAATGAGCCGGGTCGGGCCAAAAAAATTGAAGTTTTATAGTAGCTAGGTGGATATATCTCAACTCGGCCTACTTTGACCCAGCCCACCCAGGCTGAACCCGTGGTGGGCCGGGTAGCCCACCAACCCACCATTTTTTTTTTGTAATAAAAATTTAAGTATGATTTGTAGTTAATTTTGTATGATGGGATATTGAAAATTTTTATTTTAGACTTTTATCATGATTTATATTTAATTTTTTATGGTGAGTTATGACTTATGACTATTAATGATGCTAATTTTATGACTATTATGTTAATTTATAATTAATTTAAAATTTTGAATTTCGTTGATAACTTTTTTTTTTAATTTTTGGTGGGCTGGTGGGCTGGCCCGTATAACCTACCAACCCGTGGTGGGCCGGGCCGGGCCAAATTTATTTTAAGAAAATCAAAAGTGAGTCGGATTGGGTTGACTCGTTTTTAAAGTGGGACAAGGTGGACTGACCTACATGGGCCAGGTTGACCCGTTTTGACAGCTCTAATCCCAACCATTAATTGAAAATTCCCACTATAAAATTAACTATAGAATCAAAGACACCTCACTTTTGTTACTATGGATGCCGCATCTAAAAATCCTAATGAAAATATTATAAGTGTATTTCGACGAGAAATTTAAATATAATAATTTTTTTTTAATTTCAAATGTCTTAAAAAAATGATTTATTTGGATGAACAATTTATAAAAATTTGAAATCAATATATTTATAAAATTTCTTAAAAGAATAGAGTTTCAAATTTTTCTAAAAGAATAAGAATTTGAAATTCTTCACATTTTTTTTCTTATTTCACCTATATATATATATTTATAACTCTTTCCTATCTCTTAATTATTGAATATTCAAAAAAAAATATTTTTAAAATATTAAATATTATATAATATTAATTTTTAAAATTATTAATTATTTAAAAGCTAATTAATATTTATTTTTATAAAATTTAATCTTAAAATCTCAATGTGTATCTTTTTTATCTATCAGAATTATAATAATAACATTAGAATTCGAATCTAAAATCTTGTGTATTCTACTTCAATTCCTACCACTAATCTCAAAATGTATATCTATCTATATATATATATAACAAATTTTATTCATAATAAAATTCAAATTATCATATTCATACTAAGAATTTAAAATTAAAAAATTTAAGTTAACTTATTTAAATAAAACATTTAAATACTTATAAAAATTAAAATTATTAAAGTAATTCAAATTTAAAAATTTAAAATTTTTTAAAATTTCTCCTCCAAGTACATTATAAGAGTAATTTCACTATAAGAAAAGGGTTATTAATTAGCGCCAAAAGTCATTTACATAACATAATGTCGTCGGTAACAAATTTTTTTTTGGCAAATTATTGGCAGAGACATCTCAGTTGAAAATGGACGTGTTGGTAACTTCTTTTCACAATCAAATGAAGAAATCGTTGTCACTACAATACCAACAGCCAACAACCATACTGCAGGCCATCTTCTCTCTTAAAGTAGAATAATTATCTTAAAAAAAAAACATTTTTTTATTAGTTATCGGTGTAATTTTTTTGAGTTATTACTCAATAAAAATGTTTTTAAGAATTTTCTTGATATATGCTTTTAAAAAAATTTCTTAACCTCTTATTTTAATATATTTTTTTATGTTTATATATAAATTAAATTACAATATTTTTTAAATAAATTACTAATAGTTAAAAATAACTGTGTACCGCAATATAATTTATTTATTATAAATATAAAATATCACAATACTAATGTATCATTCTACAGAAAAATAATTGGAGATTCCGAAGAAGTAATGTATTCATGACCTTAGGAACAAAAATTGAACATTAATTGATTCATATTATTCTTCTAAGTTTTATTGAAACATATATACAAATAAAATGAGAAGTTTACGTATCAAAAGTTTTTTTTTCCCGTAGTTTAGAGCATGATCAATTGGACTATCTTGAGTTTATTATATGTTGTGAAAAATATTTAAAAAATCATGTAAACACCCATTAAAGAGCTATGAGATTTCTCTAACCAATTTTTTTCACAAGCTGGTTATTTCCAAAAGCAAAGGGAAGAAGTGATTCGAGTATTACACGAGTTTAAAGATTTCTTCGTTTGAGATTATGATGAAATGCCTGGTTTGGATCGAGGGTTGGTAGAACATAGATTGCCAACAATCCCTGGGAAGAAGCTAGTAAAACAAAATCCTCGAAGATTTGTCCCAGAAGTGATCGACAAGATTAAGGAAGAAATTGAGAGGTTGTTGAAAGCTAAGTTTATTAGGACCTCAAGATATGCGGAGTGAATATCGAATGTTGTGTCCGTTATAAAGAAAAACGAAAAACTCAGGGTATGTATTGACTTTCGAGATCTTAATACAACTACCCCCAAAGATGAATACCCTATGCCTATCGCTAAGACAATGATAGACGCAACTGCAAGTAACGAAATTATAAGTTTAATAAATGGTTATTCTGGATATAATCAAATTTACATTGTAGCTAATGATATATCGAAAACTGCTTTTCGATGTCCAGGAGCTTTAGGTGTGTATGAATGGGTGATGATGCCATTTGGATTAAAAAATGTAGGTGCCACATACCAAAGGGCAATGAATTTAATATTTCATGATTTGATAGGTAAGTTTGTGCAAGTATACATTGATGATATAATTGTTGGGTCGAAACAAAAGGAGGAACATTTGTGCCATTTAAAATTATCTTTCGAGAGAATGAGGAAACATGGTCTAAAAATGAATCCACTAAAATGTGCTTTTGGTGTCACAGCAGGAGAGTTTTTGGGATTTATCGTGCATCAAAAAGGGATCGAAGTGGATAAGAACAAAACTAAGGCCATCATAGAAACTAGGTCTCCATCGAACAAGAAAGAACTTCAATCTCTCCTAGGTAAAATAAATTTTCTTAGAAGATTTATCTCGAATTTATCTGGCAAACCTAAAGTGTTTTCTCCATTATTACGTTTGAAAAAGGAGGAGGAATTTCGATGGGAAGAAGAGTACCAGAAAACATTCGAGGAAATCAAAGCTTATTTGGCTCATCCTCCAGTGATAGCATCACCCTCTAAAGGAAGACAGTTGAAATTGTATGTTTCAGCCAACGATTTGACTATTGCAGGCATGCTGGCGTAGGATGATAATAATGGCATCGAAAGAGTAATTTATTATCTAAGTAGAATGTTGGTCGGAGCAGAGATTAGATATACTCCTTTAGAGAAATTATGTTTAAGTTTATATTGTGCTTGTAAAAAGTTGAAGTACTATCTTAGACCTTTTGATGTATTGGTATTTTGTCGAAGTAATGTCATTAAGTATATGTTGGGTAAACCTGTATTGCATTTGAATTGGAAAATGGGCACTTGCATTAACTGAATATTCACTAACTTTTGTTCCTCTTAAATCCACTAAGGGACAAGTAATTGCAGATTTTCTTGTAGATCACTCGAGATTAACTGAACAAGTGAATTACCTAAAAACGAAACCTTGGGAATTATTTTTCGATGGCTCGAAACATGAGTTAGGAGTTGGGATACGCTTGTTAATCATTTCCCTTGAAGGAATTCCGACCAAATTATCACTAAAAGCAAATAAAGGGTACTCGAATAATGAAATGGAATACCAAGCACTCATTGCTGGATTGGAAATCCTTAAGGAATTAGGAGCTAAGAACATAGTAGTTCGAGGAGATTCTCAACTTGTCATTAAACAATTAACTCAGGAGTATAAATGTTCAAATAAAAAACTGGTCGAATGAAAAGCTGGAGCCATTGAGTTACTAAACACGTTTGATAAGGTTGAGTTAGAACACATTTCTCAAAATGCAAACACAATCACAAATGAACTGGCTCAAATCGCATCAGGGTATAAAATGAGTAAGGGATGTCTCGAATCTTTGATCCATACAGAAAACGAGTTAATAGGTAACTTGGAAGACTTCATGATTAACACCTCAAGCAGCGTTCAAGATTGGAGGAGAGAGTTGATTGAGTACCTTCAAAATCTGAATTTGAAAGTCGAAACAAAGATCAGATTCCAAGCCCTTAATTACGTCATGCTAAATAACAAATTATACAAGAGAGGTTTCGATGGAATTCTATTTAAATGCCTCGGGAATCATGAAAGTTATATAGCTATGGCAGAAGTACATGAAGGTATTTGTGGGGCACATCAAGCAGGTGAAAAAATGAGGTGGATTTTGTCGAGAAAAGGATATTATTGGCCAAATATGATTAAGGATTGTATCGAATTCGCTAAAAATTGTGAAAAATGTCAGAAACATGGACCAATACAAAGGGTACCAGTGAGTGAGTTACATTCGATCATTAAACCTTGGCCATTTCGAGGTTGGGCTCTCGATATAATAGGACAGATTCATCTACCTTCCTCGAAAAATCACAGATATATAATAGTTGCTATAGATTACTTTACAAAATGGGTAGAGGCAATTCCTTTGAAAGAAGTTGATCAAAAAGACATAATTGATTTTGTCAATGATCATATCATAACAAGGTTTGGAATTCCCCAAATAATTACTACAGATCAGGGCACAGTTTTTACAGGTCGAAAAGTTACTCAATATGCTCAATCGAGAGGGATTAAGTTAGTAACTTCGACACCGTATTATGTACAAGCAAATGGACAAGTCGAAACTGCTAATAAATTATCAATTTAATCAAGAAACACATTTCAAGCAAGGCTCGAAATTGGCATGAAACACTCGTCCATGTGTTGTGGGCTTATAGAAATTTGCCAAGAGATGCTACAAGAACTACACCATACAAATTGGTGTATGGACATGAAGCCATTTTTCCTATAGATATTAATTTATAATCAATTCACATAAAAAAACAAAACGATTTGCCTATCGAAGATTATTGGAATCTAATGTATGATGCGTTGGTATCTTTAGAGGAAGGGAGGTTGATGACATTACAACATCTCGTCCAGCAAAAAGAAAGAGTCGAGAAAACATACAACAAGAGAATCAAAACACGCAGTTTTCAAGTTGGAGATCTAGTGTTAAAAGCAATTTTTCCCATAGATAAAAAATCTTGACATTTAGGCAAATGGTCTTATAATTGGGAAGGCCCATTCATGGTCAATCAAGTATACTCGAAAAATGCGTATGTAATTAAAGCAGTAAATTCAAATTCAGCAAGCAAGGTAATTAATGGTAAATACTTGAAATATTTCCATGAAAGATCAGAGTACTGAAACAAACATAAAAAATAACATAAAAGAAATCGAAATTGATGTTCTAAAATTTAATTAATATTACAGAACTTGGATTTGAAATTCTTGAAGGCCTGATAAGCTTCATTTTAACTCTGCCTTCGAGAAGCGCATTGAGCTTCTAGACGTTTCTTATGCTCTAGGGTCTTGGAGAGTCTCGAAGAGATCTCCTTGCCTTCATCTTTGAGACTTTTTTGGCGTTGAACGACTTCTTGACTTTGAGCCTTCAAAGCAGCTTGTTTTGATCGAAGGTTATTAAGTTCTTGTTGTAAAGCCTCAATAGACCTCTCAGTATCAGCTTCCTCTTGTTGCAACTTCTTTAAAGCAGGAATCATCTCTTCAATGGATTTTCTAATTGAAAGTAACTCTTGCCTAAGATGTTCAAGCTTGGCATGGTCACCTTCGATTCCTACCTCAATATGGGCCACCTCTTGAAAAGTTTTGACCTATTTGGCTCGAAGATCATAAGCAAGAGTGAAATGTTTGATGAACTCTTGGAGTTAGAGATGAATTTATGGAGGAAGATCTAGATACGCAAGTAGGTCATCCACCATTTGCTCGACCTTAGTCTTGAATTCAGGGACAAGAAACGCCTGGTCAAGGTCCTCGACATAAGCTTTGGACCGAAAAGATTCGACCAAAGGTTGGAAATTGGCAACTGACTCAGGAGTTTTTTTCTGAAAAAGATGTGCCGCTTGTCTAATTCTCCAAGACATCAAATATATTGTCAACTTCGATGTCATCATTAAAAAAGCTGACTAAGTCTAAATCAATAGAAGGAATCGAGGCAGTAGGAGGTTTCGAAGATTCGACGCCACCTTGGTTGGATGGTGAGGGAGTAAGAGGCCTTGGAGAATCGGTCGAGTCTACATATAAAAGGAAGCACAGTCATGTTTTTTTTTACATCATCATCATAATCGAAAGTGATTAACAAAGCATAATCAAAAGTGATTAACAAAGAAAAAGGGAGATATACCATGACTAAGACTAATTGGAGGCTTAAGCTCGAAAGATGGAGCTTCATCTTGGGAAGATTGATGATGAGTTTCAACATCTTCAACTGTTTTTAAGAATGCGGCACTTTGATCATCTTGGAAGCAGTTATTCCCGTTAAGGGAATATCGACATTATTCGACTGAGGAGTAATCAATTGAGGAAAGAAAGAGAAGTTAAAAAAAAAAAGAAGTAAAATACAGAAGAAAGATCGATAAAAAGGTCAAACCTTTTGAGGATCCTCAGTCGAAAGAAGGGCATATTTTGAAACGTCTCAAGAGGAGGAGATCTAAATTATCTCAACATCCTATAATCAAAAGATTTTCGATCAGAGAGTGTTTCCTTTTGGAACTCGGATAAATAAAGGGACTAGGAGTAAGGATAAAACTAAATACCTTGGGCACAGACTTCATGGCATCCTTGAGAAGTTTCTTAACCTTTGGCATTGAGGGCGGTTTAGGGATGTGAGTTTGTTTCCCTTTCCCTTTATCGAGTTTTTTCTTTGTCGAGACCTAAAATAAATAAGGGAATGAGAAGAGAAAAATGTTTGCGAAAATGACAAAGCAAATTACTTACAACATTGCCGGTCGTCGAACCCGCCTTTTGTTTCTTCGAGGTCTCGAAACTCTAGAAAAAGAAAAAATACTTAGAAAAGGAGGTATTGAGTAAGTTGATCGAAAGAAAGGGACACTACCTTAGAACGCAGGGAAATCTTATCAGAAACAGTCTTTCTTTTTCGAGTCTTCAATGAAGACCCACCATCACCATCTTCGTCACTTTCCCATTGGGGTGTCTCGTTGACATATTGAGGAACACGTTGAGGAATAACAACTGCATAAGACAAGCAGGGGTCATATAAATACAAGGGGAGAAACAGAGAAATTTTTTACAAGACATTTACCAAGGGGAAGATTGTGATTATTGACCCAACACAAAGGCCACCATTTCTCTCGAGGAAAATCGTACACGGAACATCTCGCATAGGTAACTCGATCTTTTACAGGAATTTCTTTGTGTTCCAAGTAAAAAGGGTTGAGTGTCTTCACCCAATGAGGGTAAGATAAATATTTGACTAAGCCAAAACGAGCATTTGGAAGAGGAGGAATGTTTTTTGGGCAAAATTTTTCAAAATCAGTTTTTTCTCGAGAATTAATAATCTTTTTTGAGCGAATGTTCCTTTGTACCATTCTCGTTAAAGAAACAGAAGCATCAAAATTTGTTCGACCAAGGTTATCGGGTCGATAACAAACTTTAAAAAATTGCTCGAATTTATAAATAATATTACGGTTCTTGTAAGTACCCGGTATTTTTTGTCCATGCGAAGAAATAGGAGAATTAATTAGCTTCTTAAAAAAATCATCGAAGGTGAAATTTTTTTCAACATACTATTCACACCACCAACGAAGAAAACACTTTGAGACTAAAATAGAAGCAGAGAAAGTGCAGGGGGTAAGTCAAAGTTGTTTATCAGGACGTAGAGTAAAATCCAAGACATCCTGATAATCCCCTTTGTCGACACAAATATCAACATCTATACTTTCTTTACGTCGAAGAGGGAGAGGCTTCATCTGGCAGAGGCCAAGTTGTCGAGCAAAAAGCTGAGGTTGGTAAGGGTAAATCCTAACATCTTTTTGTCGCATCCTAGATAAAATTACATCCCACGACAAGAAGCCAAACCACATGTCAACAGAGTCGGGTGAAATATTTACCACTTGATTGTTCTCTCGAAGCCAAGAAGGCCCTGTTAAACTCGAACGAATGAACGGAGCTAAGTCTTTGGTGAAGTCATTAAAACTAAGGAATGCTCAAACATATTTTGAAAAATTCTCAATTGAACGCTTACGCGGAGTAAGAGTAGTTAAACGAGCGCCTTCAAGTTGACATACGAGGAAGAAAGAGGAAGTCAATAGAAGTTTCTTCTCGAAAATAGCATTGAGCCATAATTGCAGCAACCATAATGGCCCATAAAGATTGCGAGGACCAGACTCACAGAAAAGACTTTCCGACGCTTCATCGAGAGAAGAGTACAAATAGGCCAATAGTAGTTTACTCAAACAAATTTTCTTTTGCAAATGTAGAGCTTGAAGAGATGGAGTGCAGAAAACACAAGCAGAGAGCCAATACATTAGAAAAGCAATATGCTTGGAGGTCGAGACAGGGGTATCCGATTGTCCCATATGGGTGTTGATGAAGGCTAAGTAGGTCTTTTTGTCCCAAGAAATAGAAGTCTCTTTGATCGAAATCTCCTCCTCGAAAGCATCTGGATAAAACCTATCCCCTATAGGCGCCAAACCAGTGATAGATGCAATGTCTAACAAAGTGGGACACACAAAACCACATGGAAACTCGAAAGCTCGATTATTCCAAAAGAAGATAGTAGAGAGAAGCATTTAAGGATCGAAAGCATGCAAATCAAACTTAGAGAGTTGGATGAACTCAGATATACCAGCACCTACCCACACAGAATGCATTGATTTCTCTACGCGCTCTAACCATTGCAAATGCCTATCTTTCATGGGTGGAAACGCTCTAAATATTTTTTGTGGTGTCACTAAACAAGTTCAAGTCTATTGTAGGGGAATAGATGAAAGACAAGGTAGAAGAATCCTCAGGAAGCAATGTGTTACTAAACTTTTTCTTATTCTGACCTATGAAAGGACCCAGAAAAGCATGGGTAGTACCATCTTGAAGAGAGAAGGGAAGAAGTACCTGGGAGTTGAAAATCTTGAGGCTAGCCTCCTCCATGCCCAGAATGGGGACAAATTTCTCATCACCATCTTTCATAGCACAAACCGTAGCATTGGCCATTAGCAGGGGAAAGAATTGTGTAGATGAAGCGAAAGACAATGTAGGAGAAAGAACGGAGGCAGTGGCAGAGGTTAAAGCAGCTGAAGAAGCCATGGCAGCAAGAACCAAAAGAGAAAAACCAGAAGAAGCGCAAGAATGAAGATGGAGCGAAGAAGGAAGAAAGCAACGAAGACTCAAGGGCGCACAATGAAAAAGTGGTAAAAGAAATTTTACCCAAAAATACTCTTAAACAAGTATAAACGGGCCAAGGTAAAGGCCCACATGAGTTAAATCAACCATCAACGTTTCAAATCACAATTCAAATAAATGGATAAGAGCATAGGGAAACGTGAGCAGGCGCCGTCAAAATTTATTAAGAGCAGTAAAATTTTGAATATAATGGTAGCCATATTTAATGCATGTCTGACTAGGGTTCTAGCAAAGATAAATGACTCGAAAGTTAGTCAATGTTGGTCGAAAGAATGAAAGTCATAGGAATTCAATCTTTCATCGCCTTAACATGTGCTTCAAAGACTAAATTCCTAGGGGGGCATTTGTTAGGGTCACTCAAAAAAGGTACTTTTTGAAATCACTCGAAAAGGAGAATGATTGGAGAGGTATCTACCAAAAAGAATATCAGAAACCATAAGCAAGCCTATTCGAGGATTGATCGAAAAATGCAAGAAGGAGTTACTAGAGGTTTTTAAGCAGTTGAGTAGTTACACTAAGGTAGTTACTTAGTCGAAGAAATGAAGAACGTGGGATGAACGGTTGTGAGAGATTACACGTAATTGATGTAGTGGACAGCGGTTGGGCACCCATGATGTACTTGCATAGAATTAACCGCTCTCGAATAATTCTATAAATATGAGAAACATACCCCTTCACTGAGGTCAGAAAAATCATACTTGCACTCTTCAAGCACTCACCGCCTGCGCATATGGCTTTCTTGCATGGACTTGCTGGGTATGGCAAATTCTTGACCATATTTTCTTTCTTTTTCTAGGATTAGTGTAATTTCTTCTTTTAATTCTGTAGTTTGTAGATTGTTTGATTTTAATCTTGTAACTTGATCATTATGCGAATTAGACAATGATTTGTATTGCTAATGTATTTATTGTCCATTCTGTTCACGTAAGTATCTACATGCATGCAAATTATTGATCATCATTCATGAAAATCTGGAAACAAACATTTATTAATCAGTTCTGTCTCATCTATTCCCATTCCTAAGTAAGTTGAACCACTTTACTGTAAAATACCTAAATTGAAACGATTTCGTGCTAGTTCAAATAAAAAGAACTCACAAACAAATTCCACCACAAACAATATTATATTAGAAATGTATTGTAGAGGAGTCGATTCTATGCTAGATAGTGACGAGGAGGAGGAACTGATTGTTTGCTCGGAGGAAGAATTGGCACATGAGCAATTAATGGCTCAATGGAGAAGGATTACGGCAGTTGACGAAAGTTGGAGACGACAATGATCACGACACATTTAGGTCATGTAACATTCGCCCTGTTATTCCTGGACCAGCTGGTTTGGTCCAAGCTGCGATTAAGAATAGGCAGTCTGATAGTCCTTTACCAACACAAAAGTTTTTTTTTCCTAATATTGCTCGAGGTGTCAACATGGTATTCAACACTAACCCGTGGCGTTATGCACTTGATTACGTCAAATCCAGAGGCTATTTTTCTATAATAAGTTGTTCTTCATCAAATTTTTTCACGCAATGAATATAATGCATTCTATGTTTTTATTAACAAAAGGCCTTCTAGAAGTCACACCATTGATCAATATAGACCATAATTTACAAAGAGTTGCAACTTTGTTGGTTTTGTGGACTCTATGACACCAACTCAGAACGGAAATTATACTATTAATTGAAGGTATGATTAGTGATTTTTTGATACATGATAAACAACAATGTATTTAAATAATTTAGTATATTCATTTTAGGACCCAACTGTAACTATTGGTGCAAGCTTACATTACGAGGCAAAACAACACCCGCAATATGGGGAAGACATAATTGTTAGTTGTGTATTAGTTTTGAAACAGGTAATATTTCTTTTATATGTTTATATCAAAAATTAAATAAATGTTGAATTAATTTAGTTGCATAATTGTTCAGATTGTTGTCTTTGCCCCAGCTCGTATCAGTGGTCCTTACTTCTTGAACATAACCAAAAATAATGTACAACGGGTGCATATAGATACTCAAATTTAATTTACAACATTATTAATAACGTATATTAAATAATTAGTATTATATAATTCTTTATTGCATGTTTATTTTAGGTTATTTAGAAGGAAATATGAATTAATAAGGAAATAATAAATGTACTTTAACTTAACCTTGTTTTTTTAATTTACATGTGTATAATTTAATGTTTTATTTCGATTGTAAAATTAAATTTTCAACAACATTAATATTATTATTTGTGCACTTGATTCATTTAAATGTATTTCTACTTATTTGTTTACAATTCCTACAGTATATTTGTGTTATCTTTAAATAATGTAGGGTCCTCTTGGAGTGTCTAACATCGGCCTATAAATATAACATGATGACTATCTTATAAGTTCATAGTCTTGAGAAACAAAAAGGTTGAAGTTCCTCTGTCAACTGACTCAAGTCTGCCTGAGTCAAATCACTGCACCACCTATTATACGGTGCATTACTCAACTCTTGTATCAATCCATTACAAATGGGATATCACATTTTAATAAAAAGCCTTTTTAATTTCCCAATTCCCATCACTGTAAATGTTAATATTATGTAAATTGAATCATTAATAAATCACCGTCACGTTCAACTGAAATTTATCATAATTTAAATTTATTCACTTCGTTGTATGCCATTACAATTAACTAAGATTGTATGCCAATTTTGTCCCTTCTATTAATAAAAATACTCAAATTATCCATCCTTTATGTCTAAAAACACATTAATACCATACAAACCATTATAAAAATTATTGTAAAATTAAAGTAAATATGAGTAAATACAATTATCCTTATCTTCCATAACTCCAAATACAATAGTAGATCCTTCCTTCATATTGTTGATTCTGCAAAACTCAGTCCATCCTCCACTCAAATTGTAGTATAGACTTGATTCACATTCCCAACTTATATTGCATTCAAATATGTTCCCAGTAGGATCAACTAAATCAATATGTTTTGCGCTTTTGCAAATATTATTTACGCAAAATCCAATTGGAAATCTCTGTAAACAAACAAATTAAGTGTAGAATAATCAATATTAAACTATTTTTATAGTATATATATATATATTTATTAATTTCAAGTTGTATTTGAATTACATACCAGAATAGATGTGCTAACATCAACGACATTCATTTGTTTATGCACTTTATGTAAAAACTCAGAATGATGTAGAATGTCTACTACCACCTTATTGCAACTTATAGTACCACTTACAGATTGAGATTGTTTCCCAAGTTTGAAAACCCTCTTTGTCTTTGGATAATTAATTTCATCACCTAATCTATCTTTAACATTCATAAAAAAGAATTTTACATCCAGAAATGTAAGTGTCAGCCAACCACCTCTATGAAGCCCATTAAAAGGACCAATACCTTTTGTCCCTTGAGTCAAATAAACTCGTCCATTTTTTTTTCCTAATAGAAACTTCAAAATTATTTCCCATAGGATCTTCCAGAATAACAACTTCAGTAATGTCATTATAATAATCAAGTGAAAACAACAGCGACAATCTTATTTTTCTCTACATTCAACAATAAAATCACAAAGTTACATACATCAATAAAATCATAAACTTTATTTTCAGATATAATTTTAGACGAATAATATAAAAGACGATGTTTTTACTTACATATGCATCCAACCTCAAAATGCCGATTTTTGATATCTTTCATTGTTTTCATTGCTTCTTCAACATCATAAACACACTTGTCCATTTTGACGAACAAAAGCTACAAACAATAGAAAAGGTTTTCTAGTGACACAAACCCTAACAAACAACACACTTACATGCGTACTTTTTCCCGTATGGTCGTATGTCATAAGCATCTATATAACATTATGAAACAAATATCGAAAAAAAATTTGATAAGGCCCATTATAGGCCATTACGGTACGTAACGTCACTTTATGGGATTTGAATCATAATTCCAAAGTTACCAAACAAAATTTTGTCTTTTCGAATTCATACCGGTTACCAAGGCTGGTTGTAAAATGTGCTGTTGCAACTTCCAGGTTTTATACTTTACCAATACACGTCTTTTCATTGCCAATACTCCTTACTAATACACTTGTCAAAACGCTTTATCCTTTATGCAAACACGTATGAAAACGGGTGTTTTTTCCTTCAACAGGTGTCATAATA
The DNA here is from genome assembly GCF_000230855.2 of Cajanus cajan. Classification (NCBI taxonomy): domain Eukaryota; kingdom Viridiplantae; phylum Streptophyta; class Magnoliopsida; order Fabales; family Fabaceae; genus Cajanus; species Cajanus cajan. The sequence goes on from NC_138523.1 coordinate 40,631,111, forward strand.
ATATTATTATAATTTTTTTAATATAATTTATAACAATTATATTTACACATTTGACATAACATCTTTTTTATTTTTAAATATGTTATTAAACATTAGTATCACTTTTTTTTAATCATATTTACACAACAAATTAATTTTTTATTTTTGTACACATCGTTTCTAATTAAAGAACAAAATTAAAATAATTTCAAATTCAAATATAGGTTATATACAAGGGTATTCAGTATGAATTGTTCAAATACAATTACGCAGTACAACGATGGCGTCAAAAACGATCTCATCACCAACAACTTAGTCATCCTTCACACAACAAACTGACAAATTCCTCCATCAGCCACTCATCGGTCCTACATCACACACAAAATGAAATTACTATTTAATTTTTGTAATAATTCATGTATCATACACTTTATTTATGCCAAAAACAAATTCAATCAAACAATTACATTAACTTACACCATCCACCTTGATTTTTCATCATACTATGTAGGAATTCACATCAACCACCTCTAGAATTAAAATTTGAAGGAACACCATAATTTTGAAATAATTATTCCAATATAACAATTAATTTATTTCAAAGACCAAATAAATAAAAAACACAACAAAATAATTATCATTATATACAAACTAATCATATATGTCGGCATCAAATTTCGAATAGCATTACTCCACCTTCATCAAACTTAATATTAACACCACTTGAGCCAAACCATACTGGTGAATGACACATATATTGTATTGCCCAACACATTAAAATATTAACAATAAACCGTGCATACCATGTATACACTTCATTATAATAAATTGTTTTAAATTTTCAAATCACACAAATTAAGTCTGAAAAAAATAAAACTAACCATATACGTGCCCATTGGATTAGGCATTGACAAAATTGGTTGTTGTGGGAATTGATTCAAACTATTAACCTCACAACCCTTATCATTCTTAACCTCACAAGCCTTCACCATTGGCTGTTTACCCTAAAACAAATTATAACAACTTCAATATAAATGAATATAGAGATTAACATCAATTTATCAATGAAAATATTTCAATTCCAACAAAATACCTTTACTTTATCTCCTGCAGTTGTAATACCTGCACTTTCTGACCCACAAACACCATCAATTTTACTAACATGTTGCTCCTGAGAAACAACAACAGGGCATGTTGTTATAAAGTGACCAGATTTCTTGCACTTAGAACATTTTCTACTATTCTTTTTCTGCCTTTTTGTTACTAGAGCACCTTTTGTCTTAACCACATTTGGATCACAAAAATGGTTTCTTTCACACTTATCATTTAATTGTAACTTCTTTTCAAGCTGTTCTTTTAACTTGAAGACTTCATTTCTAACAAAATTGAAACTATCATATTTTTTTGCCGCAATACTACACAGACTGTTACAACACGCAGCCAATGATGCAAAATGAGCCATAACCATCATATCAGTATCTTCAACTTCTGACTCAAAAGATGACATATATGAACTTTTAGCATCCTTCAACCATCTGTTGCAAATCAAACTACTTGGAAAACACTCCATGTGTTCATATCGCATCACACATATTATGTGCGAGCATGGAATGCCACAAAACTCATACATCATGCAATCACAAACAAATTTACCTTCTTGTTTATCATATCCAACATCATGTTCACGATGACGCTCACAAAATTTATCCACCTTAAAACAAACCTTCTCCTAAACTTCAAATCTCTTTGTCACATTCAAAGATCCAGCACTAATAATTTGTATTGACACTTGTTTAAAAATATTTCTCGTGAATAAATTAGCAGCCTGTTGCTCAATTTTTGGAAGATAGGATGTAAGAACAGGTTCACTATATAATGAATTATAATATGAAACTAGTTCATTGTACCTAAAATCCCTTAAAGAGTGCTCAAAATTATACAACAACTCAACAATTGTATTTTTCCTCCTTATATATGTTTTGATACAAGAATTAATCCCTTCACATTATGACGTTGTTCGTATTCCTGCAAAAAACTTATCACGAAGATATGCATGAGCCCACACGAGCCTCTTCCTATAAACTTCACTAACCCAATTGTTATCTTCAACCTGATGCTTATCAACTAACTCCTACCAAAAATTTTCAAATTCACTTGACGAAAAATTACCATACATTGCTATTTTGAACCCACAGACATTTTTTTGCAAATGCCAACCACAAAGTCTATGTGTAGCATTTGGAAACACTTGTTTTATTGCCTCCCTCATTGCTCCATCAACATCTGTCACAATGGACTTTGGTTGTTTGTTGCACATTGCATCCAAAAATGTTTGTAACACCCACTTGTATGTTTCAATTGTTTCGTCTGAAACAACACTACAACCAAATATCACAGTTTGAGAATGATGATTTTTTCTAGAAAAAATTACTAAAGGCTTATTGTACTTATTTTTCTTATACGTGCTATCAAATGCAACATGTCCAAAATATTGGAAATCAATCTACTGGTACCATCAAACCAAAATAGGTGCTTCAATTCACCTTCATTGCCAACAACATATCTTAAAAAAACATTGTATCATTATCTGCCTTTCCTTGTAAATAACTTAAGGCATCCATTACATCTCCCCCTTCAACTTTACACCGTCTATGTTGTGAAATATGATTATAAAGATCTTTCTTGTTGAACCCTAAACCAACACAGCCCCCCTTTTGCTCCATCATGAAACCCATTATGTGACATGTTCTTACACCTTGAGCATGCAACGAATCAACCTGTGCTTTGTCTGCACTACACAGCCCACGATATGTAGGGATTAATGGAACAAATTTATCTTCACATCTAATATGATTATGACTTGGTTCATGTCAAAGGTCTTTGTTGTTTGTTCCTATCATCTCTAATAAAGTGTTTCTTATCCCTCAAACCCGCCTTGTTGCACAAAAATTGATGCATTACAATATTGTGATTTTTGTCATAACAAACTTCATCTTTTCTAACACCAAAACCATGATACTTTGCATAACCAAAATAGAATTTATAAGTATCATGTTCACTACATAACTCCATCTCTAAAATCTCATCTGTTGTTAAATCAATATAACTTTTGTAATCAAATCCACTCAAACCTACAGTTTCTACTTTATCACTTTCACTTTCGCTATCATCACAAATATCTGCATTTTCTTCTTCATAATTTTCGATATCACTATCTTTACAAATATCAATGTGAGTAAAATTACACTCTTCTTCATCACTTAAATTAACACAACCTTCATCATTCAATTTTGCCATCTGTATAATATGTGAAAAATCCAACACAAATATTAATAAACAACACAATCAAAGCAACTAAACCCTAAATCAAAATTTCAAATTACCCACAAAACGAACCCAACCATATAAAAAACACTATCTTCGAACACACGACACCCACAGGTAACCAATCCGTCCAAATGCCTTGTCGGAGATGATGACGCTTTATGCTTGACAAACTAAGTTCCTTCGCTAGAGAACAACAACGAATTTTCCTTCCAATTCAAAATGGACACTCGCAACCACCTCGCCGGAGAACAACAACGACAATACTATTTTCGACAACACCACAACAGAAAACGAAACTAGAACGACTATTTGTGGATATTCAAAATGGACAGTCGCAACCACCTCACCGAAAAATGCCAATTTTATAGTTCAATCACAGGGCTCAAAAATAACAATGGAAAGCCCTAAATGGAGAAGGCCAATTTTACATTCATAGCCTTTCGTGAAATTACCCATTTGTCCCTAAAACAAATGTTCAACTTTCAAACGACACCTTTCCAACTCACCAGTGACTCACCTCATTAATGCCACATGTCAATCTGTCATTGGTCCTCATAGAAGGGGCACCACAACCCCTTCAATTAAAAGGGCACCTAAGCAATAGCCGTAGAATTCATTGGCTAGAGGTGGATATGAAGTGTGAGGGCCCACAAAAGAGCCCATGTGAGTTTGTTGGTCGTATGTACCCTTAAAGCACTACAAAAAATGGCATTTAGCGACTGATAAGTGTTTAATTAGTTTGATGGAATTTAAATTTGAGACACTTATCTAGCACACTTTTTGTATATATTGATATAATTTTGGAAAATACATTAAGAATCAAAGAGGGGCTCTTAATTTACGTTATTACATGGAGTGATGAGTTTTTGATCAGATTTCCCCTTATTTTATAGTTTTTGAAGTCTGGAGGAAAATGACTCAGCCTTTCAAAAGGGCTGAGTGCTTTCAAGCTAGAGAGCCCTTCAAAAGTGCACCAAACTAGAGGAGCTCAGCCATTCTGAAGCGCTGAGTAGTTTTGGCCCTGGAAGAAGGAGTGTTCTCTACCTTCTAGGCGCTCAGCGGATCTGAAGCGCTTAGCCCTTGGCTTGCTTGATAGTGAAGAATCTCTCAGGTGCTCAGCGGATTTGAGGGGCTCAGCCCTTCAGATTACTTCATGATGAAGAATTCTTCAAATCGCTCAGCCGTTTCAAGACGTTGAGTGGATTCTTCTCTCTCCTGCCTACTCTATTTTAATTCCAACACTTATAAAAGGGCATAGGAGAGAGAAAAATAGGATCACAAGTGACACGAAGAGAAGAACAGAGAGGAACTAGGAAATAGAGCACCTTGGAGCTCGTGGCGACGTGATTCTTCAAAGGATCTCTTTCTTCTACCTTTCTTCTTGTTGTTTTGTGATTTCTTGTACCATGGAGAGCTAAAGCTCTAGGGTTGGGATTGATGTAATCATCGAACTCCTTTGTATTCCTCTTTGATTCATATATATATCTCATCTATTACTCAATGTCAGTGATTTGTTTCTATTCTTAATGCTTTGATGAACTGATCATTTATCTTTGATTTCAGATTTAGAATTTGGTTGGAAAACGTTTTCTGAATCTAAACTTGGAACGAATCACCTATTAGTTTCAAAAGTCAAGAATGATTTTGGAATTAATAGTTGTAAGAAGTTCTGACTCTTAATGCGGGATATTTAACTGAATGAAGTGAGGAATCATTCATTGAGTTAAATATCTTAGAATTTCTTATGCCAAGGAATTGGGTGAATGAATATAGAGAACTCAATGGCCATGAGTAATGGAATCATTTGAAAGAATCAATATGAATGCATAGGAGGGAGATTGATGAAATCTAATCCCAACTATTTCTCATATCTATTTTTCTTAAATCTAATCGGACTCTTGGTTACTTAAGTTTGATCTACCATTCACATCAAATTTTGAACATGTGTGATTACTCAAGTTTTAAATTTATAAGTACCAATTAGTATAATAGAAATCAAAGCTTACTTCACAAGTCCCTGAGGATCGAAAACCTTTTAACTCTATTATAGAGACTTGGGTGCGCTTGCTCAGAAAACCAACAAGTTTCTTGGCGTCGTTGCCGAGGACTTGTGTCAAGATAGTTTGTGATTTCTATTATTCTTGTTGTAGCTTGTTTGTGTATATATTTGTTTTATTTTCTTTTTGTTAAAATATTATTTACCTGGTTGTTCTAACTTTTCTGTTTAAGTCACTATTTGTATGTGAGGCAAAATTCCTGTTGAGCATTTGCTATTTGATCCAGAGATTGAGAAAACAGCTAGGAAAAATAATAGTAAAAGAAGGCGGCAAAGGAAGCTTGAACTGGAAAGGCAGGAACAGGAAGGTACTTCCACCTTAGTTTCAGCTCAACATTCTACTCTTTAATCAATGGTTGAAGAAGGACCGGGTGGTGATAGACCACATCATAATCCCCCAAGGAGACTCCTAGGAGAATATAATCATCAGTTGGGTCCTAGGAATTTCTCCAGTATTGCCAAGCCAACCAAGAGGGTGGAAATGAAACCAGATTTATTATCTCTCATAACTACTAATCAATTCGCAGGGATGAATCATGAAGATTCCTACACTCAACTGTCTACTTTTTATGAACTCATTGGTACTATGGGCATTCCTGGAGAAGATGAAGAAGTGGTATATCTGCGATTATTTCCTTTTTCCTTGATAGGTAAGGCCAAGACATGGCTACAAGCCCACCCAAATCAGAGTTTGACCAGATGAGACGATGTAGAGCAGAAGTTTTTGGCTAGATTCTTTCCTCCTTCCAGATACATAAGTGCCAAATCAGCAATTACAACTTTCTCTCAAGGCACTGATGAACCTTTGTGTGAAGCCTGGGAGAGATATAAGTCTTTATTGAGAAAATGCCCAAATCATGGGTTTGATGATGTTGCACAACTTAACATGTTCTGTAATGGGTTAAGGCAACAAACAAAAATGCTATTGGATGCTTCTGTAGGTGGTTCTATGATGATGAAGGATTCTGAGGAAGCAATCATTATTATCGATGCTTTAGCAGCCAATGATTACCAAGCTCACCATGATAGAAGCCAGCCCACAAAAAAGGAATTCTAGAATTGGATACTTAGAATGCAATTTTAGCTCAGAATAAACTTCTTTCTCAAAAAATAGAAGAATTAAAGAAATAGATGTCTAAGCTCCAAGTGGGATCATCTTCACGCCTTCAGCAAGTAATGAGATGTGATTTTTGTGCAGGTGATCATCCAAATGGACATTGCAACATGACTGAACTAGACCAGGAGGAGGAAGTGAATTAAATGAACAACTCAGTGAGGCAAGGGAATTGCTCTGGCAACTACAATCAGAACCAAGGTTGGAGGAACAATCAAAATCAGTATTCTGGTTGGAAGCAAGAAGTAGGGCCATCACCAAGGCAACCTCCACAGAAGCCATATCAAAATCAACCTTCTTATCAATCGGACAGGCTAACAAAAATGGAGGAAGCCCTTATACAGTTCATGCAGGTTTCTTCAACTAATAAAAAAAATACTGAAGCCTCTATCAAAAATCTGGAAGTACAAATAGGGCAGTTGGCTAGCAGAGCAGCATAGTAATAATTTTTTTAGCCAATACACAGGTCAATCCTAAAGAATATTGTCAATCAATTATAACCAGGAGAGGCACTGTGATAGGAAAGGGGATATGTGATCATTTGAGAGAAAATAAAGATGGAGTGGATAAAGATAAGAGTGAATTTGAGCCTGAAAGTGAGAAAGAGGCGGAGTTGAATAAAGAGGTAGGAAAAATAGAAAATAATAAAAAAGAGAGTGAAAAAAAATGAGAGTAGAGATGGAGATGTGAGGGAGGAGAGCAAGAAGAAGGGTAAAGATGTTGTTAGGCCTCCTCTTGTGAAGAATCTACCTTATGCACATGCTCCATCAAAGAAAGACAAGGAACGACAGTTTACAAGGTTCCTTGATATAATCAAGAGGTTTCAGATCAACATACCCTTTGCAGAGGCTTTAGAACAGATGCCATCTTATACAAGATTCATGAAGGAGCTTCTGACAAAGAAGAGAAAATTGAGTGAGGATGGAACAGTGGAGTTAGAGGTAGGTTGCAGTGCTATAATTTAGAGGTCACTTCCACAAAAATCTAGAGACCCAGGGAGTTTCACCTTGCCAATCACCATTGGCAATCTCTCTGTGGGTAAGGCATTGTTGGATTTAGGGGCTAGTATCAATCTTATGCCCTTATCTATGTTATAGAGGATAGGTGAGGTGGAGGTGAAACCTACCAGGATGACTCTGCAATTGGCTGATAGATCTATAAAGTATCCTCATGGTATTGTTGAATACCTCTTGGTTAAGGTTGATAAATTTTTGTTTCTAGTTGATTTTGTTGTCATGGATATAGAAGAGGATTCTGAGGTTCCTCTCATTTTGGGTCGGCCATTCATGAAGACAGCTAAGGTCATTATAGATGTTGATGATGGCAAACTTAAGGTTAGGCTGCAGGATGATGAGGTGAATTTTAATATTTTTGAAGCTATGAAACACCCAAATGACAAGAAAGATTATTTTAGAGTGGATGTGATGGATGAAGTGTGTTTGGAAGCTGAAAGAAAATCTTCATTAGCCACACCATTAGAGAAGGAATTAAATTTTGATATTAAAGCTACAAGTGAAAAGAGAAAACTTCAACTACATGAGCTTGAAGAAATGCAATTGCAAGCTTATGAATCCTCAAAAATTTACAAGAGCAAGGTGAAGTCCTACCATGACAAGAAAATTGTGCAGAGAAACTTCCAACCAGGCCAGCAAATATTGTTATTCAATTTTAGGTTGAGATTATTGCCTGGAAAGTTCAAGTCCAAATGGTCAGGTCCCTTTGTGATCAAATCAGTCAAACCTTATGGGGTAGTGGAGTTAGAAGAGCCAAATTCTGGAAGATCTTGGATGGTTAATGGTCAGAGAATTAAGCCATATCTGGGTGGTGAAGTTGAGAAACTTACCATTGTAATTCATCTCAATGACCCATAATTGAGTGAAGTGTCAAGCTAATGACAATAAAGAAGCGCTTACTGGGAGGCAATCCAGCCATTTTGGTTTGAATTCTCATTTTCATTTTAATTTAATCCTTTACATATGTAGTTATGCTTTTGAAGAGTTGAGTTTGTGATTTGATGTTTTGATGGTGTATTCTATCAAATGTTTTGTTCCTTCAAAATTCTCCTCTCTTGTGTTATGTTTTTTTATAGTTTATTGAAGGTAACTGGAAGTGGGAGTGTGAAAGGAGAACAAAATGTGCTTCTTCCAGGTAAGTTTACAAAACTGACAAAACAGCTCAGCCCAGAAAAAGGGCTCAGCCCTTTGGCTGTCGCATCTGATTGTGAGCTAAGTTTTCCTCCCAGGGGAAAAAGGGCTCAGCCCCTCATATTAGCAAAAAAATTTGGTTGAGATTTCTGCATCAAACGGCTGAGCATTTTCAAAGAGCTCAGCATTTTTCTTTATATTGCTCGCGGCACCCAAACGGCTGAGCGCCTAAAAAGGGCCCAACACTTCAAAAAAAATTGAGAAAGCCTAATCCAAGAACAGAAAAGCAGTTGTCCCTTTATTTGTCTTTCATTCTCAACACTTTCAAACCTGGTTTTCTCATTTTCTCTCGCTTTCTTCTCTTCCACACACACCATTATTCTCTTTGATTCAAGGTAAGTTTCAAGTTCTCTCTTTTGATTTCTGTTGTGCCTTCATGAAAACATCTTATTAGTATCTGATGTGTTTTGTGTCCACTTGTGGTGATGACAAAATTCTTTTTGGGAATCAAATTGATAATCTTTCTGGAATGAGCATTTTCATGATTCAAGTTTTCAATAAGCGATGTTTTCTAATCTAGAAGTTTTCATTGTTGCACAAGTGGTTGTACATTTTTGACTTTAAGTATGTGCTTCAAGCATGTTCAAGTGAAATTGAAATGATTCTGAAGTTGTTGATGTCTGGGGCACTTAACCAAACCGTGTGAGTGAGTGGGCCAAACAGTTAATATTCAATCATTGAGAGTCATCACTGTTTCATGCGGCCAGTTTTGTTTGAGTCTCCCATGAGTTACAGTTAAGCTATGCATGGAATTTACTATAAGGCAATTGTTATTATACTTAGCCAGTAGCCAAAAAGCCAACCCATGAACTACATCAACCCTTGATCAGCCATTTTGAGCCTAAACAGATCCCTTAAGCTTATAAAGAAAAACCATGACTGTCCTTGTGATGGAATCATGCCAAGGAGGCCAAGAGGTGACATCTTGAAGGAACCAAGAGGAATGGGCTAGACATGAAGATTTGGGCCAGTCAAGGCCCAATGGGCCCGATGGGCCTAGGAGGCCCAATTTGTTCTTCACATGGGACACACCTTGAGATAGAAATTTTTATTTTATTTTGTATATATTAGTATAGATTTCATATATTTTGGTCTTGTATTTTGGACTACATAGAGTAGCATTTTTGGGTCATAGGCTTATTGGGCCTAGTTTTGGGCTTCATAGGCCTTTGGGCTTTTGGTACCTAATATTGGGCTCATTTTGTTTCTTTTATTATTTCCTTTTATTTGTGTATGTTTGACCATTGTATTTAGGCCATTAGAGTAGGAATATTTGAGGAACACTTAATAAGGCAAAACTAGCTTAAATTAGGTTTCATTTAGCATGCATTTAAGTTGAATTTGAGTCACATGTTTTAGCCAAGGGTGGATGCACATGTGGACACTCAAATGTATCTTAAATTCACTCCAAATGAAGCTTAATTAGCCATGATTCACATTCAGCACATGGTAGCCCAAAGAATTTGAATTCAAAATTCAAATTCTTGGCGCCAAAGTTCAAATTTGAACTTGGCTCCACTTTGGCTTGGCTAATTGTCTATTTTAGTCTTTTCCTTCACATTTGTATTCACTTTGAACATATTAGAGAATTCTGATCAAATTTGATTCAGCTTCAATTCTCTCCTCAAATTCACTTTAGAAGCTTAGAAAAGTTCCTTGAGAGCTTCTAGGTTCTAGTCCATTTGTGAGCAATCCATTGCTCACTTTTGCTTTGGTGCTTCCTTCCATTCCAATTTTGTCTCTCTTCTCCTTGCTTTGCTAGATTTGAACGTTCACAATTTGGATCAAGGAAGAGTGCCGTGGCCGGAGCAAAGCCAAGGGAAGATCTTCAATTTTCTTCACCTAGCTTTGCCATCATTTTTCTCTCCCTCTCGAAAAGGATTTATCCTCAAATCATGAGGGTTTCTATGATAAACATCATCACCTATAATAATAAAATACCATGCATGAGAGGTGATATGTTCAATGGATGGAAATGAAGAATATACCCTTAGATGATTCATCTTAGAAAAGAAATTTACACTAAAAACACCAGACTCTCTAAAGGTAGAGATAAGATCCTTACCCAAGCAAAGTCTATGTGTGTAGCTAAAACCTAGAAATGTAATGAAACTAATACTATAGCAATTGAAAGAGTTATCTCTAAAAACTAAAACATCTTGCCTAAGGTTCCCTAAATGGTGACCTAGGCATGCCCTAGAGAATAAAGAAAATACTACAAGAAAACTTCCTAAACAATTATGGATTATATTGTTTGTTAGATAGTGATGAAAAGATAATGTCCCATGGAATCTTGAAAACTCATATAAACTATTTTTTTCTTGTAGGGAAGGAGGCAAATTAAGTTCAAATAAAGATGAACTTCCCTTAAGATCAAAAATAGAATATGAAACATGACAAGATGTATCTATCAAACAATATATTCCAAAATTTGGGTGCTTTATTAGAACAACTAAGGTAGAAGGAGTCCTAAAGAGAGGGAGGCTATCTTCCTTGGGCACCTCCAAAGAATTAGCACAAGAAGTAGAACTAAGTGTAGTCTACTCCTTCTTCACTATATCTTGAAGTTGAGATTCGTTTTTCTTTAAAATATTTTGTTCTAGAATCTCTACTTCATGACTAGTGGTAGCATAAGGGTAAGAGTTAAGGTCTTTATGTAGGAAGAGAGTATTTTGCAAATGGTTTTTAGTGATAGAACAACTCTCTTTACTCACAAGTCCTTTAGAGGAGATATTTTCCTCCTTACTCTTCCCTAAGAGAAATGCCTTTTTTCTTTCATTTTTTCTTGTTTTTCTCAATTTTATTTTTTCCAAAAGTTTTTCTTCCTTTTGTTTAATAATGCGAATTTCTTCCTCCAAAATTGCAAGTTGTGTTTTTCTTTTTCTTTTGTTAACATTTCTTGCTTGGTCCAAAGTTTTAGTGGCATAAGCTCTTGAGTAGGATGTGAAAAACTTTTTGGAGAACTTAAGGCACTACCACTTGAGGAATTCTTTCTCATGATTAAACAAAAAGAGTTTTCAAAAAAGATAAGTTTTCAAAAATTCCTAAAGAAAAGTTGGCTAAAGATTACTAGTTAAACGTGGTTCTAAACAACACTAAGCCTTTGGAACTTAGAAATTGTTTCCCTTAAACTTCAATGAGCAAGCATCTAGCAGACTTGACAATTAAAACATGCAATTTGAAAACTTAAAAACAAGAGAAAATTTTAAGCAAACTAGTCGATTGGTTAAATTTCAATGCAAAAGGAAAATGAATTTTTTTTTTCAAGGAACAAAACTAAACACTTAGTGGTCTAAGTATACAAATTGCACTATCAAGGGAGGTGAGCTACTAAGAGCCACTTAATAACCAAGCCTTTTCAAGTGGAAATTACTAAACCCCTTTAGGTTAGTTTCAATTCCAAAATCTTTTCACAAACTTTAATGCTTATGATTTTCTTCAAACAATTTTTTTTTTCTTGATTCCTTCCTAAGTGTGAGCAATTAAAACTGCACAAGCTAGTCGAATCAACTAAGTAAAGCAATCAAAGACAACTAAACAATAGCAATGATCAAAGATTAACAAGCTATTCGGTTTCCTAAGTGGAAGCTTGAAATCATATGAAATTTTCAAGCCACTTCCACTAGATCTACACGTGAGTGATCTATAGGGATTTAGATATACCTGATCAGCTTCTTAATACTCCCTTCAAGCTATTACAATTGATTAGAATCAAAGAAAATTTCAAGAAAAAATAAGCTAGATTAAAGCAACATTTAGTGACGGATTTGGAGACAATTTTAGCAAGGGATTTTTCTTTGACAATTTTTCAGCCACCACTTTGTCTCCAGTTCATCCCTAATCTTGGGATTCTTGTTTCTCCTTGCAACGTGCACCTTAAACACAGAAAAATACAGAAGATTGGCTGCTCACAAAGATGGAAAGGTGTGATCACTCTTGTGAAGGATCTTTAGGAGGTTAAAGGATGATTTATGTATGAACAAGTCCAAAATCTCCTAGTCTTAAGATTCCTCTCCTTCTTCTAGGATTTGTGAGCTAATGCTTGCTTCCTTTGCAATGGTTTGAGGCAGCTTCCAATCATGGAATCCAAGAATAAAAACAGCAAAAGCACAATTAGGAATAGTTAAACCAAAGTAGAGTAAGAATTTGACAAACACAAAGAGTTCCAATCAAGACTAAAAAAACTAAAAATTAAGACACACCTAAAGGTTGGCACACAAAAGGAAAGGTCCTAGATTAAGTCTAGATTAGATTAAGAAAACCAAAAATTAAAGGAAGAGAAGATTAGAGATGATTTAAAAAGATTGCAATCCGGATTAAGCTTGGTGGCACAATTTCATTGTTCTATGTTTCTCCTTGGCTTTTTCTACTTTGTTCTTTTCTTTCTTTCTTTTTTTTTAATCTTTTTTTTTAAATTATTTTGTTTCAAAGGAGATCTCACTTCCTTTTTCCAGCAAAATGTTCCAGCCACACTAATTAAAAGATTGAATCCGAATTACTAAAAAAAAAATTCAGCTAGAACTAGTTCAAAATTTATAAGGAATTTGGTGCATGTTCTTTACAAACACTTGCTTGTTTTCAATCGAAATTCACTTGCACATTTATTTTTCAATATTGGTTCTGTTTTTCCCCTGTTTTACAAACAAATTTCCAGATTCTTAAATGCCAAATTCATGCACCAAAATTGAACTAGTCTACTAACCAAAAAATCTAGCAATAATGATCACAATTTTTTTTATAGGAAATTTTCATGGAATTTTATCAATACAAACAATGAAGACATAATGGAAACATAACTCTAAGAATCCACCAATGAACTAGTGATGGATACGAACTCAAAGTTGCAAAATAAAAGCACATATGAAGGCACACAAAGTATAGCTCTCGGCCAAAGCAGCTTTTAGTAGAAAATGAATCAAACAATGTTTAAACTAAGCACATCTTGAATCAATTGACATTCAAATGACTAAACATGACTTCTAGACATTCATAAGATTCAAAAATTAAAATCACATGCAATACTCAAAGATGACCGAATCAAAATTTAAAGAACAAGACTCAAACAAAAATGAAAACCGCACAAGTAGAGTCCTAGACTCCTAGTGATTGTGGAATGAACACAAATACAATCACTCAATTGGATCTATCAAATTTTGAGTAGAAAAATTAGATCCAAACAGCAAGAACACAATGAGACATATAAGAACACAAAACACAAAAATTAAACTGTGAAAGAATGCACAAAATCTCAAGGAATAAACCAATGCTCTTGATACCAAAAATGATGGCAAAGCTAGGTGAAGAAGATTGAAGATCTTCCCTTGGCTTTGCTCCGGCCTCGGCACTCTTCCTTGATCCAAATTCTGAACGTTCAAATCCAGCAAAGAAAGGAGAAGAGAGACGAAATTGGAATGGAAGGAAGCACCAAAGCAAAAGTGAGCAATGGATTGCTCACAAATGGACTAGAACCTAGAAGCTCTCAAGGAACTTTTCTAAGCTTCTAAAGTGACTTTGAGGAGAGAATTGAAGCTGAATCAAATCTGATCAGAATTCTCTAATATGTTCAAAGTGAATACAAATGTGAAGGAAAAAACTTAAATAGACAACTAGCCAAGCCAAAGTGGAGCCAAGTTCAAATTTGAACTTTGGCGCCAAGAATTTGAATTTTGAATTCAAATTCTTTGGGCTGCCATGTGCTGAATGTGAATCATGGCTAATTAAGCTTCATTTGGAGTGAATTTAAGATGCATTTGAGTGTCCACATGTGCATCCACCCTTGGCTAAAACTTGTGACTCAAATTCAACTTAAATGCATGCTAAATGAAACCTAATTTAAACTAGTTTTGCCTTATTAAGTATTCCTAAAATATTCCTACTCTAATGGCCTAAATACAATGGCCAAAAATACACAAATAAAAAGAAATAATAAAAGAAACAAAATGAGCCCAATATTAGGTACCAAAAGCCCAAAGGCCCATGAAGCCCAAAACTAGGCCCAATAAGCCTATGACCCAAAAATGCTACTCTATGTGGTCCAAAATACAAGACCAAAATATATGAAATCTATACTAATATAATATATACAAAATAAAATAAAAATGGCTATCTCAAGGTCTGGCCCATGTGAAGAACAAATTGGGCCTCCTAGGCCCATCGGGCCCATTGGGCCTTGACTGGCCCAAATTTTCATGTCTAGCCCATTCCTCTTGGTTCCTTCAAGATGTCACCTGTTGGCCTCCTTGGCATGATTCCAACACCTTGAGCCTTGTTGGTAAGAGACATTCTCATGAAACAAGTGGGTTTGAGCCAAGTTGGGGGTAAATGTATGTAGTCTTCATGTGGTTAGAGTTGTATAGGCAAAGTGTTGTTCTCTGTGTATATATTGTTCTAAAAAAAAGAGTTAAATTTATAATCAAGGTTCCTTGTTACCATTCCATCAATTATTGTAATATTCTAAAAGAGAAGGAACCAGTAGATACAATCAAAAGAGGGATGAGACATAAGAGTAAAGAGAATTCAAGCAAGTGCAAGAATTTGGTATTAACCCATATGAGTGATAATGTCTCTTGCCAAATAGGCCTTTGAATCTCTAAAGAAAAACCAAGTTCTCTTATAACCAGGCCACATTACAACCCTCTTTAAGTCCTTAGTGATCCCTGTTTAGTTCTAACAATAGACTTGTGGGAGATGAATAACAAAGCAAACTTAGTGTGTTTTGGTGCATGAAAAGAGAGAAACACTCACCCTTCACAACATATTATTGAGAGATACACAATTGTGATGAAAATTTTAGTGCCTTTGACTGAAAACAATGGAAGATGAGTGGATATTTCGCTTGAGTATGCTTGATGTTCATGATTTTTGTTATTATGTGGGCACCATTTGTAGTGACTTGCATGTAAGCATACTGGATTTTGCAAACAATGCTTACATTGGACTCTTTGAAACCATGTAAGTGCATTAACATATTTTTTGGGTGACACTTGAAGTGATTCACTGGGTATATAAGTTAAGATATATTATTTCCTTAATCAAGACTTTTTGTTTGAGGACAAACAAATTTCTAAGTTGGGGGTAGCTTGATAAGTGTCTAATTAGTTTGATGAAATTTAAATTTGAGACACTTATCTAGCACACTTTTTGTATATATTGATATAATTTTGGCAAATACATTAAGAATCAAAGATGGGCTCTTAATTTACGTTATTAAGAGCAAATTTTCCTCTTATTTTGTAGTTTTTGAAGTCTGGAGGCAAACGGCTCCGCCCTTCAAAAGGGATGAGCGCTTTCAAGCTAGAGAGCCCTTCAAAAGTGCACCAAACTGGAGGCGCTCAGCCGTTCTGAAGCGCTGAGCGGTTTTGGCCCTGGAAGAAGGAGTGCTCTCTGCCTTCTAGGCGCTCAGCGAATCTGAAGCGCTCAGCCCTTGGCTTGCTTAATAGTGAAGAATCTCTCAGGCGCTCAGCGGATTTGAGGGGCTCAGCCCTTCGTATTACTTCATGATGAAGAATTCTTCAAACCGCTCAGCCGTTTCAAGGTGCTGAGCAGATTCTTGTCTTTCCTACCTATTCTGTTTTAATTCCAACACTTATAAAAGGGCAGAGAAGAGAAAAAAACAGGATCAAAAGTGGCACGAAGAGAAGAACAGAGAGGAACCAGGAAACAGAGCACCTTGGAGCTTGTGGGGACGCAATTCTTCAGAGGATCTCTTTCTTCTACCTTTCTTCTTGTTGTTTTGTGATTTCTTGTACCATGGAAAGCTAAAGCTCTAGGGTTGGGATTGATGTAATCATTGAAATCCTTTGTATTCCTCTTTGATTCATATATATATATCTCATCTATTACTCAATGTTAGTGATTTGTTTCTATTCTTAATGCTTTGATGAACTGATCATTTATCTTTGATTTCGGATTTTGAATTTGGTTGGAAAACTTTTTCTGAATCTAGACTTAGAACGAATCGCCTATTAGTTTCAAAATTCAGGAATGATTTTTGGAATTAATAGTTGTAAGAAGTTCTGACTCTTAATGCAGGATATTTAACTGAATGAAGTGAGGAATCATTCATTGAGTTAAATATCTTAGAATTTCTTATGCCAAGGAATTGGGTCTGAATGAATATAGAGAACTCAATGGCCATGAGTAATGGAATCATTTGAAAGAATCAATAGGAATGAATAGGAAGGAGATTGATGAAATCTAATCCCAATTGTTTCTCATATCTATTTTTCTTAAATCTAATCTGACTCTTGGTTACTTAAGTTTGATCTACCATTCACATCAAATTTTGAATATGTGTGATTACTGAAGTTTTAAATTTACAAGTACCAATTAGTATAATAGAAATCAAAGCTTAATTAATAAGTCCTTGAGGATCGACAACCTTTTAACTATATTACAGAGACTTGGGTGCGCTTGCTTAGAAAACCAACAGCGACCACCAAAATCGGTCGCTAAATTGCTAAAATTGGTCGTTATTTACCTTAGTGACCAAATTAATGACCGAATTTAAGTAGTCGCAAAAACCTTGGTTGCAAAGCTATATAGATACCGAAAATTTTGGTCGCTATTTAGCGACCAAAAATTTGGTCGCAAAATGGTTGCAATGATTTTGGTCGCTACAAACACTCATATTTGCCCTTCCAAGGATTCTATTTCACAATACTTCACTTTCAGCATGTCTTGTCCTTAATTGTTTTGTCCTATATTACTCCAAGTCAAGCACGCTTAATTGTGGAGTTCTGATGAGATAAGCTACCGAAAAGCAGATGCATGTTGTTAGTATAAGTAGCACAAATTAATTCATTTAACTCATCCTCAACTATACAATATCAACTTATACTATCGTTGGATCCTTCTCATTTTGATGTGTCTGGAC
Source organism: Cajanus cajan (assembly GCF_000230855.2). Lineage (NCBI taxonomy): Eukaryota > Viridiplantae > Streptophyta > Magnoliopsida > Fabales > Fabaceae > Cajanus > Cajanus cajan. The sequence continues at coordinate 40,648,666 of NC_138523.1, forward strand.
CGTTATAATATATAATAATATATAATAATTATATTACTGATAATAATAATTATTATATTATATTTAATTAATCTTTATTTATATATATACTTATTTTTATAATTAACAATCTACTTATTTCTATTTAAAATTAATATTATGATACAATTTAAATTATTTATTATAAATTTAAAAGTTTAAATAATAATTTTTATATTTTAAAATGAGAAGGATTATAATAACACTGGTATAACCTTTACTAAGTATTACACTGTGTAACACCCCAAATTTTATACAATAGTTAATTATTATTTTTATATTTATAAAAATTATTTTCTTATAGTTATTAATTAATAAAAAGGGTTTTTATAGAACATTTTAGAGATTTTTTTTAAATATTTATAAAAAAAATAATCTTTATATGAAATTCTGTTTTTTTTAGGCCTAGAGCGGGTTGTTCCAAAAACTGGAACGGACCGTTCTAAACGATGAAAGTAAACTATTTTTAAAGGACCAGAACGGGCCGTTGCAAATGGTGGAACGGGCCGTTCCAAATTAGTAAAGAGGCCAAATTTGGTTATTCCAAAACGGGTTGTTTCCAAAGTGAAATGGGTCGTTCCAAGATTCTAAAAATGCCTAAAATCCTTAGTTGGAAACGGGCCGTTCCAATTATGGTTAATGTGTGTTAAAATCAACCCCAAAATGGGTCGTTCTGATTTTGAGAACGGGTCGTTTTGATTTTTAAAATGGGTCGTTCTAATTTTGAGAACGGGTCGTTCTAGTTGTAAATTTTGCGTATAACGGATGGGTCTAGAACGGGTCGTTCTGGTTTGAGAACGGCCCATTCCGGCCTCCCCTGAATGCCTATAAATAGGAGGGAGGGGCTGTGAAAAATTATAACTGACCGAGGGTGAAAACTTAGAGAGAGAAAAAGAAAGAGAGAGAGAGAGAGAGAGAGAGAGAGAGAGAGAGAGAGAGAAAGAAAGAGAGAGAGAGAGAGAGAGAGAGAGAAAGAGAGAGAAAGAAAGAAAGAAAAAGGGAATCCAGAGGAGGAGATTAGCAAGGTTTTGCTCTAGTTTCAGCTCCTGCTTATCGAGGTAAGGGGGGAGTGAGAAACCTCACTCGGGGGTGTGGGAATAATTGTTGGGTGCCCCCAATCTATTGCCTGATGCATGTTTCTAGGAACATGCAAAGTATGAATATGTTCTGTTTTACTTTCTTATTACTCTACTGTGTTCCTTGTTGGAGATGATGAATGAATATGTAACTAATTTTGAAAATAAATAAGTTTTAATATGAACTAAAATGCTCTATGAATTTTCTGTTCGGACCTTATTAGGAATAATCATGACATTACTATGTGAAATATGAACAAATGACATGAGACATGAAAATGGACTATTGAGATAAGCTACGACTATGAGAATATGAAAAATAATGATGTGAGACAATAAATGAAATTCCGTGATAAGTGAAATGTTGAGTCAATGAAATTGTGAATGTATGACATGCATCATATACATATATAACTCTAAGTGTGCTGCTTAGGCTGCATACCTGTGATGTAACATGCTAACAAGGTGTACCTTAGGGTCACCCATGATGTAAAATGCTAACAAGGTGTACCTTAGGGTCACCCACGACGTAACATGCTAACAAGGTGTACCTTAGGGTCACCCACGACGTAACATGCTAACAAGGTGTACCTTGGGTCACCCACGATGTAACATGCTAACAAAGTGTACCTTGGGTCACCCACGACGTAACATGATGATATGATGAGAAATGTGATTATGAGACACGTGATTGGCGCCACATGCATGCATCTGTGAGTCGAGTCCATGACATCATTGCATGATGAATGACTGTGCATGTGTTATTGTTGTATGTGAAATTTGAATTTGCACTTGATTAATGTGACTGTGCTTGTATGAGTTGTGTGTGTGTTGTCTAACTGTTATTTCTACACTTGGAATCGAGTGAGATGTTTCTCACTCCCTTGTTGTTCTTGTATATGTTTAAATTATGTTGCAGCTGATCATCATCATGAGGATGTTGGTGATGAGGCTTAAGGTTTCAGTTGGGCATGCTCTGATAGGATGTGACATCGGGCATAGCTAGGCTTAGTTTAGGATGTTATTGTTTTAAAAGTCTTAGTTTTCTTTTCTTTTATAATTTATAGCGAAGGTATAACATAGATGAAGTCTATAATTGCAGTGATTGAATCCAAGGAGAATCTATGTTGAGAATTGTATGTTTAAACGTTCTTGATATATAAAAGACCAAAATGTGCATCTTTGTCATATTTTTTTTATTACATGATTTGGAAGTTATAAATTAATTCCTAACCAGGAGGCACTGTTACCTTTACTGGAATTAATCTATATTTCCTTTATTATTATTTTCATATATATATGATTTCTTGTTTTCATCAAATTGTATTGAAAACCTTAATTTCTTTTCTTTTGTAATTTCTACATTGGAGTTATGATTTATGAGTTATGAATGTGAATTTTCTACCTTATGATATTTGAGACATTTGTTTTATCCATGAAAGCAGTGTTTTAAAAATCGAACCGGTCATTGAACCGGTGGGAGTACTGGGTCAATGAGTCAATGGTTAGACCGGTGGGTCACCTATTAAACCGCATGACCCGGTTTCTATTAAAAAAAATTAAAAAAAATATTATTATACATATTTCATACCTATAAATTAAAAAAAAATCATATCATACCTTAAAAGAAACTTCAAAAAAATTACAAACACATTTTAACATAATTTTATAACGTTAAAAACAGTTCCACTCAAGCACAAAAAAGGGAAAAACATAGAAATGTCATCAATCTTCTTTCTTTTTTTCCCTGCACAAAATCTTTGCTTCTTTCGTTTTTTTTTTCATTTACCAAATGCATCCTCTCCGTTCCATAATTAAACCCGCACATAAATGTTAAACCTTCCTCCAATTGAATGCACCGGTGAGAAAGACTCTATATTTAAAACGAATTCCAATCAACACCAAGATCCCAATTTAAATGAAACACGATTTCAGCAACAACCCAGTTAAAAGCTTTCAAAAAACACTCGTTCCAATGACTGAAAACCAAACCTTAGGGAGATGCTGAGCAGACACGGTGATGCTGCAGTGGTGCGTGCGACTATGCGGTGGTGTAGGCGTGCAGTGGTGCGGCTGTGCAGCTGTGTGGCTATGCAGCAGTGCGGCGGTGCAGCTGTGCAACGATCCGAAGGAACAACGATTGTGGCTATGCAACTGTGTGCGGCGATTGTGGCTTAAAATCAAACTGAAAAACAAAACTTAGGGTTCTCAAAGATGAAGCTTAAGCGTGCAGCTAGCAAATGCGAGAGACATTTCAAGGTTTTAATTTTTAAATTAAAAAACGACGCCGTTTAAATTTTTTTTTTTCCAAAAAAAGTGATGACCCGGTTTGGGTCTTGAGACCCGCGAGTCACTGGTTCAACCGGGTTTTTAGTCGGGTCACACCGAGTCAGACCGAGTCAGCTGCACGTCCGGTCTGATCACTGGTTCGACTCGGTCCAACCACCGGTTTCCGGTTCGACCGGTTCGACCGCCCGGTCTGAACCGAGTTTTACAACACTGCATGAAAGATGTTGTCAACTATGAAAGATTTTATTTACTCAAAAAGAAAAAGGAAAAACATTGTTTATATTTATTGTGTATTAATGTTGGGGTAGAGGGTGTCACACACTGCTCAATAACTTTATATTAAATGTGAATTTTGTAAATCCAACTGTTAGATTGAAAGTTTATATCACTTTATATGTTTATATAAAGTTTTGTTAAAATTGAACAACTTGAAGGAAATCAAAGTGCTCATATTTTAGTATATTTTGAAATGTATATATTACATCAATTTTATTTTACAAGAATGAAGTATCAAATCATCTTGAATTCATATAAAATTTTGTCTATATGATTTAAGAGTAAAAAACTTTCAATCTAACGGTTGAATTTATAAAATTCACATTTAATATAAAGTTATTGAGCGATGTAATACTTAGTAAAAGTTACATCAGTGTTATTATAACCTTTTTCTTTTAAAATATTATTTTTATAAATTAAATTTTAACATTTTAAATAAATTATTAATTAACTTAATATATTTATTCATCTTAAATCTAAGATATAAAATTCAAAAAATGTATTTATCCTTGTTTTATTTTATAATTATCAACAATTACTAAAATACTAATTTAAAATCTTATCAAGTTATATCATAATATTTTCATATCAAGTTTAAAGCCAGATATTAATTATTTATAAAATATGTTAATTTGTGTTGGGATTTTATTTCAACACAAAACTTTAAAATACATGTGCGAATAATCAAAAAGAACAAGCGGGTGGTTTGCCCAATTAGTTAAGGAGGAAGACTTAATATTTTCTCCACGTAAGTATGAGTGTGGATTCGAGCTCTACTGTCAGCAATTTTAACCTTTTTAAACAAAGGAGGTGTATATATCATAAGTTATGTAACACCCCAGTTTTCAAAAAGGTTATTATTATTTATTATTATTATTATATGGTATTTGGTCATAATTATTTTAATAATTATAGAGGAATATTATTTTGTAAGTTTTAAATAATTATTGTGTTGGACAATTATTTTGTGCGTATTAAATAAGTATTTTTATTAGCATTTTTAAATAAATATTTATATGTTTTAAGAGAAGGTTGATTTTATATGATATTTTGTTATTGAAATTATATTATTATATTTTGGGTCAGAAATATATTATTATTATAGAGGAAAAATATTTTATAATATACATGTATTTATTTTATTTAATTATTTTGAGGAAAAAGAGAAGTGAGTTAGAAGAGAAGGAAAATGGGTTGGGTTGACCTAGCCCAATGGATTAATTTTAAGAAAGGAGTCAGGTAGCATTAACCCTATGTGCCTCATTTGCGTTCTGAAAGGTTAGGGAAAAAAAAGGAGAAACAAAGAGCTATAAGGAAGAGTACTCAGGAACGATCTTAGATCACACCAAGACCATTTGTGACACCCTTACTACCCTAACACATATATTATAACAATGTAAATAAGCTAAAGAATAAATTTTTCAACGTTGGTAAAAGGGTTCATATAAAAACCTTCACAAATGTTCTTCAATATCTAAAATGATTGAAAATAAATAAATTAGAAAATAAAACCTAAGAGTTTACAAATTATTTTTTTAAAATAATAAATACAGCTCCAAATCCATATAAAAACTTCATGTCCTAGAAATCTTCTGCCCCGATGTCACAATATCAGAGCATACCCACAATTCAACCGTTGGCATTCTAGTGCCACTCATAGCCGGATCTTCCTCACCTAAAACATCCACAAGTTGTACGGTGAGAAAAGAAAACATCTATATGGAAAACACACAAGGAAAAACATAACATAATCTCATCATAACTCCTTAATGAAATATTCACAAGCATTTATATATATCATAATTTATCAATCATTCATCATCTTCACATCTCAATTACATCAATCCATCACAATCCACACAAATCTTACAATTAACATTATGCCAAGGCCACGCCACATTTGACACAAGTGATACGGGTTAATTGCCTCACTTATCCCACACCATGCTAGGGGCACACTCGTCCTTGTAACATCACTTACTCAAGATTCGTCTCATCCCTGGTCATTAGTGTGAGGAACCACAATCACATTACAATCCACACAATCTCTTACAATTAACCCTATGTCAAGGCTTCCATATTTGACATAAGTGATGCGTGTTAATTGCCTCACTCATCCCACACTATGCCAGGGGCACGCCATCCCTGAAGCATCACCTAACCAGGGTCATCTCATCCCTGGTCATATGTGTGAGGAACCACAATCACAATCATATTTACATCCATACAACATCTCATCTCATAGCTCAATTTCTTATCACATACACAATTTCATATCACGTACAAAACAGATAAGTCCAACAAAATAAGGATTTACACACCCCTCAGGCAATTCACATCTAGATCATCAATTCTTATCAAGTAATATAACAATAACATTCATAAATTAATACAATAATCAATAGAATTACCAATTTAATATAATCTTAACATAACGGTAAAACCCTCAATTATTCCAAAATCTAACTCCTAGGAACTTTTCTACAATTTCGTTCTCTCTCCCAGATCATCATTCTTACAAATTATTAGCATATTTCTAATCCTCAACACATACAGAATCTAGTGGGATCATCAATTCCTCAAACAAAAATAATCCAATTTTCTAAAACCTAACTTACAGGCACTTTTCTACAATTTTGTTCTCTCTCCCCGATCATCATTCTTACTAATTAAATATATATTTCTAATCCTCAACACATACAGAATTTAATGGGATCATCAATTTCTCAAACAGAAATAATTATAAAATTACTCATAATCTTAAGGAACTCTTCCTCTACTCAATTCCCTCATGTAACTCTACATACAAATAATCCCTTTTTCCTCGTACCTAGATAAAAATAGTTGAAACTAAAATAGAGATATCCTTGGTCTCCTCCTCTGAGTGCCCCTCGATCTTCAGAGAGTGTAGAAGGAAAAGAAGAGAATGTAGAAGAAAGAAGTCAGAACTAAAAAGTGTGATTTTGAGAGTGTCAAAGCGCTCTATTTATAGGCATCAGGCGTCGCCGGAATGGCTCGTTTCAAATCCGGAACGGCCTGTTCTAGACTCTGAAGGCATGTGTAAAATTCACATCCAGAACGGCCCGTTCTGGGGTTGCACTTAACCCACAACGAGGATGTGAAATGCGATGAGATGAGATAATCCATGACTATGAGAATGTGAAATGTGATAAGACATGAAATTCCATGACAAGTGAAGTGATGAGTCCATGAGGTTGTGAACGTGTGACATGCATCATGAGCTAATCAGGTGTACCTTTTGGTCACCAAGTGATGTAACAAGCTAACCAGGTGTACCTTTTGGTCACCAAGTGATGTAACAAGCTAATCAGGTGTACCTTTTGATCACCAAGTGATGTAACAGGTGTACCTTGTGTCACCTAGTGATGTAACAAGTTAACAAGGTGTACCTTGAGTCACCAGTGATGAAATGATGAGAAATGTGATTATGAGACACGTGACTAGCGCCACATACATTTATGAGTTGAGTCCATGAGATTATTGCATAATAAATGACTGTGCATGTGTTACTGTTGTATGTGTAATTTGAATTTGCACCTGAATATTGAGTAGCTATGGCTATGATTGTTATGATTCGTGTGTGTGTTGCCTGACTGTTATTTCTACATCTGGAATCGAGTGAGATGTTTCTCACTCCCTTGTTGTTATTTGTACATGTTTAAATTGTTTTGCAGATGATCATTAGCACGAGGATGTTGGTGACGAGGCTTAAGCTTCAGTTGGGCATGCTCTGATAGGATATGTGACATCGAGGCATAACTAGATTTAGTTTAGGATTCCTTATTGTTATTCTATTTTGGAAAAGATTCATTTTGCTATAAATTCTGCATTTGACTATATTTGAAGTATACGAATGTGAATCCTTTACTCTTATGTTAATGGATTTATTGTTTTAATTATAAAGATTTTATTTAAATCAAGAATATGTTTCATATATACGTCGGGGTAGAGGGTGTCACAAGTTAAATACTATGAACATCTTTAAGTAAATTAAAATCAAAAGATAATAATTTTTTTAAATTACTAAAAAACATTTCATTTTATAATTGTTTCTCAAATTCTTATTTTTGTAAAGTCAATTGCTTTTAAACAATGAAACTAACACGATTATATCAATTGAATTAAATGGTTAAGTCTAACTTTTAAAATAACAATTGAAATAAAATAAGATTCATGAAAATAATTTCAAAATATATTAGGTAAATAATTTTTATATATAATAAAATTAAAGACAAGGATTAAAATAATCAATGGAGTTAATGTAATATTCATTTATAAATATTTAAATAAATTATAAGTAGCAATGTATTATTTAATTGATGTTTAAATAATATTTTATAATATCTAAATGAATTGATTTTTAAGATAAACTATTATATACATATTTAATTAATATAATTTTAAAAAATATATGTATAATTAGATATATTTTAAATAAATATTTTTATATTAAAAATTAATTTATCATTAAACAAAATAAAAATATTTCAAAATATGGTTGTTGTTGAATATGTTTCCCATGGTGGGATCATATTCATATATAATAATAGAATCATGTCTCTTCAAAGAAGCAATATCTACCTCAAAGTAGTACGAGCATAATCGAAGATAGATGGTATAACGTATTTTAAGTAATTGATCTCATGCATTATTGGTATATATATTTATATATATAATTTAGTTTATAATTTTTATTTATTAAACTAATGGAACATTTATATTTTTTTATCAATTTTAGATTTGTTTGATAAATTTGTATTAATCCTTATACAAGCCAATTATTTTTAATTTGATGGAACTAACGTGTTTATATCAATTGAACTACATGTTTAAGTCAATTTTAAAAATAATAATTAAAATAAAATAAGATTTATGAAAAGAAGTTTATTTACCTTAACAAAATTGGAAAGCACAATAAATTATGTATTTTCATATTATCTAATAATATAATAAAATATTAAGCATGATAAAAAAAATAAATTTTTCAAGAAAAAAATAAATAAATTTTCTAGATAAATTATTATTTAAATTAGTCTAATTTTTTTTAAAAATATTCCATTAAAAATATTATTATTTAATTTTATTTTATAGTATTATGTTTCTCATTTTTTAATACATCATGATACTCATGTTCTTGGTGTTAGCTTCCATGCTTCAAGTCTTTCATTTGGACATGATCCAAAGACTGTGATGACAACTCTTTGCTTCTTCCGCTTCTGGCTTGGCTTTGGTATTGGTGGAGACTATCCACTTTCAGCAACCATAATGTCTGAGTATGCTAATAAGAAGACACGTGGTGCCTTTATAGCAGCAGTGTTTGCCATGCAAGGGTTTGGAATTTTGGTAGGAGGTGTGTTTGCAATTGTAATAGCATTTGTGTTCGTTAGAATAGTGGATTAAGCCTAACTCAACCCTACAAAACCGGCTTGTAAGGTGAGGGTTGCTTTCCACTTATATACTATTCAATTGCCTAATCTCTAGTCGATGTGGGACTTGAGTTTTTCCCAATACACCCCCTCACGTCCAGCACTATTGGGCTTGGTACGTGGATAAATGGTAGGTGGCCCTTTTTAATGATCTAGGATTGGCGGGACTTGGGTTTTTCCCAATACACCCCCTCATGCCTGTGAGGCATGCATCAATGGTGGGTGACCCATTTTTAAAGTGGATCTAAATGGCTTTGATACCATGTTAGAATAGTGGATTAAGCCTAACTCAACCCTACAAAACCGGCTTACCTTACAAGCTGGTTTTGTAGGGTTGAGTTAGGCTTCAATCCACTATTCTAACATGGTATCAGAGCCATTTAGATCCACTTTAAAAATGGGCCACCCACCATTGATGCATGTCTCATAGGCATGAGGGGGTGTATTAGGAAAAACTCAAGTCCCGCCAATCCTAGATCATTAAAAAGGGCCACCCACCATTTATCCACGTACCAAGCCCAATAGTGCTGGACGTGAGGGGGTGTATTGGGAAAAACCCAAGTCCCACATCGACTAGAGATTAGGCAATTGAATAGTATATAAGTGGAAAACAACCCTCACCTTACAAGCCGGTTTTGTAGGGTTGAGTTAGGCTTCAATCCACTATTCTAACAGTTCAAGACCAAGTTTAGTGCTCCACCCTATGAGGTTGATCCATTGGGGTCAACTGTTCCACAAGCAGACTATGTTTGGAGGATAATTCTGATGGCAGGGGCACTTCCTGCTGCATTGACTTACTATTGGAGATTGAAGATGCCAGAAACTGCTCGCTACACTGCCTTAGTTGCCAAGAATATGGAGCAGGCTGCAACAGATATGTCTAAGGTTATGCAGGTGGAGATTCAAGTTGAGCCAGAAACTGAGGAGAAAGCACAAGGCCAGTATGGATTGTTATCAAAGGAGTTTCTTACTCGTCATGGACTGCATCTGCTTGGAACAACTAGCACCTGGTTCTTGCTTGACATTGCATTCTACAGCCAAAATCTGTTCCAAAAGGACATCTTCAGTGCAATTGGTTGGATCCCTTCTACAAAAACCATGAATGCTCTTGAGGAGGTTTTCAGAATTGCAAGGGCTCAAACTCTTATTGCTCTCTGCAGCACAGTTCCGGGTTACTGGTTTACTGTGGCTTTCATTGACAGGATAGGAAGATTTATCATTCAATTGATGGGGTTCTTCTTTATGACTGTCTTTATGTATACTCTTGCCATCCCCTATGATTATTGGACTCTTAAGGAGAACCGAATAGGTTTTGTGGTTTTGTACTCTCTCACCTTCTTCTTTGCAAACTTTGGGCCTAATGCTACCACATTTGTTGTGCCAGCAGAGATTTTCCCAGCTAGATTTAGATCTACTTGCCATGGAATATCTTCAGCATCCGGGAAGCTTGGTGCTATGGTTGGGGCATTTGGATTTTTGTATTTGGCACAGAACCAGGACAAGAGCAAAACAGATGCAGGGTACCCTGCAGGTATCGGTGTGAAGAATTCACTAATTGTGTTAGGTGTTGTCAACATTTTAGGCTTCCTCTTTACTTTCTTGGTGCCTGAGGCGAAGGGTAGATCTTTAGAGGATATTTCTGGTGAGAATGAAGAAGTTCAAACCAATAAGGGTTAAAATAGTGCCACAACAATCACATGGTGGCAGCCAGAAATGTAATAGTTTAATGTTTTCTTTGTTTAGGTTATCAGTGTTGTGTTACTAAAATAAAGTCGAGTCTTAATTAAAATCATGAATTTCATTAAATATATTATTTACTCATTTCTTATTTAAAATATAATATTAAATTATTTTTAAAAAATGAAAAGTTATAATTAACATTATCTAAATATAGAATACAACGAAATAAATAAATAAATAAAATGTTACATAATAAGTAAGAAGGATAAAAATATATAATTTCATTTCATTCAAATACAAAATATTAATAAATATCATTAAAATAAAATATATTTTAATAATATTATTAAAACAAAAATTAATGGGATATAAGATAATAAGAGAGATAAAGATATAAGGAAAGAGAGAGGAAGAGAGGAAGGAGACTAAAGTGACATAGAGAAAGTGGGAAGGGAGAGAGGAAGAGAGGGGGAGTGAGAGGGAGAAAGACAAAGAGAGAGGGAGGCAGAGAAAAAGATAAACAGAGAGAGGAAAAAAAGAGGAGTAAGAGTGAGAAAAATAAAGAGATAATTAAAAAGTTGAAAATTTATAATTAATATTATCTAAATATAGAATAGAACAAAATAAATAAATAAATAAAATGTTACATAATAAATAAGAAGGATAAAAATATATAATTTTATTTCATTCAAATAAAAAAATAAATATTAACAAATATTAAAATAAAATACTTTAATAATATTATTAAAATAAAAATTAATGAGATATAAGAAAGATATGGAAAGGAAAGCATGAGGAAGGAGAGTGAGAGTGACATAGAGAAAGGAGGGAAGGAGAGAAGAAGACAGGGGAAATATATTTTTTCTTTTATATTTTTTCTTTTTCTTCTTTTCCAAACGTATTTTAACAATATTTGTTTATTATTTTAAAAAATTTGTAATTTTTTTTCTTTTTCATTTTGTTTTTCTTTTGTGACTCATTTTTTTTTTCTAATTTTTTTTAGCACCTTTTTTTCATTTTTTTTTTCATTTTTTTAAAAACTTTTCTTTAAAAAAACGGAGTTTTTTTTTAATCTTAATTATTTTTATCTAAATTTATCTTAAAATATACTATTAATTTATTTTTAATTTACTGAACTATTCTAGGTTATTTTTAAAAATCTTATTCTTTTTTGTAGATTATTAATATATTTTAAAAGTTCAACTCTTAAAATAAATATATTTTAATTTTTTTTTTATTTTTATAAAAAAATAATTTTTTTATAAAATTAAACCATTTTAGATGTTGAAACAACTGATAGCGACACTATTAAAGTCGCTACAGCTAGTAGCGACTTGTATGTGGCTAAATTTAAGCTGTCCTATTTTAAAAAAATTATATGTGGCACGTGACACTGTAGTAAACTACCTCAAAGGCATAAATAATTTCAAAACAGTGTCATTTACATAATTAATTTTAAAAACTATCCTACAATGGTCAATCAGCCTTGATCAGGAGATGCAGAAGATTGCAAATGCCAATCGCAATTATAGTTGCAGGAAAAATAACGAGATAATGACAAAAGCATATTAATTAATTTCCTTTTAACCTCCTTAGAGCATCTTTAACCAATAAATCTATTAAAGTTTCACTTGTACTTTTTAAATTATGTTTTACTTCTCTATCTGGTCACGTCACATTCATACTTTAAATTGTGACACCCTCTACCCCAACATTAATACACAATAAATATAAACAATAATTTTTTGTTTTTGAGTAAATAAAATCTTTCATAGTTGACAACATCTTTCATGCATAAAACAAATGTCTCAAATATCATAAGATAGAAGATTCACATTCATAACTCATAAATCATAACTCCAATGTAGAAATTACAAAAGAAAAGAAAACTAAAGTTTTCAAAACAATTTAATGGAAATAACATCCTAAACTAAGCCTAACTATGCCCTGATGTCACATATCCTATCAGAGCATGCCCAACTGAAGCCTTAAGTCTAATCACCAACATCCTCATGATGATGATCACCTGCAACATAATTTAAACATATACAAGAACAACAAGGGAGTGAGAAACATCTCACTCTAATTCAGATATAGCAATAAATGTTAGGCAACGCACACACAGTCATAACAAATACCACACAAGTTACACATAACCAATCATAACTATCAAGTTATAAATACATTAGAATACATATACATTCACTTATCATGCAATAATGTCATGGACTCAACTCATAAGTGCATGCATGTGGCGCTATACAGAAGTTTACATTTCTCATCACTGGTATGCTGCACAGCAACATACCTGGGCACGTTCATTCATGAATACATCACTGGTCAGTGGTGACCAAAGGTACTCCTAAAATATCTCAATACATCACTGGTATGCGGCCTAAGCAGCACACTTGGAATAAGTCATTTCATCACATAACTTGTTACATCACTGGTATGCGGCCTAAGCGGCACACCTGGAATAAATTATTTCATCACATCATTTCATCACTGGTGAAGGTACACCTGGAATACATCATTTCATCACTAGTATGCGGCCTAAGCGGCACCCCTGGAGTTATATATGTATATGATGCATGTCATACATTCACTATTTCATTGACTCAACATTTCACTTATCACGAAATTTCATTTATTGCCTCATGTCGTCATTTTTCATATTCTCATAGTCATAGCTTATCTCAATAGTTCATTCTCATGTCTCATGTCATTTGTTCATATTTCACATAGTCATGTCATAATTATTCCTTATAAGGTCCGCACAAGAATTCACAGAGCACTCTTATTCATATTAAAACTTATTTATTTTCAAAATTAATTACATATTCATTCATCACTTCCAACAAGGAACACAGTAGAGCAATCAGAAAGTAAAACAAAAACATTAATGCTTTGCATGTTCCTAGAAGCATGCATCAGGCAAGTGATTGGGGGTCAATCTGACTACCCAACAATTATTCCCACACCCCCGAGCGAGGTTACTCACTCTCCCCTTACCTCGATAAGCAAGAGCTGAAACTAGAGTAGAACCTTGCTAATCTCCTCTTCTAAATTCTCCTTGGTCTTTAGAAGGTTTAGAAGAAGAAGAAGTCAGAAGTGAATAGTATGATTTGAAATCAAGCCTTAGCCTCTTATTTATAGGCATCAAAGGTGGCCGGAACGGTCCGTTCTGAACCAGAACGACCCGTTTTGGACTCATCCGTTATATGCAAAATTTACAACTACAACGACCCATTCTCAAAATCAGAACGGCCCGTTCTAGGGTTGATTTTAACACACATTGATCATAATTGGAACGACCCGTTTCTAACTTAAGATTTTAGGCCATTTTATTAGTTTGGAATGGCCTGTTCCACTTTTTGGAACGCCCGTTCTGCTTATGGGAACGACTTGTTCCGCTTTTTGGAACGGTCCGTTTTGGGCCTAAGAAAAATAGAATTTAATTTTTCATAAATATTTAAATTATTAAAAAAATCTCTAAAATGTTCTATAAAACCCCTTTAATTAATAAAAATAACTATAAGAAGATAATTTTCATAAATATAAAAATAATAATTATTAACTATTGTATTAGTAGAAAATTCGAGATGTTACATAAATAAATCCATTTATTTTTAACTTCAACTAAAAAAACTTATTTCTTTTAGGTGAACTAAAAAATTATTTTTTTTTTGAATGGACTCCACATATATACCTATTTATATATTTTATTATTCATGTTAATTTTAAGTTCATATATTCAAATGAAAATTTTTAAATAATAAAAATATGATACATTTTAATAAAATAAAATTTAACTTTCATCTTTAAAATACATAAAATAGAATGCAAATTAAAATTAATAATATTAACTTTTAAAATATATAAAGAAATGCAGATAACACTATCACTAAAATATAGTTTAACAAAATAAATTTTATCGCGAGATCAATTCTAATTCTTGTTTGGGATTGCCCATTAGAAAAGTTTTTTCTAAAAGAAATATATTAGAGATAAAATGATTCTTCCCCTCTTATCAAGGAGCACATCATCTCATATTTTAAAAAATACTTTTGCAGTGTATATGGACCCATAATATGAGAAGAGAAATGGGTTCTCTGTCCAACAACTCAATTCTAAAAGTAAGACCCGCACAGTTTGTCTCCAGTGATGAAAATTTGTCTTTTGAGTTTCTATTAGTACTACAAAAACACTTTTAACATCGTTATATTTACATATAGTAGAATTGATGTAAATCATAAATGCAGTAAACTTGTAAATAAATATAAAAAATACAAAGATGTTTACATCAATTAGGAGAAGAAACGATGTAAACAGGAGAAAAAGAATCCGGAAGTTGTTCTACATCGGTTTCACTTATGACCGATGTAGAAGTTGAGACCCTAATAACCACGCCCACCATGCGAAGGCACACCCTTTCACTCATCAGCAATGTGCCCAGCCGCTGAGAGCAACGACGGAGAAACAGAAGAGAGCCATGGCGTTGTTTTTGCAATCGTTTATCGATCCCAGGAAGAACTGGTTTGCCGCTCAGCACATGAAGTCCCTCTCCAAATGCCTTCGCATATACGGTTACTTCCATTTTTCCCTCTCTTCCTTTCGATTTCCAAAACCCTAATTTTCTATTCGTTTTTGAAAATTTATGGCTTTCATTAATTAGGGCTCCGATACGACAATTTGTGCGATCCTTATTACGATCTCGATGTGAAGGAGGCGCTGAATTAGCTTTGAGATAGTGAAGGAGGAGGTTGAGAAAGGGAAAGAGGATTTGGACTGGGAAATCACGATGAAGAAGTGTTTCGCTCGCATGGACGAGGAGGTGCAGAGGTGGACCAAGAGCAAGGAAGCTCCCACTTGCAGGTGCGAGCTTCAGACTCAGCACTGCGATGCCATCGGCTCCACTGCGATCGTCGTCGTCGTCACGCCGGACAAGATCATCATCGCGAACTGTGGCGAATCACGCACCGTGTTGTGCCAGAACAATGTCGCCGTTCCACTCTTCGACGACCACAAGGTAAGCAAGAGTTTTTGGTTTATTTGTTTGGGATCTGAATTGATGTGGTTGGCGCGTTGAGTACACGCGCGTGTGATTTGGTTTCATTGTGGTGACTCCACTTACGGAAGTGGAGGGAAAAAGTTGGTTGGTTTGTGTGTTGTGGGTGCGTGTTGGGCATGTGCACTAACCTTTTTGGTTTTGGTTGGGTTTGAATTTTGCGCAGCCGGATCGAGCGGACGAGTTAGGTCGGATCCAAGCCGCGAGAGGGCGTGTGATATATACTTAGATGCATTGTGTAGATTGCTAGTGCTCTTGTTGTGGATTGAACTCAATCATTTCAACATATATATTAGCGTATTTGATGATTTACTTATATTATATATTTCAAGAAGAAATAATTAAATTCTTCCTGTATTTCACTTAATTTCTGTAGCATTATTTTTGCAACTGCCCACTTGCTGGAATAGATGGGGTCATGGATATTTTGCAGTATCTGGGAATCTTGCTTTAAGGAAGGTTTTGACAAGGCTTCCGAATTCTTTGTTGGGTATGAGGAAGATAAAAGACCTGATGTAATTTTGCTCACTTTCTACAACGGTTCAAGAACCGATGTAGAATATCTTACACATTCTACGTCGTCATCTGTAACTACATCGATTTCAAAATCGATGTAGAGTAGTCAAAAGAACCGATGTAAAATTTTGTTACTGTAGTGTCAAAAGAAAATAAAATTGTTGGAGTTGCTCTTAGGAAGTTATTGAATGGGACTAATTAAATAACCACTTACTAAAGAAGTGCCACCATTTAGATGTGCCATCGATGACTATTGCAATGTAGAGGTTAATTAATACGTAGTGACTTTCTATTGTCAATACTCATTGCCAATAGTTTTGAGATTAACCAACACTTCTTATTAACGCAAAAATTGATCGGTTCACATGCAACAAGATGAAATATCCCAACACTTATATCTCTAATTTCTTATAGATGATTGTGAAACCTTAAGGATAAACATCATAATTGAAGATCTCATGATCGAGATGAAGAATTGTTTCTTTTCTCTCTAAGGGAAGACGTGAAAGTTTGGCACCAAAGTCTACTTCAAGGTGGCATCATTACTTGGTAAGACTCATCTAGTACATCCATACCTGTTTTGGCAATAGGTTACGATGTCTCTCTTTCTCTTTTTCTCCTTTTAAAGACCCTCTATGTGCTCTACTTTGAGCAACATAATAACCATCTGTTACCTCTTTCCCACTCTCCTAGTATTGTGCTACACGTAGTACGAGAAAAAGGTTGTATGCTAGCATTCTCCAAAGGTCACAAACATATCCGTAAAGGGTTAGGGTTCTTACTAGTTAATGTCTCGATCGTTGGTTGGGCCATGCAATGGACTCGTAAGGCAAGACCTAGATGCATGCATCTAGGTGACTCATAAATGTGAGGTGACAGGTCAAATTATCTGGAGGTTCAATTCTAGATCGTTCATATCAACAAAGCTCAATTGGCCATCATTTTGCATCAAACTCATCAACCTAATTATTCAACACTCGGTTCTTCTCACCCAACATCTTCAATTGTTCCTCTAGATCCTTTTAGGTCGATATCACAACTTTGGCCCGACCTTCTACGGTCAATGACAGCTTATTGACCATTGTAGTGTAGTTTTTAAAACTAATTACATAAATGATGTTTTTTTGAAATTATTTATGTTTTTTGGACAGTTTACTACAGTGTTGCTATGGATAATAGCGACACTAGTGCCACATGTAATTTTTTTTGTAACCGAGAACGACTTGAATTTAGTCACGTAGAAGTTGTTATCGGCCGTAGCGATTTTATTAGTGTCGCTATCGGCTCCTTCACCATTTAAAATGTCTCTAAATAATAAATCTTTTTTCATAGGAAAAATATATATTTTAAAATATATATTTTTTAAAACTTGATCTTTAAAAATATTTTAATTTTTTTTTACAAAAAATAAGATTTTTTAAAAATAAACCAAAATAGTTAATTGTACAAAAAATAAATTAACAGTATATTTGAAGAAAAATTTAAATAAAAAATTAAGATAAAAAAATGACAATTTTTAAAAAAAATTATTAGAAATTGGAAATTTTTTTAAAAAAAATGATAAAATAAATGTTGAGAAAAAAAGAAGAAAAAAAGAGGTTGCTATGGGCCATAGTCACACAAAGTCTATATGGGCTCTAGCGACTCTGATAGTCCATAAAAATATATATAATTTATTTAAAAAATAGTAAAAATAAATAATTAAAATACATCTGAAAAAGAAAAAAAAAAAGGAAAAATATAAAAGATAAAATTAACTAAAGAAAAAAAGTATATAAAGAAAACGCAAAAAAAAAAAGAAGTATAAAAAGTTGAGTCACATAATATAAACAAAATAAAAAAGAAAAAATGTACAAAATTTGTAAAACAATAAAAAAAATTATAAAAATACATGTGGAAAAGAAACAAAAATGAAAAATATAAAAGGAAAAAATAACTTAAGGGAAATAATATAAAAAAATGCAAAAGCAAAAAAATGAATGCTAAAATAAAATTTTTGTTAAAAAAATGATAAAAATAAATGTGGAGAAAAATACATCTAGAAAAGGAAAAAAAAAGGGAAAAATATGAAAGATAAATATAACTAAAGAAAAAAAATGTAAAAAAAAACGCAAAAAAATAAGTATAAAATAAAAATTTTAAAAAAATGATAAAAAAAATGTATAAAAAAAAAGCCGTTATGGGCCGTAGCGACATTGTGTCGCTGTGGCCCATAACGATCATTTTTTTTATGTCGCTATGACCCATAGCCACTTTTTTTTTTTTTTTTTTTTTACTTTTTCCACTTTTACCAGAGGTGCTAGAGCCCATAGCGACACAAGTCGCTATGGCCGCTATGACCCATATCGACTTCCCTTTTTTTTATTTACTGTTTTTACTTTTATTTTATCAATTTTTTTAAAAAAATTTATTTTATACTTCTTCTTTTTTGCACTTTTTTTTAAACATTTTTTCCTTTAGTTAATTTTATCTTTTATATTTTCCTTTTTTTCTTTTCTAGATGTATTTTTCTCCTCATTTATTTTATCATTTATTTAAATTTTTTTATTTTAACATTCATTTTTTTTCTTTTGCATTTTTTTTATATTATTTCCCTTTAGTTATTTTTACCTTTTATATTTTTCATTTTTTGTTATTTTCCACATTTATTTTTATAATTTTTGTTTACTGTTTTACAAATTTTGTATATTTTTTATTTTTTCTTTTGTTTATTTTCTTTTACTCAACTTTTTTTCCAGTTTTTAAAATTATAATTATATGCTATCAAAAAATTAAATAAATTGTATAATTATACTAAAATTTTAAATTAATTATTTTATAAAAAATAATTAATTAGTGTCGTTATAGGCTATAGTGTTAAAAATTTTATTTCTAATAGTTATTGTGGGCTACATATATTATTTGTAGTATTTATATTAGTTATTTACATTTAGTTGGGCTCTATAAAAGTAATCTAATTTTAGTGAGTCTTTAGACTGCTAACATGAAAAATTGATATGGGCCCAAATAAGTAGAAACCAGATTTGACCCGTTAGGGGTTAATGGAAACCCTGATAGGTTTAAAATCGTAAAGATGGTCATGGTCCCCAATATGCCAAATCAGAAACACACGTCTCTCTGTCTCCCCATCAAAAGAGTAACATCAAGTCCCATCAAGGAATTCAGTGATCTGACTGAGGAAGATCATTGCACCAAAAGACTATTCCGCTGCAACCTTTTGATCAACGTCAATGGATACAAGTATGTGTTATTAACATTAACTCTGTAATCTGAGATAACGGTTCTTAATTTTGATTAATGGAAAATTTCTATTTGGCTTAAGAAATTTATCCCAACATATAACGACTTCATTAATTTATTTTTTTAAAATTTCCAGCCAAGCATGAAGCCGTTTTGTGTTGTTAGGAGCTGTAGCGACTTTACAAGAGACTCTACCGGCTGTAGCGACTTTTATAATATGACTTTCATGGTTTCTAAAAAAAATTACATGTGGCACTAGTGTCGCTATGATCCATAGCGACACTATAGTAAACTGCCTTAAAGGCGTAAATAATTTCAAAACAACCTCATTTACGTAATTAATTTGAAAAACTACCCTACAATGGTCAATCAACCGTCAATGACAAGAAAGCAAGTTTGGAGGCTAATGCCTCCATCATTTTACAAAGACTTACATCCTTTACCTCTTCAAAAGTCTTAACATCATGTACCAAACTCAAGTGTGGATGGATTAGTGTAAACACCAATTTTGTTCCATCAATTTTTCTAATAATTTCTTTCTCAAATCTCCAAATCAATTATTCAAGAATAAAAGAATAATATATATATATATATATATATATATATATATATATATATACTTTTGTGATTTGTATATTTAAAATAAAAATAGAGTGATTAATTATAACTTTTCCTTGTAAAATATAATATAAAATAAAATAACAAAAATAGAAAGAAATAAGAAAATCAAATAGTGTATAAATGAGTCAGAAAACAAAACCAAGTAAAAGAATTGGGAGGCACCATTTTGAGTTTAAGAAACAGAGACTTTCTCTTGCACCCCTACGTTCCTCCTATTCTCATACAAGGTAGTGCAAGCCTTTTTCTCCTAAAAGGTTGTCTATGCTACCCCTGCGGCTTTTCCCTTTTGATTGAAAAAAATCCTCGACATAAGCGAAAGAGAAAAAGAAGGAATTCATGGATGAGGAGAGGGGACGACATATAGGGGTCAAGGTTCATTCAGTTGAAGGGGAGAGGTTTTGGAAGCGAAGAAAGGAAGGGAGAATCCGTAATGGAAGGAGGGAGGTTTTGGAAGCTGAGAAAGGAAGGAGGAATCCGCAGTAGAAGGAGAAGAGGTTCAAAGAAAGGAAGAAATAATTCGTAGTGGAGGGAAGAAGCAGTAAGGTAAATGGTTTTTCAACCTATTCACATTACCCCTTTATTCATTTAGTTTTTTTAGCTTAGATTATATTATTAGCTTGCACACGGAACCTGGACAGGAAGTCACCACGTCAAAGCCTTATTCATTTCATGTCATTCCTACATTCACATCAGGTCACTTTCTAAAAGTATATATATATATATATATATATATATATATATATATATATATATATATATATAATGAAAAGCAAAGGAATCACGCACGAATTGTTTTCCTATTGTCAATTTTGCACGCAATATCCATTAATTTAGTTTCATTTATTTTAAACATGTTTTACCTTTTCAGTCAACAATGAATTTAGTAATATGTCTTCGATAATTCTCAGCTATGTAATTTGTGACTTTAGCTATTCGTCAAATATATTAATTCTACTCTACTACTGTGTAGACTTAGATTAGTTTATATTGTAAAATTTATGCCTAAAGACTGTACGTACTTAATATCATTAATAAGGAATTAATAAAAATATACACTAAACTAACAAGGCAATATTAAAAATAAAATAAAGGAAGAAAGATAAGTAATATTATAAATTAAGTTTTAGGTAATATATATTTTTCTATTGGATGTTTATTTGATCATTTTTTTTAAATAACCTTCTTACAATATGTTTAATCATCATATAAACTTATTTTATTAAGAAATTAATTGGATGTGATGTCTTTTTAATCTTGAAGTCTTAAAGCACAACTTGTGACAACTTTGTAGTTCTAAGTTTTCTCCTAAAAATGAAATATTTCATAATTGTTAATCTAGATTAAGTCATTATAATAAAATAATGAAAATAATAATTTTATTCACAATAATAAGGGGAGGAATTTTCTAACATTTTGTTTCAAAGATAGTGAATTAATTAGATGAAACATTTATTTAATCCTAGAGGCTTGGAATCACAAACTGTGATAATTTGATAGTTCTAAAACTTCTCTTTAGAACTTTAAAACATATCAAACCATTTTATAAAAAGAATTAGCTAAGGAGTACACCTTAGTTGGTTCCATCCTGCAGGCGTGAATTGTAACAGTTCAAAGATCCTACAGTAATAATAATAATAATAATAATAATAATAGAAATAATAATAACAATAATAATTAACGTGATATTCTATTATCAACATTTATATTAATAATATATATCATTTTAAAAAAAAGAGATTATTTGAATGTAACATTCTCTTGATTCTAGAGTTTAAAGGTGCAAGTTGTGACAATTTGTCACATTAAAAGTCTTTATTTAAATTCAAAGTATGACTAAATATCAAAAATATATTTTTACAATATTTAATATAAATATTGGAAGTCATTATATCAAAAATTCATTGGAGGAATGGTTAATTAAATGTGACATCTTTTTAATTTTTTAATTTAAAATACAATTTGTGACGACTTGATATCTCTAATTTTTTCTTCTCCAAAACAAAAACATTCAACCAAATTTTTTTTCAAGATAATAATATCTATAACATTTATAAGTAAGATTTCATTGAGTTGACTTTGGTGTACACCTCAGTCAATTTTATTATTTAGGGTGAATGAGCTGAAACAGTTCAGGAATCATAAATTAAATAAAAAATAGAATTTAATTAAAAAAATATTAACACATAAATATTTTCTACAAAGAACTACGTGACTCTGATTCTCCATTGTATATGGAGATACGTAAGAGCAAGAAATAAATCTTGTCGAGCCCCAAAAAATAATATTATCTTTTTATATAATAATTTTAATTTTTTACAAAATAAATGTACTAGTTAAATAAAATATATTTAATTGCTATAGTTAATTTCGATTAATCTAGAGTAAGATAAATATTTTATAAATTATAAATAATTTGTTTAATTAATTAAAGGTAATCGTCTTAAGACGAACGTTGTAAGGTGTTAATATCTTCCTTACACGTAATCGACTCCCGAACTCAAAACTCTGATTTTTGTAGACCATTTTCTACTTTGTGATTTTTCTAATGTTTTTCATGGAAATAAACATCGGTGACGACTCCCTATTTTTCAATCTATTTTTGTCATCTCGTGGTAACCAAGGTTACTACAATTAGCTTGCTATGAGAGAATTATAAATTCCAAAGAGAATGTACGTCGATTCCAACACCTTCCAATTTCTATTCAAATTTGGTCAGTTCTGGACATCGCCTCTACACTAGATCATGAGGGTCTCCTTCGCCTTCGAGATGCAGACCTTCCTCTCCATCCGAATCTACACTGAACATAGCCTGACCAATCATGTCGAAACGACATTTCTTTTAAACAATCATGTCTTCTTCGATGATCCATTTCGGTAAATGAGGCTGTGGTAGGAGTTGGTTTGGCCATAGAAGTTCCCATCGTAGTAGAACCATTGAGGCCTACTAAGGTGGATGGCTCTTTGGCCTTGAATTCCCTCACAGGTTTTGTCATTTCATGAGTGGAAAATGAGGCCATTTTCGCTACATAAACACACAAAGAACTTGTCAAAAATTTTTACCAATGTTAACAAAATCAAATATGCAAATAGAGAATCGCATGAAAAGCCTATACCAATATATTTTCTTTATTCAATGAATTTGAATTCTAAATTTAGAATGCGATTGTTGCTAAACACTCCTAACTTTGGTAGTTTCTCTACATCAGTTTTATCCTTCTCAGGTATATATATCTTCCAACTTGAAGTCATCATGTATGCTAGATTTCTTCGTCCAATATAATGGAAAGTCAGAGAGTAGTGTCTGGTCATGGATCGGGGCTTTTATTTTGAAAAACTTATCCTTAAACCCTTTATATGAGGAAATATAAAGCTCCATCAGACCCCAACATGCAACACTACTCATAGACACCCATCCAGTCTTTTTGCTTATTTTCATCTTAAAGAAGAAGAAAATTTTCCCAATTGCATGGGAGCAACATTTAGCATGGTTAGGACTTCTTTTTCAAAGTTCATTAATGGCCAACACACTTCTAATATAGACACTATGGTTTCATAACAAGTGGTGAAGGGCCTCCCTCCTAATGTGCGCTAAACACAAATTGACGTTCCTTTTCGGTAAAGCTCAACTACTACGTTCTCCTTCACTCCGTCAACAAAAATGACATTTTCATCTAGGAAATGATTGATATTCTCCCATTACATCCACAATGAGGACACCTTAAGAATGTGTGCCTTAGCCCAACCATACTCCCTCGTATAATCTATCTCTAGTTTCTCCATATTTGCTCTCTGTACCTTATTCCAACAACGATTAACTAAGAGTGCAAGGAAGAGGTACGTCACACCTAAGCAAGAAGTTGTTTTTGTTCTCCCACACCTGATCCTTCCACCAATATTTCCCTCGGCTGTGCAGATTAAGGACCTTTACCGTTTTGCTAGCATAGAAACGTCATCAAGGTTTTTGGGGATTTTTTAGTGATTAAGAACAAAGTTTTGAAAGCAAATGTGTGAATAGGAGGGGGAAGCCATTTTGCTTTCTTGGCTCATGACTTTTAGGGCTTATGTACCACTCGACCGGTGGCCAATTGAGTGGTTTTACTACAAGAAAATTACATATTAGCGAGGGAATATTCCCTCACTATTTCTTCTCTGATTTCTCGCTAATCAGATTTGCGACAGAATAGTGATGGAATTGTGAGAGACCATTCCCTCGCTAAATACAGGTAGCTAATTAGCGAGGGATTTAATCCCACGCTGTAGCAAAATCCGTCGCCAATCCCTCACTAAGTTCCTCGCTAATTATATTAAGTATGCTAACTATATCGCTCGCTAATTTGCGATCAAGCTTCCCCGCTATTCCCTAGCTAAGGTGTCACAAAATATCCCTCTCTAATTTGTAGCTAATCTCTCGCTAAGGCCTCGCAATTCCCTCGCTGAATATCCCTCGCAAGCCCTTCTCTATTCCCTCGCTACCTTTCGCTAGCAATTGTTTCGCTATTCCCTCGTAATATTTCCCTAGCAATTGTCTAGTTATTCCCTCGCAATATTTCCCTTGCAATTATCTCATTATTCCCTCGCAATACTTCCTAGCAATTTTCTCACTATTCTCTCGCAATATTTTCCTAGCAATTATCTCGCTATTCCTTCGCTATATTTCCCTAGCTATTTACTCTTTTTTCCCTCGTTATTTCCTAGCAGATCCCTTACTGTTATGTTTTGGTTATCATCGCTAATCCCTCGCTATTTTGTCGCAATTTTATTTTTAATATTCATATATTCGTCTTTACCTGCATTTTTCATATTATAACTATCATAATTGTTTAGTTGTGATATCAAGATTGTAGTACCTGTATTTTGCATATCAAATATATTGTGTCATCAACATGCATCAAATAAAATAAAAATACTAAAGGCTACCAAAACAATTCTACACAAAACAACTTTTCCTTTGATTTCTACCGATTAGACAACAATTGGGAAGATTTCTCTAACATTTATAGAGTTAATTTTTCATATATAAAAACTAATCCAATGAGTAATGACAAACACATCAGAATCAATTATTCCATAGAAATCTGCAGAACCATCATAAACAGAGTAAACATTAACCAATCTACGGAAAATACTTATGGCAAGTTTCAACACACACAAATTAAGAAGAGTTGAAAGTTTTGCATGGAACCGTTGTAGTCATATTATTTACCTTCCTGCAACGGACTGTTAACAGACTAGCCTTAGGTAGGTCCAAACCTTCAAGCTCAACTCCATCACTTTTATCTCTGTTTGGAACGAAAGAAACATAGATGCCAACCGAGTAATTCATCGGTGGAATTTTATGGAAAATAGAAGAAAAGTAATAATTAAACTTTGCTCCCTTAATCATTGTAGTATTGAACTTAGTATGACTAAAAAACGGAGGGATAGTTAATGTTACGGAATAGTAGAGAACTTTGGATTCGTCATTGTTTTTTTAATTTTCCTTTTCTTTTCATTGAGAGTATGAATTCGGTTGCAGAATGCGGAAATTGGCTCAGAAACATGAAGGTCAACTGTACCTGAATTCAAAGCATGGAATTCGAAAAGTAAGAAAGAGTTATGGTTAATATAGCAATGTGGAATTTAGGAAAATTCATAGTTAACATGTGATTGAATAAAAAAGAGAGTACCGCGTGTGGTATTGAATGTGGAAGAGGAAGAAGACGAGAATTTTTTTCTGAAATAATATTTTTTTAAAAAAAAATTACAAGAATGATCATTGTGCAGGATTATTTACCAAGATATAACCATTTACTGTTCAAGCTCAGAATTCGGTTCCCGGGGAACCGAATTCTGAGCATCAAAATGTAATTTTTTTTGTTTTTTCAACTCAGAATTCGGTTCCCGGGGAACCGAATTCTGAGTTGGTTTTAATTTTTTTTTTTTTTCGTGTATGGGGCAAATGTGGGCTGATCTGGGAAGCGGAACGGCCCGTTCCAAAAGCAGAACGGGCCGTTCTGCTTAAAGAAACAGAGTGCAAATTCTTTAAGCAGAACGGGCCGTTCTGCTTTTGGAACGGGCCGTTTTACATTCAGAATTTGCACTCTGTTTTTTTAAGCAGAACGGCCCGTTCTGCTTTTGGAACGGGCCGTTCCGCTTCCCAGATCAGCCCACATTTGCCCCATACACGAAAAAAAAAAAAATTTAAAACCAACTCAGAATTCGGTTCCCCGGGAACCGAATTCTGAGTTGAAAAAACAAAAAAAATTACATTTTGATGCTCAGAATTCGGTTCCCCTGGAACCGAATTCTGAGCTTGAACATTAAATAGTTCTATCTTGGTAAATAATCCTGCACAGTGATCATTCTTGTAATTTTTTTTAAAAAAAATATTATTCCAGTAAAAAATTCAGAAGACGACGATGGAAGGGGTTGGGTTTGGAAGGGTTCGAATTGGTGAGATCCGAAAGAGGGTTTCGTCTTCGCTCCAAAGCTTTTGCATTCTTCATTTCAGTGTCTCACTCACACTCACACTTGTCATGCATTCTGTTATATTCTCGTTTCCCCATGGCGAGAAATTTCAGTTAGAAAACCACCATCGCCTCATGCCGTCTGCGTGACTTAATTTCAGTTAGATAAGGCTATGATGTAAATTACATAAATTTTACCTATATAACTTTTTGTAAAAAAAAATAAATAAAAAAAATCTATGATGTCAAAAAAATGCTAAAATTTTAATATAATATATACGTACGATTTTATTGTGACATTGACATATATAAGATTCAGTGATGAATAAGAATAAGATATAGTACGTACTAATTTATATTCGGTGATGTATCATGAAAACCTTGTTTTTTTGTAGAGATAATCATATAGTATAAAAAAACTAAAATAAACCTACAAAAAATATATATATATATATATATATATATATATATATATATTTAATTAATATTGGTTCTCCTAATCAATGGTGTCTGCTAATCAAGAGTATTAAATGTGTGCAAGAAATTTATTCTTAAACGAGAAATTTGGAGTAAGTAATTGATAGAGTTTAATTTATAGGATTGATAGTATAAAAAATTATATTATCAATTAATTAAGAATTAAAAATTTAGTATATTTAATTTAATGTAATTAATGTAAATTACGCTCTCTTTCTATAAGTAACATAAGTATTACATTATTCATTCTTCATATGTTAAAATGTCAAATAAATTATATTTTTATCCCTTACATATATAACACAATTCACTATTATATCATAAAACACTAATTCATGTAGATATTATAAAATATTTTTATATAAATTATATCTTAATACTCATATATTACATTTAATATATGTAATTAATATAATAAAAAATATTATTTTATTTAAATATTTATAATTAACAAAATACATTAACTACATCTATTAACTACTGTTTTAATACTCATATATTATCTTTAATATATGTAATTAATATTATATAATAAAAATTTTATTTTATTTAAAAAATAATTTTAATATAGTCAACTTTGCGAGGGAAAGGAGAGAAATAATTTCCCTCGCTAAATAAACTTTTAATATCTCCACTTTTGTGAAGGATTGGCGAGAGAACATTTCCCTCGCTAAAGTAACTTTTACTATTTTAATTATAGTGACAGATTAGCGACCAAATTATTCTCTCGCTAAAATAACTTTTATATTCTTCTCTTTTGCGAGAGATTAGCGAAGGAAACTCAACCTTGCCAAAACAAATTCAATATTCTAGACATTTTGCAAAGCATTAGCGAGAGATTTTGTTTCTCGCTAACTATTTGTGAGCAATTAGCGACCAAATTTATGTTTCTCGCAATTTAGCTACGACTTAGCTAGAGAATATTTTTTATCGCTAATTTGTCGCTATTTAGCGAGGGAATAGCGAGACAAATTTTCCCACGCTAAAATCCCTCACTAATTAACAATTGAGTGGCCTTATGCACCACTCGACCGGTGGCCAATTGAGTGGTCTTATCAAGCCATTTAGCCTTCTTGGCTCATGGCTTTCGAGGCTTATGTACCACTCGTCCGATGACCAATCAAGTAGTCTTATGAACCCATTTTGCCTTATTGGCTCATGGATTTCAAGGCTTATGTACCACTCGGTCAGTGGCTGATCAAGTGGTCTTATCAAGCCATTTCGCCTCCTTAACTCATGACTGTCGAGGTTTATCTACCACTTGGTCGATGACCGGCTAAGCTTTGTCTACTAGAACGGTCTAAAATCGAACCTCTAGATAGTTTGACCCATCACCTCAAAATTATGAGGCACCTAGACATATGGATTTAGGCCTTATTGTACGAGTCCACTGCACACCTCGGTAGACGACCAAGGCATTAACTAATAAGAATCCTAACCCTTTGCAGATATGTCCATGACTTTCAGAGAATGCTAATGTACCACCTTTCCTCATACTACTGTTGACATATACGTCATTTTGAAAAACTGTTTTTGCAACAGTAGCACGTTCGCAACAGTCCCGTATAAGGAAACAACGTGCTCCCGATTTTCACGTTGCCTTCCTGATTCTTCTACTTGCTGCGGTTAACATATCATGAATGTGGTCCATTTTTCAACTCATTATCAAATAACTTGCGGATATGGTACCGTGACTCCCGCACTTTCTCCAACGTTCAAAGAGGCTCTACGATGGATTAGAGTTCTATAAAAAATTGAACACGTATCTCTGTTTTGGGTCCCTGAGCCTACTCTCCTCTTCAGTATACTACACCATCGCGTATTGAGAGCAAGGGTTCAGAAACCTGAAGGAACAAGCGAACAACAATGGCTGGAGGTTGGTCCTTTAATTTCCGCAATTATGAGAATGATTTGAAGGTGTTTATTTTATTTGATTTTTGCCATGTTTAGATCTTTTAGAATATTAGTTCTTTCATTTGGTATCAGAGCCTGCTAATCCTCTACCTTGTTTTGTATCGGGTTTTTTTTGGGTATCTCTTTTCAACCCCATAATTGTTTCTAAAACTGGAGAGGGAGTAGAGGATGATTTTTCTACCGTTTCTGTAATTAAAATGGTGTTTTTCGATGTTCAAAACATGCAAAAATAGTCGGGTTTTCGTTTCGGGTCCGCGGGTCATAAATAGGTAAAAATGACCCGTCTCAAGGTTGAAGACGAGTGAAACGCAATGTGTTTTCACGTTTTGTTTGTTTGTTTGCTATTGACATGCATATGTTTTATTTTTAAATTGTATCATACTTATGAGATAAAGCGCTTGGTGCAGTGGTTTGTTTACTTGGGATATTACTGTCATGGCATGGGTTCGAATCCTGTTGGGGTCCTTTGTTTTGATTCCCTTCGTACGTTTTCTTGCATGTTGTTTCGTAATTACATGGTTGCATGCTAGAGACACGTCATATCACAAGTAACGTAAATATTTTTCGTAATACATGTTATTCTTGGCTGCATTAAATATTGGAAATTAAGAATAATGAGTATTGAATATTATATGATTATCTAATATTTGCTTATATTTATTTTATTTTGATATTAAAATAAAAATAAGATTTATTTATTTTATATTAATGTTTAGTGATACATATAATTTTAATAAGTTAGAGAATAGCCACAGCATCTTTAATTAATTAAAATTATATATTTTTTAAAGATCACATTAAGAAAAACATTAATTGTAATTAATTATATGTGATGTGATGAAATATACCCACAGAAAATTTCTTACATTTGTATGATTGATTAGGATAAAATATTATATTATATTTCTTAATTTACCCACAGGAATTAAGAAAGGGAACAAATTTGATAGTTTTATCATAAGGTTACATGAGTGTAATTGAATATGACTTTAGCCCACAGGCAAGTTTTATGTCACTAGATTCGTTAAAAGAGACATGTTTGCATTGGTAAAATATGACATTTATTTTAGTCTCAAGTTATGATGATGAACATGTTTTTGACATTTGCAGTTTCTCAATCTATGAATATTTCTGATATCAAGTGTGACATTCCCGAATTAAAGGGTGACAATTATAAGGTTTGGAAGGAGATAGTTCTTCTTCATTTAGGCTGGATGGACATTGACTATGCTATTAGGAAGCCAGCACCACCGAGTATTACTGAGACCAGCTCTCCAGATGCAGTTGATCTTTATGAATAATGGGAGAGGTCAAATCGTCTCTCTGTGACGTTCATAAAGACCAATATTTCTGCTGGAATTCGGGGTTCTGTTGACCAGCATGACAATGTCAAGGATTTACTAAAGGTTATTGATGAACAATTTACCACATCTGATAAATCTCTTGCCAGCACCCTTATAATGCAGTTTTCATCCTTAAAGCTCACTAGGATTAAAGGAGTGCGTGATCATATCATGCGCATAAGGGATATTGTGGCTCAACTGAAAGCTTTAGAGGTTACCATGTCTGATTCTTTCCTAGTGCACTATATTTTGTGCACCTTGCCTCACCATTATGCCCCCTTTAAAATCTCTTACAACACACATAAGGATAAGTGGTCTATTAATGAATTGTTGACCATGTGTGTTCAAGAAGAGGAAAGGCTAATGATGGAAGAAGGAGAGCAGGTGCTCTTAACCACTTCTTTTAAGAAAAAGAAGAATCAAGATAATAAGAAGGGAAAGGTTCCAGCTCAACCAATTATTAAGAAAGAATCCAAGTGTTTCTTTTGTAAAAAGAAAGGACACATGAAGAAAGATTGTCTGAAGTTTAAGAATTGGCTGGAAAAGAAAGGTAATTTATTTGCTTTTGTTTGTTATGAATCTAGTATGACTAGTACTAATCATAACACATGGTGGATTGATTCTGGATCTACAATCCATGTTTCTAATACCTTACAGGGTATGCAAAACCTAAGGAAACCGATGGGAAGTGAGCAATGCATCTATTTAGGAAGCAAGATGAGTTCACATGTGGAGGCCGTTGGGACATGCAATTTAGTTTTGAGCAGTGGTTTTATTTTAAATTTAGAAAAGACTTTTTATGTTCCTAGTTTTAGTAAAAACTTGATTTCAATTTCGCAACTTGCACCTTTGGTTTTTCTTTTAAATTTCTGGATTCTGGTTTTACTTTGTTGAATAAATCCAAAGTTATTGGTTTTGGTGAATTATGTGATGGTCTTTACTCTATTAATTTGCAAAATAATGACGCATCTTATAATTCTATGCATGTTTCCTCTGGGTTAAAACGTTGTGTTATGAATGAGGATTCTTCTATGTTGTGGCACCGGAGATTAGGACATATCTCCATTGATAGAATTAAACGATTAGTAAATGATGGAGTACTTAGTACTTTAGATTTTGCTGATTTTGAGACTTGTGTGGATTGCATCAAGGGTAAGCAAACTAACAAGTCCAAAAAGGGTGCCAAGAGGAGTTCAAACATACTAGAAATCATTCATACAGATATTTGTTGTCTGGATATGGATGCAAATAGTCCAAGATACTTCATCTCCTTTATTGATGATTACTCACGATATATGTACCTTTACTTACTTCGTTCTAAGGATGAAGCCTTGGATGCCTTTAAAGTTTTTAACGCTGATGTAGAGCTACAATGCGGAAAACAAATTAAGATTGTGAGATCAGATAAAGGTGGAGAGTACTATGGTAAATACACAAAGAATGGACAAGCACCTGATCCATTTGCGAGATTTCTTCAAGAACATGGGATTTTTGCCCAATACACTATGCCTGGTTCTCTAGATCAAAATGGTGTGGCAGAAAGAAGAAATCGAACATTAATGGATATGGTGAGAAGTATGAGGAGTAATGCAAAACTTCCTCAATTCTTGTGGGCTGAAGCACTTAAAACGGCTGTGTATATAGTAAATCGAGTTCCAACCAAGGCTGTTTCAAAGACACCTTTTGAGTTATTCAAAGGTTGGAAACCCAGTTTACGACATGTACGCGTTTGGGGGTCTGTCTGAAGTAAGGATTTATAACCCACAAGAGAAGAAACTAGACCCGAGGACTATTAGTGGGTATTTCATTGGATATGCTGAAAAGTCCAAAGGGTATAGATTCTATTCCCCATCTCATAACACTAGAATTGTGGAATCAAGAAATGCAAAGTTTCTTGAAAATGACTTGATTAGTGGGAGTGATTTAATTCAAGATATTAGTTTTGAAAAGGATCACTATGAAGTTCAACCCTCTCAATCAAATGATAGACTGTTAGTCAACCACGCTCCTTCAGTTCAAAGATGTGTTAGACAACCAGTGATTCAAGTTCCACAAGTTGCTGAAGATTATAATGTAGATCAAGTTGTTGACCAGGAGTAACAAGTAAATGTTGAACAACCTATTGAGAAATCAGTTGAACAACAAGTTCCTGACCAAAGTGATGAGACAACATTAAGAAAATCTACTAGAGTCAAAAGATCAGCAATTTCTAGTGATTATGTAGTGTATTTACAAGAATCAGATTATAACATTGGAGCCGAAAATGATCCTGAAACGTTTTCACAAGCCATGAATTCTAAGGAATCAAATTTGTGGTATAATGCTATGAAAGAAGAGATGAATTCTATGACGTCTAATCAAGTCTGGGATCTTGTTGAGTTGCCTCATGGTGTAAAATCCATTGGATGTAGACGGGTCTTTAAAACTAAAAAGGACTCACAAGGTAACATTGAAAGACATAAAGCAAGACTTGTTGCCAAAGGATTCACTCAAAGAGAAGGAATTGATTATAGTGAGACATTTTCTCCTGTATCTAAGAAGGATTCTCTACGAATAATCATGACATTAGTAGCTCATTTTGATTTTGAACTACATCAAATGGATGTGAAAACAGCATTCCTTAATGGTAATCTAGAGGAAGAGGTTTACATGAAACAACCTGAAGGATTTTTCTCTAGTGATGGTGAGCACTTAGTATGTAAGCTTAACAAATCCATCTATGGATTAAAACAAGCATCACGCCAATGGTATTTAAAATTTCATGAAGTTATATCTTCATTTGGTTTTGAAGAAAATATCATGGATCAATGTGTACACCAGAAGGTTAGTGGGAGCAAGATTTTCTTTCTTGTTTTATATGTGGATGACATTTTGCTTGCAACTAATGACAAGGGTATGTTGTACGAGGTGAAACAATTTCTCTCAAAGAACTTTGATATGAAGGATATGGGTGAGTCATCTTATGTTATAGGCATTAAGATCCATAGAGAAAGATCTCGAGGTATTTTGGATTTATCTCAAGAAACCTATATCAACAAGGTTTTAGAGAGGTTTAACATGAAAGATTGTTCACCAAGTGTAGCTCCCATTGTGAAGGGTGACAAACTTGAGTTGAGTCAGTGCCCGAAAAATAATCTTGAGCGGGAACACATGAAAAATATTCCATATGCTTCAACTGTTGGAAGTCTTATGTATGCTCAGGTTTGTACCAGACCTGACATTGCATTTGCAGTTAGAGTTTTAGGAAGATATCAGAGTAATCCTGGTGTTGACCATTGGAAAGCTGCAAAGAAGGTAATGAGATACCTTCAAGGAACAAAAGATTTCATGCTCATATATAGACGAACTGATAGTTTGGAGGTGATAGGCTACTCTGATTCAGACTTCGCTGGTTGCATTGATACTAGAAAATCTACATCTGGCTATGTTTTTATGCTGGCTTGTGGAGCTGTATCTTGGAGCAGCAGAAAGCAGACCTTGACTGCTACTTCTACTATGGAGGTTGAGTTCGTTTCTTGTTTTGAGGCTACCTCACATGGTGTATGATTGAAGAGTTTTATATCTGGGCTTAGAGTTGTGGACTCAATTGCTAAGCCATTGAAGTTGTATTGTGATAACTTCGCTGCTATTTTTATGGCTAAAAATAATAAAAGTGGAAGTCGAAGTAAGCATATCGACATTAAATATCTAGCCATAAGAGAACGTGTTAAGGAAAAGAAAGTTGTCATTGAGCACGTTAGCACTGAGTTAATGATAGTTGATCCTTTAACTAAAGGCATGCCACCAAAGAATTTTAAGGATCATGTAACTCGAATGGGACTTGGTTCCATGATGTGACAATCATTGTAATTACTTGTTAAAACTCTTATTTAGTTTGATCTTTTCTCATTTATCTTGTGCACATATCTATTTACTTTGAGAAAACTCATTAATTGTGACCTGGAATAAACATATGGTTTATTCATTAGAGTTAAGCTTAAGATGAGAGACTTAATATATTGTGATACATAGGAGATAATACTCATTATCAGAGGACCTATCACCATGATTCATATATTTGGTTTCCTATTTGATTGATAATTGGATAAATGGACCAAGTGGGAGAATGTTGGCATATACGTCATTTTGAAAAATTGTTTTTGCAACAGTAGCACGTTTGCAACAGTCACGTATAAGGAAACAACGTTCTCCCAATTTTCATGTTGCCTTCCTGATTCTTCTACTTGCTGCGGTTAACATATCATGAATGTGGTCTATTTTTCAACCCATTATCAAATAACTTGCGGATATGGTACCGTGATTCCCGCACGTTTTCTCCAACGTTCAAAGAGGCTCTACGATGGATTAGAGTTCTATAAAAAATTGAACGCGTATCTCTATTTTGGGTCCCTAAGCCTACTCTCCCCTTCAGTATACTACACCATCGCGTATTGAGAGCAAGGGTTCAGAAACCTGAAGGAACAAGCAAACAACAATGGCTGGAGGTTGGTCCTTTAATTTCCGCAATTATGAGAATGATCTGAACGTGTTTATTTTATTTGATTTTGCCATGTTTAGATCTTTTAGAATATTAGTTCTTTCAACTACATGTAACACAATACTTGGAGAATGGGTGATAGGTAGTAGGTGGTTATGTTATTTAAAGTAAAGTGCACAAAGGGTCTTTAAAAGAGAAAATGACAGAAAAGAGAGAACTCACTTTTCTGTGAATGCTTTGGTAATAGGCAGCATAACCTATTGCCATAACACTATCCTACCACTTTCCTCATTCTTTACTTAATAAATGAATTAACCATTATTAAATGAAATTGAAATATATAATACATATTTTTAACACTAGGCTAAGTTTAAACACAAAGATGATTCTTGACTCAACTAGAGACTCTATGGACATAAATTTGTGGAGGCCAAAATGATATAAAGAGTATAATGTACAATATGATAGAGGATCCATATTCCAATAAAAGTAATCTTATATATTGATACACAAA
This sequence comes from Cajanus cajan, assembly GCF_000230855.2. Taxonomy (NCBI): domain Eukaryota; kingdom Viridiplantae; phylum Streptophyta; class Magnoliopsida; order Fabales; family Fabaceae; genus Cajanus; species Cajanus cajan. The sequence goes on from NC_138523.1 coordinate 40,684,068, forward strand.
TAGTGTTATGTTAGCACAAAATTAATGCATATCACCTTAATTAGAGGGCATTACCAAACAGTTGAGGGCTATGCAAATGGAAAATCCATTTCCTCAACTTTCCCTAGTTCAAGCAACGTAAGAACTCAAATGTTACTTGTGGATGACATTGTTCTAATGTTGGGTGTAAAGTCAAGAAGAACATTTAGGAGAATGTTAATTATGTTTAGAACTTTGGGGGCAACATAACAATCCATGTTTCAATAACTACAATAATGCTTGGAGGAATCAGCTAAATTTCTTCTAAAGGCAAGACATGCATTCCTTAATTTTGTCAACATTTCCTGCATCAAGCATAGAAAGACTAAGACTTTATATTAGAAGGGAGATTGAAGCAATTCATCTGGGCCATTTAATGGAAACCTAGGAGGCCGAAGAAGGCTAAGGAAAAACTTAGGATTAAGAAATAAAATAAAATAAAAAAAAAACTTATTCTCAAGCTAAATCTAGAAGGATAAATGCTTAAGTTGACCTAAGAAGTCCAAGTTAATGAAGAGCCCAATGTGAGGCAAGACTTTAATTAGTTATTTTTGTGTAATTATATTTACTTAGATCATATCATCACTAGTACTCCTATAAAAATCAAAGGACCTAAATTGGCTAGCTTTCATAGCAAATGGTTGATAAAGTTATCAGTAGCTTATGTGAAAAATCATTGACACACCTAGAGTAGTAATGATATCACGTCTAATGAATGGTAAATTAAAACAATTACATTTGCAAGTAAAAAATCTCAAAAATAAAGCTACACACTAAGCTCAAAGGATCTTGGGAGCTTCATTAATCCCTGCATTGGTACTAAGATTCACATATCTCTATAGATGATGCCATTTGTTAGGGTGCACCAAAGGAGATATCCCATGTATAAGTCCACATTGGTATGATATTGTTCATTTTTGGCTTAAGCCTTCATAATTTTGCTTTTAGTAATTCCCCAAAAAGTTTTATACAAATGGAGCGTGTGTACTTTATAAACCGATGTTTCCCTTTTTGCTACTAATGCTCCAAATTTCGTTAATATAATAAAGGATATTTTTAATTAATAAAATATGTTTTATAAACAATATCAAAACTTTTAAAATTTCTAAGTGTGTTTTTATTTAATTAAGAAAGGTTTTGTGAAATTATATAAATTATTTGGTGAGATATGTATTTTATATTTGTTTTAATTAAAGTAAGATAAGGTTGGTTTTAAAAAGTGGTTAGGGTTAAAAATTATTTTTACATTTTAACATTTATGCTTCTCTCATCTCTCTTTTTCTTAAACATAGAAGTTTATCGAGGTAAGAAGAAAGTGAATAATCTCGTTATAGGGTGTGGATATCTGTTGGGTAGTGAGATTGACCCTAATCTCATGATTTGTATTTTGTGTTCTATGAGTGAACCTTGAAAATCCTCGATAATATGATTCCTTTGTTCTCTATGAGTGGATCAATTGGTGTAAATTGTTAATCTATGAGATCCCTTAGCTTCTTGTAGGAAACTCTTGATATAGAGTTGGGTTAAAATTGATCAAAATTGGTGGGTCCAATATCACTTGTACTTATAATTGTTGATAATATGATTCTTCCATTCTTTATGATTGAGAATTATGTTATTGTATTGAAGAATGCAAATCGATTGGTGTAAATTGTTAATCTATGAAATCCCTTAGTCTCTTGTAGGAAACTCTTGATATAAAGCAGGGTTAAGATTGATGAAAATTGGTGATGTTTTGTATAATTGTTGTATACTAATAAGTCGTTGATCTAAGTGATATTGAATTCAATCTCCTTAAGTAATAAGGACTCCAGTTCGAATCTTGTACCTAAAAAAACGTGATTAAGAAGGGAGACTCTACTAAAGGAGTCCAACAAGATTTATTAATAGAGATTAATCATCAATGAAGTTGATAAATACTTTATACTAATAACATGATTTTTAAAAAAAGTAAGCTTAACATGTTTGGTACCATGCCTTTAAGGATTTTGTTGTTAATTATTACATTGCAATTTTCAAATCATATATTTTTCTATTTATTTACAAAATTTATCACATTATGGTATATTTTCAATATATGTTGTTGAGTTTTTCCCCCACAAGGAATGATAAAAGATTTTTGCATAATTTTCAATAGGCTTTCTCTTAAAAGTTGCATCGAAAAAAACCTTGGCACACCTAGCCATTTCCTTAATTGGCATTGAATTTCTTCTTATAGATATCAGGTGTGTTAGGAAAACAATTCAAATTTCTGAGATATTATTTAGATTTTAAAAGATATTGATTCTTTTAGGATATTATTTAGAATTGAAATATATTGTATTTATTTTAGAGATTTGTTTCCTTTTTTAAGATTAAGATATAAAGTACATAAATAGAGACTCTTGAGATGAGAAGAAGCACTCGACCTGTAGAGGGGGTCACCGCCGTAAATGAAAAAAGATGTCATATGAAGGAGAGTTTTCAAGTTTCGACAGAAAACTTGTGAAGAAAGGTTTTTAAGTTTCGTTAGAAAACTTGTGAGGGATGTATTTTCAAGTTTCACCCTTAAAACTTATGAGGAAGGAGTTTTCAAGTTTCACCCATAAAACTTGTAAGAAAGAGGTTTTCAAGATTTATCCACAAAACTTGAAGGGATGATTTTCAAGATATACATTTAATACATTTTGAGATCGATAATGAAAATCCTTGTGGATGTAGACATAAAGAGATGAACCACGTTAAATAAATTGTGTGATATTTTTTCTATTTCTTTATGGTGTTTACTTATTTGTGTTTTCTCATCCTTATACATAAAAGAAGAAGATTTCTTTGTTCCCTATGCAAGGTTTATTTCTTACATAGCCCTATTACATTAGTTATCTCCTATCAAACTTTAACATGTAGGATGCTAAACATACTTCCATATTTATATGTCGACCATCACCTATATCTCATTATCTTGTTGATTGTTTCACCTATGATGTTACTACATATAGGCAAATAAATTGTTGGATCCTTTCAATGTTTGTCCCTTACAAGACTTGACATTGCTTTCTCGATGAAAATAAAAGGGGTTATCATGGCAAGAAAGTTGCCATATCACCATTCCTTTTTATTAGGCTACCTAATGTGTTTTAATTAAGTTATCTTAAAGAACAATATCATGGACTTCATCTAACGTATGCTTGCTCATTATTCCTTGATGTCTATTGGAACTCTAATCGGGTTGGAGTCTCTACAGATTCCAAATCAACTGGTGCCTAAATTATTTTCGTTGGCACAAATCCTATCTCATGGTCATGTAGGAAACAAATAACTGTTGCGAAGTCTTCCGTTGAAGCCGAGTATATAGAACAATTTCGTCCAATGCCACTGGGGTTTGGTGGATGCAATACCTTTTCAAAAATCTTCGTTATACTTACCCAACTCACTAGCTAGTGATATGCTCTAATAACATTGGAGCTACCTACCTTTATGAAAATCTAGTATTTCATTCTATGATGAAACACCTTGCAATAGATTATCATTTTGTTTCAGATTTTATCTCCAACAAAAATCTTTGGGTATTACACATTCCTTAGTAAAGCTCTTTCCTATTACTAAATTTTCTCTTTTAAAAGTCCAAAGATTAATGCCATTAATTAGTCCCTCCACCATTTTTCAGGGTTGGATTGGAGTCCTAATCACGTAGCTACTATTATCTTATCATTCTATTATTAGCTACTATTATTTTATCCTTTGTATTCTATCTTTATTTCATCCGTTCATCTTATTTTTATTTTATTACAATCAAATCAATGATATATTTTTCAGAAAATAATTAGAATTACGAATCAATTAAAGTTGATTTATCCAAAACTACGTATGTGCATTAATAAGAAAAAAAAACATATATAATTGTAGGTTTGGAGTAAAGTAATTAACACACAACTAATGTACATCATTAATAACAAGTTTCATACGGCTGACAGAAAATTGAGTTAATTCCTTCAACATATTTTCGATGGTTTAATACATCTTTCCAGCATATCGAAGAGACAACTCAAGTCTCAACCACGTAATATCAAGAATGAAAAAAATGAAGAGGTGTGATATATACAAGAACGAGGGTTATTGAAAATACAATTCCAAACAAATAAAGAGATGTTTTTGAGATGATATTATTAACGCAATTAAAATATGTTTATATTTAAGACTAACATTAACATACATATTTTTGCTTGTTTTTTTGTTTATATTTGATACCGCACTATTAGATTTTAATTCTTTAACAATATTTTCTTGTTTACATTTATTAAAATGTTACTATATATTAAATAAATAGGTTATTTTACAACACTTTTTTAAAAAATATCATTATAGATAGAGTAACATTTTTTATTTTAATATTATTATTTTTAATTATTTTCAAAATTAAAGTCTCATATCGAGTAAAAAAAATTTATAGGTTATTTTGCAACATTTTTTTAAAAAATGTTACTAAAGAGTTAAAATGTAGTAGTGCTTGCTTGTTTGTTTATATTTGATACCGCCGGAAGAAATAAAATTTATTAACGTAAAGTAGTCTTATGAAATTTTTGTCTTGGGATGTTATAACTATAGTCTATAGCCCAGCTGTGAAATGAAAATAATTAAGTAGAGGAGAAAGCGAGCAAAGTTATGAGCTGTACGTAACAGTTGAGCTCCAGTGGTCAAAGAAGAAGTTGGATTAGTCCTGCTTTATTCATTTTATTCATGAATGATGACATCTTAGAGGAAGGCGCATTGATAGCAATGGCAATTGATGGCCCCAATGCATGGCCAAAACAATCACTCACATGGAGTACTAGGGCAAAAAGGCAAACAAGGAAGCAATTAGGGCGTGGTAGTGGGGACTATTTCTTTTAACCTACATAATTAATGTTGGCCCTTCATTCCCTACCTACTTTCATATCTAAAACCTTCCGATTCTATCTTCCACGTGTGGCTCAAAGTCCATAAAATATCACCATCCACATTATGCACCCCACACGTGTGTGCTTGCTTTGATAACAAAATGTCAAGATGCTAGCTATAGCTAGCTAGTACCTAGCTGCCTACTAGGGTTTTGAACATTAAGTATTTATATTTACATTTTCTTTTAGTAATCGTTTTCTATTCAGATTCTCGACTGAAAATAGTAATTAATCTTTATTAAAAATTGTAAACATATATAAAATAAGTATTTCTTTCTCGACATAATTTATTATACATTTAAAGTCAAGATTGGAATCATAAATAATTAGTATATGAAACATAAGTTAATACTATTCAGAATTTTGAATATACTTTGTGCATAAAGTTATACACCATATATACTCATTATTGCTTATACTTTGTGCTGCATGTTTCGAATCTTTTTAAATAAAAATGGAGGAGTTAGTTTGAAGCATGATATTTTAATCTACTTCCCTTATCCATATTTGATATGTAAAGTATCCAATCCTCTAAGAAAAAGTTATGAAAATCTAATACAATTACTCGTGAAATATAACGGCATATATATAATATAAAAGTATATTGTTGTATTAAATACATATCATATTGGCTACATATTTGTACATCATAGGGTAACAGTTTTCTAACATTGATTTAAACATAAATCTCACAAGTACAAAATTTTAGATTCTTGCGAGAGGAAGCTCTCGATCTGTTCAGTTTACTTATAAGCCATTTTCCACCACTCTACAGCAATTACACTGCTAAGGACTCAAATCCATCACACACGCTCACACTATAATTTAAGTGACAGAGGGGGTACAGGGCTAGCTAACAAAGAAACCAACATAATATATTCATTTTTTGCTTTAACTTAATTGGCTGGATAGAAAAATTTGATGGCTCTTTTCAAGCAGAAGAAGAGAAGTTGAGTTGGGTCCAGGAAAAAAATGCCCTCGGTTTTATTATCAAATATGGTGTTTCAGTTAACGTGAAACTGTGTATGCTCCGTTGGCCATTCGTTCTCTTTTTAGTGAACAATGAACACACCTAACATCTTTCTTTGTTTGTGTGTTGTTCTTTAGAGTCGTGTGGTTGTGGTCCAAACACTACTATATACCTGACTGTAGTTTATTTGAGTCTATCTGTATTTTGTTAAATAATGATCTACTCGTATTAAAGACCAGTTATATATCGTTGCCATGCATGTTGAGCATTCAAAATTGTTTTTCAGTAAATAATAAAGTAGTTGAAAATTTGAATCCATGTGTAATATGTATAAAAACTATATAATAGTAAAATGAACTAAATAAATTTTACCAAAAAGGATCGGACTAGATAAATTGTAGGTCGGAAGACCACAAATACTAATTAATTAAAAAAAAAAAAAAGATTCAGATCAATGTGTAATTTCCGTTATTTTAGTTTATTTTAAGTTGCTAACTATTTTGGAAGAGCACACTTATATATACTATTGTGTTTGTTTACGACCTTTTAAGGTGGTAATTGGATGATGAGCTTTCGCATGCCTCCGGTAATCTTTTCGCTCTAGTCAAGTAAAAGGAAAGCCATTCACTTTCGAATTAATGTATTTTCATTTTTTTTTTCATAATTTAACCTCAAATAATTTATATAATTTGGCTTCAAAACCTACTTACCTGTGTCTATACACTAGATTAATTAATTGACAAATTTAGAGAGATATGTGAAATGAAAATAGCGATCGATAATTAATATGTATAAAATAAATTTATATTTAGTTATTTTTATTAATATATATATATATATATATGATTGTTGGATCAACTTATAAACTATTGTTTTAGCTAATTAATTAATACTTTTGTGTTCAATTCTTGAATTACAACTCCTTTAAGTACTTAAAGAACGGACTTTATCTCTCAATAATATTTTAATTTGTTTTGAATATATGTCTCCTAAAATAAATACATGCAATATCATAAAAAAAATTAAAAATATTTTTTGTAAAATAATTTTTTTAGTATTCTAAACCTCAACATAAAGGCAAGCAAGTGTTTATTTTCAAACCCATTCATAACCCCAAATATATGTTGTTAATTTGCTGAAAGTTAAAAATTGTTAATAACTTATTAAATTATAATTATTGAAATAACCGATGAATATAAAATAACAAAAATAGACATTCTTATACGATATCTTCTATAAACTTTAAATTTATTTTACGGATACAAAAATATATTTTAGGTAAATATAATATTAGTTTTTAATTGATTTTGAACTCTTATAATTTTTTCATTTAAAGACCAATTATTTTATTTACATATTTTAGTTTTAATTATTTTTTAATATTATACATTCTACTATTAATTTATATATTACATTTAGGGTTAAAAATGAGTCAATCTCGATTTAATAATATGTGGCTCAATCGTAACTTGACTCAAGTTTGACATAAAAAAATTTCAGTTGAAATTCAACTCAATTAAAGCTTGCTAGTAACTTAGTTTAAGCTTGCTAGCCGCTTAATTTAACTTGTTAAACTCGAATTACATGAATCAAGACTCAATTTTTTTTAATTTTATACATTTCAAAGTTTTAATTTAATAATAAATTTTTGATGGAATGATTATTTTTTTTAAAAGACAAAACATAACTTATTTTGTTAGTTTTGAATATTACAAGGACGACTCTAAAGAAACATGATTACAATTATATAAGTCTATATAAATTAAAACTACATTGTCTTGCATGAAATAATATCAAACTCAATTTATAACCATAACATTTTAAAGTATTCACTTCTTTTATTATTATTAACTTATAGCTAAGTTTTAAAGGTTCTTTCAAATTTTAATAAACTGAAATTAAATAAAAAGTTAATTATATAAATTTTATATTTATATGATGAGTTAATTCATGAACTAAATGAGTCAAATTATACATAATTTATATTTTATTCATTTATTTATCGAGCTCAATCTTTAACTTATTTAATTTATGAACCAAGTTTAACGAATTAATTATCAAAATGAGTTTCAAATTATTTTTAAGTTGATTGGGTTCATTGTCACCCCTAATTACATCTTAAAATATTATCTACATGTTTAAAATTAAAATAAAATGAAAGGAACCCAAAAAGGAATAATAATATCCCACCTTATGTAATATATATATATATATATATTCTTATGGGTAAAAAGGAAATATATTAAAAAATTGAAGTTAAAACCTTATTTTAAGGAACATCTCACAATGTTACAAACTAATAAAATAAACCTGTTTACCAGACTCACTTTTATAGAACTTCTCTTATGTAATTTCTCAACAAAATTTTTTTTGAAGAGTATAAGTTAAATTTAACTTAAAGAAAATTTCAATTCATTTAACGTTTTATTTTTTTCCTATAAGTATTTATAATTTTTTTATCTAAATTAATATGACAAGATATATAAATGAAAATATATTTTCTCTAATCATAATTAAAAATTCAAACTTGAAACTTTAATTATATCAATTAACTTCTTTTACTTAAACTTTACTCATTAATTATATATATAACGTTGAACAGCCATTTTGTCTCAATTGATAGAAAACTTTTAGCCTATGGGCTAGTTTGTTACATATTTAAAAGAGAATTTTATATAAAATAATTTAGTGTATATATTTTTTAGTGATTTAGCAAAAGGGAAAAGATAATTTACATTTATTTAAGATTTAATTGTAAAAATAAAAGAAGAAGAAATGAAGAGCATGATGATGGTTTCAGAAGAGAAGGGGTGGCTGGCGGTGGTGAGAGGTCAACGGGTGTGATTGTAAGAACAGAGGTAACATTGATTGTCGCCAATAATGGATTGGTGCTGCCTCGGAAACAGAGTGGTGATTTCCATTTTCCAGTGGTCGTTGGTTTTTGGTCTGTACTTTCGACGTTTCTTGAATTTGTGGATACTCGAGGTGTCGTTCTCACACGGTTTTTGGTCCATCTGTCTATAGGGATCTTCACAACCCAATGCCTCCAAACAAAAAATTCTAAATCAATCTAAAAAACATTCAAAACTAACAATAAATTAGCAGTTCTTTTGATTTTTAAATAGTATAATTTGGCTCAAATTTTGAATTAAAATATGAAACTGTCTTGAATCAAAATAAGTCACATTTATTCATAATATATTTTCTTCCAAATATATAGTATAAATATACAAAATTGACATATAATATAAAAAATATTTTATAAAATTGTAACCTACTAAAAAAATATTTTTATCATGTTATAATATTTTATAAAATTATAGGTTATTAAACTAAATTTAAGAATGAAAAATTGTGAATTATTTATAATGTTTTAAAATAATTTTTTTAAGTGATAAATTTTTTATATGAAAAAATTATTTAATATGATAAATAAAATTATATTAAAAAAATGTTTTTACTAAAATAATAAGATAATAATCGGTATTAAATGAATTAAGTGATCAAAATAGTTTTGTATTTTATATATTTTTAATTTATTTTTTATATATGATCTTACATAAAGAACAAATATTATATATTTTATGATTTTTAAATAATAAATTTTAAAAGTTGCAAAGATCAAATTAACTAAATAATAAAAGTTTGATTTGATTTGATTTGAATTTCATAATTCATTTAAATCGAATCAAAAGTAAATCATACTTAATTTTTTTTGTTTGATTTGGATAACTTTTGAAGTAAAAATCAAATTAAATAACACCGATCACCCTTATGTGTCTATATGTTTTGTTATTTTTAATTTTTCATAGAAGTCAATGATATGATCCATCAGATGATAAATATAAGCATCTATTTCAATAGAAATTTAAAATATAAATTATCACTTATATTATATAAATTAAATAAACGCTTTAACAAGAAGACTTGCTTGATGGATTTATAGGCAATCAAAAATCAATGTTATTGGTAGTTATCGACATTCTTGTATACCTAAAATCTATAAGCAATTGAAGATACTTAACCATTAGTTAACACAGGACTTTAGACTCTCAATTATCTCGATCTTATAAGATGCTAAGGAAGTTAAAATGAAGAGGAAGCGAATTAAACTTTATCTGTAGTTAAAGATATTAAGGTAATTGAAAGGATCAAGTCATTTGTAAGTCTCGACCGCCTATTCCATGTAAAGACTAAGGATTAAGTCATTTTCCACTCTAGACCACTAAGACCCTATAAGTAACCAAAGGTGATAAATAACATTAAAAAAAATTTAAAAAGTAATTAGTTTTAAAAATAATTAAGCTTAACTTCTATATAACATGGATTAAGACACACATTATCTAATTCATAATATTAGATCAAGACTTAAAGTGATTACGATTAATATAAATAATAATATATATTATTGAAGAAAAAAAACACAATTCTTTCATTACTAACATTTATTACACTAAGCAAATATTTTACTTAAAGAAAGAAACATTCGCATTTCCTTAAACAAATACAAAATACATCTACAATTAATTATTGCATTAGAAAGTCTAATTTAATTAATAAAAATAATAATAAGTACATTATCTTCATTATATACAATATTTCAATTAAAAACTACAATATAGAACTTGAAATAGATATAAAAGCAACAAGAATATATATTTATTTCAGTAGTATATATAATACGTCTTCTTATATATCCAATTTTAATTTCCTATAAAAACAATTAAAATAAAAACAGTGTCGTTTTTTCTTTGTAAACGTTACGTTTAGATAGTTTGTACATAAATTTTGAATGTTGATATTATTTATGTTTTAATTTTTGAATGTATTTATGAAGTTGTATCATTAACTTTAGTTTAATTACTTAAACTTTTTTATTATAAACTTGATATTTATAACCTCGTTATTAAGAGTTTTAATTTAATTACTATTTTGGATATCAAGTACTTTATAATGATAAATTTTTTAATTTAAAATATAAAATTATGTTGTAATAAATTTGTGCTTTTAAATTTAAAATTTTGATATGTGATATTTATTATTTAATATATTAATAATTTATTTTTAATGTGAGAAATATTTTAAATTATATTAATTATATTATTTTAATTTTTAATATAAATCAATTTAACCGATTCAATAAATGACCCTCAAATTTAACCACTAAATTATCAAACCACTTTCTTGATATCGATGAACGGTTAATATTGGACAAAACTATTTTCAAATATTTTTACACTTTAATTCTCATTTTTATAATGGTTTCTAGGTCTGATTCAATACAAAGAAAAAGTGTTAGAGTGTATAAAGCATATTTATCAAAGATGAATAAATATAACTCGATTGGAAGATTTATAATAAAAGAAACATAGGAAAAAAAAAAGGGTTGCTTATTAATATGGAATTGAATTTCTATCAGATCAAAATTCTCGCATTTAACCTATATATAACTAGAAAAGAGAATGTCTATGAACTCTCATATATTATACATTAATATTTATTTGAAAGTATATTAACATATTCTTGTTTATATTTATCAAACTATTAGTTTATATATATATATATATATATATATATATATATATATATATATATATATATATATATATATATATATATATATATATGAAGAGAGTTCAAACGACACCGGTATAACTTTTACTAAGTATTACATCGCTCAATAACTTTATATTAAATATGAATTTTATAAATCCAACCATTATATTAAAAGTTCATATCACTTTATATGTATATATCAAATTTTATTAAAATTGAACAACAACTTGAAGGTAATCAAAGTGTTTATATTTTATTATATTTTAAAATGTATATATTACGTCAATTTTGTTTTATAAGAATGAAGTATCAAATCATCTTGGATTAATATAAAATTTTGTATATATGACATAAGTGTAAAAATCTTTCAATCTAATGGTTAGATTTATAAAATTCATATTTAATATAAAGTTATTACACGGTATAATACTTAGTAAAAGTTACACCGGTATCGTTTGAACCCTCCTCTATATATATATATATATAATGTTATTTATTTATTTTTAATAAATATTATTAATACTAATATATATATATATATATATATATATTATTTAATAAAGGTAAATATGTCTTCTATGTTTTGATGTATACATTATTGCTAATAACTTTAACATTTAAAAAATTGCATAATAATAATTAACAAAGTCAAAAAAGTCTTTTGATATAATTTATTTTAACCTCTTAATAATCACCCACAACCTACAACCTATATTAACATGTGTGAATTCAAAGAAAAACACGAAGTGTCTTTTATCTACTAGTATTAGTAACGAGAATGTCTTACTTTAATGTCTACTTATGTTAGACTTATTTATCTCTTAACTAATTTGTTCAATTATTTCAATATCATAAAGTTAATTGTACACTTTTTTATTTCACCATTTCTTTTTCAATTTTTTATATTTAGACACAAAGTTTTTTTTTCACTAATTTATATTATTTAAATAAGTTAATAATTATATAATTTTAAATTATTATAAAAATAATAACATATTAATATACCAATAATATTATGAGATTTAAGTTATGAATAATATTATTAATGCTAATAATATTTATAATTTTTTTATTTAGTACTACATATATTATAGCCCTCATTTTTATTTTTAAAATTTTCATTGATTTAGTGATTAGGTTTTGTTATTGAAGGTAAATGTGATAAGTTCAATTCTCATATTCTATATTTTGACTAATTAATGTTTATCTTTTATATTTTAACTATTTTTAATCTTATTTTTATATGTCAGATCATTGTGCCATGTTAATATTCATCACCAACTCAAATAGATTGATCAAATGAGAAGAACAATAAATTCTATTTTTTTACTCGATATATCATGGGAGAATTATTTGCTTAAAATACAAAATATCTAAGAAACAAAAACAACAATTACTCATCTGTCGCGATACCAATGTCATTATTTTTACCTATTATTATTATTATTATTATCATCATTATGATTATTATCAATATTATTGTTATTACATCAGCATCATCTTTATGTCAAAATTAATTAATAAGAATTTATTATAAGATAAATATTAGAAACATAGTAAATTTAATATTATTTTTGTTTATATTATCCAATATTCATTAAATAATGTAGAAAGTAAAATTAAAGTTAACCAATGAAATAAAATAGATTATGATCTATCTTCTTGCATTGTATTTCAATCTTATTTTTAAAAACCAAACAATAGAACAATTTCTTTCTTCATTTTATCCCTCACCATTCTCCTCTCTGCTACGGATCTATATAACCTTAGTCAAAGCTATATATTTTTAGTCGAACTAGTTGTGCTACAAGATAGACAAGGGGAACAAAAAAAAAAAGCCCTCATTGCAGACTCTTTTTTTTTTTTTTTTTTATCAATAAATGTGAAAGAGAAAGGATATGATACCTCCGCTCTAATCTAATTTTGTAAACTCTGAGAGCTATTTAACCGGGCATTGTCCACTCTAATCTTATTTTATTCTCTAGTTTATTTAGTAGTAAGCCATTATATAAACCAAATTAGAAGATCTAGCACATTATAAAAATTAATCTGAGTGAGTTGAAAATTAAGAAGAGGAAACAGGGGAAGTGTATGATGAATTAATGATTATATTTTTACTTACAAGTTAAGATAAGAATAGAGGGGGGGGGGGGAAAAAAAAAACGAGGTGGGTGGGTGGAAGAATTGATGCAGCCACTGCCCACGGGATTTGAATCCCACAAGAACTGAGACGGGGTTTTCTCCCTAACAATAATATCCACTCACATGGCTATGAGGATCCAATGAGAGACATCCACGTGGGAGTGGGACCCACCTATCATTATCACATGTACCAGCGCCTCGTGATCCAACGCTCCTCAAATCCCATTGTCCCAGTCACGGTGGTCCACCGTGTTCCCCTCTTGTCCCCTCTCACCCTCACACCCTGTTCTTTCCTGTCCCTAATGTCAGCGGCAATCATATCTGTCCTCTGTATGTAACCCCACGTCACCCGCTCTTTCAACCGTGTGCCGTGGCTCCCCACACCTACCTGTCGCATTCTCATTCGCCCGTCACAAGCGCGTCTCACAGCCCAGGGTTGTTTGTAAAATTCATGCACCATGAGAATAACTCACCTAGATATTGTCCCACACTCATGTTGCTATAAAATTAATGAGCCACCCACTACCCTTACACCACATTTCTCACATCTCTCTCTAGATCTCTCTTTTTCCCCCAAGAAACCTTTTCGATTATTAATTTGGAATTCTTCAAGTGATATCAAGAAAAAAAATGGATAATTCATTGAGAATTAGCCACGAAAAAGAGCTGAATCTCGAGGCCACGGAGTTGAGGCTAGGGTTACCCGGAAGCGATGAGCCTGAGAAGCGTTCTGTTGTCAGAAGCAACAAGAGATCTTCACCTGAAGCAAGTGAAGAACTAGAGTGCATGAGCAAGGGCAACATGAATTCTAATGGTTCTGATGTTACTAGTGATCATGACCAAGACAACGTTGTGCCACCTGCAAAGTAAGTTATATAAATATGTATATCCCTTTTTATTGTTCCTGAAAAGGAAAATAATTATATGCATGAGTTGGATTAATAATGAAAATATTGTCATGCAGGGCACAAGTAGTGGGGTGGCCACCGATTCGTTCTTATAGGAAGAATAATCTACAACAAAAGAAAGGAGAAGAAGGTGAAGGTTCTGGGATGTACGTGAAAGTTAGCATGGCTGGTGCACCTTACTTGAGGAAGATAGATCTCAAGGTTTACAAGAGCTACCCAGAACTTCTCAAGACCTTGGGAAATATGTTCAAGTGCACATTTGGTATGTTAATTAACAAATAATAATCTTTTCTTTTTTGGTAGTCAAGATTTGGCATAGTATATAGAAAAGAGGAATAAAATTATATTTGGTTGTGATCCAGGTGAATATTCAGAAAGGGAAGGGTACAATGGATCTGAATATGCTCCAACTTATGAAGACAAGGATGGTGACTGGATGCTGGTTGGAGATGTTCCCTGGAAGTAAGTTAATTTCTTCTACTAATTAAATCTGTTGTTTGAAAATTGAAATAGTCTTAGTAACTATTAATTTGTTGTTTGTTTATATTAATTATATCCATAATCTTATATTTGATTGTGTTAATTATTGCAGCATGTTTGTGTCATCCTGCAAGAGGCTGAGAATTATGAAAGGATCAGAAGCAAAGGGTTTGGGATGTTTATGAGGCAAAAAACAAAGCAGGACCATGCATATGCATATGCAAAACATGGAGTAAAGCAATTCATAGTGACGTCATCAAAGAGAATTTCATCTGTTTCGATTATTCAACCAAGCACTTGGCCTCTGAGATGGTCATATTATTTAGCTGATTAAGAAGACAGATCGATGCACATACACAATTTTATTTTGCTTTATTTGTTTATTTAAAAGCTAGGTGACTTTTAGACCTGCTTAATTAAGTACACTATTTCAAATCCTCAAAGCCGAAACCAGAATGGAAAACAGAAATGAAATGAGAAGACAATATTAATAAAAGCAAAGCAAATGATATTTTATTTTAATTGTATAGAGGATGAATATATATATATATATATATATATATATATATATATATATATATATCATTTTGTCATGTGTCTGTTTACGTACAAATTATATATACAAAAGGGGATCAAGAAGGTGGAACTTAATTTCGTTCTTTGTTTCTTCTTCTTCTTTTGGCTTGATTTCATATCATTTATCTTTATACTTGATTTTAAGTGTTGATTACGGAAAATTTTATTTGATGCATGCTTCGTAACTTTGATGCTAATTATTCGATTTCCAAATGATCTTTTATCATCCACTTAAACAAAAGATCAAATAGGGTAAGCCACCCCCTTTGGACAAGGATCAATGGAATCTCGTAAGAATGATAATTCTAAATTTAATTCTTATAAAGTTAAAGAAGGTATGAAGCGAAAAAGTACAACTATAATAACTCTTAATTTAAATTAAAATGCGTTCCAAACTTAATTCATTTAAAATATAAGCAAAACAAGTATAAACATATCTCTTTTGTTCCCAGTTTTCGCACTTTCCTTTAAAAGAACTAATAGTAATTCATGCCCAGCTGGTCCGCGTATATTAGTTTAAAGACCTCATTAATTTTCAACCAAATTTTATATTCATTTTTCAGGATTTTGACTCATGTAAGATTTGGGATTTTTTTTATTTAAGTTCAATTTCAGAAAGTTGATCCATATTTTTGAAGAATTTTGCTGATGAATAATTAATAAAGTTAATTAGTGTTCTATATTAAACAACTTATTATGTATTCATACATAATGCGTAAAAAACTTAAAATTATTATGTCAATGCAAAAGTATTGGCATATTTCTGGAGCCATATGCATGACGAGATGAATAAATTCTTCTTAAATTCGAAGATATCGATCCACACAAAACTTAATCTCAATTATATTAGTATGGGCATCCTGTCGGTAGGGCAACTTTTGCAAACATCTACATCGACCCCTTTCATCTTATGCTTGGATTGCTCATATTCTTTCGTTCACGGGATCATGGATGTACATGTGCACGCAACATCAGAGCTTAATTAGTTCACTATTTACACAAATTTATTTTGATGAGATAAAGGGAAATATTTTAATACAGTGAAAAAATAAACTTCATGTACTAACAGAAGAAAATCGTACTAGTGTGAGTATAATATACTCTTAAAAAAAAAAAAAAAAAAGAGGAGAGTATATGCTTTGTTTAACAGAAGTTTTACTATTAATTAGTATGAAAGTGAATTTCTACTTATAGTACAATATACATAATATCATATTAATATTATGATGTAATAATGTCTATCGATTTCTTCTACCAATAGAATTGTCTCTTAGTACTTAGTATGAGTTGCGAAATGTCAGAGCAATTTCGCTCGTGGGTGATTTTATAATAATATTGAAAATGATCTGAGTATATGTGCAATCTTAGAATAATTATTTAATTATATGAGAAAGTTTGGTATATGCGAAAAATATTGGTAGACTTAAGTAAATTTTTTATTAATTATTTTAAGAATAACTTGGAAACAAGAATAATATTTAGAGAACAAAATTGGTAGTTTATTCCGATACATGAAAACTCTCGTCAAGTATGGTGACAATTTTTTTTCTTTCTTTTTGTTCTTTCCAGGAAGATACGCAAGGTCTTACGATCCCTCCGCGCTGGGTTCTGACTGTGGTTTGTAACAATAATTCATCTGATGATGATGTCCTGGTAAAACGTCATTTTTTGCACTAGTCTTTATAATTTCAACCTAATTAAGATAAAAAAAACGATCAATTGATGGGAAAACTACCTAAATTAACTAATATTTACGTATCAATCTTGTTTATTGCCTAACTGAAACTCAATCAATCCATTGCCCTAAATTTTAAGAATAAATAATGTGGTATAATAGGTACCTATCGAAAAAAATCAATGTGGTATAATATATATAGTACGTATTTTACATATGATATATTTTTGGATAAATATTCTTTATTCCTATATGTCTAAATATTCTGAAGTTTGAGCTAAAATGGAAAATATTATAATTACAGTTAAACTTGCGATGATTATTACATTTAAAATTATAGCTAAATTAAGTTAAGAAGATTTAGCATTTTTTAATAACTTTAACTCGAACTTTAGGATATAGCTATACATATAGTTATAAAATAAGGGATCAAATTGAAAGAAAAAGAAAAATGAAAGTATGAGATCGTAAAGTGTAATTCATCTTTGTTACTATATATCACAGTGACAATTGTGTTTAGCAACTAACATTTAGAATTTTTAATGACAACTTAAAAACTCATAGTAAATTGTTGAAGATTTTATTCGATAGCGTTTGAATTTACAATACGTGTTATAAGTTCACGTGATGAAATGGTAAATTAAAAAGTTAGGGCAACAAAGGAAGCATGGTTTTCTTTATAGACATCATATATATATATGAAGTGAGACATGAAATTATTGCTGAAGAATGATGGATTTCAAAACTCAGTCATGAATTGTGGTGGGACAGTTGCAATGCAATATTAACAGGAGCATAGGATTTTAGGGAGTTGGCAAACATGGTTACGTCATAAACTCATCAATCTAAAAAGTAAAGAAGATACAAAACAGGAACCCTTATCCGATAAACTTGCTTTAATTGCTTGTGTGGTTCCATAGGATTCTGCCATTTTCGCCAGTTCCATGACGTAGACGCTTGATTTAATTTGATCGATTAGCATCTTCCTCTCCAAGAATCTTATTTGTGCAGTGCACTGAACACAAATTGAGAGTTTGGCATGCATGCCTAACTGTTATGTTATTATATATATATCAGCTCCATTAGCCAACAAATTAATGAAGTAGCAATTAGTCAAATCTTCTCTTCACATACATACACGTCTGAATTTCTTTTGCTTTATCATTAGTAGAAAGGGCTCTCAACAGATACTAATCTGGACGAAACCGTTTTCCTCACGTTCACACTAACTAATAACTGAGTATTCGGTAAAAACGCATTTTTATATATTTCCAACTTTTAAAAAAAAAAAAAAAAAAAAGAGAAGATAGATTCATTCATTTGAGTGCTAAATAACACTTGAAATAATATGATAACAAACGTAAAGATGTTTTTTCCCCCATATTTTTTTTTATTTTTTATTTTCCGTAGTATCCTTAATTTCACTCTATAAGTGGGACTTATCCCATCTTAAGCTATCCTTTAATCTAATTTGATGTCATGTAGATGAGTTTCAAGATTGAATTTGATCGAGATAGCATACTTGAATGATTTGAATCCAATCCACTCAGGAAAATACATGTTATTATTCATATAGTTCAATTGATTTGTAATTCTTAATTAATTTAAGCTCACATTTTAAAGTAGTGTGAAGTTGAGAATTATGATTGTTGTTGGATTTATCAAATCATTATTAAGTCATACATTCATATTTATTCTTTTAATATTTACATTTAAGATATCAAGGATAACTCATACTTTACAAATCAATTTTGCAATATGAAATTAAGTTTAAAACCCACATTATTATTGTATTTACATGACACATAATTTAGTAGGAATTGTATTAAATTTTGTATAGTAGTAAAAACATCAAATACAACAGAAGGCCAATAAAGGTCACAATATATATGTTGAGACATATTTATTGAAGATTCCAAATCAACTAGTTATATTACTAAAATAGTATGTGTATTTATTTATTTATCTATCTATATATATATATAAAGGGTAATTTTTACCTTTAGAGTTGATTTTTCAAGGTTTAGGGTTAAAATACAAAACAAATCATTGATAATAAATCACAATAGAAAAATAAATGAGAAAGGAACTGCGACAATTATTAGTTTTTTTTTGTTATTTGTAGTTTATTTTTTAAAAAATTTATTTTATTATATAGATAATTGATATAGTTTTTTTAATCAATATAATTGACATGAGACTAAAGTACAATAATGAGACCAATGGACGCATGCATCTACCGATAAGAGTTTGTTTCAATTTAATCAATAATATCATATCCGAGTCTTAGTTATGTAGTTGTCGTGTTAAATACCTTGAAAAAAAGAGTTGCCATTCATATTAATCATATTCAATTTGAATAAAAATATCTCTAATAATAATAAAAGTATAAGTAGTTTAATGAAAGTATGACTATCGGTTATGTAATATTTTACAAAATTATTTGTTATACTAAGTAAGCTACCAAAAAGCAATAAGAATTTAATTTGTTGTAGTAAATAATATAAGCAAATAATTATAAGAATTCTTTTTGGCATTTTTATACACACTTAGGGTGCAAAACTTGATTCTAAAACAATAGTAACAAATGTTGGGGTTTGACTTCACTAAACCTTCCTCTCATGTTTATCAATGAGCTCACAACAGTTATCATTTAGAATTTTATCAATCACTCTAAAAAATAGCCAACCCTAATCCCTTATAAGTTGGTATCTAAGTTGCTAGATTAATCTATCAATTCCTTGCATAGTTTAATCAAGAAACTAGCTTTCAAAACCATAGCTTAAGAAAGACTAATGACATTTACTCTATTCCTAGCAATAACCATCATTAGTTGCTCTATTTCCATTCAAAGGTTTGAAATCATTTTCCAATATCTTAAAAACCTCAAGTTCAAGTTAAGAGTAATCAAATCATAACAAGCATTATGCATAGGAAACAGAGCAATAAAACTAAATAACAAATAAAATTGATCACTTAGAGTTTACACATGAGAATGGATTCACTTAAATCAAACCCTAACAATGGTGAGAGTAGTTACGCATAGAGATGTAGAACTCTACAAAATGATAAAGAAAGGAAGAAGTTTGATCTTGAAGGTTCTAGAACTCTCCAGCCGCCACATAGACCCCAAGAAAGGTTATCCACTTCTATCCTCAAAATTACGTCTTTTAGGTCATAAAATTTTCTTATCAGAGTAATGACATGTTAGTATAATTCACGCTAAGCATGAGGGATTGGTCTAAAAGGAAGTGTCTTTCTGGAACACTGACAGCTTAGCACCAGTTTCTACGCTTAGCGTGAAGATTGAAATTTGTTCCTTGACTCTTTGTCAAGTTGAGGCTAACCATGGATCTGAAGTTTGGTGTGGAAACTTAGCCAAAAATTCCTTCTACTTTAAATTCATCACTTTGTCATTTGCTTCCTTCCATGTTTCCTAACTTTCTCCTAAACTACAAAATAGCTACCAAATACTTGTAAGTCACCTAAAAACATGATTCAAAGACAAAATGAGATCACTTACCAATTTAGATATGTTTTGAGTTCAAAATAAGATCTCAAGTTATTGAAAATTGATATAAGTACTCCAAATTGGATCATAAACTTAATGAAATCATGGTACATTAAATACTCCTAGTTAATTTATACTAACAAAAGGTATAATAATGTATAAATGACATGAGATTAAAGTATAATAACATAGTTTGCAGTATAAGTTAAATGATTAAAAAAATTAAAATATAAATCAAATAACGATATTTCATTTATTATTATTATTAGAGATTAAAAAAACCACTAATCGAATTTTTTTTAATTAGTGCAATTCTAGATAATAAATTGAATTGGATATTTAGAATCAAATCAAATTTGAACTTAAAAAATGGGTTCTTATCAAACTCAATTCAATTTTCAAGATGAGCCAATTTTTAGTGTGAATGGAACTGAATCATATTTTACAAACTTATTTTCAACACAAATTAAGAGGCTCAAAAAATATAGGTTGAAGTTTGTGAATTGAAATCGAACAAAGTATTTCACAGTTGAATGTTATCAGTTGTTGAATATAAATGAAGACACTTGTATAAAATGTCGACCTTGTTATTTTTCATTAAAACTATATAGTTTTTAGGACTTATGCTGAAGAGGGAAATCTTCACAAGTCTCGCACCATTGGAAAAAATTTGCCACAGTCAGATATATCATATATCTTAATCAAAGGTCCAATATTTTTTTTCCCTTTCTTCTTTTCTACTTCTGTCTAATTGGCCCTTCTACCCACACCTCAGCACCTCCGCAACTCACTCCGTGCCTCGTCATTGTAAGGTACAGCGTGTAAGGTACAGCGTACAGTCACACTTCAAGAAACAATAAATTGAAAGCTCAGTCCACAATTGCAAATTCAAAATTTACATTCTCTTTCAGACTTAAAATTCAAAGTCGTGACTTTATTTTGCATCAATTCAAGGAGAGCTTCAAAATGCTATTTGGAGTCATTTACACTTCATTATTTGCAGCTTTTTGATCATTCCACTAATCAAGAAAAAAGTTACCCCGTTTACTTGAAAGGTTTTGTTCACCCTGCATTATTACAAATTCTTCTCACCCCACATTATCGCATAATATAGCATAGTTGTAAAAATCGAACCAAATTGATTGGTTGAATTGATTGAATTGGAAATCGATTCTTAATTGAATTAGTTAGTTCAAGAAATTGTTTTACATCGAATTGACCAGAAACCGTATAACCAATTTAAAATTGACCAAAACCGATTAATCGATAAAAACCAATCAAATCAGTTAAGTAGTCCAATTAAAAAAAAATATATTTAAATTTAATTTAATTTTTTAATAAAAAATGCATAAATTAAAATAATTTAGTTTGCATACTTATTTCATAAATATAATTTAATAATTTATATTAATTTACAATTTTTAATATATATTTATTTTTATATTTATATTATATTAATTTGATATTTTTTATTTTATATATAAATTTGTTATTATTAATGAACATTATTATATTTTATCAAAAATTAAACTTAAATATTATATTATATATAGTTTAAAATTATATATATATATATATATATTTATATTTATTGTACATGTGGGGCATACGCCCATCTCTTCTCGGTCACTACCAAGACTGAAGACCCCTTTCGGCCCTCAGACCTAGTCGGAGGGCAACCAAAATCTAATACACCCTTTGGTATGACCAAACAATAGCCAAAAGCCACCTCTCCTAAATAGTACCCAAACCGAACATCCCTAATCAGCCCAAACAAAGGCCGAAGGGGTAACCTAGACGAACCAAGCCAAGACACCACCAAAGAACACTAGACAAGGCCCGGCCTAAAGATAAACCGAGTATTCCTTCAGTCCCAAGGTCCATCGAAGAGGTTCGTGGCACCCCAAGATTATTAGAAATAAACTAAACAATAAGGGCTACATTAAATCAACACTTAAGGCTAAACTAAAAGACCATAAACCTTAATTACACGTATCCCAAGATAGAAGGCCCATCAGGCCCAAATGCATCATTATAAATACACACACATGATGGGACAAATACAGGTATCATTATTAAATATAAGTCTTTATTGTTCTATACCAAATACTTACTTGAACATCGGAGTGTCTTTACAGATACCCTCCCTACTACTCAGAGACAGGAGGATTCAGTCAGCACTTAAGACTTAGAAGACTAGTTAGCAGGAACGACAAGATGAGTGTTTCTAACAAGAACATATATATTAAATATTAAGAATCTATAAATAAAATCTTATTTTAAATTTTAGAATTATAAAATTGTTCTGGCCAAAGGGTGGACTAGGGTTTTTTCCTAGATCGTGCCTTAAAGCCAGAGCATTCAAAAGTGTTATCTACCGTCTTCGCTCTAGGGTTTTGGGTTATATAGTTTGTTGCATATGGGCCTCTTGGGCCCCAAGAATATAGGGATTTTCTCAACCGTTCCTATCTGCAAGATATTCGAGGGAGATGATGCCAATATAGAGGGTCGGGCTCGGTTCCCGACCGACTGGGAATATTTAGGGGATATACTCGGTTGTCAACCGAGTTAGGCAAGCGAGATATGTTCGGATATAGACCCAATGCCCTCGACGGGGAGGGTCGATCTAAGTTCCAATTAGTCCTCCTCATACAATGAGGTCTAGTCGGGCTACCTTAAGTAGTCGGCATCCGACCGGGACGGTCCACTTGCCTTCCAGTCCTGAGCCTAGAAGGCGAGAGGGCTCAAGGTCGAGTTCCTGACCGTGTTAGGCCCTCAGTCGGACGTCCATTGAGTTGCTCTAATCAAGTGGGTGCCCCAAATAGAGGAGTTTCACTACAAGAAAAAGTCAAATTTCCCACGGACCAAAATCCGTCGAAAATTTCCCACGGATTTAGATCCGTGGGAAATTTCCGACGGAATTTCCCACGGATTTTTACATGAAGGAATTTCCGACGGAATTTCTGGGAAATTTCCGACGGAATTTCCGACGGATTTAAATCCGTGGGAAATTTTCGACAGGATTTCCCACAGATTTAAATCCGTGGGAAATTTCTGACGGGATTTCCCACGGATTTATATTCGTTTGAAATTTTCGACGGGATTTCCCACGGATTTAAATCTGTCTAAAATTTTTGACGAAGTTTCCCACGGATTAAAATCCGTCTGAAATTTCTGATGGAGTTTCCCATGTCTAAAATTATTAAATAAAATTTAAGCCAATTATTTTTCAAATGCAACCAATCCTAATTGCATCAATACACACAATAATGCACTATATAATATTTTCATTATTATATGGGTGTTTTCAAAATATAAATAAGATAAATATAAATCAAAGTGTGTGAGGTATGACTTATATTACCTATATATAATTATATGTTTAGGTTATTATAAATTATAAGCTAATTAGCGTAAATGTGTTTTTTGTTACTTATCTTGAAAAATACCAACACATGACGTTCAAATTTAAGAATAACACATCTTTTCTTTAATTTTTAAAAATCACTCATCTCTTTGAAAATAACGTTATTAATTAAATAAGGGGGAAAAAAGTTAAATTATGTTCTGCAAATCATATATATGTATCTATCATTTATTTCTAAATTACATCCAATACTATGTCATTTTGATAAAAACTTACATTGATCTTCAATTTTGAAAATAAGATTTTTTTCAATTCATTTTTAAAATTATTACTTAAATTTAATATATTTTTTTAAATCACAGTGTGCATGATATTTAAAATAAATTTCAAAAAAGTTGAAATAATGAAATAAGAGATCAAATCTCATTTAATTATTGATATTTGTATTAATAAATTATTTTCTCTTAATAGTATATAAACAGTATTATCTTATATAAGTAGTTGTATGTGCCACTTAAATAAATAAATAAGAAAATTAATACTCACTTAAAAATTTGAGAAGAGATATATGTATGACGTTATTGAGAAAAACTTCAAGTAGGGGTTAATGGAATTTTTTCTAGATTAAATCTTCTTTATTTAAAACTTAAAACATTAAAGTTAAAATAATTACACTAAATAATTATTTTTGTTCCTAATAACTGATTGATTTAAAAATCTCTCTTTAAGTTGTAGTAATTTCTTAACTTTACATTTTATTGATTTCTGAATTTTATATTTAAGTAAATCAGTAAAATACAAAGTAACGAGTATAAATATGAGTATTTAAAACTTCAATGAATCTATATATAGAAAGTAGAGATAAAGACAGAGAAAATGAATAGAAGAAAAATAGTTAAATATATAGTTGTTTGAATATGTATAGTAATAGATAAAGGGAAATATACGTCATCTTGTAGCTGATTTTCTCTAAAAAATAATAGATAATCATACCCTTAACTAATTTTTATTTTATATATTTTAATTTTATTTGAAATAATATGATTATATATTTAAATAGTTTAATTTTAATAATTTTTTAAGTATATTTTTGTCTTTTCACTTAAAATATTTGAATTTCTATATTTTAATTTGAATTATTTTTTAAGTATATTTTTGTCTTTTTGTCTTAAATTTTTGAATTTCTATATTTTAATTTTAATAATTTTTTATTTCTATTATTTATTAATTCTTTTCATTTTAAATATTTTATAACATTAATAAAATTTTATAATTTTAATCTCTCTAATTCTATCTTACTTTTTATTTTATAAATATAATTTGGTTTATTCATTTTATAATTAAATTAAATTTTTTAAATTTTTTATGAGTTTACATTCTAAGAATGTATTGAAATTCCTCAATATTTGATTATTAGATAGCAACAACATGAATATTCTGATTATTAGACATTATGTTATAATTCTACTACTGATCGTACTATATGTTATTTTTAAATTTAAACTCCTAAACTTTATTTGTTATGTATGACATTTTATTTTGTATGAATGAACTTGTTTTGATTTACATAATTATGATTGATTTAATATTAAATAGGATAATTATTTAATAAAATTTTGAATTTTAAAAAAATAATTTTTCATAGAATTTCCCACGGATTTCCCACGGATTTATCCGTGGGTAATTTCCCACGGACTAATCCGTGGGTAATTTCCCACGGATTTATCCGTGGGAAATTACCCACGAAAAAATCCGTGGGAAATTACCCACGGATTAGTCCGTGGGAAATTACCCACGGACAAATCCGTGGGAAATTACACACGGATTAGTCCGTGGGAAATTACCCACGGACAAATCCGTGGGAAATTACACACGGATTAGTCCGTGGGAAATTACTCACAGATAAATCCGTGGGAAATTCTGTGAAAAAATATTTTTTTTTAAATTCAAAATTGAGGAGTTTCAATACATTCTTAGAATGTAAACTCATAAAAAATTTAAAAAAATTAATTTAATTATAAAATGAATAATCCAAATTATATTTATAAAATAAAAAGTAAGATAAAATTAGAGAGATTAAAATTATAAAATTTTAATAATGTTATAAAACATTTAAAAAGAAAAGAATTAATAAATAATAGAAATAAAAAATTATTTAAATTACAATATAGAAATTCAAAAATTTAAGACAAAAAGACAAAAATATACTTAAAAAATAATTCAAATTGAAATATGGAAATTCAAATATTTTAAGTGAAAAGACAAAAATATACTTAAAAAATTATTAAAATTAAATTATTTAAATATATAATCATATTATTACAAATAAAATTAGAATATATAAAATAAAAATCAGTTAAGGGTATGATTATCTATTATTTTTTTAGACAAAATCAGATGACGTATAACTTTATATTAAATGTGAATTTTGTAAATTCAACCGTTATTAAAAATATTTTACTCTTAAATCATATATACAAAATGTTATATTAATCGAAGATGATTTCTTATAAAACAAAATTAAATCCGTTGAAAAATTTATATTTTCGATGACAAAATTTTTGTAGGAAAAGCTATATTATTGATGAAATATTTCAGACAAATTTATATTTGTCAAAAATGTAAGAACTGGTTTTAAATTTGATATGAAAATATTATGATATTATTAGATAAGATTATAAGTTAGTATTTTATTAATAGTTGATAATTAAAAAATAAAACAAGGATAAATATATTTTTTGAATTATATATATATTTTTTTAAGATAACTTATAAAATAACTCTTTGGTAAAGTTATTCCGCTTAGTAACTCATGGCGTGTGTTGAATTTTATCGATCTAATTAATTGTTAAATTAAAAGTTACTGAATTTTACTAATAATTAATATAAAAAATTAATTAGTTTTGGAATAAATTATTTTTGAATTAACAATATAATTGAAATATTAATTATTTTAAATTATTTAACTAAAATCTTATTGATAATTTACTATATGATCTTAATATTTTTGTATAATTAATATCTGGTTTTACTATATGATCTTAATATTTTTGTATAACTAATATCTGATTTTAAATTTGATATGAGAATATTATATATAATTAGATAAGATTTTAAGTTAGTATTTTATTAATAGTTGATAATTAGAAAAAAAAAACAACAAGGATAAATACATTTTTTGAATTTTATATGTTTGATTTAAGGTAAATAAATATATTAAATTAATTAATAATTTATTTAAAATATTAAAATTTAATTTATAAGTATGTATTAAATAAATATTTATAATTTTTTAAATTATATTATCATTATAAATTATAAAATTAAATAATTTAAATTATAATTTTAAATAAAAATAAGTAGACGTGAATTTGTACAAGTTATACTGACAACATACATATACATTTCGGTAGCTTACTCATAAGAACTTCACAGTTAAGCGTGCTTGACCTGGAGTAGTACAGGGATGGGTGACCTCTGGGAAGTTTCCCAGAAATTGCACAAGTAAGGATAAAATACACTAAACAATGAAATATTGTGAAATAGAACCCTTGAGAGGCCAAATATGAGGGTTGTTACATTAATAAATTTATTAAAATTAAAAAAAATTATAATTTCGGGAAATTACCCACGGATAAATCCGTGGGAAAATCCGTGGGAAAGTTACCCACGGATAAATCCGTGGGAAATTACCCACGGATAAATCCGTGGGAAAATCCGTGGGAAAGTTACCCACGGATAAAAATCCGTGGGTAAATTTCAGATGACCAATTTATCGACGGATTAGTGTCCGTCGGTAATCCGTCGGAAATGCCTCATTACCCACGGATTTTGGGCATTTCCCACGGATTTTTGCCGTCTGAAATACCGAATTTTCTTGTAGTGTTAGCCTAAGCTTTAGTCGGTCTTCTATATGTAATGAAGTCTAGTCAGGCTACCTTCAATAGTCGGCATCCGACCGGGACGGTCCACTTGCCTTACAGTCTTGAGCCTAGAAGGCGAGAGGGCTTAGTTATGTCTGGGATAGGCTCAGGTCGGAATATAGCCGACCAGGTTCCTGCACAAGGGGGTTTAATCGACAAATGGGCGATTAACTTTTTCGGGGACAAACTGTCTGGGTTCTGACTGATCTTGGATGATTGTGTATTATATGGGTCGGCATCCGACGCGGACTAGGGCAGCAGTTGCTTTGGTTGTCAACGGTGGTAGGTCGAGGCGCGCGTCACAATGTAGAATTGCAGCTTGCTAGAGTCGGAGAGGGTATGTCTTTTCAACTTCCCCCAGAAGGGATAGGCATTGATTGCCAAGGCGGCTTTGCAGGGGTGTGAATAAATGGTGGTGCCACGTGGCAGGACCCGTTGCCAAAGTAAGTGTTGTGGGCCCCGCTTCCCTTTAGGTTGAGGGTTGTAACGCCCCACGCGCGTCGTATCCTTTGGGTCTCCCTCCTCACGCGCGACCGTTGGCCTTTTATAAGTAGGGGCGGCCTCCGTTCATTTCAACTTATTTGCATTTTTTTGCATATTTTCTTCTCCAGCGGCCTTGAGTGCTCCGTTTTGAGCTACGGTGGTGCGCGGCGGTTCACAGCGGTCCAGTGGCCTTTTGTAGGGTGAGGAAGAGTTGTTGTCCTTCTGGGACGAAAAGTTTAACCATTCATCTCACATCCGCAACACCGATCTGCTTGAGGGCGATAAGGAGGACTTAGAAAAAATGAGCCCCTTTTCAATTGCAAAGGGGGTTGAGTCTTTGACTAATCGTCTCTCCGCTTTGTCTCTTATTAATGAAGATAAAATTCGCGAAATGGCCCGAGAGATCAAGCTGCAGGGAAAACAAATCAATTCTCTCGAAGAAGCCGTGAAGAAGGGTAAGGCGGATCTTCAGTGGGTGAGTTCTGAACGAGATAAGCTGCTTGAAGGTCGGCGTGCCTTCGACAATGAAAGGAAGATTTGAGCCTCCTAGAGATCGAACTTCGAGAAGGAGCTTGAAGAGATCAAGTTAGTCCGAGACCAAAGCGTGGATGCGGCTCAAGTCTCTGAGAGAGAGCTAACCTTGGTGAAGGCAGAGGTTGAAAGGCTACAAGCTAACCTTCATGCCGTAAAGGTGGATTCGTTGAAGAAGTTTATGCAAGGTTTCGACGCTGCCAAGAGCCAAGTAAAGTTTCTTCATGCTGACATTGACCTTGAAGGTCTTGGCTACTTCAAGGAGATCGTGGATGGCGAACTCGTGGATCCCCCCGATGATGATTGAGTTTTTGGATGTTGCACTTTTCTTTTAACTCTCCTTTGTTGTCACTTGTTTTAAGAACTATTGTAGTCTTTCCTTTTTTGGATCTTGTTATGAATTCTACGAGTTGTTTCTTGGTACAAGTTGATTGATTCGTTGCGTTTGTGCATAATTTTCACTGGAAAATTTTCCAAGTTAAAATAATCATGGTGAAAATAGTTGGTCAAATTCCGACCATCACAATGCGTCGGATATTTTCCAAGTTAAAACAACCAAATGGTGAATATAATCGGTCAAATTCCGAGTATTAAAATAACAAATTTTTTCTGTTAGAATTTGAAAATCAATGCAACTAATCGTTCAAATCCCGACTAGAAAAATAAAAAAAAATATTTCTAAGTTAAAATTTGAAAATCAATAATCAATGCAACTAGTCGTTCAAATACCGACTAGAAAAATAACGAATTTTTTTTAAGTTAAAATTTGAAAATCAATGCAACTAGTCGTTCAAATCCCGACTAGAAAAATAACGAATTTTTTCTAAGTTAAAATTTGAAAATCAATGCAACTAGTCGTTCAAATCCCGACTAGAAAAATAACGAATTTTTTCTAAAAAGTTAAAATTTGAAAATCAATGCAACTAGTCGCCCAAATTCCGAGTATTAAAATAAAAAAAAATTTCTGTTAAAATTTGAAAATCAATGCAAACTAGTCGTTCAAATTCCGACTAGAAAAATAACAAATTTTTTCTAACAGTGAGTACAATCGGTCAAATTCTGACCATAACAGTGAGTTAAAATAACCAAACGGTGAATATAGTCGGTCAAATCCCGACCATCACAATGCATAGAAAATCAAATAATCAAATGGTGAATATAGTCGGTTAAATCCCGACAAACATAATCGACAAGCGCGAGTTTGTCTTCGAGTTTTTTATACTCGCCCAGTCGGACTTTGGCCGACAATCACGAGTTTGTCTTCGAGTTTTTTATACTCGTCCAGTCGGACTTTGGCCGACAATCATGAGTTTGTGCCTTTAAAATAACACATGTTAGGAGTCATGAAAGAAAACAATGAGATGACATTTATTAGAATTGAAAGGGTGGTGCCTCGTTAAAAACCTTCTCAGCAAAAAGCCCTCATATTTTTACGGGGACAAAATACTGAGTTAGAAAAAGAGTGCACCTAATACAAATGGATAAAGAGACTAGCTATAGTAAAAACGCAAATTTGCAGCGTTCCACGTCCTCGGTATCATCCCTCCATCCAAGGTCCTCAGTCAATAAGCTCCTTTGCCTACCACATCATCAATTTTGTAGGGGCCGACCCACTTAGGTGATAACTTGTTTCTCATCTGAGTTAGCTGAGCACGCTTCAACACGAGGTCTCCTACAACGAAGTCTCTGGGGATGACTTTTGTATTGTACTTGAAGGTTGCTCGTCTCTGGGCTGCTATTTGATTTATCCTTGCTCTCTCTCTTGTTTCTGTGATTAAATCCAAGTCCACTCGTCTTCCCTGGTCGGATTCCTCCTTCGAAAAAGCTGTAGTACGTACTGATGGCTCTGCAATTTCAATCGGGATCATGGCGTCTATTCCGTATACTACATTGAAAGGAGTGTCCTGGGTCGACGAATGAACAGTCGTGTGGTATGACAATAGCACTCTGGGTAACTCCTCCACCCAAGAAGCGCCTGAGTCTTGGACACGCTTCTTCAAACCTGAAAGGATTACCTTGTTGGCCGACTCTGCCTGGCCGTTAGATTGTGGGTGTTCAACGGAAGTAAATGCCATTCGGATGCAGACCTCTTTACAGAAAACACGGACTCTCGTACTTGCAAACTGTGTCCCATTATCGAACACGAGCATCTGAGGAACTCCATACCTGCACACCACGTTCTTCCAAAGAAACGCTCTAACCTTCTCTGCTGAGATGGTTGCAACTGGCTCCGCCTCGATCCATTTTCTGAAGTAGTCAACAGCTACTATCAAGAACTTCATTTGCCTTACTGCGATCGGAAATGGACCGAGAATATCAATCCCCCACTTGTGGAAAGGTCAGGGGGATAATATTGAATGCAGCCGTTCAGCTGGGGAATGGTGCAAGGTTGCGTGTCTTTGGCATCCGTCACACTTTTGGACCTAGTTGACGCAGTCATTCCTCAAGGATGGCCAAAAGTACCCTACGCGGGCAACTTTGTACACCAGAGCTCGGCCTCCGATATGACTTCCGCACATTCCACTATGTACCTCCTCCATCACTCTCTGTGCTTGCGACATGGTCAAACACCTTAAGAGAAGAGAGCTAAAGCCCCTTCGGTACAGTCTTTCGTTGATGACTACGAACCTGGCCGACTCCCTTTGCACCAAAAATGCCTCCCTTTTGTCTCCCGGTAATTCCCCCCAAGTTAGATATGCGATGTACGGTCCCATCCACGAATTAAGCTCTTCCTGGATGAATAGGACGTTCTCTTGCGCCTCGTTTATACTTGGTTGTGCTAGCGTCTCTTGGATAACTGACCGAGTAGCTCCTGGCTTCTTCGTGCTTGCAAGCTTGGAGAGCAAGTCGGTCCTCGAATTTTGTTCTCGTGGTACGTGGTTAAGTGTGAACTCTCGAAAATTTTCCGATAAGAGCTTAGCCTTTTCCAGGTACTTAGCCAGTTGAGGGTCCTTTGCCTGGAAGGTGCCGGCTACCTGCCCCGTGATCAGTTGGGAGTCACTTCGTGTTGATAAACTCGTCGCCCCCATTTCCTTCGCCAATGCCATACCGGCCAACAACGTTTCGTATTCGGCCTGGTTATTGCTTGCTCGGAATTCAAATCGCAATGATTGTTCCAACAAAATACCTCCCGGCCCTTCCAAGACGATCCCCGCTCCACTTCCTCCAAGGTTCGAGGCTCCATCCACCGATAGGATCCACTGTGTCTCTTCAATACTGTCTTCCTCAGCCGGTGAGGTTAGTTCCATCACGAAGTCAGCTAGCGTTTGAGCTTTGATTGCTCCTCTCGGCTCATACTTGATGGAATATTCTGATAACTCTACAGACCACTTCATCATCCTTCCTGCCAAGTCGGGCTTCTGTAACACTTGCCTAATCGGATGATCTGTTCGGACTACCACCTCATAACTCTGGAAATAATGTCTCAGCTTCCGCGCTGTAACCAGTATTGCAAGGGCTAACTTCTCGATTTTTTGATAACGAACCTTTGCTCCATGTAATACCCTGCTAACAAAATAAATGGGCAATTGGGAGTTACCTCTTTCCTGTACTAAGATCGCGCTGATGGCGCTATCGGATGCTGACAAATACATCAGCAAAGGGAGATCGGCTTGCGGTTTGGAGAGGATTGGCGGTGAGGTGAGAGCCTGCTTGAGTTCGCCGAATGCTCTTTCACATTCATTTGTCCATGCAAAACGATCGTTCTTCCTCAAGAATTGGAACAAAGGCAGCGACTTGTCCGCCGCCCTTGAAAGGAAACGAGAGAGGGAAGCCATCCTCCATGCCAACTGTTGGACCTCTTTTATCGTCGCAGGACTTCTCATATTGATAATCGCGGAGCACTTATCAGGATTTGCCTCAATGCCACGATGAGTCAATAGGAAACCGAGGAATTTTCCTGCTTGGACACCGAAAGAGCACTTCGCAGGGTTCAACTTGAGCTGGTATAGCGCTAGAGTGTCGAATGATTCTTGTAAGTCGAAAAAATGCCGACATATGCTAGGCGACTTGACGACCATGTCGTCCACGTATGCCTCCACATTCCTTCCTAGCTAATCGGCCAACACTTTGTCCATAAGCCTCTGGTATGTCGCCCCCCGCGTTTTTCAGACCGAAAGGCATCACCTTGTAACAATAAGTGGCTTGGTCTGCTATGAATGCTGTTTTATCTTTGTCGGCAAGGTGCATCCTAATTTGATTGTACCCTGAGTAGGCATCCATGAAACTCAACAATTCATACCCCGATGCGTTGTCGACTAGACAATCTATGTTGGGCAGCGGGTATGAATCTTTCGGACAGGCTTTGTTTAAATCGGTGAAGTCTGTGCACATCCTCCAGTTTCCGTTACTCTTTCGTACCATCACCACATTTGCTAGCCACGTCGGGTATTGGATTTCCCGGATGTGACCAGCTGTCAACAATTTCTTCGTCTCCTCGGCTATGGCCCTCTTCTTATCCTCTCCAAACTTTCGTCTTTTTTGAATCACCGGCTTCGCATTGGGATCGACCATGAGACGGTAGGATAAAAAGTCGGGATCGATGCCTGGCATGTCGCCAGAACTCCATGCAAAAGCCGACACGTTGCTCTTCAATACGGTGAGCAACCCTTCCTCATCTTCTTTGGCCAAGGACACGCCAATCTTGACCGTTTTTTCCCTCGGCCAAGCTAACTTCCTTCACATCTTCCGCTGGGGCTGGTCGAGAATCGAAGTGAGTCATCCTCGGATCTAACTCGATTGACTGGACCCCCCGATCATCCTGTGTTACATATAACTGTCTCCTCGCCCTCAGGCTGTCCTCGTAGCACTTCCTTGCGACTTCCTGATCAACACAGAGGACCCCAACCTCTCCGTTGGGTAAAGGGTATTTTAGCTTCAAGTGGGGTGTGGAGACAACTGCTCCCAACTTATTCAATGCCGGTCGTCCGACTAGTATGCTGTAGGACGACTGAGCATTGACCACCAGGTATCGAACAGTGATAGTCTTCATGTGTTCTCCCTGGCCGAAAGTTGTCTCCAAGCCGGTGTATCCCCTAGCTGTTACCTGATCACCTGCAAAACCAACTAATGTACCTGCATATGGCATGAGATGGTCAGTCGGAATTTTCATCCCGACGAAAGCTTCCCAAAACATTATGTCCCCCGAGTTGCCTTGGTCCACCAGTACCCGTTTCACGTTGTAGCCCATGATTATCGCCGAGACGACTATCGGGTCATCCTCATGTGGGGATACACCTTCGAAGTCGGAGACCGAGAACGTGATAGGTGGCCGAGATGGTCTCACCCAGTCTGAGACCGATAACACCGACCAAGAGTATCTCTTCCGTGCTGCTGATGTCGGGCCCCCTCTAGTGAATCCCCCTGCTATAGTGTTGAAGTCTCCATGGACGGCTTGCTGGTGAGTCTCTGTACTTTTTTCTGGAGGGTCTCTCGGGGAAGATCACCCTTCACGCCTTCCTCTTCTGGTGTCTTCTTCTTCACGCCTACGTCGCCTGTCGGACGAGCCCTCCTCCTGCTTCCCAGCGATGAATTTTTTTAAACGTCCCTCCTTAATAAGGCGCTCAATTTGCCTCCCGAGAATGAAGCAATTCTCCGTAGTGTGTCCATGGGTCCGATGAAATTCACACTAGTCGATTTTGTAAGGTCCCAACTGGCGGTCGGTTGCCGCTGGGAATTCGAAAAGTGACGCGCTGTTGACGTCATGCAGTATGTGCCGCCTGGGAACGTTGAGTGGAGTAAACTTCTCTTCTTCCTTGTTACGTGTCCACTCGCCCCTTGGCCGACCAATGTGATCGGCCTGCTGGTAGTTGCCTTCCTTCGTGTTATAACAATCGCGTCGCTTACTCCAATCCGATCGCAGTCGGAGATGCTTGTCAACCTCCTTGTTGCTCCCCCCTACTTCTCGGTTCTCCGCTGCCCTTTTAATAATCTAGTTCTCCTCCGTCTTGATGTGACTCAAGGCAAAAGCCCGCACCTCTGACATCGTTTGACAATTTTCTTTCTCAAGCTCGATATCGAAAGCCCCGGACCTTAAACCCTTCTAGAATGCGATGACCGCCATCCTTTCATCCAGCGACGCTATCCTCAAGGAGACCTCATTAAACCTTTGCAGAAAGTCTTTCAGCGACTCCTCACGTTGTTGTTTGAGGTCAAACAAGTCCGACGTGATCGACGGCTTCTTTTTGTTAGCGGCGAACTGCGCCATGAAGAGTCGGCTAAAGACATCGAAGTCGGTGATCGATCGATCAGGAAGACCGCTGAACCAGTCAAGCGCCGCCTTCTTGAGCGTGCCCATGAACAATTTGCAGCAGACCTCCATGCTCCCACCACAGATCAACATTTGAGCTCGGAAGTCCGTCAAATGCTGACTGGGGTCCTGCGTTCCATCAAAAGGCTCGACCTATGGTATTCGATGATCCCTAGGGATCATCTCGGCCTCTATGGCTTCCGAGAATGGTCGAAAGTCTCTAGGGACCTCCAGCACGACATCCTCCTCCACAGTCCTGGTACTGGCCGCTATTCTGGCTTGCATCTTGTCCGCTCTTCTCCTGATCTCTTCATTCTCGCGCTGAATGGCCTCCTCTCTCTCCCTGGACCGCGCATTCTCCTCCTTTAAGCCATTGATCATGGCCATCATCTACTCCATGGTAGGGGGTTGTGAGTTGTTGTTGTTATTGTCGCCTCTCGCCATGGTAAAGTGTAGGTCTTTCTGTATGACTTGGGGCGTAGGAAAAGTTTCACCGTAGCCCCACGGTGGGCGCCAAAATGTTTTGGCCAAAGGGTGGACTAGGATTTTTTCCTAGATCGTGCCTTAGAGCTAGAGCATTCAAAAGTGTTATCTATCGTCTTCGCTCTAGGGTTTTGGGTTATATAGTTTGTTGCCTATGGGCCTCTTGGGCCCCAAGAATATAGGGATTTTCTCAACCGTTTCTATCTGCAAGATATTCGAGGGAGATGATGCCGATATAGAGGGTCGGGCTCGGTTCCCGACCGACTGGGAATATTTAGGGGATATACTCGGTTGTCAACCGAGTTAGGCAAGCGAGATATGTTCGGATATAGACCCAATGCCCTCGACGGGGAGGGTCGGTCTAAGTTCTAATTAGTCCTCCTCATACAATGAGGTCTAGTCAGGCTACCTTAAGTAGTCAGCATCCGACCGGGACGGTCCACTTGCCTTCCAGTCCTGAGCCTAGAAGGCGAGAGGGCTCAAGGTCGAGTTCTTGACCGTGTTAGGCCCTCATTCGGACGTCCATCGAGTTGCTCTGATCAAGTGGGTGCCCCAAATAGAGGAGTTCAGCCTAAGCTTTAGTCGGTCTTCTATATGTAATAAAGTCTAGTCAGGCAACCTTCAATAGTCGGCATCCGACCGGGATGGTCCAAAAATGATAATATTATGTTTATTTAATATTTTTTATATTCATCATAATTATTATTATTTCATTAATATCAATTTGATTATAACTCAACCATAATTTAGTGTTTAGAACAGTTTAATGATGATTGAGATTTTCAAAATATTGGAATATACAACAAGCCACAACTTGTAATTAAAAGCAAGAGCCATCAAAGAGAAATGACCAATTTTTTTTTTTAAATCTTGTGCACCACCGCGATTTCCTACGGAAACGCTTCCTTTACTCTTTCTTCCGTTTCTTCTCTTCTTCCCTCTTTGCTTTCCTACCCTTCTCAGCATTGCACCTCGACAACAACGACAGTGAAGACAACATGTGGTTGATCTTGATGAGGATTTGCAGGAAGAGGCACCATCACATTCTTGTGTTGGAGTTGGAAAGGAAGACGGTGGCCTTGAGAGTTGAAGGGGAGATTTCAAATGCATATTTAAGAAAGAAGAATAACAACGGAGAAAAAATAAGAAAAAACAAAAATCCTAGCCATCTAATTAAAAACTAATATATCTAATGGCTAACTAAAAAATGGTCTCTCACAATGGGAGATATCTTCTACTATCCCACCCAAGCATCCGTCCAATTTTTAGTGTCTTGTTAATTCCAGCATAGAAATTATAAGTGCCTAACAGGAGAAGAGAATGTTGAATGCGACATAATCAAATTTTTTTTTTGGTTACAAACATAATCAATTGATAATATGATATAGAGCTTAAGGGAAAACTAACCATAATTAAAATTCATAGCAAAATGCAAACTGTACAAAGAAGATTCACAAGTCGAAATCCAAATTACGTCGACAAGATTTGGCACAAACATTTAGAAAGAAAAGACTTCATTTGCAATCATCATATCTACAGGCATCCTAGCGTTTTCACTAGCAATACACCCCTGTTATCTATTTTTATGTTTTAGTATTTGTTAAATAATTGCGCCCTGTTTTCTAGGAAGAATGAGTCTAGGGGTGCTATTCTTTCGTCCACTATTCACATAGGTTGTTAGTCAGTTTCCTTTCAGTTTCTTTGTAAAGGCTTATAAATGTCATCTCCAGTATTTGAATAAAGTATGCAATTTTCACGAATATTTGAATTGCATCAGTAAATTCTCTTTGAGTCTTAACAATTGGTATCAGAACTCCACCAAGGGGCCTGATACAAAGTGAGCAACGGGTATGATACAGAGTGAGAAAACAGTGTGAAGAGCCATGTATATCTCATAAAAATTCATTCAACCAACTATCCCACGATTCGATCCATGGCCATGGAAAATTTCTTACGTAGTAAAGAACTATGGCAACTTGTAGAAGACGGAGTTCCAGCGCTTACTACGACATCAACCGAGGCTCAAAGAAAAGTTGTAGTAGATGTGCATCTTAAGGATCTAAAAGTGAAAAAAAAAAAAATTGTTTTAGGCAATCAATCGAGAAATTCTGGAAACAATCCTGGACAAAGGTACGTCACAAGCAATCTGGAAGTCCATGCAACAGAAGTATCAAGGTTCAACAAGGGTTAAACGTGCTCAACTCCAGACTCTCCAACGTGAGTTTGAGCTCCTAACAATGAAGGATAGTGAGAAAGTCGACTGCTACATTGGGCGCACACTTAGTGTTGTAAACAAAATGAGAGCCAACGGTGAATCAATGGACTCCAACATAGTGGTTAGCAAGATTCTCAGGTCTTTAACCTCAAAATTCAATTATGTGGTATGTTCCATCGAGGAAGCCAATGACCTAAGCACCTTGAGTCTTGATGAACTCCATGGGAGTCTGCTTGTGCATGAACAACGAATGCAAGATTCTCAACCATCAAAAGAACAGGTACTACAAGTTACGCAGGATGATCGGACAAGTCGTGGCTGTGGCAGTGGTAGAGGAGGTCGAGAATGAGGGAGAGGACGTGGACGACAATCTTTTAATAAAGCACTCATTGAGTGTTTTCATTGCCACAAGCTGGGCCATTTCCAATACGAGTGCCATGGAGTAACAAAGCAAGCTCATTACGCGACATTTGAAAAAGCAACAACAACTGAGGATGAAGTCTTGTTGGTTGCATATGAAGAGGTGACACATCCAGTACAAATGGAAGATTGGTTTCTCAACTTAGGTTGTAGCAATCATATGACTGGTAATAAACTTTAGTTCACTGAAATAGTTGAGGAAGGGCTCCATAAAAGTGTCAAGCTTGGTAATGATACTACATTGGAAGTGACTGCTAAAGGGAGCATTCGGGTCTAATTAGGGAACACTACTCATGTCATCTTAGATGTCTACTATGTTCCACAACTTAAAACCAATCTTCTGAGTCTCGGACAATTACAAGAGAAAGGTCTTACGAT
The DNA here is from genome assembly GCF_000230855.2 of Cajanus cajan. Classification (NCBI taxonomy): domain Eukaryota; kingdom Viridiplantae; phylum Streptophyta; class Magnoliopsida; order Fabales; family Fabaceae; genus Cajanus; species Cajanus cajan. Next base: position 40,722,867 of record NC_138523.1, read on the forward strand.
CTTGATTCAACATGAATCATGCAAAATATTTCATCCTGACAGAGGGTTAATTATCCATACCCCTATGAGAGAAAATCGTATGTTTCATTTATCAGCTTCGATGTGTCCTCAACAGTCCAAGTGCTTGAAAGTCGAAGATTGTTCCGAGGAAGAAAAACAACTATGGCACAAATGATTCAGACATCTTAATTTCAAAGGACTCCACACACTTGCTCAAACACAAATGGTGATCGGGCTGCCCTCGCTAAAAATGTCCACAGGTGTATGCACTACTTGTCTCATAGGCAAGCAACATCAAACCACAATACCAAAACAAATCTCCTGGCGCGCATCAAATAAAATTCAATTGGTCCATGCGGATATATGTGGTCCCATTTCACCAACCTCAAACAGCTGCAAAAGGTACATACTAAGTTTTGTTGATGATTATTCACGAAAAACATGGATTTATTTTTTGCATGATAAATCTGAGACGTTTAATGCATTTAAAAGATTCAAAGCTTATGTCGAAAAGGAAGTTGGAACTTACATTGTCTATCTAAGGACTGATCGAGGAGGGGAGTTCACATCTAAAGCATTCTCAGAATTCTGTGACCAGCAAGGCATTTCCAGACAACTTACAGCTGCCTACACTCTTCAACAAAATGAAGTTGCAGAACGCAAGAATAGAACTATTATGAATGCAATAAGAGCTGTACTTCATGAAAAACAGGTTCCCAAGACCTTCTATCCTGAGGTAGTAAAATGGTACGTTCATATCCAGAATAGGAGTCCCACAACTACAGTTGAATACAAGACACCTGAAGAGGTATGGTGTGGAATCAAACCTCATGTAAATTATTTTTGCATATTTGGATGCATTGCGCATGTTCATTTTCCAAATCAACGACGAAGGAAATTGGATGACAAGAGTCAACAATGTGTTCTCTTAGGTGTGAGTGATGAGACAAAAGGCTACAAACCTTTTGATCCCATTACAAAAAAGGTGATTGACAGCAGGGATGTGGTGTTCGAAGAAGATAAGCACTGGAATTGGAATGAGAACAAAACAGAAAGTACGCCTACTGCTCTTGATGTGAAGGATCAAGACGAAGGCGTCGGTGAGGGTTCAACACTACAACCCATAGCAGCTGGAGATAACACAAATAATCCATAAACATAAATAGTTGGACCAGCTCTGGATTCAGAACACACTGACCCTCCAGATGAAGGGAGGGTAACGAGAACACAGAGACAACCTGCATGGTTAACAGATTATGAAACTAATCTGTTTGTAGAAGAAGAAGACAATCTACTAGCAATGATGACAACTGAGGATCCTAACACTTTCGAAGAAGCAAATGCAAGCCAGAAATGGAGGGAAGCAATGGATGCTGAGATGAAAGCTATTGAGAAGAACGATACGTGGGAACTAGTTGATCCACCTAATAGAGTGATACCCATAGGAGTGAAGTGGGTCTTCAAGACAAAGCTTAATGAAAAAGGACATATAGAAAAATACAAAGCCAGATTGGTAGCCAGAGGCTATGCGCAAACTTACTGTAGACACCCAATTTCATCTGGGGGCATACAAACAACAAGATAGGACATCAGAGGGCCTAAAAGCCAAATCAACTATTTTTAGTGGCCTGGAACGGCCCGTTTCGATTTCCCAAGCCCGGAACGAGCCGTTCTTGAATTGGAACGGGCCGTTCCAAGGCTCCTAAAAGGCCTAAAATTTGTAGGTTGGAACGGGCCGTTCCAGACCAAAACGGGTCGTTCCAAACCAATCAAAAGGCCTAAAAAACTTGATCTGGAACGGGTTGTTCCTAAATTAGAACAGGCCGTTCCAAAAGGTTAAAAAGGCCTAACAAACCTAGTTTGAAACGGGTCATTCTGGAAAGGGAATTTAGTGTTAATTTGTACCCCAGAACGGACCGCTCTGATTCCAGAACGGGCCATTCTAGGGTGCAAAATTAACACATAACGTTCGAATCTTGAACAGGCCGTTCCAAAAAAAATCTAGAACGGGCCGTTCCGGCCCACATCTGATGCCTATAAATAGAAATCTCGGGCACAGTCCAAAACTCCTTAGAACTCGAAATTTCTCTCTCTTTCTCTCTCCTATTGTATTTCTTGAGTTTTGTGAGGCTTATTGTAGTGTGAAAGGTTGCCACAAAGCACCTAAAATCTTTATATTTGAAGATTCAATAGAGCTCGTTCAAGAGGTATTTCACTCAATCTTCTTCTCTCCCTTTTATTTCTTATCTTTGATAAACATTGTTATAATAAAAGCAATCATGTAGACATTTTAGGGTCAATTGTATAATTTAAATTTCAAGTATGTAAATATTTATTAATAAAAAGAGATTTAATATTTATATTATTATTGTTTATAATGCTAACTTCATCATTGGGTACCGATTAAGGACGTTGTAGGGGTGTTTAATAGCTTCCCTACACGTAACCGACCCCCGAACCCAATTCTGGTTATCAAGGCCATTATTGGACTTTTAAAAAACCTTTTCTTTTTCCAATGTTTGGGGTAAAATATTGATGGCGACTCCATGAACCTATTTTCAAAACCATTAATTAAGGATTAATCTGGTTTCCAGGCATTCATTAATTGATGAGACTTTTAAAAGGATATCTAAATCATTAGTCGCGAGATCAAAAATTTTCGGGTTGCGACAGATGGCGACTCCACTAGGGACGTTTAAAGAGGGTCAGACCCATTTAATTAATGAAGTTAATAAAATAAAAATAAAAATTTAAATATTTTTCCCCTTTACTTTATTTGCTTTATTTGTTTGGCTTTAATATTTGTTTGCCTGTTTAGAATTCTGCATCTCTTTGAATAAAAGAATTGTACACAAACCTTTGCACACAACAGTTCCCCCTACACTCGGGGGCATGGGGGTATTAAACATAAGGAGTGGTTGACGTACGATTGGCCCAAGTTTGGCCTTGGAGCCTGCAAGCCTTGTCAGAAATCACACTTAAGGTGATAACCGGTTACTCTAGCCCGAAATACTACGACAGATCTTAGAGTTTTCCAGGTGACGACGGTAGAGATACTGGGTCCCTATAATGGGGGCACCTTGGGGCCTTAAAACCAGTGAGATTAGAACCGTCCTATACAATGCACTTTTCTTGCAGGGACCACAAACCAAGGATTTGAACGCGACTGTCTACGGGTGTACATTTGTTTGAGCATATGTGTGTTGCATTTGTTGTGTTCTCTTTTTGTTCATTTCAAATAGAGAGGAATTATAGACAAATAAATAGATATCAATAAAAAAAACTAACACTCTTCTGTATGCCCTAACTCTAAAGCATCATATAGGATAGTTTGTTTAAAAAAAAATATATATATATATATATATAGCAAAAATCATGCATCATAACCGTTAGTAAAGTAAAAAACATGATCAAATTTAGGTAAAAAAATAAATATCATGCATCTCCTAGGATAGTACATTAACATGCATCCATTAGAGACGGAAGGCACATATAATAGTATGCAAAGATGTTCTTTAAACAAAAATCAATGAAATTGATATTCGTTGAAATTCTCAAGTGTCTCTGCATCCTATTTTACGTTTCATATAGATAACATGCCTTCCTTGTAAATAATAAATAAGAATAAAAAGGGAAATCTAATATGTGCGTGTTAACCGGATAATGGAAATTACTGCAATCAAATGCAAACCTGACACATCAAATCGGGGAACACTTATCAATAATTGGGGGCATCACACGCCCAAATCGACGATTCAAACACCGAGACTTTCCCATGCGAAAACGATAATTGTCGGGATAAGAGGAATGATAAAAAATGGACGAATCCTTGCTTCTAGGGAATTACAAGACAAAACCCAATTAAAGAATAAAGGCATTGCATGACAAAAATCCGCTAGGATGAAAACCCGTAAAAGACGTCCTAGGCAAAAATTAGGTTGAAGAAAAAAGAATCAAAATCCCGATAGGATATGTCCTATGAAAAAGTTAGGGACATATAAAAATAAGAAATGTCTATCTGAGTTGGAATCGAAAGGTGGCTCAAGTATTCCTTTCGAAAGTAAGAATTCATAAAGGTTTCACTCCAAATTCAAAACACCGACATTCATGCAAGTGGAACGGTTTTTTGAAATTATCAAATCATCCATGACTTTCGAGGGGGCAACCTCCCTCTAAATATTCACTCTAGGCCTCATCCATCAACCCTTAACAAACAAAATGTACTTGCGACAAAGATGTTACTCAATAATAGCATGGAAAGGATAACAAAGGGACAATCAGGAATTCAAACATGACTAGGGGTCAATAAAAATAGGGCGTCCCACACAAATGCTGTAAAAATGAAGGCCTGGCAGGAAACCCACTAAGGGGGCTGCGCAAAATTAGGGCAAGATCCACTATGGGACCCACAATCAAAAAGGGTAACCTAGGAAAAATTAAGGATCAAAAGAAAAATGTCTGCTGGGAAACACGTCTCCAGTGACTTAGGCAAAAGTCAGGACGTTAAAGCAGCAACTTGTGCTAAAAACCGAAAGGCAGCTTAGGGGAATCATTCAATTAGAGCGCGACCCCTAGTCATCACTCCACTTTCCAAAAAGGCTAAAACACAATGATAGCTTCCTTGCAACAAGTACATTTTGTTTAATAACCCTAAACACCAAAGCCTACCTTGGCCAGCCGTTCTTCTAAAAAACCCTTTTTGAAAAATCCCTTCTAACAACCCTTTTGAAAAAAAAACAAAATAATAATAATAACATTCCGTCCTTCTTTTTTCTTGATCCTTATGACATTAAAATGGTACCGAAAAGATACACAAAAAATGCATAGTGAACACTCACAAAGAGAAGATAGAGATGTCCCTAAACAGAGTTTGGAGACGCTTGACTACACATCAACTAGATAGTCAAGGAGCTATTTAAACCTTGGGTTTAAAGGAGTATATCCCGACAATAATCACAAACGACATGGATAAATAGGAATCATCAACATTAACCTTAACGCGCACAGGTTAATTTCCCAACAAAAAAATTGAATTACATGTTTAGGAATAAACATATGAGCATAAACTGCATCGCATGCATATGAGTTAGGGGCATATAGAAGGGCGTTACAAAAAAAAAGAATAAATAATAATAATAATAAAATCACTCTTGTCTTGCATTTTCATTGCATCCATGCATCCATGCATTTTGCTTCCTATGGGTCAAAAGGAGTCATCAGGACGAAGCATAAGCTAAATAGCCAACCATGAGGCAAGCAGTGGCAAACGGCAACCCCAAGTGATTCTATGTGCCCACTAAGCAAAGACATATCAATAGTGGAATAGAATAGAATCGACCAAGCAAGCAAGTCTGCAAGCATGAAGAGGCCATCGCGCCTTACTCCTCAACTAAATGAAGGATGATCCAAAAATGCCAAGACCAGGAATGACTTCCTAACCGAAGCCAGGAGTGGCTTCCAAAATAATACTCATCAATAAAGATTGAGCAAATAACATCATCATGGGATGTGATCCCTCCACCAATGATGACAACAAAATATAAAATCAAAAAAAGGCAAGCTTCGTACATGTTGAAAAAGCCGAAGCATTTAGAAAAATAAAATAGAAAAAAGGCAAGCCTCGTACATGATGAAAAAGCCGAAGCATTTAGAAAATAAAATTTAGAAGAAAAAAAAAACACTATTACAAACAGACGCCTAGAGAGGCATTACAATACTCACCTTGACAAGAACAACACCAAACTCTTACCAAGCTACCACAAACAGCGCCTGGAGAGGCATCACAATATTCACGTGGTAGGGGCAACACTAGAATCCCTACCAGCCATCCACTTCTCTGCCCACCAACATAGGGGCACAACAAACATCTCCTGCCCATCCACCTAGGGGCGGTCTTTCATTCCACAATCATCCATCAACAATCAAATAATCAGTCATCAAAAGGACTCAGCATTACGCCTAGAGAGGCATCACAATACTCACATGGCAGGGGCAACACTAGAATCCTTGTCACCCATCAACTCTTTTGCGCACCATCACAAGGGCACCACCTGCCAGTAATCCTCGTCTTCATCAGACGTCCTCCCAAAGAAAAGGGGAAATCACATCATCATCAGCAGGTAGCCTGGAGAGGTCAGGCATAATAATACAGCATTTACTCTTTTTCCCACCATCACAAGGGCACAACCTACCAACAATCCTCGTCTTCATCAGACGTCCTCCCATAGGAAAGGGGCAATCACATCATTAGCATCAACAGACAGCCTAGAGAGGCCTTGGATAATAATACTCAGCATTCAGCAGGCAGCCTAGAGAGGCTAGGCATAATAATACTCAGCATTTAGCAAATACTCAACATCAGCAGGCAGCCTGGAGAGGCTAAGCATAATAATACTCAGTAACAGCAGGCAGCCTGGAGAGGCTAGGCATAACAATACTCACCATTCAACAGGCAGCCTGGAGAGGCCAAACATAACAATACTCACCATTTAGCAGGCAGTCTGGAGAGGCCAGACATAACAATACTCACCATTCAGCAGGCAACCTAAAGAGGCCAGGCATAATAATACTCACCATTCAGCAGGCAGCCTGGAGAGGTTAGGCATAATAATACTCACCATTCAGCAAGAAGCCTAGAGAGGTCAGCCATAATAATACTCCCTCTTCAACAAGCTATGAATAAAAGAATGCACTATCACAAGAGAAATAATGGAGCATCTACTTGAAGACCGAAGGTTAGGTATATAGTTTGTCAGGCTTGTTACCCAATAGAGTACGCAATCAATGCTCAATTGCTCTAAAGGGTGAGGATACGAGAAAATACACCTATCCAAGGAAAATAACGCAGAAGCACCAAAGAGATGAAGAGAAGAACCGGATGAAATGTCTACGTCTTTACTTGCCTTTGAAAAAGCAACACATTTCTATTCTAAAGGACAAGTAAAGAGGGGCAGCTATAGACACCCAATTTCGTCCGGGGGCATACAAACAACAAGATAGGGCATCAAAGGATCCAAAAGCCAAATCAACTATTTTTAGTGGCCTGGAATAGCCCGTTCCGATTTCCCAAGTCTGGAACGGGCCATTCTTGAATTGGAACGGGCCGTTCCGAGGCTCCTAAAGGGCCTAAAATTTGTAGGTTAGAACAGGCCGTTCCAGACCAGAACTGGCTGTTCCAAACCAATCAAAAGGCCTAAAAAACTTGGTTTGGAACGGGCCGTTCCTAAACCAGAATGGGTCATTCCTAAACCAGAACGGGCCATTTCAAAAGGTTAAAAAGGCCTAACAAACCTAGTTTGGAACCGGCCATTCTGGGAAGGGAATTTAGTGTTAATTTGTATCCCGGAACGGGCCGTTCTGATTCTAGAACGGGCCGTTCTAGGGTGCAAAATTAACACATAACGTCCGAATCCGGAACAGGCCGTTCCCAATCCAGAACGGGCCGTTCTGGCCCAAATCTGATGCCTATAAATAGAAATCTCGGGCACAGTCCAACAGGCGGCTCCCAAATTTCATCCAAAACTCCTTAGAGCTTAAAATTTTCTCTCTCTCTCTCTCCTATTGTATTTCTTGAGTTTTGTGAGGCTTATTATAGTATGAAAGGTTGTCACAAAGCACCAAAAATCTTCATATTTGAAGATTCAATAGAGCTCGTTCAAGAGGTATTTTAGTCAATCTTCTTCTTTCCCTTTTATTTCTTATCTTTGATAAACATTATTATAATAAACGCAATCATGTAGACATTTTAGGATCAATTGTATAATTTAAATTTTAAGTATGTAAATATTTATTAATAAAAGGGGATTTAATATTTATATTATTATTGTTTATAATGTTAACTTCATCATAGGGTACCGATTAAGGGCGTTGTAAGGGTGCTTAATACCTTCCCTACACGTAACCGACCACCGAACCCAATTCTGGTTATCAAGGCCATTATTGGACTTTTAAAAAACCTTTTCTTTTTCCAATGTTTTGAGTAAAACATTGGTGGCGACTCCATGAACCTATTTTTAAAACTATTAATTAGGGATTAGTCTGGTTTCCGGACATTCCCTAATTGATGAGACTTTTAAAAGGATGTCTAAACTATTAGTCGCGAGATCAAAAATTTTTGGGTTGCGACACCTATGGCATCAACTACACAGAAGTTTTTGCCCCTGTTGCAAGACTTGACACTGTGAGGGTGTTACTAGCTATGGCTGCTTAGAATACATGGCAAGTTTTCCAGCTCGATGTAAAAAGTGCATTCTTACATGGTGAAATTACATAACAGATTTATGTTCAACAACCCACCGACATTATTAAGAAAGGAAGAGAAAGCCAAGTCTACAAACTTCGAAAAGCCTTATACGGGCCCAAGCAGGCACCACGAGCTTGGTATTGAAGGAAAGATAAAAATAAACTTTCTGTGTATATGGATGTGATTTTCTCACGTAGCAATGTGCATAATATAGGCACCATATTGGCCAGTTATAAGCATGCCAAATCACGTGCACCGTGATTCCTAATTTTTTATAACAAGAAGAACCAACGAATAAGATAAATGTATCGTGGGCATTTACCACTTTTGTAAAAGGCAAGATATGTTCACGTCCAGAAAATCCAAAACGGTTTTGCAATTTGAACGTTAAAAAATCACGAAAACCAACATTGATCAAAAACATAATTAATTTAAATTTTAAATTATAATATAATTTCTCAACAATCTCCCACAAATTTAAAATTTTAAATATGGAAAAAGATGATATATATATATATATATAAACTTAAATATTTTAATGGAGCATGATATATTATATTTTCAGTATAAGGAACCTTCCGGATTTGAGCCTTATACCTAGTGCATATGAATTTCTATCTGAGAGAATATGGAGACATAATTGTCTTGAGCCATATCTCTTTGACCAAATTTTAGAACATAACACGTATAATAAAGGTGTTCATTTGAGTTCTAATTAGTGGAGCGCATTACGGCCTTGCGCATGTATCTTGTTTCGTGAGTGTCACTTAGAGATTGCCCATATCTCACAGTAGCGGCCCCACCACCACACTCACTAGGTGAACCCTTCCAAGGGTGGTCTGTGACACCCATTCCTACAACAATTGTCATTGGGTCCATTAAGAGGTATTTTTAATTTTAACACAATAAATATTTAAATACCTCAACCTTATTACTGTCACAGTTTACTTTAGAGTACACCTCGTCATAGGAATGGAACATGCAATAATTTTGCAGTTTACAATGGTGTACTTAGTTAACAAACAATTTTGTTATAACCCATTGAACTCCATTTATGGGATCGCCATTTATGTGGCGATGAGTGTCCATTTTTGCAACTAGTTGATGGACTTTAGTCCCACTCCCGTCGACGATTCAAGTACTTGTTGACGCGTCAACCCTTTTCTGAGTAGATCCGCAAGATTATGAGTATATATTCCTAACCTACCAACAGTATATGCAATGTCCGGTCTTGAGAAATTAGACAAATGCAACAAAGAACCAATAATTTGAGAATATTGAAGAGGAGAGACACTTTCACCAATATTTTTCTTCAATTTAATACTAGGATCAAATGGGGTAGAAACTGGTTTCACATCAAAATAATTAAACTTTTTTAATATTTTTTCAATATAATGTGATTGTGTCAAAACAATACCATTTTGATTCTTAATCAACTTGACACCTAAAATAACATCAACAAGATCAAGATCCTTCATTTCAAAATTACTAGACAAGAAAGACTTCACATCATTTATAACATGTAGATTACTACCAAAGATTAAAATATCATCCACATAGAGACATAAAATAACACATGAATTATCATCAAATTGTTTCACATAAACACATTTATTACTATTATTAAACTGAAATCCATATGAAGAAACAACTTGATCAAATTTATCATGTCATTGTTTAGGAGCCTGTTTTAAACCATACAAGGATTTAACAAGCTTGCAAACTTTATTTCCATTCCAGGTTCTATAAAACCTTCAGGTTGATTCATGTAAATTTCTTCTTCCAAGTCACCATTTAAGAAGGAAGTTTTTACATCCATTTGATGAATTTCCAAATTAAAAACACATGTAAGTGCAATTAAAACTCTAGTAGTAGTAACTTTAGAAACAGGAGAGTATGTATCAAAGAAATCTACACCTTCTACTTATTTATAACCAATAACAACAAGTCTTGCCTTAAACTTATCTATGGAGGCATCTGTTCTTAATTTTTTCCAAAAAACCCATTTACAATCTATACTCTTGCAACCAGGAGGAAGGTCAGTCAAAAACCAAGTTTTATTGATTTTAAGAGAATCTATTTCATCATTAATAGCTACTTTCCAAAACGGTGCATCAACAGATCTCATAGCTTCACTATAAGTTTTAGGATCATTTTCAAGTAAAAAGGAATAAAATTCAGGACCAAAATCTTTAGCTTTTCTAATTCTTTTACTAATTCTAGGTTCAAAATCCTTGTTAATAGTACTACTAGAAGGTAAAACAGAGCTAGAAGTATCCTAAATAGGTTTAGACAATTTATTCTTCAAAGGAAAAATATTTTCAAAGAAGATAGCATCTCTAGATTCCATAATTATATTATTAGAAATTTCAAAAACTTCAGAATTAATAACTAAAAACCTATAAGTAGTACTATGTAAAGAGTATCCTAGAAAAACACAATCAATCGTCTTGAGACCAATTTTTCTTTTCTTATTAATAGGAATATTCACCTTTGCAAGACACCTCCACACTTTGAGATATTTCAAATTTGGTTTTCTATTTTTCCAAAGTTCATAAGGGGTTTTATATAAATTTTTATAAGGAATTCTATTCAAAATGTGACATGCAGTAAACAAAGCTTCCCCCCACAAATTATCAGGCAAACCAGAACTTATAAGCATAGTGTTAATCATGTCTAATAAAGTACGATTTTTTCTTTCAACAATTCCCTTAGATTGAGGAGCATAGGGAGGAGTGACTTCATGAATTATGCCATGTATTTCAAAAATTCACCCATTTTATTAGAAAAATATTCCCCTCCTCTATCAGAACGAAGAATTTTAATACTCCTTTCTAATTGATTTTCAACTTCTGCTTTATAAACCTTGAATTTTTCAAATAACTCACTTTTATGAATAATCAAGTATACATAGCAATATTTAAAGAAGTCATCAACGAAGGTAATAAAGTATTTTTTTCCACCACGAGTAATAACACCATTACTATCACATATATCATTATGAATGAGTTCAAGCACACAAGTTTCCTTTTGGACAGAATTTTGAAAAGATTTTCTAGGTTGTTTGGCTTGAACACAAACTTCACATTTTTGTTTCAATTCATTAAATGATTTAGGAATAAGATCAAGTGTCATCATTCTTTTAATAGAATTCAAGTTAACATGTCCAAGTCTATCATGCCAAATATCACAACATTCAACATTTGAAATAGAAGATGAAGAAATGCTAGAATTTTTATTAATAAAGGAAGACATGATACTAAGTTTAAATAAACCATCACAAATATATCCTTTCCCAACAAAAGAACCATGTTGAGAAATTACAACTCTATTGGATTCAAAAACAACTTTAAAACCTTGTTGGACTAACAAAGCAACACTAATCAAATTTTTTCTAATTTCAAAAACATAAAAAACTTCATCTAAAACAAGACAATTTCCTGAAGATAATTCTAATTCTACTCGACCTAGACCAATGACGCGTGCTAGGCTCTCATTCCCCATGCTTACAGTACGTGTGCCACATTCTTGATATGAAGAAAATAATTTTTTATCAGCACACACATGAACATTAGCTCCAGAGTCAATCCACCAATCATTTGAGTTATAAATAAAATTTAACTCTAGGCTAGTGACATGATACCTGTTAGATGGGAAATCTGAGCTAGCATTAGCGGTAATAACATTAGCTTGAGGCTGAGACGAAGATTTGGGATCAGATGTAATGTCTTTTGGTTGACGGCGACGATGAAAACAATCTTTAGCAAAATGATTGTTTCTTCCACAAACAAAGCAGAAGGACTCATTTCCTTAAATTTTACTCTTTGGGTTGTAGTTGTTATTAAAAGCTTTGTTTTTATTTTTAGAGAAATGAGAGCTTTAACCAAATTTATTATTATTGGAAAAACCATATTTTTTGAAAAATTTTTGTTAAGGCTTATTAGCGTTTTCCACTAAGTGAGCCTTAGCCTGAAAAGGGGTTTTATTAGAATCTTTTTTGTGAAATACGATGTTTATCTTCAATTCGCAAGGTAACCAATAAATAAGATAAAGTAAAACGATCGGGTTTATGTTTAAGGCTTCTTACAAATTCAGACCAAGAAGGAGGCAATTTAGAAATTAACAAACTAACAAGCATTATGTCAGGCAAAGTAATTTCTTTCATTTTCATATCATAAATAATATTTTCAAACTCATGAACTTGGTCAGAGAAAGGTTTTACATCTTCCATTTATAAATAAATCATTCTTTCACAAGAGTATTTTCTTAAATACTTTTCAGCAGAACCATACTTTAGTTTAAGAGTTTCCCATATCTCTAAAGCAGTTTTTGTATGACAAAATATTTACTAGAAGAATCAACTTCAACCAAGGCACAATCAGTACAATTTTTAGATTTTCTATTTAAAATAAAAGAAAATAAACTCAACTCTGTAAGCCAAAATTACATTTGTTGTTGCCAACATAAAAAATTTTCACCGTTAAATTTTTCTGGATTACTACTCAAAGAATTTAAAATGTCCATTGCATACATGTTGATATTGAACAAGAAAAGGATTTTTCTCTCTAAGATTGTTGGAAAAATAATTTTAATAGAACACAAGAAAAATAAATATTTAGATTTATCAATAAAATAAATATCAACAACAAAATAAATATTATAAAATTAAAACAGAGCAATCAGTAACAACTAGTTAAACACAAAGAGTAAATAAAATTATTAGATAAGAAGTTTAGAGTAGCCATGGTTGAAGCACGCAGAGCGTTATCCTTAGAAAGAAAACGTCCCCACTGCACTGATAACTTTGAGTCTTATAGTGCGTTCCTCTCCTAAGATACGTCAACTCATTAGACCGATCAAGTGCAACGAAAGATCTCCAAACCAAAAAACACCACTCCAAAGTTATAATTTTGTAGTAGAAATAATATCGAGAGAAAGGTAAAATAAACTTTCTGTATATATAAATGTGTTTTTCTCATGTACAGGCACCATATTAGACAGTTATAAGCATGTCAAATCACGTGCAGCGTGATTCTTAATTTTTTGTAACAAGAACCAACGGATAAGATAAATGTATCGTGGGTATTAATCACTTTTGTAAAAGGCAAGATATGTTCTCATCCAGGAAATCCAAAACGGTTTTGCAAGTTGAATGTTAAAAAATTACGAAAACCAACATTGATCAAAAACGTAATTAATTTAAATTTTAAATTATAATATAATTTCTCAACATTGCCGTCGTCGGTTTCGACGGCGTCGGTGACGAGGCGGCCGGAGACGTGGATTTGGTGGCCCTTGTGGAGATGGTGGGAAGCAACGTGCGCGAGGTCGTCCCAGAAAGTGAGGCTTATGGAGGACGCTTGCGTGGCGTTCTTCTTGACGGAGAGGCGGGTCCACGCCACCACCTTGCCGGAGGGGAGGTGTTTGAGTTCGAGGGGCGCGGCCACCACGCCGATGAGGCTGACGGAGTTGCAGAGCTCCTTCTTCCACGGAATCTCCGAGGGTTTGGGGTATGCCGTTGTCATCGAGCACTTCAATTTGACGTTCCCTTTAAAGCGCTGCGTTTTGCAGAAGAGGGAAGGGATTTGGAATTGGGGTTTTGTAATTGGGGTTTTGCGGAAGGTGGGGAGGTTCCTGAAGGTGCTTGAGGATGACACTGCCACTGCCTGCTCCAACGCCATGTCTCACTCTCACTCTGCTTTCTTTCCTCAAGATAAGGGAAATCTAAATTTCTAATCGGTTTCATACAAAAGGGCTTCGGCTTCGGCCCATTTCATTAGAACCTCTCTCCCAGCCCAGGTGCCCAGTTTTGTACCAACTATAGTGGGTTAAACATGATGTTTATTCATTCAAATAATTTATTTTATATATATTATTTTTAAATTTACTTAAATTAAAAATAATAAAATGTTTAGGAAACTGGCTAGTTACACTTCATTCTATGTTTAATATATTTATTTGAAATTTTACAATATTACCTCTTTATAAATTTTTTTTATTTTATGGTCGTTTAAAAAATGGATTAATTTGAAGAAAAAAAATTAAAGTAATCCTATACATTATTTAAAGTTAAATTGACTCAAATCTAAAATTAGAATTTCATACAATACTGCAAAACTCCGATATTTAGAGAAAATTATTTCTTATAAACTGTAAATTGTTTCCTCAAGTTGTTTTGGTGAACTTATTATAATAATTTTTAATTTTTTACAATAATTTAATATTATATTTTAAATAAGAAATGTATATTTAATGAAATTCATGATTTTAATTAAGACTCGACTTTATTTTAGTAACACAACACTGATAAGTTAAACAAAGAAGACATTGAATTATTATATTTCTGGCTGCCACCATGTGACTGTTGTGGCACTATTTTAACCCTTATTGGTTTGAACTTCTTCATTCTCACCAGAAATATCCTCCAAAGATCTACCCTTCCCCTCAGGCACCAAGAAAGTAAAGAGGAAGCCTAAAATGTTGACAACACCTAACACAATCAGTGAATTCTTCACACCGATACCTGCAGGGTACCCTGCATCTGTTTTGCTCTTGTCCTGGTTCTGTGCCAAATACAAAAATCCAAATGCCCCAACCATAGCACCAAGCTTCCCGGATGCTGAAGATATTCCATGGCAAGTAGATCTAAATCTAGCTGGGAAAATCTCTGCTGGCACAACAAATGTGGTAGCATTAGGCCCAAAGTTTGCAAAGAAGAAGGTGAGAGACTCAGAGAGAGTACAAAACCACAAAACCTATTCGGTTCTCCTTAAGAGTCCAATAATCATAGGGGATGGCAAGAGCAAACATAAAGACAGTCATAAAGAAGAACCCCATCAATTGAATGGTAAACGTGGCAAAAACACAATGGTATCATTTCACTGCAATCATCGTTGCTGGAATGGGCTTCTTCACTGATGCCTATGACCTGTTCTGCATATCACTTGTGACAAAGCTTCTAGGGCGCATATACTACCACGTTGATGGGGCAGAAAAGCCTGGTTCATTGCCTCCCAATGTGTCAGCTGCTGTTAACGGTGTAGCTTTTGTTGGAACATTTTCTGGCCAACTCTTCTTTGGTTGGCTCGGTGACAAAATGGGACGAAAAAAGGTCTATGGCATGACACTCATGCTCATGGTGTTAGCTTCTGCCATCAGAATTATCCTCCAAACATAGTCTGCTTGTGGAACAGTTGACCCCAATGGATCAACCTCATAGGGTGGAGCACTAAACTTGGTCTTGAACACAAATGCTATTACAATTGCAAACACACCTCCTGCCAAAATTCCAAACCCTTGCATGGCAAACACTGCTGCTATAAAGGCACCACGTGTCTTCTTATTAGCATACTTAGACATTATGGTTGCTGAAAGTGGATAGTCTCCACCAATACCAAAGCCAAGCCAGAAGCGAAAGAAGCAAAGAGTTGTCATCACAGCCTTTGGATCATGTCACAGTGAAAGACCTGAAGCAATGGAAGCTAACACCATGAGCATGAGTGTCATGCAATAGACCTTTTTGGAGGTGTGTTTGCAATTGTAATAGCATTTGTGTTCAAGACCAAGTTTAGTGCTCCACCCTATGAAGTTGATCCATTGGGGTCAACTGTTCCACAAGTAGACTATGTTTGGAGGATAATTCTGATGGCAGAAGCAAAGAGTTGTCATCACAGTCTTTGGATCATGACCGAATGAAAGACCTGAAGAAATGGAAGCTAACACCATGAGCATGAGTGTCATGCCATAGACCTTTTTTTGTCCCATTTTGTCACCGAGCCAACCAAAGAAGAGTTGGCCAGAAAATGTTCCAACAAAAGCTACACCGTTAACAGCAGCTGACACATTGGGAGGCAATGAACCAGGCTTTTCTGCCCCATCAACGTGGTAGTATATGCGCCCTAGAAGCTTTGACACGAGTGATATGCAGAACAGGTCATAGGCATCAGTGAAGAAGCCCATTCCAGCAACGATGATTGCAGTGAAATGATACCATTGTGTTTTTGCCACGTCGAGTGCATTTAGCACCTGAACTTGCTCCTTCCCCATTACTACCAAACTTTCCTTTTCTGACTCTCTCTCTATCAATCCCAATTGTTTAGTACTCTGCAAAAGTAGATGCAACTGAGTACAACATACTATCATGTTAAGCACGCCTTGCTCGATGACTATGAACTTGCAGGGTAATTATTATTTAGTGATCACCGTATGATCACTATGAACCAATCAATAATGAATATACTCATGTCACCATTAAAACTAACTCAATCAAGCAGTCATATAATCAATTATGTACAGATAGAATTACAATTATAGTTGCACAAGCACAACATTAATTAAAAAGGGTAAGCATGTTGAATAACACACGCACAAGTTGCAAACATAAGAACAACACTTGTATTACCCTATATTGGAAAACTGGAAGACCCTTCCAACTTTGAGTGACTACAGGTACAGAATATGGTAGTTATATAAATATGAAGCCATGCTAATGATATAACAGAAAAATCTAAGATATTTCTAAATTGTTGTGAGAATCTATAATAAAAGGAATTAGCAAATTCACAGTTCACATTTCACTGTAAAGGATGAACGAAATTGAATAAGTAAAAAATATAGAAATTGTTTTTAGAAAAATCTGTACAGAATTAACTTGAAAAGAAAATCTAAACTTACTTGAAAAACAATAATTATTTTGGGGAAAAAATTGAACCGGTATTTAAGATATACCTAACTATATCCCAAATGTTTCTAAGAGAAATTATTTTAATATGTATTCTATATGTTTAACAAAATAAAATATTATACTAAATGAAGGTTGAATCTAATAGGATATCTGTTGTGCTTCAGATCGAGGTTCCAGAAGAAAAATGATAATCACATGACGAGAAAATACAAATAGTAATGATAACACGACCTGATCCCCAAAAGATGAAGACACACATAAATGCACACAAATTTACTGATTATATAAATATTTATACTTTGGATTTTCAACTTATCATGCACAATTCATGCTAATATGTGCATATCAATTCAGATTTCATCAAGCTGAGTCATGTATGGTGTAACTAAACAATGGCACAAATATTAGATTAGGATCCAAAAAAAATAACATTATTAGTAGATGTAGATAATAAAGTTATATATAGTGACACAATGCATGCATGGGATAAGAATGATTGAGTGCATAACAAAGGTAGATTATTATGAATGTTCACTTGAAAATAAGAGAGAAGTTGGGATGAATTTGGATAGAGAAAACAAAAGAAAAGAATTAGCTACACACAAAAAAAGGTGAATGGAGTCACAAATGATTTATAGGCAACACAACAGAATATATCAACCTTACAAAGTGGCCACAAATGTTGGATAATGTAGAAAATGCTCTCATAGAATAGTTGAGCAAACAATCTCATAAACATGCACCTAGTCGTGCAGAGACAAAACATGTGGAACAAAGCTCCTCATATACGAAAATGAAAAAGTTGTTTTGTTACCCTTAATTTATAAAAAGAAACATGCGTGTCGCACAAGTCAGCAAAGAGACAATGGTAAGGTTAAGTAAGGACTAAGGCTTTGTTCATGAAAGAGAATATGTAACATGCTAGAACTATAGTCTGCATAGCCAAATATGTGAGTTATGCATGTGAAATAATGAGCCTAGCTAGCTGGTATACAACAGAACTCCATTAATTTCTCGTAGCAGTGCCTATATTCTGTGTTGTGTTTTTGCAAATTAAAGTCGACCCTGGATGGCTAGCTAGTACCAAACCAGTCGCATGTGCAGTGCTGACACAAATAGTATCTAAAACATTCACAAAAACCACACCATGGAATTCTAAGGAACATGGTTATATCTGTTTAGATTTGGTTGATGGTATAATGAATAGAGGGGAAACTTTATCGCTGTGTCTACACTTTTGGTAACGATGGAACCGAATTTGAACTTTGTCATGGAGCTCAACGAAAGCGCAATATCAGATATCATTCAGAATAAGTAAAGGAACCAAACTTTTTAACCTTGGAAAAGCTAGTTAGTTCTATATAAGTAGATGGTGACAATTTTTTTTCTTTCTTTTTGATCTTCCCTGGAAGATACGCAAGGTCTTACGATCCCTCCGCGCTGGGTTCTGACTGTGGTTTGTAACAATAATTCATCTGATGATGATGTCCTGGTAAAACGTCATTTTTTGCACTAGTCTTTATAATTTCAACCTAATTAAGATTAAAAAAAACGATCAATTGATGGGAAAACTACCTAAATTAACTAATATTTACGTATCAATCTTGTTTATTGCCTAACTGAAACTCAATCAATCCATTGCCCTAAATTTTAAGAATAAATAATGTGGTATAATAGGTACCTATCGAAAAAAATCAATGTGGTATAATGATAACTATATATAGTACGTATTTTACATATGATATATTTTTGGATAAATATTCTTTATTCCTATATGTCTAAATATTCTGAAGTTTGAGCTAAAATGGAAAATATTATAATTACAGTTAAACTTGCGATGATTATTACATTTAAAATTATAGCTAAATTAAGTTAACAAGATTTAGCATTTTTTAATAACTTTAACTCGAACTTTAGGATATAGCTATACATATAGTTATAAAATAAGGGATCAAATTGAAAGAAAAAGAAAAATGAAAGTATGAGATCGTAAAGTGTAATTCATCTTTGTTACTATATATCACAGTGATAATTGTGTTTAGCAACTATCATTTAGAATTTTTAATGACAACTTAAAAACTCAGTAAATTGTTGAAGATTTTATTCGAGAACGTTTGAATTTACAATACGTGTTGTAAGTTCACGTGATGAAATGGTAAATTAAAAAGTTAGGGCAACAAAGGAAGCATGGTTTTCTTTATAGACATCATATATATATATGAAGTGAGACATGAAATTATTGCTGAAGAATGATGGATTTCAAAACTCAGTCATGAATTGTGGTGGGACAGTTGCAATGCAATATTAACAGGAGCATAGGATTTTAGGGAGTTGGCAAACATGGTTACGTCATAAACTCATCAATCTAAAAAGTAAAGAAGATACAAAACAGGAACCCTTATCCGATAAACTTGCTTTAATTGCTTGTGTGGTTCCATAGGATTCTGCCATTTTCGCCAGTTCCATGACGTAGACGCTTGATTTAATTTGATCGATTAGCATCTTCCTCTCCAAGAATCTTATTTGTGCAGTGCACTGAACACAAATTGAGAGTTTGGCATGCATGCCTAACTGTTATGTTATTATATATATATCAGCTCCATTAGCCAACAAATTAATGAAGTAGCAATTAGTCAAATCTTCTCTTCACATACATACACGTCTGAATTTCTTTTGCTTTATCATTAGTTGAAAGGGCTCTCAACAGATACTCATCTGGACGAAACCATTTTCCTCACGTTCACACTAACTAATAACTATGCGTATTCGGTAAAAACGCATTTTTATATATTTTCAATTTTTTTTTTAAAAAAAAAAAGAGAAGATAGATTCATTCATTTGAGTGCTAAATAACACTTGAAATAATATGATAGCAAACGTAATGATGTTATTTCCCTCATATATTTTTGTTTTATTTTGTTTTTCATGGTATTCTTAATTTCACTCTATAAGTGGGACTTTTCCTATCTTAAGCTATCCTTTAAACTAATTTGACCTCATATAGATGAGTTAAGATTAAATTTTACAGGTCAATTTTGTAATATTGAATTAAGTTTAAAACTCGCATTATTATTGTATTTACATGATATATAATTTAGTAAAAATTGTATTAAATTTTGTATAGTAGTAAGAACATCAAATACAACGGATGACCAATAAAAATTACAATATGTTAACACATATTTATTAAAGATTCTAAATCCACTAGTTATATTGCTAAAATAGTATATATATATATATATATATATATATATATATATATATATATATATATATATATATATATATATATATATATATATATATATATATATATATATATATATATATATATATATATATATATATATATATATATAAAAGGAGGGTTCAAACGATATCGGTGTAATTTTTACTAAGTGTTACACCGCTTAATAACTTTATATTAAATGTAAATTTTGAAAATTCAATCGTTAGATTAAAAAAATTCATATCTCTTAGATTATATACGTCAAATTTTGTTAAAATTGAACAACAATTTCAAGGTAATCAAAGTATTCATATTTTAGTATATTTTAAAATATATATATTACGTCAATTTTATTTTATGAGAATGAAGTATCAAATCATCTTATATTAATATAAAATTTGATATATATGATCTAAGAGATATGAACTTTCAATCTAATAGATTTTCAAAATTCACATTTAATATAAAGTTATTAAGCGGTGTAATATACTTAGTAAAAGTTACACCGGTGTCATTTGAACTCTCCTTATATATATATATATATATATATATATATATATATAAGTAAAGGAAAAGTTGATTTTTGTAAGATTTAGGATTAAGTTGTTATATTTATATATTTATTTATATAATTATTCTCTATTTTATTATCATTATTATGAATTAACATTAATTAATAAATTATATTTATATGTTAATATCAATTATATTGCACATTATTATTAATTTATGGGTAATGCATATTGGGCTTCTGATGAATGGTTCATGATGGGTTGGACTATTTAGTAGCCCGTTGAGAGGTCCCTGGTCTCTACTGGTAAGGATATAAAACTGATACCCCATTAGTCAGTTTATATGATGAAATACATTTTGTCTTTTACCTTTTCATCTCCTACCTGGAAGAGAGCAGTCTTCTCTCACGTTGTTCAAGACCGACAAGAATGAATCTTTTATTGATTTCGGGTACGCAATTATTTCTAAACCTTACTCAAACATACTATAATATTGTATCTTATATTGTTCATTATTTGAGTTATCACTATGAATTTCTTTCATAAGTTTAAAAAAAAATCATTGATAATAAATCACAATGAAAAAATAAATGAGGAAAGAACCGTCACTACAACAAAATTTATTATTAGTGACAATTATTTAATGGAAATAATTTAATTACCGTCATATATAAAAATATTAATGGCTAATATATAATAGCCACTAAAAATGTATTTATATTATACTAAATTATTATTAGCGACAATTATTTATTAGAAAAAACTTAAGTCCCACATCGATTAGATAATTAAACAGTATATAAGTGAGTAATAACTATTACCTTACAGGTTCATTTTATAGGGTTGACTCCTAATTCACTATTCTAAATTGATATCAAATCACCCATTGTTACCAAGTTCAATAGTGCTATAAAATAATTAGAGAGCAACTTTCATCTTATAAATCTCACATCTCTTAAGAGACAAAATAATTAAAAAAATAAATTAAAAAATATATAAATAAAAGACAAATCTCATCTTACAAATCTCACATCGAGTAGAGATAAAAAAATATATAAGTTATGAATTTAGAAAATAAAATTATAGGAATAAATTAGTTAAAGTAAAGGAGACAAAGAAAAAAATAACTTTTAATAGTCTTTAAAATGGCTACTAGAATTGTCACTAAAAAAAAATAAGTTTTTCTGACAATTTAGTAGGGCATTTTATATAAATGTCGGTAATAGTATTAGCGACACTAGATACACCAGCCATTATTTAAATGCTGGTAAAAAAAATAATTATCATTTATATGACCGCTAAATAATAAATTAATTGCCACAAAAAAACTAATTTTGGTGTAGTGCGTGACAATTATTAGTTTTTTTGTTTATAGTTTATTTTTTAAAAAAAAATATTATTTTATTATAGATATAATTTTTTTAATCAATATAATTTACATGAGATTAAAGTATAATAATGAGACGTATGGACACATACATCAACCGGTAAGAGTTTGTTTCAATTTAACCAATAATATCGAATTTGAGTCTTGGTTATATAATTATTGTGTTAAATACCTTGAAAAAAAAAAAGTTGTCACTTATATTAATCATATTCAATTTGAATAGAAATGTCTCTAATAATAATGACGTGAGATTAAAATACAATAATGTAATTTGCGATATAAGTTGAACGATTAAAAAAAATATAAATTAAATAAAGATATTCTATTTATTATTATTATTATTATTATTATTATTATTAGAGATAAAAAAAATATAAATCCAAATATTTTTTTAATTCGTGCAATCCTAGTTAATAAATTGAATTGGTTTAGAAACTTGAATCAAATCAAATTTGAGCTTAAAAAATGGGTTTCTATCAAACTCAATTTAATTTTCAAGATGAACCAATTTTTAGTGTGAATGAGACTGAACCATATTTTACAAATTTACACTATAATAAAATTGTCATATAGTGACACACACTCTTATATAGTGACACTATACATGTCACTAAAAATTATTTTTACCCACACAATAACTATAATATATGTTGGTATATTATTAAAAAGTGTAGATATAGAAACTTGAATCAAATCAAATTTGAGCTTAAAAAATGGGTTTCTATCAAACTCAATTTAATTTTCAAGATGAACCAATTTTTAGTGTGAATGAGACTGAACCATATTTTACAAATTTACACTATAATAAAATTGTCATATAGTGACACACACTCTTATATAGTGACACTACACATGTCACTAAAAATTATTTTTACCCACACAATAACTATAATATATGTTGGTATATTATTAAAAAGTGTAGATATAGACTATAGTGACACATAAAATATATTGTTAAATCTCATTCAAAATCAACACTAAAATTGTGTATAACTATATGTCAAATAGACATATACCTACATATATTGTAACTATAGTATTGGGAAAAACCCTAAGCCTAACTCAACCCTACAAAACCGGCTTATAAGGTGAGGGTTGTTCTCCACTTATATACTATTTAATTGCCTAATCTCTAGTCGATGTGGGACTTGGTTTCTGCCAATACACCCCCTCACGTCCAGCACTATTAGGCTTGGTACGTGGATAAATGGTAGGTGACCCTTTTTAATGATCTAGGATTGGCGAGACTTGAATACACCCCCTCATGTCCATGGTGCATGTATCAATGAATGGTAGGTGGTCCTTTTCTAATTGACGGGACTTGAAATACACCCCCTCATGCCCATGGTGCATGTATTAATGAATGGTGGGTGACCCATTTTTAAGAATCTAGGATAGCTCTGATACCATCTTAGAATAATGGATTAAAGCCTAACTCAACCTTACAAAACCGGCTTGTAAGGTGAGAGTTGTTCTCCACTTATATACTATTTAATTGTCTAATCTCTAGTCAATGTGGGACTTGGGTTTTTACCAATATTTAATAAATTTATTTTTATATTTTATATTATATTAATTTGATACTTTTTATTCTAAATATAAATTTATTATTATTAATAAATATTGTTATATTTAATTAAAACTTAAACTTGAATATTATATTATATATAGTTTAAAATTTTACACATTAAATATGAAGAATTTATAAATAACATTTTATTTTAAATTTTAGAATTTTAGAATTATAATATTATATTTATTTAATATTATTTATATTTATAATAACTATTATTATTATTTCGTGAATACTAATTTAATCATAATTCAAACACAATTCAAGTATTAAATTAATGTCTAGACAGGTGAGGTTTAAAAATATTAAAATATAGAACAATAGCCACAACTTGCAATAAAAAGCAAAGAGCCATGAGAGAGAAATGACTAATTTTAATTTTTTAAATCTTTGTGCACTACAGCGATTTCCCGCAACACCGCTTCCTTTACGATGTATTTGGATAAAGAATTTTACAGATTCGATAAATTTTATAAATTTAAGAAATTTTAAATTCTTGGTATTTGAATTATTTTGATTTTAATTTCTATTATTCTTAAAATATTTTGTTTGAATAAGTCAATTCAATTTTTTTAAATTTTAAATTATCAGGTTAGATATAATAATTTAATTTTACCATGATAAAATTAATTTTAAAAATATATTTATATGTTAAAATTTTTAAACTAAATTTTATAAAAATAAATATTAACTAATTTTTAAATATTTAATAATTTTAAAAATTAATATTATATAATATTTAATAATTTTAAAAAAATTAAATATTTAATAATTAAAAAGTATGAAGAAATAAAAGATATGATAAAATATATAAATAAAATAAGAGAGAAAAAAATATAAAAAATTTCAAATTCTAACTTTTTTGAAAAAATTTGAAATTGTACCATTTCAAGAAATTTTACAAATACTTAAATTTTAAATTCTTTATAAATTTTTTATCCAAACAAGATATTTCACCTCAAAAAATTTAAAATTTTTCAAATAAATAAATTATTCTATTTAAATTCCTAATCCAAACACAGTATTACTCTTTCTTCGATTCCTTCTCTTCACTTCTTCCCTCTTTGCTTTCTTAACCTTCTCAGCACTGCACCTCGACAACAACGACAATGAAGACAACATGTAGTTGATCTTGATGGGGATTTGCAGGAAGAGGCACCATCACCGTCTTGTGTTGGAGTTGGAAAGGAAGACGGTGGCCTTGAGAGTTGAAGGGGAAATTTCAAATGCATATTTAGGAAAAAAGAATAACAACGGAGAAAAAATAAGAAAAAACAAAAATCCTAGCCATCTAATTAAAAACTAATATATCTAATGGTTAATTAAAAAATGGCCTCTCACAATGGGAGATATCTTCTACTATCCCACCCTAGCATCCGTCCAATTTTTAGTGTCTTGTCAATTCCAGCATAGAAATTATAAGTGCCCAGCAGGAGAAGAGAATGCTGAATGCGGCACCATCAATTTTTTTTTTGCTACAAACATAATCAATTGATAATATGATATAGAGCTCAAGGGCAAACAAACCATAATTTAAATTCGTAGCAAAATGCAAACTGTACAAAGAAGATTCACAAGTTGAAATTGAAATTACGTCGGCAAGATTTGGCACAAACATTTAGAAAGAAAAGACTTCATCTGCAGTCATCATATCTACAGGCATCCTAGCGTTTTGACCAGCAATAGACCCCATTCTCGAGTCCATTATTTCCAATTGGGACTTTACCCATGGTGGATTGTATCTGCTCTCAATCCACAGAGCTTCCCCTGTGTCTTTGTGTTTGAAATCAGGAGCTTTTGGGTTCCTCTGCAAAAAAATATTTGAAGATATAAGGAATGAGAAGTTCAAAGTGACTTTAAAAGAAAATGGAGGATGCAATTGAGGAAATAACGTCGTTCACAATGATCATGAACTAAGACGTAACTATACAAAATGGCAGAGGATATGGTGCAATAACATTGAATGACTATGAAGTAATCATCACGTTACTCTATTTGAATCATTGAATTATTACTTAGATATTGATCAAGAACCATAAAAATAAATCGTTTTGTGAATATAAGGTAAGCTGCATTAGTCTTGGGATTGTTCCCTTCAGTGTTGGGTATATGTTTCTTGCGGGAGCAGACAACTACTGCTCATGGCAAGCAAACCAATGGGTACTACAGTTTAATCACATAGTCATCATGCTAACACGGAATGCATAAAAACATCAGTGAGATTTGTTATTGTTAATTAGAATAAAAGGCTTTTCGTGGTTCTTACTAAAGTGTAATGGGGACGCTAATAATGTGGATTCAACTGGTAGATGATTGAACAGCGCCCCCTAAAGTGAAGGGTCAATTATTCTTCAATGATGAGTCATTTAGTAAGTACCATATGAGACCATACCAATGCATATGACATGCCCTAACCTTGAAATGAAGCAGCATACACTATCCTAAACTTTAGTGCATAAATTTACTTGATAAACACATAGGAAACAAAAAAGTATCAAATATGCAGCTTTAATAAATTCAGAAAATTAACCACCTTTGTGTTCCTATTGTCCCACCACTCCCCCGGGTTAGCAAAGAACGCTTGCCACAATTCCACGACAGAACCAGTCCCATTGCTCACTTTCTTACCTGAAACAAATTAACAACAAAAAATAAAGCAAAATCACTTGCCACACTGCCAAGTCAACACACAGTTCCACACAACACATCACTTGCCACACTAACCAGCAGCGGCGAAATCAGACTCTTGCTCCCGCGACGACGTCGTAGAGAAACTCCTCTCGATGAAATTCAGCTCTTGAACAAACACCTAACCACAAACAACAACAAAATAAAATCACCACACTAGTCAATATGCGATTCCCAAGACATGCATTCAGATGTTAAAAAGACCTTGTAGTAAATTTGGGTCTTGCCGTCGTCGGTTTCGACGGCGTCGGTGACGAGGCGGCCGGAGACGTGGATTTGGTGGCCCTTGTGGAGATGGTGGGAAGCAACGTGCGCGAGGTCGTCCCAGAAAGTGAGGCTTATGGAGGACGCTTGCGTGGCGTTCTTCTTGACGGAGAGGCGGGTCCACGCCACCACCTTGCCGGAGGGGAGGTGTTTGAGTTCGAGGGGCGCGGCCACCACGCCGATGAGGCTGACGGAGTTGCAGAGCTCCTTCTTCCACGGAATCTCCGAGGGTTTGGGGTATGCCGTTGTCATCGAGCACTTCAATTTGACGTTCCCTTTAAAGCGCTGCGTTTTGCAGAAGAGGGAAGGGATTTGGAATTGGGGTTTTGTAATTGGGGTTTTGCGGAAGGTGGGGAGGTTCCTGAAGGTGCTTGAGGATGACACTGCCACTGCCTGCTCCAACGCCATGTCTCACTCTCACTCTGCTTTCTTTCCTCAAGATAAGGGAAATCTAAATTTCTAATCGGTTTCATACAAAAGGGCTTCGGCTTCGGCCCATTTCATTAGAACCTCTCTCCCAGCCCAGGTGCCCAGTTTTGTACCAACTATAGTGGGTTAAACATGATGTTTATTCATTCAAATAATTTATTTTATATATATTATTTTTAAATTTACTTAAATTAAAAATAATAAAATGTTTAGGAAACTGGCTAGTTACACTTCATTCTATGTTTAATATATTTATTTGAAATTTTACAATATTACCTCTTTATAAATTTTTTTTATTTTATGGTCGTTTAAAAAATGGATTAATTTGAAGAAAAAAAATTAAAGTAATCCTATACATTATTTAAAGTTAAATTGACTCAAATCTAAAATTAGAATTTCATACAATACTGCAAAACTCCGATATTTAGAGAAAATTATTTCTTATAAACTGTAAATTGTTTCCTCAAGTTATTTTGGTGAACTTATTATAATAAGTTATAGTCATATCATAAGTTATTTTTATAAACTCTTTCTAACACTAAGTTATTTTTATAAACTTTCTCAAACACCCGTAAAGGTGAGAATTTAAATTTAGTTGGCTAAAATACATTTTGTCTCTTTAATATTATAATTTTGTTATTTCAGTATTTAAAGTTATAATTAGATAATTTTAATCTCTCAAATATTATAATTTTGTGTAATTTTATTTTTTTAATTTTTAATTAAATAATTTTAGTCTCTAAACTACAAAAATTATGTGATTTTAATCACTTAAGTATTACAATTATACAAACTTTTACCTATTTAAGTTACATATATAAGTAATTTTAATAATAATAAATATATATCATCGAATATATGAATGAATATTATAATTTATGTAACTTAAATAGGTCAAAAATTTGTATAATTACAATATTTAAGGGGACTAAAATCATCCAACTATGATACTTGAAATACTAAATTTTTTTAATAAAAATTTGAAAAACAAAATTACATAATTATGATACTTGAGAAACTAAAATTATTCAATTATAATCTTAAAAACCAAAATCACACAATTATAATATTAAAGAAATTAAAAGTGCAATTAAACCAATTTAATTTTTGCATAACACATTTAAAAACTGGCGAAGAATGAATTTTAAGTGTTACTAAACTCTAAATCAAGCTTATAGTAGGAAAGAAAGAATCAAAACTTCAAAAGATGTCCCAAGTCCCCCGTTAGAGAGTCAAAAACTTTAATTACGGTAAATACTTTACAAAAGTGTTTACACCATGACATACGTCTAAATAAAGTTAAATAAACTCTTCCAAATGGATCTAAGTAATTATCACATAAATAATAATCGTGCATCTTGGGGTGGATAACACTAATCATTGAGTATCTATCATGGTATGCATCAACTACTCAATAAAGTAAAACATTCCGTATAGTTGAAATCAAAGGATAAAAAGAAGAAAAAGACTTTATTTTTATCATCACATAATGAAAAGAAAAAATATCTATATAATACACTAAATAGTGTTGGTGAAGACACCTAGTCCAGTAAATAATCTAGGTAGAAAAATGCTAGTAGTATAATATTTTGTACAAAAACGATAGAGACGAAAAAAATATCAAAAGAGATAAAATGAAAAGAAATAAAAATATTATACAAATAACATAACTTATTGTTTGGTTAGGCAACTGCCATCAGCGCAGGTATTGTTTAGGAAAGCAAGGAAATGATATACAAATATTGAATAAAGACGTAAAGAAATAATATTTTATAAGAATAATTTTAATAACGTGAAACTAAAATTTAATTTTTTTTTATTAACTTAACACTTCTTTCGTCTTTCTAAATAGCCCTAGTTTGCAAGAATCGTGATTTATATATGCAATGTTACATTATGATGCATGAAGGGGCTAAAAGTCAAACTAATCCATACTTTTTTTTCTATCTCTCATTTATATCCAGAAATAAAGCGTACAAAAAATGATTTTCATAATTTCAATGGCATCATTTATACTGTACCAAAAAGTAAGCAAAGCTACACATGCAAAAGATCAGTTTTCAAAAAAATTCAAGATTGGTTCTTGGACGGAAAAAAATTGGTTAGAATCACTTCACAGTTCACACCCAATAGTCATAAATTCATTGAAAAAATTTAACACTCGCACAAGAAAACCTTAGTCTAGTATTTTTCAATTCATATTCACGAGCCGGAGTTGAGAGCAACAGTTTCCGTCACTTAGGATTTGAACGAGGTAGCCAATTGATTGATACGAATTGGATTAAGATAGCACCATACTTTTCATTCCATCACTCCCTCCATTAGAAAAAAGAAGTCCTTTAACTTTTAAATAAATAATTTCGGTGCACCCCAATGAAACAAAAGCACCATCATTTTCTGCTGGACTTGCAACACTCAGCATTCTTAAAGCAACCATTATCCATTTCAACTCTGCATTTCAAATTCTCTAAGTGTTACATCACTAATAAAAATATACACACCACCCTAACCTTTTAGAAGGTCCCACTGCCCACTACAAAAACTAAACCCCACTATAAAAGCGCTTCCATCACGTTCCACTAACCCCCACCAATTGATACAAAAAGGAAGAGCATATCAAGTGAACTTCGACAATTTCTTTCCCTTTACATGAAATTTATCAAGATGGGGTTTACTTGTATTTTGAAGGGCTTTGACATCAAACCCTGTCTAGACAAAAGTTGAAAGAACGGCAAAAAGGAAAAAGACTATGGCATCCTACTTTGAATGCAACTAGACACGAACCAATAAGGGGGTTTGAAACAGACAAATAACGCATGGCCACGTGGGTCCTAGCAGTGTTAGGTGAGCCCTTGATGGGACCACTGGATGGTGCATCCGCGCCATAGGTCTTCCTATTAAGGGGGATTAGTTTCAGGCTTAACTATACTAGAGGTGTCTGATGGTTGAGACTGGTATATTGCTGATGCCAGTGAGATGGGCATGATGCAGAGTGCTTTTGATTGAAGAAACTGCATGGCAGCCCCAACATTTTCTTCCATAAGCTTAGCTACTTGTTTTTCTGTTCCATCATTTGACCACTTCTCCCAAGCTGGCTGGTTTCTTCCCTCATTGCCTTCTTCCTGATAGATACTAAATTTGATAAATTGGAGAAACAAATTTGTGCTAACTACGCATTAGTTAATATTACCTCGACTGATGATAATGGGATGTCAGTTACAAGTGGTGCCACAGCACCGGCTCCACCCAATCTACTCATGCTCAAAACCTGAAAGACAAATGAATCAGCAGTCATTGGACGTCTTTTGCAATCTAGTTTCATATTGTTGACAAGTTTGTATCCTATTAAGTGGCTTGCTGTCACTTTCATATTCAAACACCAATGAGTGCTCCCACATATGTCAATGGAAATCAATGAAACTGGTTACTGTGAAGAAATTGATTTTATTATTCACAAGTACTGAAAATCCATGGGTGGGAAAAAATCAGTCCACAGCTGAGAACCCTTAGATGCTATTGGATAGTTAAAGTAGCTATAGCACAAAATAGTGTGAAAATTCCATCATTTGATTGTATTTAGATATTCACTAGTCTTCAGGAATAAAACCCAGGGGCTAATGGGTACTCATCAAAAGTGGCACTTCGGGTTCACAAGGCTGGGGCGAAGGGGTGAGTGGTCAAAAGGCAAAGCTTAACAGGTTTAACAAAATAATCCACAAATCAAACTAAAAGTTTTCATTAATTATAAATTGAGACCTAATAAGGATAAATATCAAATGAAATAAAATGTGAAGTCCATGCAGATCACAAAAGCAGTAACCTTCACTTGAAGCCTTAAGAACTTGACATAATCCACAATTTCGTCCAGCATGGTAGCTCTATCTGTCTGAACAAATACACAATAATATCAGAAACAATGGTGAAAGTGATACCGCAGAGGGTCAAGAAAAATACAGCACAAGACAGTAATGAAATCTCTACATCATGAAATACAGTAGACCTGTTGAATACTTCAAGAACTCACTAAATTTGAAGCACACCAAATCAGAACATATGCAAATGTTTTCTCTTTTCCAACCCCTTTGGTAGAGGACTTCTCCTTGATTAATCATATTGTAATAAACAAACAAATATGAACTATTATACAGAAATCATGTCAGACATGGCTATCAGGAGGTTTTTTTAAGAGCACAAACTTGATGTAAAAGTGATTTGAGAATTATATAGGCCATGGTAGATGCCACTTTATAAACT
Organism: Cajanus cajan; assembly: GCF_000230855.2. NCBI lineage: Eukaryota > Viridiplantae > Streptophyta > Magnoliopsida > Fabales > Fabaceae > Cajanus > Cajanus cajan. The sequence continues at coordinate 40,754,128 of NC_138523.1, forward strand.
CAAACACAATAAGTCAGTATTCAATCATTCTTTAATATAAATATTAAATAAAATAGAGAGGCACAAACTCGCATCACTATAGTACCAGACATCTGACCTTCCACAGACTCCACAATGGTGGCAATGCAGAAGCCTCAAGAACTGGATGACCTTTCATATAGAGGTCTATGTTTCGTATCTTTGACTAACTAAGCATACATTGACAGGTAAAAACAAGCAAAAACAAAAACCTTGAGCATTAATTAAAAATCAACCATCTTTTGATCTATATTCTAGCTATTCTTCCAAAAAGAAGGAAGAACAAAAAACACAAGGCAAATTAGAGGAGCCCAAAAATTAACACTTCATTCCGGTCATTGCATTAATAAACCAATGAATAATGCAGTGCCCAGTGATCACTTCATATTCAAACATTCAATGTAATTCATTAATTCATTTGGAATCTCATTTGATGTGGGGGAAACAAGGTTCCTAGATAAACCAAAAGTAAAATATTCACATTAACAAATTTAAGCATTATATTTTAAGAAATTTTTACATGCAACAACAGTATTTTGTAAGAGTTTAGAACTGTAGATGGTTACGTACCAAGTTTGTAATGAAAATATCTATAAGATTCCATAAAATTACCGAAATCTATCAAGACAAATCATTGAATCAATGAAACACACCTTGAAAATATCCATTTTCAGCACTTCGCTTCTGGTAGTAATTGACAATAAGTATCAAATTTTGTTCAAAACCCAATAACAAATTAATGAAGTGCATATTTAATCATTTATAGAGTCAGGTTAAACATGAAACAAAATCCCTTACTTATTCATAGACAAAATTTCACAAGCTCTACAGATAAGTCTCAAACTACATATATTAATAAAATGGCATGTCCAAGAAGTCAAATACCTTGTTGACACTTGGAACGAGTTCCTGCAAAGCCCTGATTCTTTCTGCTATTCTCTCTCTGCGCAACTGCCATTGAATGACAACATGAAGAATAAATAAAGTTAGCTAATCGAGGAAATAACAATGTGATATTGTTATTGTAATCATTTACATATTAAGCATCACAATAAGAAGAAGAAAGTCTTTATTCTTGAAAATATTGAGTGCCCACCCTTTCAGCTATACTGTGTGGATCTGTAGCCTGTCCTCTTCTAGCCCGTACTCTAGGTCGCACTGCAGGTGGATGTGGAGCATTAGGAACAGTAGTGGGCATGGGTTGCCCATGAAAAACCTGCAAAAACGTTATGTATCAGCTATAGAAAAGAACCCCCCCCCCCCCCCCCCCCAAGCACTCCCGAAAGCAGAATAAAGTAATAAAAATCTCATAAAAAATTAGCCTTTATTAATAGATTAGTTGAAACCAAGTATAGCATAACCTATGTGGTTTAAGAGGTAAAAAGAACTCATAAGTCATAACCATGACCCTAAGTATCAAAATCAAAGCCTTAGTAGCCTAGTTTCCGCTGTATCATAATCTGGAATGTCCAAAAAAATCATGGAATGACTTTCAACGGGTTTGCACAGATATGACCTAAGATTGAGGCCCTATCATACAGTCCATAATATCTAGTCATAATCCATTCATCTTAAACTTGAATTCTTATCTACAAGTTATACTCCAAGTCAAGTACTGCCAGGATTATCCACTCACGAGGTACAGAATTTCAACAAGAGCACTCTTTGATGATATAGTCAACATCAACAAAAAGACAAAAAAAAAATTTAATTCGTCATGAGTTGAAGAATGTCACTTCCGAGATTTAATTCTAAGCAAAGAGACTACCATTCCACTGCTCGAGTGTCATTTCCGTTAAATTCTATTTTTTTCTAGGAATGAGTGTGTCAAGAGAAGTGTACTATGAAGTGTGTCACTAGCACTTCGCTTATTTGTGTTACAGTGGCCAAGGCTAAGAATCCAACCTTGGCCCTTGACCAAGAATCTCCCTTCATCTTCTCTCATCCCACCAACAAATTCTCATATTTTTTCTAATAAAATGATTAATCTCCATAGGAAACGAAACCTGACTAACTGTCACCTTTAGTGAAGTGTCTCCTGTGAACCACCTTTTTTCATCCACAAAAGTCGAAAGGAGACCTTGCTCAAGGAAATCAAGTCTTGTACTACTGGAACACTCGTTGGTCAACAATTTCTCATTTGATAAAACAATCGATTACTCTTCACCATGAAAATCGAATTCAGCAAATAGCATCATCACCTTACTTCAAACAACACTCACGATCAAATCATCCCTCACATAAGCTCAAAACACCAAAACGGTCAATCTTGTGAATCAAAGAAAAGAACCCGCCATAAACCAACCCACTAGTGTTTTTCTTCACTAAAAGCAGCTGAATTAGTTTCAACAGATGATGACATCCTAAGACTAAGAGAGCGAGAAAGGAAACGTAAATAAACGAAGAAAAGAAAATATGATTACATTATTCTTGGGCCTGGTATCAAGGAGATCGTCGCGGAAGCGCTTGCCGCTTCCAGAAGCATCCTCGGGCTTAAGGAAGGGTCCCTTACCTTGGTCCAAGCTGAGGCCCAAGTGGTAGGGCGGCGCGTGGAAGGGGGGTCCGGCGGGGAGGTGGGTGGCGGCGTCGGCGGAGTTGAGCTGAAGCATCATCGGAGAGGCATCGGCGGGGTCGGCGGGAGCGAAGGTGGGGAGGCCGAGGATTTGCTCGAGGAAGTCGTCGGTGGGAGGGTCGGAAGGGTGATTGGCCATGAGTCGGGGGAGTTTGGGAAGCGAGTTGAGAAATAGAAGAGAGGAATGATATTTACATGAGAATGAGAATGAGAATGAGAATAGGAATTTTGCGACTTTGGGGTTTGCCTCTGCTTTTTTTCTACTCACTCACTCCTCACTTGGCAGTTAAGTTGAGAGACGATGGCATGCCACTGCCAATACGGACTTTGTTTGGGGTTTCGCCTTTTTTCATAAAAGGGACTGTGTTTTTCATAATTTACCGCTCCCACCATCCTCTTGTCTTTTCTCCCAAACCTTGTTAACTTTTTCTCATAATTTTAAAAACCGGACTGGTCATCGAACTAGTTAAGGTATTGGGTCAGCGAGTTAAAAGTTGAATCGGTGGGTCATTAGTTAAATCGCATGACTCAATTTTTATTTATTTTTATTAAAAATATTCATATTAAATATATTTTATACTTATAAATTTTAATAAATTCATCTCTTATTTTAAATTTCAATTTTTCTTATTTAAAATTATTTTTATTTTTATTTTGTAAAAAAATATATAAAAAATTACATGTTAAACTGTATATTAATATAAATTAAAAATATAAATAATATGTACATATATAATATGCTTGTAATTGATATCACAAAATAATATATGTAATATCTACATAGATATTATATTATTAAATATATAATTTAAAATTAATATAATATACTATAAAAGTTATTTAAGTTGTATATATTATAAACAAATATATTAGAACAAGTAGTCAATGTTATATTTAATAAGAATCTTTATTCTTTCATTAAAAGATTCATTTTTCATTATTATTTTTGTGGTTTATGGTCCCTTAAAAAAAATTTAAAAAAAAAAAAAAAAAAGTGGTTGAACCGGTTTGACCCACCGGTTCACCGGTTGAACCGAAAAATTGACCAGTTCAATCCTGTTTAAAACGAATCGGCTGCATAACCGATTTAACTTAAGATTCGGACCGGCTGGATCACCGATTCCCGGTCCAACCGGTCCGACGGCCAGTTCGAGCCGGTTTTTTAAACATTGCTTTTTGCTACACCTTGCAACACGACACATTTGTTTTACCTCATCATACTGTGTTTTTAGGTTTTAGTGAACTACATAATCGGTAACTATTTTTTTAAGATATTTTAAATATGTTTGGCTTTTATTTTAATACTAATAATTTTGAAATAATAAAAAATAAATAAAGGTCAAAATATTCCGTAAAATAAGTAAGAAAAATATTTATGTTTTTTCTTTTATATTTATAGTTCATCAAATATGTGTATATTTTCTCCAACATTATGACTATACGTTTTCTATAGCTCTAACTGCAACACTATTAAATGTTTTAGACATTTCATTTAATAATATATCACATTTTAAGTGTGTTGTAGACTTAAACTTAACTAATATCTCGAAAGAATTTTCATTAAGTACTTTGTTGTCTCTTCATTTTCTTTTTTCGTCTCCCTCGTTTCTCTCTCAAACTTGAGAGTGTGTTGTTTTTGTAACTTTTCATATCATTGATTTTAGATTTAACCTAGACTGTTTTTTCCTAAAGTTATTGTAAATGTCTCTCACAAAATATTTGTAAAATACATGTAATCAATTCATTACTTGTTGGTCGTAAATCCTAACAGGAAAATTAGAATGTGATTTAAAAAAACCAAACTAAACCTAATTAAAAATATAAACATCAAATTGAACCTAATTAAAAAAATAAAGGTCCAATTCAATCTATTTAAAAACATAAAGGACCAAAATGAAATAACTTTGAACATAAGCTTACTTGTTGTTGGTATAGTGTTATGGTGTAGGTCTAACATTATGTAATATCACATAAGTCATCGATTAAAAAACTTTAAGAATCATGAATCCTTGATTTCTCCTTGAACCACAACAAAAGCTATAGGTAACATCTAGTTATTTGGGTCTCTTCCAATAGCCACTAAGATTTGTCTCTCATATATAAGGATGGCAAAAATATCCGCACCCGCAAGTATCTGCGAGTAAAATCCGTTACGGATAATAAATGGATAGGCTAATTGAGTATCCGCTGATAGTGGAGACGGATAATTTTTTACCAGTTTATAAACAAGGCGGGGGCGGGTATGATGATATTTATACCCGCGAGTACCCGTTTAATAATATTTCTTAAATATCCTAATTATCTTTGTACTGCATAACCCTAAAACTACACTCTCTCATCTTTGTGATATGAGACTTTCACTTACTTGTGAGATTGATGTATTTTAAGTTAATGATTATCTTGTATTTTTATTATTATCTCAACAAAAATAACGTTAAATACAAGTTCAAAATTAACATTAAATTTTTATTTTAATATTTCAATGATATTAAATATAAAATTATTTGTAATATAATATTTTTAATTTCTTAAAAAAATTATAAATATCCATGGATATCTATGGATATCCGTGGGTATTCAAAAAAATTCATGGATACCCGCTTAATGGATACCCGCACGGATATGGGGTGAGTATGGGGCCAAATTTCATTTAATGGGGCGAGGATGGATTTACCATTACCTGCCCCCATGGGGCTCCATTGCCATCCCTACCCATATATCTCTTTAGGTAACAATCATCCAAACTAATAATAATGTTGCATTTAAGAAAACTCTTTTTACATGCATTAAAACAAACATAAAGTCTTCAAAAAGTAGAACTCAAACACCTCTCAAGTCACTATAAATCTTCCTCATCACCTTGATAATTGTCTAATAATAAATTAACCTTGATTAGATATCAACAACTCATGACAATAGTCATATAAGCACCGATATTTCTATGAAGCAACCATAAACCAAAGCTTTAGCAAAAATCCTTATCCTTAATGTGGTGACTTTGTAATACCATAGTTCTACTCCTCGTGAACCCTATCTCTTATCTCTTATATCAACAATTTTAATATTAGGATTCTCCCTAACACAAAGAACAACTTAATTAGTCATTTCGCTTTCAAAATTCTCACTTTATATTCTCTACTACACAGTTGGTCATCCATCATGATCCTTAACTACCACATTTTCCTATTTGGTAGTTTTGCATAACATGTTAACCAAGGACCTTCTTTTCATCTAACCCTAAACCTTATTTTTATCGATATCTTTAAGTTTCTACTATAGTATACAAAATATATAATCACAACATCTATAAAGTCTTTTTTATTTTTATTTCCAAAGTATGTCCTCACTTCCTACAAAGAATTCACATTTGTATCTTTTGTAATTATTGAAACACCACCATCAAAATATTTAACATCATTTGTTTCTTCTTCATGATCACTAAATTTTATATAATTTATGCTAACAATTTCACTATCATTATCATTGATACTATTTTTATCATGTAAACCTATCTCTCAATTTGTTGATCTCACTCTCTACATGTAAAATGATATTATTGGACCATTTTTCTCAACTTATAAATTATAATTTTTAACTAGAGGACCCCCCCCCCTTCCTTATCAATATGTCACTAATGATTTTTTTTACCATATCAACATTTTTTTTGTTTCAACACTTAACCGCGGTAACTATGACAAAAAAATATGATCATTTTGGTCCACTTTAAAAATATTAAGCGTTAAATTGAAATTTTAAAATGATAAGTACCACATTAATTCTAAAAAAAATAAAATAAACAACCATATATAACCGACCATCGAACACTTCAGTTTTCAATATTTATTATTTAATTATTATTATTTCACTAATATCAATAGTTTTTCGATATTTATTATTTCGTTAATATCAATTTGGGTGTTCAACACCTTGAATCCGTGATTTAAAACCCGGACCGAACCGGCCGGTTGGATCGGTTGGATCTGGAATCGGTGGTCCAGTCGGTCCGAATTTTAAGTTAGATCGATTATGCAATCAACCCGTTTTAAACCGGATAGAACCGGTCAATTTTCCGGTTCAACCGGTGAATCGGTGGGTCAAACCAGTTCAACCACTTTTTTTAATTTTTTTTAAAATTTTTTAAGGGACCATAAATCACAAAAATAATAATGAAAATTGAATCTCTTAATAGAAAAGCAAGGAGTCTTATTAAATATAACAATGACTACTTGTTATATTTGTTTGTAATATATACAACTTAAATAACTTTTATAATATATTATTAATTTTAAATTATATATTTAATAATATAATATCTATGTAAATATTACATATATTATTTTGTGATATTAATTACAAGCATATTATATATGTGCATAATATTTATATTTTTAATTTGTATTAATATACCGTTTAACATGTAACTTTTTATGTATTTTTTTACAAAATAAAAATAAAAATAATTTTAAATAAGATAGAAAAATTAAAATTTAAAATAAGATATGAATTTATTAAAATTTATAAGTATAAAATATATTTAATATGAATATATTTTGATAAAAATAAATAAAAATTGAGTTATACAGTTTAACTAGTGACCTACCAATTTAATTTTTAATCTATTGACCCAGTACCTTAACCAGTTCGATGAACGATATGATTCTTAATACTATGCCTTGAATCATTGTCGTGACTCGTGAGCGGCTAGAAGCATATCTGAAAAGTCAAAAGAATGTTGTGTGCCTGTTCCGTTCTTTCCGTAATGCACTAATGCTTCGTACACTTTCCGTAGAGCACTGATGCTTTGTACACACACAAATCTAATTTACAACACGCACAGATCTAATTTACAACATAAAGATTTCAGATTTTATATATTAAATCTTCTTTATAAGTGTCAGCTTGTCATATAGAAATTTTCTTTTGAAAATTTTTAAAAATTTTGAATAATACTTTTAAACCTGAATTCAAATTTAAAATTCTTATTTTTTTAACATTAACTTGGCTTTTAAATTCTAAAAGAAAATTAAAGATTTGTTTAAAGCCAGAATATAGGTCCTCTGAACACTTCTTTTATATCAAGCCATCAACCATACAGTACAGCAAATAAAAGATAACAGAAATCTTTATACAAGTAAGTAGTTTCGTAAATTCGTTATTCTTTAAGGAGATAGCTTGAGGGGTTTATTTTATTTTCGTAGGGTAACCGTGGGGGGGGGGGGGGGGAGGGGGAACAGTTCAAATCAGAAAAATGAATAATCTCTTAAACCCAAAGGCATATTTTCTAGGCTGAACAACTAGAAATAAAAAATCAAGAATCAATACATTCAACGTATTATTTTGTATTTACAAATGCGAAAAACTTTAAGGTCTACAAATTAAGGTACTAATGTACTATGTAGGATTATCATCAGTCATATTTGATTTTGGGGATGTGAAAAGAATTCCTTTGCATTATGAGCTACCTCTGCCTCCAAAATTGCTTCTAGAACTATGTCAGATCCTTTCACATCAGCTGTTAATAAAATCAAAGCTTGCTTTATATCAGATATCGTGGTAAAACAAACAGAATCCCATCAATCATTCAGTCATGGACAGACAAGACAAAAAGCTACCATACACTCACAAAGAAGAAAAGGAAAAGAAGGAATTACGGTTTACACAACGAAATAAACAACGATTTTTATGATATCCTAGTCCATACCAAATGGGCCACAGTATTAACAATGAATGAAGCTCAGCCAACAATCTTTACTTCCAGCTCTTCTGGCTAACCGAATACAGTCCAAATGAAAAGTTACACTTAATAACAATATCACATCTAAAACATCTGTGTGTGTGTGTAATGGAAGTAACAAGAAGCTACATATTTTGCCTGTACATATGCATGTATGTGACATACATAGATAGGAAACCAAAAACATCAAATGACCACAACATGTAGTGCACAAACTGTAAACATAAAAATACCAAGTAAAAAGTTCTATAATTATCCTACACAGTTTAAACAATCAACGTAAGGAAAGCTAAAAAAACAAAAAATATCATACCCCCACGATTTGGTAATAGTCCAGCATTTTCAGCAGAAATTGGTAATACATTAAGCTGTAGTTTGTCTTCTATCTTCTCAACTTCAGTACTACTTCCTGACAACTCATTCTTTATGACAGGGGACTCTGCCAATCTGGCATAAATAGTAGCTTGACTTTGCACATTGCAAGAATTGGATGACACTGAAGTTGAATCCTGGAAATATTTATAGACATGTAAGCACACTCAGTTCCTATAGCAATAGATAATTGTATCAAGTTGTGGTTTTGGTCCATAAACCTTGATAACATTGGGCATTGAGTTACTCTCCACAGAATCTTCTGGTTTCCTGTTGTCTACATTATCAGCAGAAATAACAGGATTAAACAAAATCTTATCAACAGTATCCGTAAAAATTTTAGAATGCTAAACAAAATCCAAAAATCATGTAAACAATACCATTTGAGACAGATGTCTGGTCAGGATTATCCACAAGCCTCCGAGTCAAAGGGCCAGGATTTATGATTGATATACTTCGAATTTCATGACGAATAGCATCTAGCTGAGCCATAGTGTCTTGCAGTTCCTTATGAACCTAAAAGAAAAAACAGGTTGATAGAGCCAGAATGATATGCGAACCTATTTTACTATTAAGAAGAGAATTATGGTCTGAATATCCCTTTCATTTTATTTGAGGTGGTATTTATAAGGATTACAATTGCCAATCATTGGCTCTCCGCAAATGACAGCAACCGAAAAAAGGAATCTACTAGCCAAAATGTAAAAACAAGGATGGGTGACAACAATTCTAACAAACTCCTGCTGCAATAACAACTGTCAATGACACCTAAGAGGGCTGCCAATTTCTCTAAAGGTGATTCCCTGTATCTATTCAAAGTCCTTCAGGTAATTAGGCCTTCTAGTGTGTCTCTTGGGCCGAGCATCATGGGCTGGAGTGGCACTAATGATTGGGTTGCTATCATTACCCTCTGCTGGAAGAAGCAACTTGTCCCAAGTTGAAAAGTTGATTGTATGTCATCCCATTTCTCCCAGCTTGTATCCTCAGGTGCTAAACCAGACCATTGAACCAACACCAATTTGGTCGGAGGAAATGTGGAGGTATCCACTTTGCTGGCCAGTATGGAGAGGGGCTCCACCAAAGGATGATTGTCGGTAGCATAAGGAGGGAGAGGAGCAGGTTGGGTTGTTAAAGGACCTTTGTGAGGTTTGAGTAATGAGCAATGGAACACTGGGTGAATTTTGGAAGACGCGGGTAATTGAAGACGATAAGCAACTGCTCCAATGCGCTCGAGAATTTGAAATGGACCATAAAAACGCTTGGATAATTTGTGAAACTGAGAACCCGTAATAGATTGTTGGCGATAGGGTCTAAGTTTGACATAGACCCAATCACCCACCGAGTAGGATACATCACGCCGCTTGGCGTCAGCAATGAGCTTCATGGCAGATTGAGCCTTAGTAAGACGATGCAGCAACGAAGAGTGGATTGCTTCTTGTGTCGCAAGGAGATTATCCACTGCTTCCACGGATGATGAGCCCAAAAGGTAATGGGAAATAGTTGGTGGTGGCTTTCCATAGGTAATTTCAAAGGGAGTGAGGCCAGTGCCCGAATGCACTGAGGTGTTATATGACCGTTCAGCAAGTGCAAGGAAGTTGGACCATTGTGAGGGATGGTCGTGCACAAATGAACGAAGATATTGCTCCAACACACGATTGATCACTTCGGTCTGGCCATCCGTCTCTGGGTGATAGGAAGTACTCATGCGAAGCTTGGTGCCGCTTAACTTGAATAAGTCGCGCCAAAAGTGGCTAATGAAAATCGGGTCTCGATCTGAAACAAGACTGCGCGGAAAACCATGCAATTTGCACACCATGTCAAGGAAGAGTTGAGCCACTTTGAAAGCTGAAAAGTGAGTGGGAAGTGGACCGAAGTGAACTCCTTTTGAAAAGCGATCAACTACCACGAGCACAGCTGTGTATCCGCGAGAAGGAGGCAGGCAAGTGATGAAATCAAGAGACAAATCTTCCCATATGGCAGAAGGAATGGGAAGTGGTTGAAGTAAGCCAGCAGGTTTCTTGGTTTCATATTTCAATTGTTGGCAAGTGTGGCATTGAGCAACAAAATGTTGAACATCCGCACGCATGTGAGACCAAAAAAAATTGGTGTTGAGACGTTTGAAAGTCTTGGTTACACCCATGTGGCCTCCGAGAGGGGTAGTGTGGAACTCTTCGAGCAACAGTTGCTTGAATGAGTTGGTAGGACTAATCCAGATTTTTCCTTGAAATAAAATGAGGCCATTATGTATCCTATATTTTGCATGAGAATCAGGGTGCTCAAGTATAGCTTGACGTAGGGAACAAAATTCGGAGTCCGTATGCAAGGATTGACGTAACTGATCTAAAAATGTGAATTGAGGCATGGAAAGCACAAAACAAGGAGCCATGGGTTGATCTGGAATGCGAGAGAGGGCGTCAGCGACAACATTGGAGGAGCCAGCCTTGTACTGTAGTATAATCATACCCCAACAGTTTGGCGAGGTAGGCTTGTTGTTCAGGTGTTTGAATCACCTGAGACATTAAGTCTTTAAGGCTCTTATGATCCGTCAAGATGACAAAGGAATGGCCTAATAAATATTGGCGCCATTTGCGAACAGCAGTGGTGATAGCATGGAGTTCGCGAACATACGTGGAAGCACGTTGTAACTTTGGACAAAACGGTTTACTGAAAAATGCTACTGGATGACCTTGCTGCATAAGAACAGCACCCATGGCGAGACCAGAAGCATCTGTTTCAAGGGTGAAGGGAATGCTAAAGTCTGGTAAAGTAAGAACAGGAGCGTCTATCATCGCCTGTTTGAGTGTTTCAAATGCAGATTGAGCTTCCGGATTCCATTGGAAACAATCCTTGCGCAACAGAGCCCTTAACGGAGAAGCAATAGTGGCGTAAACCCTGATGAATTTTCGATAAAATCCGGTCAAACCCAGGAAGCCACGCAATGCCTTGATGGACGTAGGAACAGGCCACTCTACCATAGCTTGGATTTTGGATGAATCAGGTTCAACGCCGCGTTGGGACACGATATGACCCAAGTACTCCAATTGGCGTTGGGCAAACACACATTTAGAGTGTTTGAGGAAGAACTGGCCCTGTAGCAAAGTTAGAAAAACACAATCCAAATGTTGAAGATGAGCATCAAATGAGTCACTAAAAACTAAAATGTCGTCAAAGAAAACTGTAACAAATTTACGAAGGAAAGGCTTAAAAAGCTCGTTCATGGTGGCCTGGAAGGTGGACGGGGCATTGCAAAGGCCAAACGGCATGACACGATACTCGTAGTGGCCGTGATGAGTGCGAAAAGCTGTTTTGGCAATATCATCCTCAGCCATGCGAATCTGATGGAACCCTTGACACAAATCAAGTTTAGAGAACCACGAAGCATGGCCTAACTCATCAAGTAATTCATCAATGGTGGGCATCGGAAACCTGTCATGCACTGTGATGGCATTCAGGGCCCGGTAGTCGACACAAAATCGCCAACTCCCATCTTTTTTTTTTGACAAGAAGGACGGGAGAAGAAAAAGGACTACGACTTAATTGAATCATGCCCGAAGATAACATGGTTGCAACCTGTTTTTCTATCTCTGCTTTTTGGATGTGGGGATAGCGGTAAGGGCGCACATTAATGGGGTTGGAGTTAGGTAGGAGGTGTATGTGATGGTTGATGAGACGGGGTGGTGGTATTTGGTTGGGTGTTTCGAACAAGGTGACATATTTGGTGATTAACGCAGAGACAGCAGTGTTAGGAAATTCGGCAATAGGTTGCGGATTAGGTGTTATGGTGAGGTGGAATAGTGCGGACGTGGCATGAGTTTGCATTAGGCGCCTTAGTTGTTGGGCAGAAACATCGGTAGGTTTAAGAGGCACATCAGCACGGAGATCCACGGGTTGGCCCAAACAATGGAATCGCATGGTGAGGGAAGTGTAGTCGGTTGTAACAGGTCCCAAGCTCTTGAGCCATTGAACGCCTAACACAATGTCAGCACCGCTAATGGAAAGCACATGTAGGTCGGTGGAAAATGTGTAGTCCTGAATCTGGAGGGTTGTTTGGGGGCAAAGTTCGGTACAGTCAAGTACAGAACCATTGGCGACCATGACACGTAATGGGTCAGTTGAAATGGTGGGGAGGTCAAAGAACTTGGCGACTCGAGGTTGCACAAAATTGTGGGTGCTGCCGCCATCAACCAAGATAGTGACACGGTGCTGGTTGAGGAGGCCGAAAACGCGAAAAGTTTCCGGGGCGGAAAGGCCAGAAAGGGCGTTCAGGCTAATGTGGGGAAGAGAGGGTTCAGGTGGCAGTGGTTCTGTGGGGTCATGAGGAGGGGGGTCAAGGTCGGAAGTGGTGTGAGACGTGTCGTCGTCAGCAATGAGTAATAGAGCGCGAGCCTTACAACGGTGGCCAGCACTAAACTTTTCGTCGCAGTTATAACAGAGACCGTTCTCGCGTCGAGACGCTAATTCTTCTGGTGTCAAATGCTTGAAAGGAAGTTTGGAGGCGGAAGAGGCCAAAGTAGTGGATGACGAAGACTGCGTAGTATTGCGAAACGGTCGTTTGCGGTCGTTGAGTTTATCTTCCTGCAACTTGGCCAAGGCAGCCGCCTGAGGAAGCGAAATGGGTTGGAGGGCTTGAACTTCACGTCGCAATTCTGGTGCAAGCCCAGAAACGAAGCAGCTCAACAAGAATGCCGGAGGAAGTCCGACGATGCGGTTGGCGAGTCTTTCGAACTCGGTGTGGTACTCATTGACAGAACCACATTGAAAAAGTTTGAACAACATACCCTTAGGGTCATCGTAAAATGAAGGAGCGAAGCGCGTCTCAAGAGCCTGAAGTAAGGCTGGCCACGACGTGATAAAGCCATTACGAAACATCCATTGAAACCAGCTAAGAGCTGGGCCGTCCATATAAAAAGAAGCAACGGTGATACGTTCATCCTCAGGAGTGCCCTGATAATCAAAGAATTGAGAGATCTTAAAGATCCATCCCATAGGATCATGACCATCGAAACGTGGGACTTCGAGTTTGATGGGAGGGCGGAAGTGGAAAGGTGTTTTGGGTGGGGAGGGAGGGCTGTTTTGGAGGTGAGCCAGGCGGTCCAGGATAGTATCCACCTTACGCGAGAGTTCGAGGTGATTGTTGGTGAGGGCGGTTTGTCCCTGGGTAAGGTGAAGGATGGCTTCATCTAAGCGTTCGATGGCTGATTTGCGAGTATTATGGTCAGCCATGGCAGGTCAGACCAATTGATAGAGCCAGAATGATATGCGAACCTATTTTACTACTAAGAAGAGAATTATGGTCTGAATATCCCTTTCATTTTATTTGAAGTGGTATTTATAAGGATTACAATTGCCAATCATTGGCTCTCCGCAAATGACGGCAACCGAAAAAAGGAATCTACTAGCCAAAATGTAAAAACAAGGATGGGTGACAACAATTCTAACAAACTCCTGCTGCAATAACAACTGTCAATGACACCTAAGAGGGCTGCCAATTTCTCTAAAGGTGATTCCCAGTATCTATTCAAAGTCCTTCAGGTAATTAGGCCTTCTAGTGTGTCTCTTGGGCCGAGCATCATGGGCTGGAGTGGCACTAATGATTGGGTTGCTATCACAGGTCAATACAATAAAATGCAGTTTTTGATAATGGAATGTCATTAATTAACAAGTTCTAGCATGGACAAGCATTCTTATTTGACATTACTTTCTAAGAAAATCACAGTGAATCACATTTTGTTAAGAATCTAGAATGCAAAATTGTAAGTTGAGAATTGCCCCCCCATTTATATACATTATCCCATTTATATACATTATGTGATATCTCTAATACACTCTTCATTACATTGAGTACTGAACATCTAAAGTATAAAGTTTATGGAACTAGACATCTATGAGTAATCGAATAACAAGTGATCTCATAAGTCTAACAACACTCATCAATATAGACTTTGATGCCATGTTAAAATCTGGGTTTTGGTCGAATTCAAGCAAAAACTATATACATTACTTGGAATATGTGACATCTCCAACATTTTTTTTTCCAATTATCCATAAGACATTTGAATATGAGAAAGGGAATACCTGGCGAGCTTGGGATTGCTGCATAACAGTGTCAAGCTGACCACGAGCCAATTGAACGTATCCAATAGCTCTACCGGCGAGCCTTCCAGCTGTTCTGGCTATGATTGGTAAATCCTTTGGACCTATTACACATCAATTTTCCAATTGTACTATATATGAATTTTCCATGTGATAAACAGATTTAAGAATAGCGTAACCCAACCTATCAAAGCAGCAGTGGCTCCAAGCAACAGAAATATTTCTCCATATGAAAACCCCAGCATTGCTCACCGACTTGTTGAGAGAGATGTGTGCCGGAGGACTCAGAAGCGACGCCGTCGTGCTGCGGCGGTTGGATCTCGTGGGTCGGTGGAAGAGGATGCGGCAATTAGGGTTCTGCGTCGAGAATCAGGGGCTGTGCGGGTCGGGTACGTGGAAATGGGCCTCACCGGTTTCGTTCAAATTTCAAAGAATACTATAATCTCAGTGCCTCGGAATATTTTTCCAAGTTTCTAAACTTAAAAACTACAATTACATTCTTAATTTTAAAATTTTTTTATAATAAAGTCTTCAAATTAATTTATGGTGCCTTGAAATCGTAATATGAATAGTTATTTATGACGGTTTTATTAATTTCAATAATTTAACTACAAAAATTATTAAAAATTAATTAAAATTTTAAAACATGAATGTAATAATTTTTTTTAGTAATTTTATATTTAATTTTAAAAAAACAAAAACTCATTTCTCATTCATTTCTCTCTCTTTCACCACTTATTTTTCTCTTCTTTCAAAATGTATGTTCTAATCCCAACTTCGTCTTCTCAAAACCAAAACCATGGTTTCTCTACAATTACTGCACTTTTGTCATTCTTCATCTTTTCAAAATAAATTTGTTAAAAGAAATTTGAGACAACCCAAATATTGAATGTTTATCCAAAAATAATAATTACAATCAAAGAACATGATATAATCTTGTAGAATGAGCCAAATTACTGAAAAGGAAGGTGAAATAATGGTTTAATGAAGGGGGGAAAATAAGAGAGATGACACTAATTTGAACCATTAAGGCTGAAGTATTTTTTTAACTTCATTTTTTTTATTTCTTACAACCATCACCAAGGAAGGTTGAGCATTGCAACAGTACTGATGTGAATATTTGATAATTTTAAGTATTTTCTTTTAGTTTATTCCATGAAAATTAAAGACATGGTGAATAGTGATAAACAGGATAAACAAATGCTTAAGACAGAAATTTAAATGAGACAAAAACACATACATGTGTGATTATTTTTACTATTATACATTCAACAATTATCATCATTGTCATTTGTCATCTTAATTATCATTATTGTAGTATTATTGTTGTCATGATCACATTTTCAATAATGATAATAACAACAATAATGAAACCACCATCACATGATGATAACACTAATAGAAATAATAATGACAGTATTGTCACTATTATCATTATGTCATGTTGTCGTTATAGTTATTAGTGTTGTTGTCAAATACAATAACGGTAGTGATAATAACAATAATAAGAGTGATGATAATGATACTAATAATTGCGATGGTAGATAATAATGATATTGATAATTGTGAAAAAAAATAGTAGTAATAATCATATAAAATAATATCTATTTTTGTGTTTTAATCTTGATTATTAATTATTTTTATATATAATTTAAAGATTATGATTTTCTTCTTTTATTTCTCATACAATCATTGTGTTAAATCGGTGAAATGATGCATTCAATAATTTTTTTATAAACTACAAATTTATCTAATCTAACATACACACATTAGTGAAATGACATATTTAATAACTTTTTTATAGAATACAAATTTGTCTAGTCTAATACACATACATTAGTGAAATGATAGATTCAATAACTTTTTATAAAATATAAATTTATCTGATCTACACATACATTAAATAAATATTTTATATTATAATTGTTTATAAATATAGAATGTTATACCACAAGTTTTACACACATCAAATTGTTTATATTTTTAAATAATAAGTTATGTTCATAACTTTTAAAATTAAAATTGTGCACGCAGGATTATACTATATCGTTTAAAGAACAACTTTCTTTGTAAATAAATATGAAAATATCACATTATTAATTAAAATTAGGAGCGTGTTTTAGAAACACATTTTAATACTTATTAAAGCTTTCAACAATAAAATTTATGTCAGTATTTTAAATTTGAAGACTTAATAGATCCTTTGTTATTTGAAAAGTTTTGATAACACCTTACATCTTCTAAAGTCATAAATATTATAATACAATGCTTTCCGTGGATTATTAATAAACTTATGATTTATATAATGAAGAAAAATATTTTTAGATATTTCATGTAAGTATTGTTCATTTACCTTTAAAAAAAACATTTGTGATAAAATAAATTAAAAAATAATCTATATTAATCTCTTAAAAAGACTATGTTGTATTTTTTAAAAATAATAGAGAAAAAATCATTTTAGTTTCTCTCAAAAAGTTTAAATTGTAAGTTTTATATTTTAATTATTAACAAATATAAAAGGTATGATCATTAACAAACATAATTCATCATTAAAGACAGCTATTAAAGAAAAATAACAAAATAATATAAATGATATATTGTTAATGATGATATGTTATATAGTTTATAAGTCCATCATCATATGTAACTTAAAGTTTTCACTAATTTAACTACTTTCTACTTCTATATGCATCGACTCTAATTGTTCAAACTCACATACATGTGAAAAAAAATTATTAAATAAAATATTTTTACTACAACCTACTATTTTGTCACATTAGTAAATTTTAAGAGCTCAGAAGTTGAGAAAATGATGCATGGACACCCACATACTAATGAACACTAAAGGGGGGGGGGGGGGGGAAGAAAAGAGATTTAAAAATATATAAATATAATAATAAGTGATGTGATATGATAAGCAGAAAAAGATAAAGAGAAATAATAAATGTCGATAGAGTGTTTGTATTATATAGGTGTCCAAATATAGTTACCATAAAAAATATAAGTGCACTTACACTAACCCAAAAAAACACATAAGATTATTTATCTAGAGTCATCTATAATATAATTGTTGCTAGTTGTTCGAAACCTTGGAAGCAACCCATGGACCTTCCTTTTTAATTTGATGCACTTTTTATCTTCCTTATTGGAGTTTATTCCTCTTCACTTATTGTAGCTTTTTCCATTTCTTCATTAGTGTTCTTCTCAGAACTATTGCTGTAATTGTAGTTCATAGATTAAAATGCACACTCAATAATGAATAAATAATATATCAAAATTATTTGCAGTGCTATAATAGATTGATTAGAAGATATCAAATTTCAACTGAAAACTTTCATTTGTTTGCTAGAAAATGTTGAAGTAAATTATCGATTGTTGTACCTTAATTGTAATGTTTGTCGAGCCTCAAATATATCTTTCGCAGTTGCCTTACTTTTCAAAATTTCAGCTAGCTCCATATCATTTGTCTTGTCATTATCATACAAAATCTACAACCAAATAGTTCAATGGGCAATTCATTTAATTATAATGATGTAGTAATTATATTTCAAAAGTTTTATAATTAACTAGCTAAAGTCGTAAATGAACTCTATTTATCTTACTAAAGAATAATATTTAGCTAAATTGTAAATTAAGAATGTTGTAAATGAATTTTAAGTATATTGACATACGAATAATAAAAAGATATAAAGAAATTTACACATTAACCAATGCATATATTAGGAATACAAATGATCAATGACATGAACTGAAAAACACATACTTGGAATAACTTTGTTTTAGGATCATAGGAAAGAACAGTTCCCAAATTTCTAACTCCATTATATTCCTTGCAAATATAAAGACCTATGAATTGTTGAGGCGGGTAAGTTGGAGGGGCTTCTCCTTGTCCATGTTTGCTATTTTTATTGATTTTCTTTTTATTCTGAAAAAATAAAGCACATCAAATATAACATTTCTTGTACATGATTATAATTGAGGAAATGAAATGTAAAATGAAAATGTATAACATTAAAGTTAGAAAATTATATTCAATGCACAATTTTCATTAAAAGCATTTAACCACGTACGTATTTGCATTCCAATTTCGATTTTCCTTTAGTTTTGTTCACATGTAGTGTGGAAACTTCATTTTGTCCAACTTTACCTGAAAAAGCACAAACTTCAACAATAAACCAAACTAATTTCATATATTAGTAAAAAAAATATAATAATACTTAAATTACACATACAAATAATAATACAATAAAATAAAGATAAATAAAAAAAATACACAACAATCATGACTTTTGATGATCATATCAAAGTAACTTGATGTGATTTCAAAGTGATAAAATCTCCTAATATCTTAATAACCCATAAGCATTATATGTATATATACACATACATAAAAATCTACAAAATAATTCAAGAATGGTGTAATAATTACCTACTTAATTTTCATAAGATAACTCATTAATTATTTTATTGTAGAAATTTTTCAAAGATAAGGGAAATTTGAGTGTTGAAAAGAAAAAAAAATAGGAAAAAATAAAAGAAAATTGAAAGAGACAAGATAAAAAATTAATTGATTAATAAACTTATTTTCCTATAGAAAGAATAAAGAATTGTCACTTAATAACAAAAAATAATGTTAGGCATTATAATTATTTTGTTTCTATATTATTTGTACGACTAAAAGTATATTAGTACATTAATATATCAACAATATGATGTAATTATTATGCATTAATATATATATATATATATATATATATATATATATAAACCTTTTTTGTGTATAATAGGAAAATGAGATTTAGTTTTGGGACCCGTTGAGACAAAGAACATTTACATGAAAGAGGTTGAAGTATATTATTATGTATTTTTCACATGAGACAAAGGGAGTTTTATTGATAATTGAAAGTACGGGTGAATGTTTTGGATGATGGTATTGTCATAGAAAATAGTTCAAAAGGTAAGAAATAACCTATGAGATAACAAGTTGACAATTGGCAAGGATATTGTACGCAAATTTTATTATAGTAGAAACTGCATATTAGATTTGATAAGGTGACTAAGGGGCAAAGGGGGAGACTTGAATTGTACACTTGAAAACATGGTGAGATGTCAACTGATTAAGATAATGATAAATTAGAGTTTGAGGTGGAAAGTGATTTGCAAGATGATTGTGAGATGTCAAGCAAAGATATTTATAAAAGATTTTGTCCTTCACAAATGGGAATAGACTTCATATTTGAGTTTGGGACAAAAATGGTTCAATTGAACAATTTAAAGGTGTTATTAGTGAATATGCATGAATGGTTAATGGTTAAAATTCAACAAGACTGATTTTGTTAAAAGTAAGGTAGGTTGTTAGCAAGATGAAGACCTTGATAGATTAGCACGTGTTAGGATTGACATAGGAAAAATAATCTCACAAAAAGGTAGATATATGAAAATTTGTCTATTCATTGAAGTATAAGATATCCATTAATGTAGTGATTCAAAAAGTTAGTCAAGACTATTGCAAGAATATATCTAGAAGAAAGATATATTGAGAAAAAAAAAGTTAAACAAAAGAAAGGGTGCAAAAAAATTATAATGAGTAACATAACAAGTTAAAAGACTATGCTAATGAAGTTAAAAGGTTTAATCTAAGGTCTACTACGATGTTGTTGACTGAGCCAACTACATATGGTAATGTAAAGATGTTTATGAGATTTTATATGTGTATCAAAGATGTAAAGTGAGGATTTCTACATGTGTTTAGGCCTTTTATAGATCTTGATATGTGTTTTTTGAAGACACCCATTGGAGGTGTATTACATATGATAGTTGGTAGAGATTCCAACAATTAGTACTATTCTTTTGTGATCACTATTGTTGAAAGTAAAAACATAAAGCATTTGAAATAACTAATGAATTACAACTCTATTGTACCGCAATTGGTGCATTGGTCTTTGCAGCAAATACTTGTTGAAGTTGTTTCTATAACATTTGTTAGATGATGTTGGTTGTTATTAAAAGTAGGTTTTCATTTTATATCAACAAAAGGTATGTTATTCTAGGTGTTGTGAATTTTTATGTTGATATTTTAATTATTGACCTTTAACTAGTTAGTTTTAATTGCATAAGATTTAGTCCTAGCTATACAAGAAATGTCAAAGGTTTTTGAACATAGTGTGTGTAGACATGCATATGTAAACATAATTAGATAATAGAGTTGGTGTAATTCTTAGAAACAAGTTGATAGAATGTAAAACTATGTATGAGGGAAACTAAGAGAAGAAAATGGCTTTGTTAAAACAAGTGCCTACTATGTTCATTTTATCTATTTATTGTCACATATGTACAAGATTTTATTTATAAATATTAAAGATGATTTTTTTAAAACTAATATTAATTATAAATGCTAAATTAGACGCATAAGAAATTACTCTTCTCATTAGAAGTTTTTCTTTTCTTCCTTGTTGAAGTTGACACCTTTTTTGATGGGTCTTTTTTCCTTTTCCTTTCTGCAATCTTCTTAGAGCTATTGCTACAAATAAATAGTTTTAACAAATTAATATACACACCCATAAAAGAGAGAGAGAGAGAAAAAAGGTTAAACTATTATTTATGTATAATTTAATATGTTAGAAAATATCTAATTTCATTAAAATTTAACTTTGTCTATTTATCTAAAAATATTGAGGTAAATTTCTTTTATTTTACCTTGGTGGTAGTGTCTGTTGAGCTTTGTTAACATCTTCATTTTCTTCCATAATCTTCAAAATTTCTTTCTGCTTCAAATAGTTTATATATCTCAATAACAATTAACAATGAACAATTTAAGTAATTATAATTTTAACAATGCAGTAATGTTAACATGTTATAAAAAAAATTATAAGACAATTATTAGCCATGATTTTATTAAGTTGAAGTTGACAAAGAAAACTATTTATCCATTATATGAATCAATATTCAAGATAGAAAAATATAATAAAAATGTTGAAAGTGGTCTTAACTTATATGCGGACAATAAAGCAGATGCAAAGAAATATATACATGATTTAAATATATTATAAGTCTGCAAAAATATATTAGTTTGTGTTTGTCTTATAATTTTTTATTTAGTTCATGTAATTTGTTATCACTTTTTCAGATATTTGTCTTGATAGTAAAGACTAAAAATAAAAACTATCATATTTATAAAAAATTAAATAAAAACTAAGTTTCTATTTTTATTGAGATATAAAATCAAAACTATTATACTTTTTGCAATATATCACAAGCATTTTTCACTTAAAGTGATCCTATTTGAGTTGGGTGGGAGCACTATAGACAACAAAATCCCCTTATGATCAGTATTTTACACAATTGCATACTTGTAACTTGAACTTCAGATTGTCGATTAAGATTAAACAACCATGTATCGGTAGATCCACATGCTCGTCGATAATAAAACTATTATATTTACATAATATAAAACATATTGCAATTAATTAACAGTAATTTACAACAAATTACAAAAAAAAATAATGTTGGGATAAAAATAAACAAATATAAAATAAAATAAAAACACTATATTTATAATATAAAAAAATCATTCCTTTAACATATATTTAATTTAATATAATTAATCAGTACATGTTGATTAGATACGTAAATTAAAAAATTACTTTTGAACAATTTCATTTTTAGATTCTTTAAAATAACAATTTGTAGAATTTTAGCTTTATTATATCATTTATAGATAAATATGGGGCAAGTCCCCGTATATTATAGTCTAGAAATTGTTGTAAACTATGAATTATCGAGTCTTGAAAATCAAAATATTTTATCTTATTTAGATTTGATATTTGTGTGGTTCCTCTGTATTATGAAAAATTGTCATCCAAAATATAATATTCTTTTAACATAATTTTGATATATTAAACCAAAATTGACAATAAAAAAATGCAACATCCATTTATTAAATGAACTTGTATGTAACTAATCAGATTTCACCAAAAACATGTAAGCACTTACCGATCTACTTCTAGTTTTAAGCTTTTCATTGGTAGCACAAGTTGATGGAGAACCAACTTCAAACAATAAGACAAATCGAATCCATAATGTCAAATGACTATTTTTATAAATAAATAAAAAAGTAAATGTGAATCATGTGTTGGTCAATACAAATACCAATTAAAATATCATTATATCAATATCATATATCAAGTCTTAAGTTAAATTAATTTTATGTTATAGGATTCAAAAGGAATTATAAAATTATATTAAAACAAATAAATAAAAGTAATTGCACAATACAAAATAAACCATATAATTTGATAAGAAAAAAATATCTCTTAAAAATGTTTCAATTGAAGTGTGATTGTTGAAATTTATAATATAAGAGAATATTAAATATTTATTTCCAATTTCTTCTAACTTTTTGGTCCTAGTATAGCTTATGATCTATTTATTTATTTATTTTTATTTTAGTAAGAGACTAAAATCACGTGCATGCTCTTAAGATGGTGGAATATATAACTAATCACTTAAACTTGGTTTGGATAATAATAAAAAATCCATGACAATAAAAACAAATAAGGGAAAGGTATTTAAGAGATAAAGAATCTCAAAGACCTCTATTGGGTCATTCTTGTACTTAACTTATTAAGAAGATGATTTTCCAAGGACACTTAAGAAGAATCACAACGTTGTTAATAGAGTGAAAATAAAGGATAATTGTAAGGCTATGAAGATGTTTAAGAAGCAACTTAAGGTTGCTAGAAATTATGATACGACCACACATGTTATAGATATAACTTGATGCTTGGGTTCCAATCTTCACCTTAATAATTATGTCACAATGTCATGAAAGAAGTTGTCAAGAAGTCATAAGAGATATAAATAAGATAGAACTCTACTTTCATTTTAGTAAGAATTATTTATGTAGGGTTCCACCTTATATCCTACTTGTGACTTTTGTACCACTTCTTTCACAATGTTGATGACAGGGTTGTTAAGGCCAATATTTAAGCAAAAGTGTTAAGTTACATTCATAACATGTGTGGACTCATCATAATTGTTATCAACCTCAAGTTGCTTTTAAAACACCTTCACGGTCTTGTGAATGTCCTTCATTTTAACTACATAAACTTCAATGTGAAACTCATTTAGAATCCTTGGGAAACTATCTTCTTGGCAAGCCAAGTACAAGCATGTTGTAATAGAGGTTTTTGAATTTTCATCTCCTAAATGTTCTTTTCTCGTTTTGCCTTTTTGTAGAGTTATTAGAATTGACTTTTTTGTCCAAACCAAACAATTAGCCATTTGCTCCATGGTCCTACGAGCATGTATGATATTGTAGTCTTTCTTATCATTTGTGACATCCATTAATGAACACGAGATTTGGCTCAAAATAAGTTTCAAATCGGTTAGGAAATGACTCAATGAATGATATATAAGTGATGATTGATATATCTAATACTTTAAAGAAATTGAGTAGTAGTGCGTGATTCTATTGACAATGTCCTTGTTGCTATTAAAATTTTTTTTTTTTTTTGCACTTTGAAGTTTGAACTACCTCAACATTATTTTTAATCATCAGGAAAGATTGTAATGAAGACAATGATTATCAAACCAAAATCTATATACATCCACCCTAACTATTAAGCCAACCCTGATGATTTTCTCCCAACATCTTTATTAATTGTGTGATCTGGTATAAGAGATTTTATTTTTTTCATATTAATTTTAATTTTTAATTTTCTTTTATTTCGCGTCTATATATTCATTATTATCATTAAACATAAGAATCACACTTGTACCAAAAAAAAAACATAAGAATCACATCAGTAGAGAAAAAATATTATTAAAATTTTGAGTACATCCACAAATTATATCCGAGCACCAGATTTAAAATATATATAAAGTGAACAGCAAATATTAAGGAGTAAAGAAAAACTCACGTTCATTATGCAAATATTGAGTATTGTCGTTGTCGCTCATTTTTAGGTTTCCTTCAAAATCCTAAATCAAATCCATCAAATTAAGAATTACAAAACAATATAGATGAATCTAACTAATAAAGATATGGTGAACAAGAAGAGAAAATCTAAGCATATGAAATCAAAGAGAAAACGTGCTTCAAAATTCTATCTAGAAGCACCTTTCGAGACCTACCTTGTCTAAGTGTTGAGAAAGCAAATTTCAAAGTGACAAAAGTGACTCTCTATAGATCTAATGAGTGTGTGTATATATATATCAGAGAGGAGTGGTTGATTTCAATCAAATACGTTTCATTCTTTCCTGAAGTCACCTTTAATTCATGCCATACACACTAAGCCCAATGATTGACTGCCACGTGTATAATTGATACATTTCATTTATAATTTAAATTTTGCGATTACCAGTACTTTTACTCCTTGCCATCACAACACCAAATATTTTATTTGAGGAAACCAAATGACAATTACATAAAAGTCCCCCATTCACCTATAGTTGTGAATTTAAAGAATTCATGTAATTAATTAGTCAATTGGGAGTTTTGAATGATCATTACATTATTTATATTTTATTTTGATGAATTAAATTTAAAATATGTTGTTTCGAACTTAATATAAGAAAAAGAAATCATATATCATGTGTATTTGTTTAAAATATAAAGAAATTTTAAATAATTTTTTTCTATTTAATGAAATTATCTCTAAAATACTTTTTATTTAGTTAAAAAAATTGTGACTTTTTTGTTTTTGATATTCAAATTCACTTAAATACTCTTTAGGAAAAAATTAAATTATTTATTAAATGAAAATTTGAAAATTGTATGATGATAATTAACTTCAGGCACCATATGAGACTTAAATTGTTTCATATATTTAACGATGTGAATTTAATTTTGTTTATAGAGACACAAGTATATTATATGAGAGTGAATAAGACTATTATGAGTCTCAAAAAAATTCTTCAAAATATTTATTTAATTCATGACTATTAATTAATCTAAAATAATACATAGCTAATTAATTTACATAACTATCGATAATCATGTAATCGTGATTCATGATTGCTTGAATTATAACTTCATATGAAATTTATTTTTATTTTAATAAATTTTAATTTGACCTTATAGAAACTCATTAGCTGAAAATTTTAATGAGGATGCAATGTATCTATGTGCAAATTAAATTCTACCTTGAATTGAATTTTTTTTTTCACAAATCACTATAAGAAAATATAGTTTTAGAGTGGTCAAAAGTCAACTCTATATTAAATATAGTGTTGGACATATGTAATTGATGAGCTGACGTTAAAATTGTTGTGTTAATTTTATGAGTTAATCACCTATACATTGCTAGTGTAAAGTTTTTTTACACTGACAACCAATCAGATCTTTTAATAGTGCCTTTTTTATTTTAATTTGATTAAATAAGCAAATGACATAATACTATTAAAAGATCTGATTGGTTGTCGGTGTAAAATAACTTTACACCAGCAGTGTATAGGTGATTAACTCTAATTTTATATAAGGATACAAATGAATTAAAAATTTCTTAGACGAATGATAATAAATAAAATAAAAATATTATTAATTTATTAAAATTTATTAAAAATTTACTTAAAATTTTAATTCATCTAATTCATTTAAAAAAATTCAATTCATCCATTAATGATTTTATTTTTGTGGATATATATCTAATCTAACCATAACAATAATGTTATAAAATTGAATAAGTTTTATAACATTCAATTCATCCAATCCATTTAATATTCTTATTTATAATTTTTAGATAAAGTATTATTTAAAAATTGACTTCCATCCTATTTTTCTTTTATTTCTCGTTTATCAAATATTTATTTTAATTTTTTTATCCTATTTTTACCTATTTTCCCACACTTTTTCACATTTCTTCTCTTCTCTTTTTCATTTTGACTCGTATTTTCCTTTCTTCTTCAAATATAGAGATAAGTGAATGCTATTAGTTGACTTAATCGTGGATGTCCAATGTGACTAATCATAGTGTTTCTTGAAGCTTTTGTTTGATAAAGTAGAAAGAAATGAAGCAAAGAGAAGAGACAAGATGTATAGAAAATTAAATAAGAAATAAAGTAAAAATTAAAATTATTCGATAAAAAAATAAGGTAAAAGTTTATTTTTTATTAATAAATTTATTTTTAAATAATAAATAAAATTATTTTATTATTTTTATTAAAAGTTTAAATTTTTATAAATAATTTTATTCAAAATTAATAAATACAAATTATTTTGTTACTATTATTTGTTATTAAGAGTTTAATTTTTTTATAAATTATTTTCATTATATATATATATATATATATATATATATATATAGAGGAGGGTTCAAACGACACCGGTGTAACTTTTACTAAGTGTTACACCGCTCAATAACTTTATATTAAATGTGAATTTTGAAAATTCAACCGTTAGATTGAAAGTTCATATCTCATAGATCATATATGTCAAATTTTGTTAAAATTGAACAACAACTTAAAGGTAATCAAAGTGTTCATATTTTAGTATATTTTGAAATGTATATATTACGTCAATTTTCTTTTATGAGAATGAAGTATCAGATCACCTTAGATTAATATAAAATTTGATATATATGATCTAAGAGATATGAACTTTTAATCTAACAGTTGGATTTTCAAAATTCACATTTAATATAAAGTTATTGAGCGGTGTAACACTTAGTAAAAGTTACACCGGTGTCGTTTGACCTCTCCTCATATATATATTATACAATCCCTCCCCCTTTTTTGTTTTTATAAAATATAAATTTTCCACACTTTTCCTCATTTTAGAAGAAAAGTTTTCTCACATTATATCCACACTCATTTGAATGCAATTTTCTACCCTTTCCTCTTCTTAAACATACTAAATATTTTAATTTTCCCTTACTTCTTCACTCATCCATTCCCTTCTAATCAATTTTCCCATTCGTAAACATAGTGTTAGTAGTCGAATTGATGCCAGTTTTACAAAAATTACAATATTACTTTACCAAGACCAGAAAATATAATAAAATAATAAAATAATAAAATAATAAAATAATAAAATAATAAAATAATAAAACAGGCCTAGAAATATTAAAAGAAGTTTGCAAATTATCCCCATCCATCACGCAAACATCCCCCAAAATAAGTTGCGAAATGAGGGATAACACATAAGTCATCCATTCTATTTCCCCTTGTAGTTGTAAACCTAACTTAGTAACTGGAAACGAGAACAAAGAATCAGCATCTTTTTCCTTTCTTTAAATTTACCAGTTTACACGTTCATACATGATTGGGGCACAACATAGTATATAATATTTAATTTACTCTACAATCCTATGGAAGTAATTGTGAAATAATACACAAAGTAATCAAATATAGTGCCATTGTGGCAACAAAGAACAACATTTTTGAGGCGCTAAAGTCGTAGAAGCTACAGAAGAGGTCAATCACCCTCTGTTCACCACCTTTTTACACTCTGAAGAAGAAGAAGAGCCTTTTTTGAAGATGAAGGGGCCGGCGAGCTCTGTAAAAAAATAAAATATAAAGCTCGCAATATAGGACGAATTGCATGCCAAACTC
Source organism: Cajanus cajan (assembly GCF_000230855.2). Taxonomy (NCBI): domain Eukaryota; kingdom Viridiplantae; phylum Streptophyta; class Magnoliopsida; order Fabales; family Fabaceae; genus Cajanus; species Cajanus cajan. Next base: position 40,782,468 of record NC_138523.1, read on the forward strand.
TTGAAACATGCCGGCAACTGCAATCATCATCATAGATTTAGTCTGATCGTGGACGATTAGGACCATTTTTATTGCTTCTGTATAAAGGTAATAGCCACTGCGATCCATATTTCTTTCTCCCATAACACCGCCAATATAGAACAAACAATGACAGAATTACACCGAGGGGAATAGCCCATCTGTTTTTATCACCAAAAGTATTATAAAAAGTATTCCATGAAATCTTATAATTATTCGTGACTAAATGAAAGTGACAAGTGAGCATGGTTAAAAATAAACATGGAACAGATTATAATCGGAATGTTAATAAGAATAAGCACGAATACAAAAACGGAACCAAGGTGGAATTTAGACAAGAAAAAGGGAAAACCAATGCATTCACATGTTTTTTTATCAGCCGTTGAAAATGGATTTTAAAAGCAACTGATGCAAAGGTTTTAACATAAATTCAACTCGAAGTGCCAAAGGAAAAAGTTCAAATTACCTGTCAAGATCCAGGACTGGACTGTAAACAACAGTTTCCCAAGTTGCAACTATAAAATGCCAAACTGGGTTATAGTAAAGTGCCTCTGCCGACCAAAACATTCTTGTGTATGTCTCCAGAAATATAAAGAGTGCCCATGCTCCAATTTCAATCAAAATGAATTTTATAAAAAAGCGGCCAATCACTACCATAACCAGTGAGAAGGCCACCAACCAATTGAAGAGCCTGTGGTTGTACTCCTTTATAAACAGAGACCGAGACTTCCCCAACATCTGCATATCCATTAGTTACACCAAGGCAAATTAAGAATTTGAACCAGTTTCAATTCCGGAAAATTATGAATAAGCTTAATTTATCTACTTCATGGAGAATTGAAACAATTATACTTTTAAAGTTAAATAAGCCTACTATATGGCAAAAAAAAAAAAGGCAACTTGGGATATGTAAGGAAAACTGTCACACCTCCACTAAGAATAGAGGTACAGACAGACACATGAAATATGAAATCAATTATTTCTACGTACTGAGACGAGGCCCCGTGAACTCCAATGTTCAAGTAAATACAAAAGGTAATAAAAACAGAATAAGCCCCCCAAATAATAGATTACAAAAAGTCAAAAACACTGTTAATTGTATCAGACCTTCATCATGCGTTGCTCATAATTTGTTTTTGAAGGTCCAACACATTCACGCTCAAAACTTCGATTGCATTGCAAGAAACCTGCATTAAATTTTGCCAAGGAAGGAAGTTTGAGAACTTGAAGCTGATCCATTATGTCCTCACATCTGGTGTACAGTCCCTCACAGAGCTTTGAAGATTGATACTCATTTTTCAAAACAACATGCTTATACACCTGCATAATTTTCCCCAGTAAATTTTAAGTTTAAATCATCAGTCAAATTCCAGGACCGAAGCAGAGCAAAGGTCAAAAAATAACCAAATCAACAAATATAATCCTGATACGATAACATCAAACATTGATATTAAGAAGCTTAAGAGGTACATGATTCTTCAAAATTTCTCACAATCTCACTGTTCTGACTCTCCCACTGTGCACCCCATGATAAGATTCGATTAGCAAAGTCTTTGTTATTTTCTAGACAAACATGCTGCTCTATATAATTGGTTGGAAACACCATTAACAACATGAAAAATCATATACAGGATCTTCCAAACATATCAAATACCAGAAAAGAGAATTTATTTATTAACTTAATTCATTTAATTTTGCAAAGAACCTTTAGAGTTTAAAACTAGAAAATAAAATATATTTGATAGAGAAAATCACGAACTAGCTTTTGCTAACTGAATTCACTATAAACCAATGATATATTGGGCTTTCAGTCTACTATAGTAATTCAAACAAAACCTGTTGTATTTCTTCATCCAGCTGCATAACTGATTTCTTAGCATGGTGACGACCAAAATGCTGCTGATCAAAGACTTGCATGACTTCATCTCTAGACTTATCATGGGCCCCTTGCAGAGATTCCTCAGGAAGAGGTAGAACTAGTTTTGCCATCTTTTCATTGTACAACTTCAGACACTTTTCAAGAATATTCTTGTTGAAAACCTCCACAAGAGAGCCTGTTGATGGAATCTCTCCCTTGTTCAAGGCTTCAAGTATCTAAATTTGAAATGTCAAAATCAAAATGGTGTAAGGGATATGCACACAATGAAGTCACATCAAAAGCATTATTTTATTTTAATCATTAATCTAAATCTGACCATACTAAAACTGACCAGTGAAATATTCACAAAAGAAAACTCTTACACTTACAAGAGAGTGAAAAAGGTAAAATCATGAGCACCTTGTAAAGTGTCAACTCAAGGTTAATAGTATAACTAGGAAGAAATATATTCTACTCTCACCACGAAAACAATTCCAGAAGACAGATTCCAAAATTTGGTTTCCATTTGTTTAACTATAAATTATTCATCTTTACATTCTCCCCCCAAAAAAAAACTTATATTTAATAGTAGAAACTGCTTCTCAAGCATTCTAACTTTTTTTTCAAAGAAAACCAATTAGATAAATGACATGAAGAGAAGTAAAGCACTGTATGATATTTAGCCATGTTTTGTCCTACATAATTACTCTGCTGGTCCTATAGTACAATAATTATGAAATCGGAGAATATGCAGTCTTCTGTAAAAGTTTTCCATAGATTATTATTTAAAGAAACGTATATCACTCTATGGAAAACTTTTTTAATACTTTACTCCATATCCAACTATGATTAATTTTATTATTTTCTCCTCTTATAGGAACATCCAAAATTAAGTACCTGCTCCAGGAAGGAGACAAACTCCTTCCCATTTAGAGTCTTGCCCTGTACAATCTTTGGAGAGATTATGCTAGCAACAAGCTCTTTCAATTGATCCCTTCTCTTGATATATAATTGATCAAGCTCCCCATCCTTCATATCACAAAGCTTTGTCCGCTGGAGATGTGGCTGTTAAGGTCAAATTTTAACAATCAGTTAGATCAACTAACACAATGGTTTTAACAAAAATTAAAAGACTGCATTTAATATTGCAAAACTTTCCATCAAGAAATATGAAAACATTCATGGCCTACGAAGGTGGATTAAAGATGCAAAGAAAACTATAGATAATTATTAATTGAAATAACACCTGAAAATCATCAGTCAGAAATAAATTACTCCCAATACTACAATTTCATTCTTCATGACCAAAAAAAGTCAAAGGTCTTTCCCAATGACACATATAACCTTAATAAAGAGAGTAGTTAAATAACCATACAAATAAATAACTCAATAGTCATATATGCCTTATCAGCTCGAACCTGCCATTGGAGTTTCTCAAATACATTTGAGAAGCAAGGCAGTAACAAGAAGCAACACAATGGGGAAGAAAAATGGTTCTGTACCTAATACTAGCATGTCTACAAATATGAAGACTGGTTAATTATAATTGTGCTGGATGTAGAATTCAATGCAAGCCGAGTTTGAGCACTAATAACATTTATAAGTTTATCATCCCAAATTTTGACAGTGAAATGAGAAGTCAATAGTGTGTCCTCCAGCAGAAAACACGAGAATTTTGTTGTGACAGCATGAAGAAAACCACCCAGGCAACATGTTAATGTGGGAATGTGAGATAACTTCGAAACTGTTATTTTATTTTTTATTTGCCACATATATGACTAACAATAGGATTTTCTACAATGACAGTTAAAAATCATCCACCCTCTTCTGTTGAAATCAATAGATAACTAAGACAAGTTCCAACCTCATCATTTTATTTACACTCAAAGCTCCATATATCAGAAATCCAGATAAAGAAACTCAAATTAGGTTTAAAAGAATAACAAATTAAAGAAAATTTCACTAAGGGACATACTTGCGGTAAGCTGAAGGCAGTGCTGTTGTCACCCATAACAGCCAATGAATCCCGGATTTGATTGACCTGATGAAGTTGACTTTTAGTATTATATAAACATTCAGTTCCAGACTAGTATTATTTTACTAATAATTGGAAATTGAATTTAGGATGAAATACCACGTCAATATTTTTGTTCCCTGCAATTAAATAGTAAACAAAGCCTTCCATCAGATCATTTGGTTTAAAACAAACTGAACCATGTGAAAAAGGTAAGTTTTATGCAAGGCTGCAAAATATGGTACAAACCATCAATATTGGGGACTCGTCTAAGAGCTTCATCCACCATTTCTTGCACCGTTTTCCCTTCTGTAGGCAATTAAGGAGAATATCAGCATCCAATAAAGTGCACATGATAATGTCAAGGTCAACTAACTGGCCTGCTCATGCAAGAGCACTTTGATCTTCAAGTGAAGTCAATGCACAAGCCTATTTTACCATATGTAGAAATTGAACTTTTATTTAGAATAATGAACTGCAAAGATCAAACTTTTGACCACTTAATCAGAGGTTCTAATATCATGTCAAGGGCCAACCTTCCTAAAACATAATATGTTAGGTGAAGACTCATGAATGGTTTTATTATATCTCTAATAATGGACAAGTGCATCAACAAGAGTTGCGATGCTTAGAATTTATAACCAACCCAAACATTTAATGGTATAGTAGGTGGGGGGATGGGAAAAACGGGGTAGAAGACATAGCATTATTAATTAACTTGCTTAGATTCTATCTAACTTATGTGAGATTGGAGCTAAGATTTTGTTGTGGATACAATTGATATAGGCTGAGATTAAGTTAGATTATTAGTGATTGCTGTTAATACTCCCTTTTCTTATCTGTATAGAATATTGGTAATAAGGCTAGAACGATTCCATGATTATGCATGATTCCTTCTATATTTTTTGAATCTTTCTTGCCTGATGTATCTATAAAATTTAAAGGTTGAGGGTTGACTCATAAGCAAGTTGTTCCCTCAATCCCAAGTCTCTATTTTGTCTCAAGTTGGTATCAAAGCAATGTTCAGTGGGCCAGATAAAATCTTTGTTCGCCAAAGAGAACCCATCATCACCTAATTGTCCCTTCATTCGGCCTAGACATTGGCACAAGGTTTAGAAGCCCAATATCAGCCCTCTCCCTATGACACCGCCAAACTCACTTGACAATGTTTGCATGACCTACATTTTCCATAGCCTTAATAGGAATTATAAATTCATCCAAAACCAAATCCTAACAACTAGTTTTCCTTGGGCAAAGAACCTAATTGATTGTTTGATTCGAGCTCCTATTTCATAGGGGACCCCAGTAGCAGGTTCACAAGCAAGAGCAGACTCCTCAACTTCTAGCTTAGGTAGTGGTTGTCGTGGAGGACGAGCCATAGTGTAGTAGAGGAGGTGGTGATCATCGACATCCTTAATGCACATACTTAAAATCGTTTTGAACATACCTAAAATCAGTGTTATTCTCTAATTGGTTTTCCAGAGAAGTCAGTAAATGTCACTCAGTCCACTGAGACTGAAAATCAACCTGGACCCAAGAACAATATCATGTTTTCTGTTGATGGATATAAGAAGTTTCTGTAAATAATGCATCACAAGCATCATCTTTAGCGATTGTTACTCACACCAATAGTTCTACAGTTTGTCTTTCTAAATTTCTATTGGATTTTGGACTCTGATGCTTCTTATCATGCAGTTGGTCATCCCCTTCTTTTCTCAAAATTATCTCAACCTAAATCTCCATCACATTACACTTGCAGATGGTTCTAAAGTAAAAGTCAGTGGTATTGGTCATGTCATTCCCCTTCCATCTTTGTCCCATAGACTATGTTCTTATTATACCTAAATGTCCTTTCAATCTAATCTGTGTTTATCATCTTACTCATACTATTAACTGTTCCATAATCTTCACTTCTGACTCTTTGCCTATAGCAGACCAGAGTATGGGGCAGACAATTAGTTCAGAATGAGTCACATACCTTTAGTTCCCATCTTAGTTACATGTGGCATACAAATTCTCATTGTTTAGGTATCTAAGTCTCAAAATGTTGAAGAAAAGATTCCTACGTCTTTTTTGCAATCATTAGAATGTAAGTTGTGTCAATTAGGAAAACATGTTTATACCTCCTTTGGAAGCAGTGACCTTTCTAAGACGTCTTTTTTTGATATCCATTCTAATATTTAGAGTCCTAGTCATGTTACTTCTATCTTAGGGCATAGGTACTTTGTTACTTTCAATGATGAGTTTTCTGGATGAACTTGGATTTTTTCATAATAAAGGAAAGACCAACAAATTTTAATGTGTTTCAAAACATTTATAAAGAAATCAGGACACAATTTTGCTGTTCCATTTGCATTTTAAGGGAGGAGAACGAAGCACTTAAATACTCTAACATCCCATACTACTCAATGTGGAACTAGCACTTACATACTCTAACATCCCATACTACCCAATTTGGAACTTAGGCCCGCATAATACCCAAGTCCTTATCATAGCACTACCCTGGAGACTAATACTAACATTCCATACTACTCAATGTGGAACTAGCACTTAAATACTCTAACATCCCATACTACACCCAAGTCCTTATCATAGCACTACCCTGGAGACTAATACTCTAGCATTCCATACTACTCAATGTGGAACTAGCACTTACATACTTTAACATCCCATACTACTCAATGTAGAACTTAGGCCCCACATAACACTCAGGTCCTAATCATAGCACTGCCCTGGAGAGAATAAGTCTTGGCAGCTTACACTCAATGACACTTCAATCATCCAAGCACTTGGGAAGCCCTCACTTAAAAGTATGTTAAGGGGGGAGAACCAAGCACTTAAGTACTCCACTGAGTATCCCATACTACTCAATGTGAGACTTAAGCATCCCATAAAACCCAATTCCCTACCAGATCACTACATTTTTATTTGGTTCCAATGATCAACTTGCTGAAATCTTCACCAAAATTTTTCACAGGCCAAGAATATTGTACATATTTAGCAAGCTAGATGTAAACGATTTATACTCACACCAACTTAAAGGGCGTGTTGAGATTCTATCTAGATTGTGATTGGGGCTTCGATTTCATTGTGGATTTGATTGATATAAACTGATATAATGTAAGAATATTTGTTGATTGCTGTAAATATTTCCTTCTATTATCTGTACATAATATAGGTAATTAGGTGAGAATATTTTCCTGATTCTTTCCATATTTTGGGGGATCTCTCTTGTGCAGTGAATCTATATAACTGAAAGGCTGAAGGGCTGACACTCAAGCAAGTTTTCCCTCAACTCCAAGTCTCCAATTTCTGTCTCAAGTTAACTTACGCAAAAAATCACGTTGGATGAGCCATAAGAGCTTAGCAGGTTCAAATGCAACATCTTGACCCTATAAAATATCCGAACATTCAAACAAAATTAAAATTATCAATGAAAAATTTTACATAAATAAATAAAAATAAATAGAAAGAATGAAAGATTAGATCAATGTAACAACACTAAGGCCATTACCTTCACTCTGTTCAACACGCCATAGTTGCAAATTTAGGATTTGCAAATCAAACAAACAAGTTAGTAACTATATGTTATTCCTGAAAAGACGAGGATTTATTAACAAATATAAAGTTCATCAAGATGCAAACCTCCCATAGAATTCTTCAGCAAGCTCAACCGCAAAAGAGAGTCGAGAGATATCAGCTTCACGTATCTGAATACACAAAGATAACAACATTTCAGTCTGACCTAAACAAAAACAATTTAAAAGAAATATGCCAGTTGAAGAGTTCAAGATTATTCAGTCTCTACCAAGTAAATTGAAACTTGATATAGAAAAGTTTCATGATAAGAAAACTTATCTGTCCTCAATGGTTCAAAGCCAAAAGATAGTAGTGAGGTGATTTTTGTCCACTATTCTATTTTTTCACAAATTATTTAATGACAGAGCATGTTTTATTTTCATCGATTCCCAAATCCTTCTCCAATCTATACTCAGTATCCTTGCTTTAAAACCATTCCTAATACTAATTTTTTTCTCCATTTAACCTAACAACAAGATAAGCAACAATAATGTACAAGAAATTCAGAGACTACAATAACTAACCGTCTCAGGCAAATTATATATAAGCACAGAACTCATGACAGTTGCCAGAGCAAATATCCTGCAAAAGAAAATACATGAAAAAGCCAACTAAAAAATCATATATGATTCAACATAGAACACAGAATGCATGATCAGAAAGCAATTACCGATCATCATATACATTGGACTTCCCAACACTTTCAAATCCTTCTGTATCAAGGTAAAAGACAGAAGTTCTTACTCCATTAATATCCAAATCTATAGGTGTTCCCCAAACCCATATTCCTGAAAAACCAAAAGATTAAAAAATGGATTGTGAAATATTATATCCAAATCCAATCAGGCATATCCATGAGAAAAATTGCAATCTCTATCTACCTTTTGTCTTGGTGTCACGCATGTGCCCAACACCAAACCCTAACAAAAAAACATCATGTTAAACCTTTCAACCAAACATTTACACCAAAAAACCCTTAAATTTAGGTAATAAGGGTAAAATCTAGTAGCTATAAAAGATACACCTTCGTAACAAGAAAGAGAGAGAAGTTGATTAAGCAAAAAAGATTTTCCAGAACGATACGGCCCAATCACCTGATAAAAACAACCATAAAATGATAAAAGCTGAGCCCATAAACAGTTAATCAGTGTACTAACAACATTTCTTCAATACTGCACAAGTTTACTTCAATGAATATTACAGGGGTTACCAATAAAATTAAAATAAAAATCATCAATTACAAAAGCACTCACATAGGTTGTTATAGTAAAATCACAGCACAAAGAAACAATTCAAGAAAGGACAAAAGAAGAGAATACGCAGGAGGGAAATGAAAGAAAAGAAGACAAACTTATCTTCACAAAATAAGGTTTCAGTTCTGAACTAATAGATTCGCACCTATATAACATGTAAACTATTTAGACACTCTTGAAAAGAGAAATGATCAGGAGTCTCTCATATTGCTTACTAAGATGGGAAGGTCATGTTATAAGAGAGAAAAACACAAAAGTAAAATTAATGAATTCCAACGTAAATGACTGCAAGTCTTAATATAATTGTTTTTGTGTCCTTTTCCCCCATAACATCACCTAATGATCCTGATTTGGAGGTGGGGAGAGATTGGATAATCAACTTGTGAGTTTTTGAAGTTTCCATAAATTTTAGTCCCTCTTATGAAGTTTTTGGTCTCATCTTCTGGGGAAGAAAATGATCCTCTTAATTTATGAAATACTGTAAGTTTCACATATTGAACAACAATCGCATTGTAATAATTCATAAAAGACCAATTCATTCAAATATGTTTATATGGCCACACTTAGTATCAAGTGCAAGAGGTCAAATGCCTTTAACTTTACATTCATGTTTCAAGTTGAATCAACTGCTGGCCTACTGCTGCCTATCAAGTGTTAGAGCAAACAAATGAGAGAAAGTATTCACATAGCAATCAGCATTCAGCAACAGTCACAGGAAAAGAGGAATTTTCAACAAGGATGACATTAATCAACATAAAATTAGCCGATCCCTTCATCATGAATCAAACAGACCATCCCATAGTTCATGAAAAATCCTATTGAAAACATCAGGCAGAATTCAAAATTACAACTAAAGCCTGCTATAAAGTTTCAGTTCAACATACTGCCACTGCCGCAATGGGGTTGGTTATTCTCTTGATAGCCTCCAAACCTTCTCTTGAAAGACGAAGTTTTGTGTGACCGGGATCAGGTTCCACAATGGGAAAGCTGTACATACAGAAATAGGGCAAGAATAAGGAAAGGTTACCCTGACTTAAAAACAAAAGGTAGGAAACACTTTACAGAAAACCAAGAAACTCAGCAATACAACACCCTAGAGGAGGTCACTAAAACCATGTAGAAACATAATTAGAAGTAATTTTTTTTGCAAACCAATGATATCCTACAACCGACAATTAGATACTAATTCGTTTTGAAACGTAGAGATTACTAAAGTGGATATTGTTTCTCCCGACAAAGTCTTCTCTATACGCACACCTAGGAAATCGAATCCCTGTCACCATATTTTAAGGAACTCAATCATCTATCAACTGTGTTGAATTGCTGATAACCAAATAAGGAGTATAATAAAAGCAACACAGAAAAGTTGCTCACTATTCCCAAAATCACTAAAATAACAACATACAAGTCCCAGTCCAAAAATAACGGGTGCCACCTTCAAACAAATAGAAATATATACACAATACAATAATAACGTTGGCACTAAATTTTCACATATCAACACAACATCCGAAGTAAAGTACTCATTTCATTAGGAAATGCTGTCTCGCAGTGGCCATAAGTCTAGTGTGTCTCTTTCTCCTCTATTCATATTTTGAATTATTCAATAATCCTACAAGTCAAAGCACAATCAACATATCTCCCACGTCACTGAGAAAAATCCATCGAAACCGTGTTACCATTGATACACCGAGTGAACGAGGAAAAACAATGAAAGTACAGGGAGGATCTAAAATGTAAATGCTAACAAAAGCGAGGCTCTAACGGTTAGCAGTAACGAGATCTCGAAATAGGAGATAAAGTTGAATGCAAGTTGAAGAAACGAGGAAAAGGAAAAGGAAATGAAATAATTAGCAATGATTACTCACGCTTGGTGTAAATTGTCAATGGAGAAGGAGGGAGTGGGAGAGAGGAAGAGGAAGAGGAAGAGGAAGAGGAAGAGGAGAAGCGGAGAGTCCATAATGCAGAGAGAGAATTGTTCCTATCTGCGGAAACGAAAGGAAGGTGATTGAAGTTGGAGTTGCAGGGTGGAAGAAGCAATGGTTTTGGTATAACTCATGACGAAGGAAGAAAGTGTTGGAAAATTGGGATCTGAAGAAAGTCCTCGAGATTGGGATACGTTTTCTTTGTCAGCGGTAAAACGAAGACCGTGAAAAGGGAAGGCCCAACACCATCAGACTAACCAGAACGATGGGCCCAAAAATTAACCCAAGATCCAACACCGTAGTGTAGCCTGTGTAGGGGTCATTAGCTCTGTCGGACTTTATTTAATATAGTACTAGTTTAGAATTTAGATAAAACATTGCTAGGTTGTTGTTTTTTTATTTTCGGTAACAATTAAGTAATCAAATTTCAACATTAAATTTTGTGTTTACTACTCTTTTATTATAGGGTTTAAATCTGATTTGGCCAGCTGGACCTAATCTGAGGTTATTTTTTTTATTTAGATAAAAACATTTTCTTACATACGCTTAGATAAAACGTAAGGTGAATTTTAAGGGTAAGAGCTACAAAATTCTCTCAGCTATGTGAAATTAAAAATAATTATTATGAGGAGATTTTTTAACCATATAAGAGATAAAAAAAAATCAGTTTATTACGTATACCCTATAATATGGAAGATTGATATAAAAAAATATTTAAAAAATCAAGAAATTGTATATAATTTAACGAAACCTATAAAAAAAAAATAGGTGTAATTGACACTAGATAAAAAGACAACCAACATTTCTATAGGAAGAAAATGTATAAATATCAACTGATAAGATATATTATTTAAATCTAAGACCTCCTATGTTGTTCATCTTTCTAAGAAATTTAGAAATACAACGCACGACATTTTCATTAGGGTTTTTTTTTTTGTTGAGTATATATTTTTAAGGGTTTTAAATATGTTTAGTTTATTTAAAAGGAATGAAAAATTAGTCATCGGGATGAACTAAAAAAAGGAGTGAAATTTGATTTTTGTTTTTTTTTAAATGTTGTTTTTAAATTTTTTAAATTTTATAATCACTATTATTTGTAAAATAGGCCAATTTTTATTTTGATTTTTATAAAAAAAATTCTTTTATTTTTATTTAAATTCAATATTTTTGTCTTGACATTCATTTTAAGGTGGATAAATAATATTTATTATAATAATCTATAAAAAGAAATAGGAATAACACATAATGACGTGGTATTACATGTAGTTATAAATTCTCCTAAAATAATCATTTAACCTTCTAATAAATATATAAATAATTAACAAGATTATAAATTAGTAAAGATGATCGGTAAACACATGAACCAACTAGTAAGAGGTTGTTCAAATTTAAGCCATAAAATATAATTATATTAAATACTTAAAGAAATACCTTAATCAGTGATATATACAAAAAATAAAAACATATTAACAAAAACTAAAAATAGTAATTATATATTTTAGAAAGGATATTACAATAAAATTAATATTATTTTAATTATGTTGTTCATTGTCCATCAAATCTTGTACAAGCTAAAAAATTGTCATGTAATTTAAGTTATTGTTTTGTACTATTATTCATGTATAGTGCCTCAATGTGTATTAAATGTGTTACTTGAAAACTTAACGCAACTGAAAACTAAAAACTCAAATTTAAGATTATTATATCTATTTAAATTTAAACAAAACTTTGCGTCAATTTATTTATACGATTCGTCTTAATTAAATTCACTTAAAATTTTATTTAACAAAAACAAGTTTTGTTTTTTTATTTTGTGTATAACCTCATTAGCGTGTATTCACATCCGAAACGTGAAAAATCATGTTTAACGTGGAAGCTATTGAAGCTATTATTTATAACTTTCACATTAAACATGATTTTTCACGTTTGGGATGTGAATACAAACACACTCCATATCAAGTATTATCGGTAGACAACCCCATGTTATACAACTAAAACAAAATTTCAATATACTTTTGAATTTCATTGCGTAACAAAAGGTGTCAACTGATATTAATATTTATTTTTCAGAAAAAAAAACTATATTGATATTTAGTTCTGATCCATAATAGAAACATACTTATGTTAAATCATGAAACCAGAAGAAAAATTTCAAGTGAGAACTGTGAACCTAAGGAGGTAATGTGTGTGACAGTCGTAAAAGCAAGAAAGAACAAACAGAGAGGGAAAGTGACTTAAAGAGTAAAATAGGAGTGGATAAAAAAAATAATGGGTGTGAATAGCAACTCCGTTTAATAGCTCCGTCTTTTCATGGGCTCTAAAGAAACATACCATCCCTTATTTTTGGGTCAATACTTGTCCCAGGAGTCCACAATTTGAACATGCATGAAAAATTAGCCCATCCATCATCCATGCATAAGTGCATCAAACTAGGCTGCGGAGTCCATTTATTTTTACTATATATTTTTTTAATACATCTAAATTACAAGGACATTAACATTAACAAATGAAATGGTAAAATTTTGTGTTATTATTATTATTTTTGTTTATTTTAAGAAATTAATCATTAACAGTTGAAACAAAATAGTTTTTTCAAATGTATTAAAAATGAAAGCTACATGCAATTTTCATCTGTCACGTTTAAATGCAAATTTAGGGCAGAACCACCTCGCCATAATGACATTGAAGGAGATGGTGGTCCTCGAAACTCGTTGAAAATTTAAAAGTAGCCGTTAAAATTAAGTTTTTTGAAAATATCGGTACTACAGTCCCATTAAAATTCGTATTCCACCTTCCAATTTTGCATGGTACTTCTGACCATATGATCCAATAGTGAAAACAGGAACAAACAATAGTATCTGTGTTAATCAATAACGATATTTATTCACATATTAATATTTTTTGTCACATTAGTTAAAGGAGAAAAATGAAAGGTGAGGAAGATGTAGGAGCTACGTGGTGTGCAGGTGTTGATGAATGATGATCATGATGAAGCATGAAACGCTACTCTCGTGTGTCTTTTCCACCGACACAGACCTATAATTGCAATATCTTGCTTACACATACTCATCAATAGCTTTGAAACTCTCAACTCACGGGAAAGAATCCTTACCCTTTTTCCTTTCCTCTTTTATGTTTTTCTTACATTTTCTGCTTTTTCTTTTTTCCTTCCAAATTAACTTGCGCATTGAAACATGAACTGCTCAAGTACTGATCTCATCCTGCTTTGGATTAGGTTAGGTCACTGCTTCTCTACTGTGGTCCACTGGTCCCCATTATGCATGCTGCATGCACAGCTTCAGATATAATCAATGACAAGAAATTAATTAACACACGAATAAGATATAACTATTTGTTCTCCTAAATAAAATAAATACTACCCACATACTTCAAAAATCTCACTATTTATAATAACAAAAGGAATTGATTCTTTGCTTGTTAACTCTGTTAAAAAATAATTCGAGTTTAGACATATGTTTAGAATGTGGATACTCGATGGTCTACACATTTTGTACTTTATAGTATTTGTGGAGTGGGGACGAACGCATTTTCACATTGTAGTGTAGCTAAAGTGAAAAGGATAATAATCACATTAAAGTTAGAAGTTTGAAAAAACGATTGACTTGTGCAGCAAGCACCTTATTATTTATTTACGCCTTTAGAAAAGGTGAACGAACAACGACTCTCAAGGCCTCAGACGGGGGCAACCTCAAATAAAGAGAACGAAGGTGACAGCATCTTGCATTGTAACACACTATATATCTAGCTTTATTTAATTGAATCACGTTTATATCTTGTATTGAATACTTCGATCTCTACTCGGATCGTGAAACATGTAATGTTATTAAAGTAAATTATCAACATTGCATTGGTATGAATTAAATGTTGGGATAAATTTCTTAAGCCAAATAGAAATTATCCATTAATTTATATTAAGAACCGTTGTCTCAGATTATAGAGTTAATGTTAATAATACATACCTGTATCCATTGACGTTGATAAAAAAAAAGGGTTGCAGCGGAATAATCTTTTGGTGCAATGATCTTCCTCAGCCAAATCACTGGATTCCTTGATGGGACTTGATGTTTCTCTTCTGATGGGGAGACAGAGAGACGTGTGTTTCTGATTTGGCATATTGGGGACCATGACCATCTTTATGATTTTAAACCTATTAGGGTTCCCATTAACCCCTAACGGGCCAAATCTGGTTTTCACTTATATGGGCCCATATCAGTTTTTCCTGTTGGCAGTCTAAAGGCTCACTAAAATTAGATCACTTATATTGAGTCCAACTAAATGTAAATAACTAATATAAATACTACAAATAATATATGTAGCCCACAATATTTATTAGAAATAAAATTTCTAACAATCTCCCACTTGGACTTCATATTCATTTAAGTATTTATATCACAAAATTCTTTAGGCGCGCAACCGTATGCTATTTACTTTTAGACTCCCCTTAAACAATTTGGTTCATCTCATACAACAACAGGGAACCACTGCAGCTTTCATCATTATCTAATGTGACTAAACCACAATGATCACCACAATTGTATGCACTCAATGACATAGATCAAATATGGATAAGTGGCATGGAAATTACATGCAACGTGATCTTAATCATGTCTATTTCCAACTGGTCCAAACTTTATTCTTTATAGAGATCCATTCAAAACGCAACATATATATATTGCACAAAATAAGCTCAGAATAGAATTATGAACAACTTTATTTATGTAGAAAATCCAAATAATACAAACATTTGGAAAAATTAAAAATAAAGAAGACACAAAACATAAATGAGACTCCCACTAAACTAAGGTACTATAAGGAATTACACCCATATGAGCAGTGTGCTCATGAAAGACTTTAGGCACCAAACCCTTAGTAAGTGGATCAGCTAGCATAAAATTAGTCCCTATATGTTCTATAGAAATTTGCTTATTCTGAACTCTTTCCTTAACAACCAGAAACTTTATATCAATGAATTTTGACTTGGTTGTACTCCTATTGTTATTGGAATAAAGAACTGCAGAGTTATTATCACAATAGATTTTCAATGGCCTTTCAATGCCATTAACCACACGTAAATTAGTGATAAAATTTCGCAGCCATATCCCATGGTTGGATGCCTCAAAACAAGCAATGAACTCCGCAGCCATGGTTGATGAAGCTATAATAGTCTGTTTAACAGACTTCCAAGAGATAGCTCCTCTAGCCAACATAAAGATGTATCCAGATGTGGAGCGTTTACTGTCTTGACATCCGGCAAAATCAGAGTCTGAGTATCCAATGATCTCTAAACTGTCAGACTTCTGATAAGTGAGCATATATCCTTTTGTTCTCTTCAAATAGCGCATTACACGCTTTACTGCTTTCCAATGTTGCATCCCAGGATTACTTAAGTATCTGCCCAAAACTCCCACTATAAATGCAATATCGGGACGAGTACAAACTTGAGCATACATTAGACTTCCCACAGCTGAAGCATAGGGAATCTTTTGCATCTCATTTCTTTCAAGGTCATTATTAGAGCATTGTTTGAGGCTAAATTTGTCTCTCTTGGCTATAGGGGTATCTCCTGGTTTACTATCTTTCATGCTGAATCTATCTAAAACTTTATCGATATAGTTCTCTTGTGATAACCTTATGATACCATGAGAACGATCTCTTAGTATCTTAATACCTAATACAAAAGAGGCTTCACCAAGATCTTTCATTTCAAAATTCTTTGTTAAAAATCTCTTGGTTTCGTGCAATAAGCCTATATCGTTGCTGGCAAGCAGTATATCATCGACATATAACACCAAGAATATATATTTACTCCCACTAAACTTGTGATAAACACATCATCAACTATATTTGCCTCAAAACCATATGAGGTAATAACTTGATGAAACTTGTGATACCATTGACGGGAAGCTTGTTTGAGACCATAGATGGATTTTTTTAGTTTGCATACCATGGACTTTGAGTCACCAGACACAAAATTTTCTTGTTGCATCATATAAATCGTTTCTTCAATGTCACCATTTAGAAACGCAATTTTAACATCCATCTGATGGAGCTCTAAATCATAATGAGCTACGAGTGCCATTATTATTCTAAAAGAATCCTTTGAAGAAACCAGAGAAAAGGTTTCTTTGTAATCAATGCCTTCCTTTTAAGTAAAACCTTTAGCAACTAAATGAGCCTTATATCTCTCGATATTACCTTTTGAATCCCTCTTGGTTTTAAATATCCATTTACAACAAATAGGTTTCACACCTTCAGGTAATTCAACGAGATCCCAAACATCATTGTCTTGCATAGATCTCATCTCATCCTTCATGGCATCAATCCACTTTTGAGAGCTAGAACTTTGCATAGCTTGACAGAAGTTGATTGGATCATCCTCTGTTAAACCAATGCCATCCTCATGTTCTTGAAGAAATACAATGTAATCATCTGGAATTGCACTTTTCCTTTCTCTAGTGGATCTCCTTAATGGCACTTCTTGAGATTGTTGAGCTTGCTCTATAGGTATTTGAGGGAGAACCTCAATATTGTCTTGTGTAGGGACAATGTCAGGAATAACTCCATGATTGTCACCTATTACTGGGGTAGGTACTGGAATAGTAATAGGCACGAGGACTTGATCACTGTCAATGACAGGTTCTTCCTCAAAGACAACATTTCTTATGTTCTCTTCCTTCCCAAACTCAACATCCTCAAGGAATCTCGCATTCCCCGTCTCAAAGAATGATCTAGTAGTGGGATTGTAAAATTTATAGCCCCGAGAGCGTTCAGGATAACCAACAAAATAACAGCTAACAGTCCTTGACTCCAGCTTACTTTCATGCGGCCTATAAGGACGCGCTTCAGCCGGACAACCCCAAATGTGTAAATGTTTTAGACTTGGCCTTTTACCCGTCCATAGCTCATAAGGAGTTTTGTTAACTGCTTTACTTGGTACCCTATTTAGGATGTAGACTGCAGTCTTAAGCGCTTCTCCCCACAATGACTCTGGTAAGGAAGAATGACTAATCATACTTCTCACCATATCCTTAAGAGTCTTGTTTCTACGTTCTGCAACACCGTTCATGCTTGGTTTCCCAGGCATAGTATACTGAGGAACGATGCCACATTCCCTTAAGAAAAGCGCAAAAGGCCCTGGACGTTGTTCACCTGATCCGTCATATCTACCGTAATATTCACCACCACGATCAGATTTGACGGCCTTAATTTTCTTTCCAAGTTGAAGCTCAACTTCAGCTTTAAAAGATTTGAAAACATCTAGGGATTGAGACTTCTCATGAATTAAAAATAGGTAGTCATACCTTGAATAATCATCTATGAACGTAATGAAATATTGTTGCCCATTCCAAGATGCCGTAGGGAATGGTCCACAAATATCTGTGTGAATTAATTCCAAAACGTCCTTAGTCCTTTCGGCACCTAATTTTCTAGAATTTGTTTGTTTACCCTTAATACATTCAACACAAACCTCAAAGTTTGACAAGTAAAAGGGTTCAAGAGTTTCATCCGACACAAGCCTCTGAATTCTCTGTTTAGAGATATGGCCTAAACGCTTATGCCATAAAGTGGCTGAGTTCTCATTTATTTTACGTTTCGTACCACGAGAATCAATGTGAAAATTTTCTTTATTGGAACTAACAACATCTAGTAAGTATAAATTATCAATTAAAGAACCAGAACCAACAACATTTGAATTTTGATAGAGGCTAAATTTGTTATTTTCAAATGAACAACAAAAAACCAAATTTGTCCAAACTAGAAATAAAAATTAAATTCCGCCTAAACGACTGTACAACAAAAGTCTCAAATAAATCCAAATGAAATCCAGTTTTTAACTGTAATCTAAATGTTCCAATAACCTCCACTGTGACCTTGTTGCCATCACCCACATATATAAATCTTTCATTATCACTTGGTGGTCGGCTCCAAAGGCAACCCTGCATGGATACACTAATGTGAGTAGTAGCACCGGAATCTACCCACCAAGTATCACGTGGTACAAAAGCTAAATTAACTTCAGAACAAACAAAAGAGAGAAAATTACCTTTCTTTACACGCCAAGAGGCGTACTTGGGACACTCTTTCTTCATGTGCTCAGGCTTCTTGCAGAAGAAGCAAGTAGGTGTGTTCTCATCCTTTTTTACTTTCTTTTGCTGAGAAGTCCTTTCTACAACATCCTTATTATTCTTTCTCTTCCTACTCTGAGAGCTTGACGCTAAATGAGCACTTTCAGTCTTTTCTCTTTGCTGCCTTTCCTCCTCTTGCACACAATGAGAAATCAATTCATTCAAGGTCCATTTATCTTTCTGAGTATTATAACTCACCTTGAATTGTCCAAAGTGTGTAAGAAGGGAAATCAAAACTAGATGCACGAACAAGTCATCAGACAGCTCTAACTTTAGTGCTTTTAGTTTTGACGCGAGATTAGACATTTCCATAATGTACTCCCTTATGTTTCCTTTACCTTTGTATCTCATAGAGATAAGTTTAGCAAGCAAACTGCTTGCATCAGCTTTCTCATTACTGGTGAAATACTGCTCAACAGCATCAAGGAAACCTTTAGCATTTTGGTTTTCAGAAATAGAGCCCCGAAAAACTTTTGGAACAGATCGCTTCATGATCATCAAACACATTCGGTTTGAGCGTTCCCACTTTTCAACCTTATCCTCATCCGGGTTTTCCGGATTTGGAGTGGGTTTCTCAGCCCGAAGTGCAAGATCAAGATCCATGCAGCCAAGAATTATCTCAACTGCTTCCTTCTAGGCCTTAAAGTTTGTCCCATTAAGCATAGGTATACAATTAATTTGAGCAGATAAGTTAACAGCACTAGCAACAGCAACTTTAATAGAACATAAATTTTTTTAATTTAATTACATGCTCACAGTAAAATAAAATAAACAAAACATGCAGATTATTTACATAATAGACCCATTACAAGATACCGAGCACAACATTAATTCTTTGTCTTTGGACATACAAATTAACTTGTTAGTGGTACTCTCAATGCAACGATCAAATATTGACAATTAATTCTGTCAAATAATAGCCTTTCTTTGGACCGACTATTATTCACATGATTGTAACTTTATAATTGTCACATATTTATCATCACAGGCATGTTATTATTTGGCCAAATTAATTGTGTCTTCCTTTGGGATGAGCACAAATCGCATAAATAATCTCATACTAACATCTATTGTAATTTTTTTAATCAAATTAATTTCTATAATAGGGATTGCTTTGGCAATATATTACATCAATTTATTTAATTAAAAATTACCAGACAAATTAATTAATAAGGAGGGTCTATAATCTGCCAACATTCGCACTCAAATATGATATATAAAAAAAATATCAATTTAAATTTCAAGAAAATAATTCTTACGCGAATGCCAAAAAAAACGATAATGTGGAATTCAATATATTAATCATATAATTTCCCAAATATCATCTAATATAACAACAATATTTTGACAAAAATAAAAAAAAAAATCCCACTTCTGGTGGTACTCAAAAGATCAAACATAATATTATTTTCCCACTTCAGGTGAGAAAATATTCTTTTATTTCATTGTTACACAATTAACTCACTTCTGGTGAGAAAATATTTCTTTATAGCATTGTTGCACAATTAACTCACTTCTGGTGAGAAAATATTTTTATAGCATTGTTGCACAATTAACTCACTTCTAGTGAGAAAATATTTCTTTATTGCATTATTCCACAATTAACTCACTTCTGGTGAGAAAATAATTCTTTATTGCATTGCAAAATTGTTACATATACAAATACATAACATTCACAGAAAAATTATACAATTTTACAAAATTCTCTTTAATAAAAATTCAATTTTTAATCGATATCTTTATCCGTATAATCAATTAAACCAAATTGAAGAAAAAAAATGACCAACGCATTCAAATACACGTATTATCAATGAAGAGAGAAAAAAAATTGTAACAATACACTTTAGAACCCCATAACCTAATAACAACGGCGGCTCTGATACCACTTGTTGGGATAAATTTCTTAAGCCAAATAGAAATTATCCATTAATTTATATTAAGAACCGTTGTCTCAGATTACAGAGTTAATGTTAATAATACATACCTGTATCCATTGACGTTGATAAAAAAAAAGGTTGCAGCAGAATAGTCTTTTGGTACAATGATCTTCCTCAGCCAAATCACTGGATTCCTTGATGGGACTTGATGTTTCTCTTCTGATGGGGAGACAGAGAGACGTGTGTTTCTGATTTGACATATTGGGGACCATGACCATCTTTATGATTTTAAACCTATTAGGGTTCCCATTAACCCCTAACGGGCCAAATCTGGTTTCCACTTATATGGGCCCATATCAGTTTTTCCTGTTGGTAGTCTAAAGGCTCACTAAAATTAGATCACTTATATTGAGCCCAACTAAATGTAAATAACTAATATAAATACTACAAATAATATATGTAGCCCACAATATTTATTAGAAATAAAATTTCTAACATAAAATTGAATAAAAGTTTCTTTAAAAAAATCATATTTGACTTGTGTAAATAAAATAAAAAATTGATCAATCAAAAATGACTCATTAAAAGTGAATAGTCAAGTTATTTAATAAAAAATTGATTATCAATAATATTAATAGATATTTCATGTGTATACATATGTATATAACATATTAAAAAATTATCATATTACTTTTTAATTATTATATATTAGTGGAATTAAAAAACTTCATATCTTTACATAATAGATACACAAAAAATTACATTATTTTTTTATTATTAGTATTATGCATATTATTTTATTATTTATGGAAATATTGTTAGAAAAAAATTATTGTATAATTGTGTGGAGAAAAAAGTTGAAGAAAAATATAGACAAAAATGATTATTAAAAGAAATATTTATTTTATTAATAGTTATAGATATAGAAAATATTTTTATATAAAAATAAAAGAATATTATATTTAAGTCATATAATAATCATACATAAAAGATAAAGCTATTTAAAATTATGTTAGTTTTTTTTTTCAAAAGGAAAATTAACACATAACATAACAAAACACTATATATTGTCTAACATGAAAAACACCTCACCATTAGACAAAACAGATAAGCTAAGATCTAAACGATATTACGTATCATCATGGAATAAATATTTGAAGAAACACCATACTTGGTAATAATTGTTGTATATAAGATTGATTTTTCTAATATATTAAGCAATTTTTATTAATTTCTTGTCCTTTTGAACCTGGTTTAAAATAAAATTTCATAAAAAATTACCTCAAAGGGATTTTTATGTCCTTTCATACTTTTGTTAATTGGTTTTATTTAATTTTTGTTTAGTTAATTTCGATTCACAAGACAAGGAGTTCTTAGAAAAAGTAATGTTCAAAGAATGGCTCATACTTAAACGAATTATTTTGGATCGGTAAAGTGAGACTAAAGAGGATATTTTTAAAGAAACAATCATACTTAAATAATAAGCTTTCACAATTAAGTGAAATAAGAGAAGAGAGATTTAATTGTTAAGCATTGATTAAGCATCAATTATTCATGCTTAAGTGAGTTCATAAGTGGGTGTTTTGCATTATAAATGACCATACTTAAACAAATGAAATTAATATACTTTCTTAAGTGAGCCAAGTTTCAAGACAACCAGTTGAAGAAGTTTTGCTTAAGCAAATCAACCCGAAGCACTTAAGCATTAGGTTAATGTGACTCATTATTATTGTCGAATATGGTCCTCTTTAAGAAAAGTGGTAGTACATAATACTTCCACGGGTTTATGTTTATCTTTTATGTATTTTCATCCATTTTCTATTCTTCCATGACCATGAGTAACTAAACTTACTCATATCGAAAGTTAATGTAATATACTTAAATTCATGTATTTTTTTTATCTAAATTGTCAAATAAGATTTTAATTCAGATACTTGTTTCTCTTTCCTACACTTAGTGTTTAGTTTGACTTAATCACTTATTATATGATTTTTTGGGATTGAACCACTTTTGAAACCGCAAACTAAAAGAGGAACATAATAAAACTTATAGTTAAGGGTAGTTTGTAAAATTTATTAACCAACATTTATAACATTTTATTTTATCTTAATGCAAATCATTTGATTAGCCTTTACAAGAAAAAAAAATATTAATTAATGAATTTAGAATTTTGTACTTAAGAAACTAGGATTTAAATACAATTATTAACTTTTGGGTTAATATGAATTTGAACATATTAATACATTGCTCAAGACATGTGAGGAAAATTTAATGAAATTAAACCCCAAATTCTTCTTTAATATCAATTTACAACAAATCTTCTTGTAATTTCTAATTAACTTAAAACTTCAAAATACCAAATTTTGTTTCTTTAAATTAAGTTTTTTTTTTATGTATGCAAATGGTTCACAATGTCATAAAGCTAACAATTAAATATTAATTTGTATTTGTGAAGTGTGATTTTCCCTAACAAAATATTATTTTAATGCTTACAATAATCAATTTTATGAGTACTAAGTCAATTTCCTGTGTTTCATAATAGACCTTATAAATCATAAAATTTAGCATGAATATCAGTACAAACATTATCTTATTTGTCATGATGTTGCATAGAGAAGTTCCAATCTTTAATAATTAAACTTATAACTAATATGATTAACTAATTCAACAAGTAAATTTAAACAATGCACTCCTAATGAAATCAAATAGATATTAAGCTAAGAGTGTGAAATGTCATTCTAATTAATGATGAATAATCATTAATTATGTTAGTAATGATGCTTGTGATGATACACAAAAATTATGAAAATTAATCACCACTAGTGGAAAATTAGGATACTACGTCACCCATTTTACGTCGGATATACAAACACCCGATGTAATAAAAACGCGGTGGCATGTTTTGTAATTTTAGTTAAATTATTTAAGTCGGACCTCCTAGGGTCCGACGTAAATTTTAACATCTATGTCGGCTATGCATTGTGTCCGACGTAAATGTTAAAATTTACGTCGGACCCTACTAGGGCCGACGTAAATAATCCACGCCCATTAAAAGAAGGTTTACACACAATGGAGATTTCAAAAACTTCCTTCTCTCGTGCGTTGTGCAATGGAGGCCATACGCGAGAAATCCCTCCGCCTCCTCCTCAAATCGTGGTTGCCCTCGCAGTCGGAGCCACCATGTGCCGCGAGTGGTCCAACATCAACAAGTTCTACCTCCTCTGGAGCTTAGGAAGGTTGGGGAAGAGGTTGATTCCCGTGATGATGTTCTTCTTCTTCGGACGGTTGCGTTGGTCATGGGTTTTTCTAGGAGGTTCTATGAGGTGGCGTCTTCTGCTGAGTGTGTTCACGGGAATAAGAAGGTAATGTTTGCGTTGCATTCTGAGTTTTTGAAGCTGGAGAAGGAAGTGGCCAAGTCTGGGTTGCAGGACAGGTCGTTCTGCTTGGACAACGGGTCGTTCTCCAACCAGAACGGCCCGTTCTGCTTACAGTCATTTTTCATCTTTTTTTTAAATTTTTTTTACAACTTTTTACGTCGAACCTTGTAATATTCGACGTAAATTTATACCGATTTTCGTACCGACATAAATTTATGTCTCCCGCTTCAACGTCGGAAGTTTTTCCGACATAAAACCCCTAAAATAATTGACGTAAAATGTATATTTTGTATTAGTGCACCTAACTAATATTCCTCTCAAATTTATTAAAAACACTTACTTAATGCTACATCTATTTTACTAAAAGAATTAGAACAATGAGCACTCCTAATACATGAGTGCAAATAGGAGATTTTACATTTGTTAAAATGAACATTCTACGTGAGATGTAAGACAACGTAGATGTCATCGATATAAAGTAGAAGCCACTTTTTACACAGACTAGATTTTAACCGATGTAGACGTGTGAAAAATATTTTAAAAACACAATGCAAGTTATACCAACCGCAGATGCACTCAATCTTCTCCCCTCCCAACCTCCTTTTTCGCGTAGTGCACCCTCACGCTCATCCAAACAACATGAGAGAACAAAAAGAAAATACAAAAAACGTTCAAATTTTAAAACACTTGATGCATTGGTTCAAATTATAACAAATATATATATATAAAGGAGCATTTTGCGAATTTTTTACTGGAATAATATTTTTTTTAAAAAAAATTACAAGAATGATCACTGTGCAGGATTATTTACCAAGATAGAACCATTTACTGTTCGGGAACCGAATTCTGAGCATCAAAATGTAATTTTTTTTGTTTTTTCAACTCAGAATTCGGTTCCCGGGGAACCGAATTCTGAGTTGGTTTTAAATATTTTTTTTTTTCGTGTATGGGGCAAACGTGGGCTGATCTGGGAAGCGGAACGGCCCGTTCCAAAAGCAGAACGGGCCGTTCTGCTTAAAGAAACAGAGTGCAAATTCTTTAAGCAGAACGGGCCGTTTCACATTCAGAATTTGCACTCTATTTTTTTAAGCAGAACGGCCCGTTCTGCTTTTGGAACGGGCCGTTCCGCTTCCCATATCAGCCCACATTTGCCCCCATACACGAAAAAAAAAAAAATTTAAAACCAACTCAGAATTCGGTTCCCCGGGAACCGAATTCTGAGTTGAAAAAACAAAAAAAATTACATTTTGATGCTCAGAATTCGGTTCCCGGAGAACCGAATTCTGAGCTTGAACAGTAAATGGTTCTATCTTGGTAAATAATCCTGCACAGTGATCATTTTTGTAATTTTTTTTAAAAAAAATATTATTTCAGAAAAAAATTCAGCATTTTGCACCGTTATTTTAAAATTAATGTAAGAAAATTGTTTTAATTTACAACTGGCATACAAAGAACAATGTAAAATGTCTTTTTTTCAACAATGATACTACTATTAAAGATGTGAATTGTTGGTAAGAACCTTTCTACACGGTTATTATATAAGCATAAACTACAAAATTATTTTAGTTAAGTGCAACTACTCAACTAACATAAGTGTCAAAAGGTATTCATGAGAAAGATTGTCTACAAAACATGATGTATTGAACTCATATCAATGTAGTTCCATATCATTTAACACTTGTGTCAACTCCCAATGGCTTCACTTAATATAAACAATTTTTACATTTTATAAGACATATTGACCTCACTTAAATAAGACACTTTATAATTGATATTTATGTTTTTAAAAATGCAATACATATTCACTAAATTTAATAAAAGAAAAATTTGATTAATTTTAAATCATATAAAAAAAATAAGAAAATTTTCTAATTTAACGTTGGATTAACAAAAATATTATGAATTTCTTAACAAAATAAAGTATTATTTTGATTTGTTATATACGATTTTGTATCACTTAAAATTAGAGAAAATTATATTTATAAGAATATCTATTTTGTATGAGTCATTTAAAATTTGTGTGTATCTAAGAGAGAAATATGAGTTATGAAAGAAAAGAAATTGTGAATTAAATTGGTTATTCATAGAAACTTCCATTACAGAAAATTAATAAAGTTGATTAAAAATGAGGAGTCATCAACGTAAGTATATTTTCATCATATAAAAATAAGATTAATTGATATTAAGTATTGAGATTTAAAAACTTTCATATTTAACATCTCTCTTACATATATTACATTTCATCGATTTAATACGTATATGGAAAGTTCTCGCAAAATAAATTAAGCTTTTAAACTTTATATGATAAAAAATTAATAGCTATAAACTTTTTTATTTCATTTTATGCTATATACAAATGTTTCAAATATTTTATAAAATACAATCCATATTAACAATATAAAAAAATTGCATTATGATTCAGTTACAAATTGACAAGTACCCAAATTTGTGAATTTCTATAACTAATTTCTTAATAGACAGTAGTATAAAATATTTTAAACTGATATAAAATTAAACTTATTTTAAATTATATATATATATATATATATATATATATATATATATTGAGATAATATTTCACAATTTAATAATTAAATTGATAAAAATAATTTTTTTAAATATTAAAGATATATTTTATCAAAATTAATGGTGCCAATTGATTGTATTGCACGTTATTCCTTTTGGCTCGTCTTTCTAACTCTGCCTTCGGCTTCTCAAATCTCAATGCAAATAAACAAACTTGATATTAGGAGATTATACTTTAAAGTAACTTTCCACCCCCTAAGTTGTGGTGTAGCTTAAGCCTTGATGTTCTGAGCAAACAAATATTAACTTTTCTCGATAATAACATTGAGAGATAATTATGAGATTCGAATTGTTAGTATACATTAAGCCGAATTAATAAACTAGCCGAATTAATAAACTAGTTGAAAAAACTGAAAATTTTAAGTTGTTGTTAATAAGAGAAAGACTTCTGAATTAGAGTCTAATTCAATTAAAATGTGCATGAATTATTATAAATTTTTATTGTCAAGTTTAATTCTAAAAAAAACAAAAAAAAAAACCTATACTATGATTTAAAAAACAAATGAAGAACATATTCTCTTAAAACATTATATTTTCTCAATACTAATTAGCCATCTCTAACGACTTGCATTCACTGCAAGTTAATGTTTTTATTGCATATATTACCTTTTACAGGAGTTTTTTTTAGTTGAAATGATTTATTTCTAAGTGATAAATGTCTTAGCACTTACTGTGAGATGGAAGTTAAATAATATAATTTTGTAAAACCTTGTGGAAAAAATAAAAGTGGCAAATTTATTTTTTGGGCTAAAAAACTAGTCAATCTGAATTCCATCATCTATAAGCTATTTAATTCAACCAAGAATTAATTTAGTTAATCAACATTCCTAAATTAAGGAATTAATCTTAACAGTTACGCAGACGTCAAAGGAAAAAAATCTTACAGCTAATGTATTAGAATTTCATTAAATATTTATCATGCGTAGCAAGTAGAATTATCATGTGACAAGATTTATATATACGACACCTGCCAAATAGTTAATGAAATTAAGATCATGTGTTAAATTATGTCAAATATAAATTAGAAAAATCTATATTATTGAATAATTTAACATAACTATTACTATTTACTTACACATATGAATTTATTCGAAAAAATTTAAGTATCTCCATGTATGGTGTCAAACGAAAAGTACCTCTACATATAAATAAATTATTGTTACTATTATCTAGTACTACATGGGAAAAAAATATAGCAAAATGGGTTAAAGAGAGTAGGTAAGATGTTATTTTCCGAGAGGAATTAATGGTTCTTAAAATAATAGAGGGGAAGTCACCTCCAACAAACCCTATAATTGTACTTATGACTCATTTAAAAATTTATATAACAACAATATCCATACATTTTTTAAAATAATTTTTATTTTTATTTTTTACTTTTTAATCACACTACCTAATTTATTATTTTATTATTAGGCTTATTAGTTTACTCACTAATGGGTTGTTATCGGATCTCATAAATAATCAATTTTAAAATTTTATATTTGAGAATTATCTTTCAATTTTTTCTTTCATCTTTCAAGATATATAAATAATGACGAAATGTTTTTTTATTATAAATAAAAAATACGAAATAAAAAAAATCCAATAGGTGAAATTGATACATGATAATAACGAGCGAGACTACCCAGTGTCAATTGTGAATTGTCAATATTATAGTATATTAGTTTATGTGTCAGAGAGTTAGCACACCTACCTATATTTGAAAAAAAAATACACAGAGTTTTTCATTCTTTTTATGAAAAAGATAAGTTTATCTGCTCGATCTGAATTTAATTACTATAAGTATATTTAATTATTACGCGGCTAAAATACAAAGTGTAGAATCCTCTGCAATTGTACAGATCTGTAGTCAAATAAAAACGCAATACTAAATAATAATTAAATAAATTTATAAAGACCTGAGTACGATTGATTCGGAATACGCTACGTGGATTCACTCGATTCGGTACGAGGCGCACAAGCGACAAAATAAAGTTTATATATATATAATAATAAAGAGTCTGATAGAAAACTGAAAAGAAAAGGCACACGAAAAAGAATAATGGAGTCCTTAGACTAACATCATTTACTATGCAACAAACAAGGTATGATAACGATTCCATGCCTAAAGAAAGAGAAAGTATTTTACAATATATAAAAAATAGAAGATAATTAATGTGATAAAAAAAATATTGATATTATACAAAAGAAAAATCTTGTACAAATAACATAATTAAAAAAGATATAGTGTTCCATAAAGAAGAAAAGAATAGACTTTTGAAATCACTGTTTCCTATCTGTGAAATTGGTTTTTAAGAACGTCTAAGCATACTAATGACGAAATTTGAAACATGGAAAATAGTTGTTGCACTTGTAACGTATAAAATTGTTCTTTTTTTTAATCCTGAAAAAGCGAACGTGTGCAACATCTGTTGATGTTTAAATAATTTCATGCATGCATTTTAATTATGGTGAAGAATGATGCGCCTCAAAAATTGACGGTCAGTTAATATTATAAGCAATACTTTATACTTTTGGCGGCCAATATAATATTTGGTGAACCAAACAAGGGTGGCATACGGCAGAGAACAACGGAACAAAGAAAAACCCAAGTGGATAGATAGCTGAAATGCCGAATGATCCACAAGATTATATTGCGTAAACCATGGTAACATATAATTCTCTCTCTTTCTTCCTAAACCAAGGAATCTTAAAACTGCATCAAGAAATTTCTGCATCAACTAACATTTTTTCCTCTTGAAGGAAAGAAGCCAAACAGAATCAAACAACTTGTCTCCAAACCAAGAAATTTAATTAAATTCAATAATAGACAATTTGAACCAAGCATAGAACAATTCACCGTATGACTACTATATATGAATTTTATTAATTGATATTAGTAAAATCCATCCCGTATGTAAGAAAAAAACAGAAGGGGATAGAGCTATAGAAGTCACAAACTGTTACAGTTAACAGATTTTTAAGTTTTAACCCTCACATTAGCAAATTAAAATAATAAAAAAAAGGCGAAAAAAAGTCAAAATTCTATGGGTTATCGTCATCATGAAACACCACTGTCAAACCAGTCACGACCTTAACGCCAGGCAGCGAAGCCTTGGGCTTCAGCTCCGGCGGCTTCCATTCTATCACCGCCTTGTTGTCTTCACCGGAACTCGCTGACTCGGCGGCGACACAGTTTTCCTTGGAAAGAGTTAGTTCTTCTTCCTTCTTCTCCTCTTTCATGAGCGCAGTAGTAGTTCGCGTGTACGGAGAGAGCCACTTGGCTTTCACATATTCCGCTCTCCTCCACGGCGGAACATGCATTCCCTTCTTCTTCAGACTCTGCTTCGCTGCCTCCGAGACTATGGCTACGATGCTCTGCAATCGCTCGCACGTGCCAACGAATATGTACGGAAGGTTCTGGAGAATCGTTTTGTAAGCTTTGGTAGATCGAGCAATCTCGAATTCTGACCTAAAGTCAATGTCAATTAGAAACCTCTCTTTCCCCGTCCTTACATCTATGTATTCATATTCCCCTGCACAGAATCATGTATACTAATTGAAAACCCTAAACACAACAAAAAATTACGCCAATTAACCTCTAATTCTAAATCACCGATTCCACAATTAGAAATAGAAAGTACCAGCGGGACAAGAGGGGGATTTCTCCCAGCGAGATTTGCAAATCGAAGCATCGTATCCAAGGGATAATAATCCTTCCGTGATAAGCTTTCTGCAGAAATTGTCCTTGCGCTTGCAGATCTTGTTCCTTTCAACGATCTTCGCAGTGTCCGCGAGCAAATTCCTCTCCCGCACGCTCGCACACGCTACCAGGCCCTGTCCAAAGCGGAAAGGAAAAAAAAGCGTTCAGAACCATTTCTGAATTTCTAATTTCAAATTACGGAAGACGCTCGAACCAGCGTTTACCTTGAGAGCTTCACACGCCTCGCCGGAGGAATAATTGGAGTCGCTGAGCGAGTTTGAGTCTTCGTCAGAGCTATCGTCGTAGCTCCTATTGAAGCAGTTACAGCGGTTGCGGTGCGAAGCGGAGTTCTTCTCGTGACTCTCCTCGATGAAACTCTGCACCATTCTCGCCAGACACGCCGAGCTCGGTTCGAATTCGCCGGAACCGTGGACGCCAACGCCATCCTTGTAAAAATGCTGTTCCTCGCCACCGGAGAGCTTCTCCGGCGCCGAATTTCTCAGAACGCCGGAGAATTGCCGCTCGAGGAGCCGCTTCAGCCGCGACTTAACAACCGGCTTTGCCAGCTCAAGCCGAACCCCCTCGGACGGTACCTGAGAATCGATAGGCTGAATTTTCATCGGAAAAGGCATCGTGGATGATGGCTCAGAACGGAATCTCACGCTCTCAGTATCACTGGTTCGTCTTTTCCACTACCGATCCTTGAGCTTAATTTTTAATCCAAGTCAGAAAACTCAGAAGAGAAGACAGAACAGAACTGTGTAAAGTAATTAAACCTCTGAACTCTGCACAATCACCTTTCTCGATTCTCCTCCCTCGTTTTTAAAATTTTGAGGACGAAGAAATAAAGTTAAAAAAAAAAAAGAAAAAAGAGAAAGAAATAAATAAATAAAGTTCTGCCAAAACTGTAGACGCTGAAATCAGAGCAAGTCTCTTGAATTATTTTATAGTCACAATCTGCCTGGGACTAGCGAGATGAAGCATGGAATAACTTGAAAACTATGCTAAGTAAAGTCGCTTTTGCTTAGGGTTTGTATTTTGTACTAGCAGATACGGTTCCAGTTCCCAAAGAAGCAGCGGCACGACAACGTCAATCGGATCCCGAGGCCAGAAGCCACCGCCGGAGCCTTCATTTTGCCGGCGACGCGGGTAGGTTGAAGCGAGGGACGTGTTTGGTTGCGTGAGGCAATGGGTTTCGTGAATGAGACGGCGAGAGAAGAGGATAAAGAGCAGATGAGAGAGCGTAGACTTATATAAAGGGAAGGAAGACAAAAATGCGATGACTTGGGACGGAACTGCCACGTGCGATCCTACGTGGCGAAACGCGAGAAGCGTCATGGCGAAGTGCCTTGTTGCGTGTCGAGGTTTGGGGTTTGAACCGGGTTTTGCTTCGTGATCTCGGCCCGCGGAACCACGTTACGTCAGGGGCGTGGGTGGGAAATGGCGAAAATGTCCTCGTCCCTTTCGAAAGCCTCGTGACGCGTCACGCGTATGCTCTCGGGAGCAGCCTCACGACAGTGGCATGGCCGTGGTGGAAATCCCAAACCCTTTTCGGTTTCGTGCCTGTGTTTATGGTTTCTGCAATCATTTATTCTCGTAACTTTTTTAACAAAATTTTAATGTAGTATGTTGTAGGGAAAGCATTTCAAAATGATTCACATTTCAGCATTACAAAAATCATATTGCCCGTGTTTTGAATTTTTAATAAACATTTTTTTTGGTCAAAAAAATAAATATTATTTTTTGCAATTTTTTCTTAGATAAATAATCAATGGAGTAAATTTTCAGTATTATATATGAATTTTAGCAACATTAACCCTCCTTTACAATATTTGGTTGATACTTCTTCCGTTTTTTTTAAGTGTCGACAGTCGATCTTTATGGAAGAAAATTACTCCTGATTTCAGTAGTTGATGGAAAAATGTTGTCATGGAGTCGTCGATATTTTCTAGTTCAAATATAATTAAAATAATTAAGAATGTGAATTAAGAATGTTAGCTAATTTTTATTTGATTTCATTTAAAAAAAACGTTATTTCTTAAATTACTCTTTACGCTGGTTAGTGGAACACTTTAATTTTATGGGAACATTTTTTCTCCATTCCGAAAGTTGTCATTGATACCACGAAAATCTATTGAGTTATTGAAAATAAATATGAATTAAATAAATAAAATTTTAAGATGAGTTTATTTAATAAAATAAAATGTGTTAAGATTTTGCTTCATTTTAAATCACTATACACCATTTTTAAAATTTGTTTAATGTAACACCGTGCATTTTGTGAGATATTGTTATTTTATTTAATCCTATGTTGTTGTGATTTAATTGTTTAATTATTGAGAACTTTAAGAATTTATGAATTCTAATGAGTTTTAGGCATTTATGAGTTATTTTGAACAGATGTCAAGTTGACCAGTTTTAGAAAAGTATATAAGGTTTTTTTCTTAAATTTGAATTTTATAAGTTTATTCTTAAAAAATTTATAGAGAAGTTAGAGAGAGAAACTTTAGAATTTGAAATTTGTCTTTCTTCTTCTTAGTCTTCTGAGAGTGTAGAGAAACTTCTTTGATTGTAATTGAGCATCTCAGAGGATGTTGAAGAGTATTAGAGATGAGAATCGAGTGGTGGTGGGCTCGGAGGGGTCTCCCTTTTCTATTTTCTTCTCTTCTAGTTGATTCGGAGGTGAGGGAAGCTAAAACATTATTTTTTTATGATCTTTAGAGTTGTATGTTGCTTGAATTTCACCCAATTCATGGTTGTGTTGATGATAAGGAGATGAAATTATCATGTGTGCATTTTTTGTTGTTTTTGACCTTGTTGGGGACAAAATTGATGTCTTGATCATATAATTGTTGCATGTTGTTGTTCTTGTTGGAATTTGAGTATTTATGAAGTGTATATGTGATTTTTGGTGTTGCATGTTAGATTTTCCTAAGTTTTAAGTGTGGGTGAACCAATTTGTGAATCTATGAAGTATAAAATTCATTATCACATCGGACACAACTTCGAGGCGTCAAGCATGATATACATTGAATTTAACTAATGAAAAGAAATATCAAATAATTTTCAATTTTAAAAAAAAAATTGTAGATTTGATCTATGCAATAAGAACTTTAATTTCAACGGTTAGATCATTGAAATTTGATGTAAAACACGAGTTATTGAATGAAATAAGTATAGGTATACTTATTTATGGAGTAAACGAATCCTTCATATATATATATATATATATATATATATATATATATATATATATATGGGTAATGATACTAGATATTGATAAACCATGAGTAATTTCCTTCGCTCCCTTTCCCGTCGTCTTACTATCAAAGCTTCTTCCTCCTCGTCTTCTTCTTCTAAAAATCTGCTCACAGAGCAACACCAATCTACGGAGGAAGTACCTCCTAAAAACAATATCTTCGAAGAGGAAGTCTGCTTTGAAGATATCAATCAAGCAATCGATAACTGGGAAATCCCTAAAATCCCTCAGGATGATCTTTACATCCCTGATGAAAACAAACATGTCCGTAGTTCTGATTATATCATCAAGACTGCCGAAAATAACATCCCTTTGGACCCCCAAACTGGTGAAGAATTCCACCTCCTCACAAAACAATCAATTACTGAGCATTCTATGAAGTATAAATACCTCCATATAGGATGTGTCCAAGTAGCTGTCAAACCTCTCATCAGAGAAGGGCTTAATGCCTCAATCCTTATGTGTCTTAGAGATATTAGGCACAATGACTTCCACGATTCTCTTATAGGAACCGTAGAAACAAGCTTAGGACATGGTCCTGTCTATTTCAATTGTTTCCCTAACAAAACTGTGAGTCTTTTAGACAGAAATGTTCTAGATTCGCTGTTTTTAAACATCAGACTGCATGGGTTGGACATGAAAGAAGGATCTATCCCTGCAGCCCTTCTTTACAGAATCCAATACAAAGTCATGAACACTTGTAATTCAAGGGTTCTGCTTAAAACAACTAATCGGGAAACTACTTTGTTTGTCACAGACATGACAAAAGCCAACGTGGCCGTTCCCAAACTCATAAAATGGGATGAGGTTGAATTACCTACATCCTGGCAAATTGATAGAGCAACCCCAACTTTACCTAGACAAGCCCCAGAATTCCAAGAAATTAGGCAGTCTAAGGCTGGTAAGGTAGAAATCATCTTTGACCGGAGAAATTCTTTCTCTTCAAGATCAAAAGCTACTAGATCGGAGTACAATAGTGCTAGAAGGTCTTTTTCTGTAGCCTCTCAATCTTTTAAGGACTCTGCTCCTAGAATCATTATTCCTGAAACCAACCTTCAAGGATTAGACAATTCTTCGTCTGTTCCTAGAACAATCTACAGTAGGGCTGAGGAAGAAACCTCATGTGAAATCCATTCCCCTACTCAATCTGAAATGCAATATGGTCACTTATGAATAAGTACACCATAGACAAACCTTCCCTTCAAAAGGAATTCTACTCTGATGTTTGGACAACTCAGAGAAAATGGTTTCTTAACAGTTTTAAGGGTGACCGTAGGTCAGAAATCATAGATTTGTTCTATACTTTTCTTAACAATGTCCAAACCCATGTGTGTTTCTTCGATTGGTTAAATGTCTACCTTCGTAGAAACAATATCTATCCTCCTTGGACTATTACCATCACAGAAGACCTTTCTGTTAATACACT
Source organism: Cajanus cajan (assembly GCF_000230855.2). Lineage (NCBI taxonomy): Eukaryota > Viridiplantae > Streptophyta > Magnoliopsida > Fabales > Fabaceae > Cajanus > Cajanus cajan. Next base: position 40,817,472 of record NC_138523.1, read on the forward strand.
TACTGTGTGGCACCGAAAGGATGGTAAGTTGGTTAAATCTGACCTTCCGCCTAACAGTAGTTATCACATCCCGAACTTAGAGGATAAGTATTTAGCTTCACCTTTTAAGTATAAATCGGATGAAACCGTAGGAGCTCAGGATATTAGAGCCCTTATGGAACAAAACAACTACACCAACAAGTATCTCCAGGTTTTAGGAGAAAATCTTGAAAGAAAATCCTTGTCCTCTGGTACTAAGGATGATGAATCAGTTACCAAACCCTTGTTTAAACCTTTTAGTCTTTCTAGTCAGACTAAAAATAAATTTAGGGCCATCCATCTTAATTGGACTAAAACTTTAGAAGATTCTAAAGGAGTCAAGGATAACTCTATTGTTATTCCAGATACCCCTGGTTCATCACAAGTCGGATCTGTCAAGATAGGACCTGTTACTAGGAGTACCTCTCAAAGAGAACAATCTCTTAGGATTAACAAATTAGGAACCTCCTCTATAGGTTCTGACTCTGAAGACACTGAACCCAGTAATAAGTCCGCTCTTCAGGTTAATCCTGTTATTACTAAGGTTGTCAACTGGAAGCAGCCTTCTAAGCTTTATTATAATCGGGCCACAGCCCCTGACCTCCTTCTTGAGGAAAAGAATGATCAAAGTTTCCGGTCATTCAGTGCTACCAACATCTATGAGTGGAACATAGATGGTTTAACCGAGTATAATATCCTTAATACTCTTCAACATATGACAATGGTTTCTACAGCATATCAAACTGCTCTCGATAGTGCTGATGAAGCTATTGTTGAGATTTTAACGTCCGGATTTTTTGGGCAACTCAAAGGTTGGTGGGATAATTATGTTTCTAGAGAAGAGAAACATGAGATCCCTACAGCAATCAAAACTGATGCTGAAGGTAATCTCATCACCACAACTAAGGGTGAGTCGATCCCTGATGCTGTCAATACTCTTATCATGGCCATCATCAAACATTTTATCGGAGATCCTAGCATCTGGAAAGACCGATCTGGTGAACTCCTATCCAATCTTAAGTGTAGAACTTTGGGAGATTTTAGGTGGTATAAGGACACCTTCCTTACTAGAGTTTATACACGGGATGATAGTAATCAACCTTTCTGGAAAGAAAAAATCCTAGCTGGTCTTCCAAAGTCTTTAGGAGTTAAGGTTAGAGAAAAAATACGATCCCAGTTTAATGGTGACATCCCTTACGACCAGTTAAGTTATGGTAATCTCATAACTTATGTCCAAAGAGTAGCCCTCAAAATCTGTCAAGATGACAAAATCCAAAACCAACTGGCCAAAGAAAAGGCCCAAAACCGCAAGGATTTAGGAAATTTTTGCCAGCAATTTGGTCTTCCCTGCTCTAAGGATTCTACTAAGACCCACAAGCGCAGAAAACCTTCTCAGCCCTTGCTGGGTAAAACCCAAAAACCTAGACCAAAGATCTCTAGGACTAAGGTTCGACATTCTAATCCCAGAACCGGTAGGCCTCCTGCTGTCAAAACCACCCCTCAGGGCTCCAATTTCCCAAATAATTTTAGGGAAACCAGGACTTGTTTTAAATGTGGCCGCAAAGGTCACTTAGCAAAGTTCTGTAGAATCTCCTCTAAAGTTAGAGAACTCAATCTTGATCCTACTATCCAGGATCAGTTAAACAATCTCTTGATCAACTCATCTGATAACAGTGATGAAGATGTTCATAATCAAATGTCCTCTTCCGAAGATGATCAAGCCGATGACGACCTTTCCTCCACCAGTGATGAAGGCTCCGACTCTCCTCTCATCAATGTCATTCACAATGATGAGCAAAATCTTCTCCTCGATGTTTTAAAATCTATTCAAGATCCACATGAAAGGGATGAGTATCTTGAAAAACTCAAGCAGATCCTGCGCAAGCCTAACAATTCTCAACTTGATAATAGGTTTGTCAACAATAGGTTTGTCAACAACAGGTTTGATCTCACTCAAACCCTCAAGAGCCTAGAAAAATCTGCAGCTAAGCCGGTTACTATTCAGGATCTGCAGATCGAAATCAGTTCCCTAAAAACTGAGGTCCGAGATCTCAAAAAGAAGCAACAGTTACATGAGACCTTTATATCTCAGATAACTGAAGCTTTTTCTGATGACATGGTTCAGCCGGAACATAACAATCACGAGGAGGACCATGATTCTGATCATGATTCCGCAGATACTCTCTTCAATGCTTTGATTAATCAATGTAGCATCCAGAAATTTTATATTGATGTTACTATTCTTATCGAAGATTTTGTCTTAAAAACAATTGCTCTGTTTGATACTGGAGCCGATTCCAATTGTATTTTGGAAGGACTTATCCCAACCAAATACTTTTATAAAACCTCCGAAAAGCTTAGGACGGCTAGTGGATCACGGCTTGAAATCCAGTATAAGCTTCCTTCGGCAATTATCAAAAATGATAATCTCCAAGTTGAGACCCCTTTTCTCTTGGTAAAAAACCTTAAGAATGATGTAATTCTAGGAACACCATTTATTAAATCAATTTTTCCAATCAACATTTCTAGTGAAGGAATCTCTACCCAACACTTAGGAAAAACAATTACATTCAAATTCCTCAATCGACCTCTCCATCGAAGCCTCAATCAGATTGATCAGAAACTCAACCAGATCAATTTTCTTAAAGAAGAAATCTCTTTCAAACATATTGAAAGCCAACTTTCTCAACCCTTCATCAAACAAAAGATCATGAGTCTCCATGATCGTTTTCAAAACAACGTATGTTCTGATCTTCCTAATGCCTTTTGGGACAGGAAAAAACATATGGTAAGTCTCCCTTATGAAAAGGATTTTTCCGATAGACAAATCCCGACCAAAGATCGGCCAATCCAAATGAGTCATGAGCTTGTCAAACACTGTCAACAAGAGATCAAAGATCTTCTCTCCAAAGGTTTAATCAAGAAAAGCAAGAGCCCTTGGTCTTGTGCAGCCTTTTATGTTAACAAGGCTTCTGAAATCGAGCGTGGTGCTCCCAGATTGGTTATCAATTATAAACCTCTCAATCAAGCTCTTCAATGGATTAGATATCCGATTCCCAATAAGAAAGATCTTCTTGCCCGATTACATTCAGGAAAGATCTTTTCAAAATTTGACATGAAATCTGGATTTTGGCAAATCCAAATCAATCCTGGTGACTGCTATAAGACAGCTTTCACTGTTCCGTTTGGGCAATACGAATGGAACGTAATGCCTTTTGGTCTTAAGAATGCTCCTTCAGAGTTTCAGAACATCATGAATGATATTTTCAATCCTTATTCAAATTTTTGCATTGTCTATATTGATGATGTTCTTATTTTTTCTACATCCATTGATCAACATTTCAAGCATCTTGAGATATTCTTCAATGTTATCAAACGAAACGGCCTTGCTGTTTCCAAAACTAAAATCTGCCTCTTCCAGACAAAAATCAAGTTCCTTGGTCATGAAATCTTTCAGGGAACTATCCGACCAATTTGTCGAGTCATAGAGTTTGCTGATAAATTTCCAAATCAGATTCTTGAGAAAACCCAACTCCAGAGGTTTTTAGGGTGTTTAAATTATGTTTCTGATTTTTTCCCACAACTCAGTAACATCACCAAACCCCTTCATGAAAGACTCAAGAAATCTCCTCCGCCATGGACCGATGTCCATACCAATATTGTAAAACAGATCAGACAACAGGTTAAAGTTTTACCCTGCCTATACCTACCCAATCCCGATCTTCCAAAAATTGTTGAAACAGATGCCTCTGACATTGGTTATGGGGGTGTTCTCAAACAACGCATGCATCACACTGAAAATTGCATTGCTTTTACATCTAAACATTGGAACAAGGCCCAGCAGAATTACTCTACTATTAAAAAAGAAGTGTTGGCCATTGTTCTATGCATTTCAAAATTTCAATCTGATTTGTTAAATCAAAGATTTTTAGTCCGGGTTGATTGTAAATCAGCCAAAGATATTTTACAGAAAGATGTAAAAAAATTAGCATCAAAACAAATTTTTGCTAGATGGCAAGCTATTTTAAGTGTTTTTGATTTTGATATTGAATTTATCAAAGGCACCTCAAACACTTTACCTGACTATCTTACCCGTGAATTCCTACAGGGCAAGACAGAATGAAATGACGCCAAAATTAAGGCTTCGATCAACCTCTTCCAGGGGAAGGGGAAGGGGAAAAGGATTAATTTTGGGCAAGCCAAACCGCCCAGAAAAATCATCATCCTCTGCAGAGGATATCCAATCAATCAAGGTCTCCTCCGAGACCTCTAAGAAAGGGTCATCTACCCAAGCTGAGTCATCTACTCAGCAGGCCATTGTAAAATTTGGGTCATCTACCCAGCAGACCAAGCCATCTGACTATGCCATGGCTTTACCAGCCCTTCAAGCCCTTCAAGATTGTGGGCTTACCAATCTCCCTTCCAAATCATGGAAACAAATATTTTCAGAAGAACCTAATGAACTCTTCTGGGACCAAAACCTGAAATCAATTATTTCAGAAATAGCCAAATCCAAAATCACCTTGCAACCAAAAGAGTTGGTTGAGCAGCCTCGGCCAATTACCCAAAAACAACCGTCTTCCTATCAACTGAAAGAAGGAAGATTTTATCCAACAATCCAAATGGAGCCCGAATTCTGGGATCCAAATCCAAATAAAATTTGTGAAATCATCTTTCCGCCAAGTTTTCTATTTAAACCCCTGAGTCTTAATAAGACCAGGACATTTTATGAATTTATTTTGGTGGATACTAAATCTGTTTCTGTAAAACACCATTTTCAAAAGGGGGATAACCAGTTTATCACCCATTCAACATTTCAAATTCTTAAAGTTCTAACTTTCAAAGATTTTGAAAACAAACCAAATCAAGTCAGGAAGTTTTCCCAGCCTTTTGATCCGATAGGATATAACTACTGGGATTACATTAATGCTTGGACTTATGTTTCCTGGTTACAGAACAAAAATCATAAGCATTCTTGGCTTATCTATTTTAAACAAAAAATCCGATATTTCTTCCCTCAGTGGTTTTCTGAATGGTGGGAATATTTTGGACCGATTCAAAGCATCCTTCCCCAGGACATCAAAGAAGGATACAATCAATTTAAATCAAGGTTTGAAGAAGGAAATAGTGCAATTCATCCTTCTCTTCACTTCTTTTCAAAATTTTCCCTGTCCTGGATTTTTGCCTGGCAACATCAATATAAGAAGAATTCAAAGCTTCTTCCTATCCTGGGGAAACAAGCCTCAGTCAAATGGTGGGATCAATTTGACGCATCCCGGGCAAATACTCAAGGAGTGGCTCTATGGTTTCAAAAGAACCCAAAGAGTCTTAAAGCTGTCGATCCAGAAACCTGCCAGTTTCTCAACCGGAAAGCTAAAATCGTTGCCGCACTTGCAGCCGCAACCAATGATGAAGCTTTAACCACAAATCTTCATCAAATTCTTGATCTCCTACAGACAGACTCAGAAACCAGTTCGTCAAAAGGAAAAACTAAAAAGGAAGTCTCTTCACCATCTTCCTCATCCGGATCATATTTCCAGAATGAAGATGACTGCTTTGGTATCAATCTTAATGAAGCATCTGAAGAAGACTAGATTACTTCAATCTTCAAGATTATCCAGAATTATTATGATAATTTTGTTAAGAGGAGGACATGTCCATGTTACAACTTGGGAGTTCCCTGCTCCACATTTCATCATCGTCACTTATCGATATTACTCCCAGACTATGACCATGGTCATCCACCCAATCTGAAGAAGTCAATCAAAAGTCAACAATCACTGCTCCTTTTGCAGAAAGGAATTGTTCACTGTAGCGGAAGCGGAAGTGCACTGTTCACTGTAGCGGAAGACTTCATTTTACTGTTGTAATAGTAACTTTAGTTTTCCTATAAATTTGTATCCTGCCCACATTAGGAGGTAGAACTTGTAATCGAGAGATATCTCCGTGTAAGAGAGCCTAGAGTGAGAAACTCCTCCTTCTCTCTTCTCTCTTGCCTTTGTAATTTCTCTTCAATTAATACAACAATTTTGTATTAAACTTATTTTGCATTTCATCTTCATAAAATTTATTGTGAAAACCTGAGATTTGTAAGCCTGATTCGTCAGGTGTGCCCTTGATATCCAGTATTGTGCGGACTACCGCCGAGTAAATCTGGTTCATTGTTGCATGTTCTGCATATTCCTTCTTTCCCCCTTTTTCCCCTTTTTCTCCTAGATCCACTTTGGGACTTCTGGTATATATATATATATATATATATATATATATATATATATATATATATATATATATATATATATATATATATATATACGAGGGGGGTTATAATAACACTAGTGTAACTTTTACTAAGTATTACACCGCTCAATAACTTCATATTAAATGTGAATTTTGTAAATCCAACTGTTAGATTGAAAGTTCATATCTCTTAGATCATATATAAAAAAAATTATATTATTCCAAAATGATTTGATACTTCATTTTTATAAAACAAAATTGACGTAATATATTCATTTTAAAATACACTAAAATATGAACACTTTGATTACCTTCAAGTTGTTGTTCAATTTTAAAAAAATCTAATATACATGTATAAAATGATATGAACTTTCAATCTAACGGTTGAATTTACAATATTCATAATTAATATAAAGTTATTGAGCGGTTAATATTTAGTAAAAGTTACATCGGTGTAATTATAACTCCCCTCTCTCTATATATATATATAGTAAATCATTGGTCTAGATAGTGATCCTATAAAATGATAAATAATTTCAAGATCTTTGGATTAAAGTTATAAAAGTAATTTTAGGAATTTTAATGTGTATTTCAAATTTTAAGATACAAAAGAAAAAATTGTTACTTAAGAGGTAGAAATAATTTTGAGTCACTCTAACCACAATCCAAATGAAGAATTACCACTTAATAGATAAATAAATAAAATGTAACTTTTTCCTTTTAACATGATGTTAACATGTCATTTTCAATGATGTCATAAGTAAAGGTAAGCATAAATCAACTTAACCTATTAATTTAGTTCAACTTGAGATTGATTTAGATGAGTTTAGACGTGGAAATATGATCCAATCCATTTTTAAGATGGGTTTGAATTAAGTTTTAGACCATTCTACTCAATTTGACATATAATATTATTTTATAATCTATAAGTTATTTTAATATAAAAAATTTAATTATAATTTTTATAATGTAATTATTTATTTTTAAATATATTATAAACTATACCTTAATTCAAAATGTATATTTATTTTATCTTATAAATTAATTTTAGAAAATATTAAAATAAATATAGTATAACAAAGTCAAATCAATCCAATCTTTATTTATATATTTTTAATTTTTAATCAAGTCATATTCAAGTTTTAAAAAATAATCTATTAAAAAATTAAATTGAATAAACTCGATTCAATTTAATCCATATCCACTCTTTGTCATTAAAGTTTTAAATCATTAAATTATTTATTTCGAAATGAAAATTACGTAAATCATTAAGTTAAGGATACATAACTAATATGAAAAAAGTTAAAATATCTAAAATTGGTTTTTTACAATCAAAATATTTAAAATTGTTGTTCCTCACTTCTGGTGAAACAAAAAAAATGTCTTTATTATCAATCACATGAGTGAATTAACAATAAAATTTTTTTAACATAATTGGTAGTCTAAAATTTAAATATTATATATAATTACATTAAATATTTTAAAAATTATCGTCAACTAGTCAGAACATTACATATATTGAGAAAAAAATCGGGATCTTATTAAAAAAGGTAAGTATCTTTTTCAATAAGAGAACGAAAAGTTATATATAGGGAATGCTTATTATAAAATAGGAAATTACCAGAATTTTTGTCTAGGACAAAATGAACTATAAAGATAACACAATAATAGTACTACTAGTATCTTTATTTTTTTATAAGTTATTTTTTTTTTAAATATTGTTTTGAAATTGTTTATTACAATGATTAATTTTTAAAATTCCTTAAGTAAAAAATTAAGAAAGTGAATTTTGAATAATTTTAAATGTAATGTTGAGAAAATAATATAAATTATTAACGAATTCAATATTATTATTGAAAATTATAACTTTAATGGAGTAGTTAAAAGAAAAACTACTTTCATACTGTTTGTATGGCATCAACCCTCCCCTCCCTTCTAAACTGTTCTTTTCCATGACAATGTGAGTTAATTTCTTGTTTGTTTATTTTTCAAGAAATAAAAAAAAAAAAAAAGTTACTACTATAAAAGTGGAGACATTCTTATTTTTTTGTGATAGACGTTGTAGTTAGTTAAAAATAGATTATGTCCAAACAAATCATATAATTATTTTTTTTATTAATTAAAAAGGGTTTTAATATGATCTTATTTGATATTTACAACTGTGGGAGGACCTAAATGATGCTCCCTATTAAAGAAAATGAGAGTGGGGTCGAATGAAAAAGGAAAGAAAGTGGTCCTTCTCAATGTTAACGTTTGTGTCAAGAAGGAACCCGCTGTTTTTACCTGTTAACACGGTACCTCTATGTTTGGATCAATAGTGGTGATCGTGCTTTTACTTGGCAGAGAGTTTATAGGTGAATTTTATGAATTCAATTTAACATCACCATCGTATACTTAGGCTAGTTATCTCACTTTTTGAGGTGCTTTTGTTAGAATAGTGAATTAAGCCTAACTCAATCTTACAAAACCGGCTTGTAAGGTGAGGGTTGTTTTCCACTTATATACTATTCAATTGCCTAATCTCTAGTCGATGTGGGACTTGAGTTTTTCCCAATACACCCCCTCACGTCCAACACTATTGGGCTTGGTACGTGGATAAATGGTGGGTGACCCTTTTCAGTGATATAGGATTGGCGGGACTTGGGTTTTTCCCAATACACCCCCTCACGCCTATAAGGCATGCATCAATGGTGGGTGGCCCATTTTTAAAGTGGATCTAAATGGCTCTGATACCATGTTAGAATAGTGGATTGAAGCAACCCTCACCTTACAAGCTGGTTTTGTAGGGTTGAGTTAGGCTTAATCCACTATTCTAACATGGTATCAGAGCCATTTAGATCCACTTTAAAAATGAGCCACCCACCATTGATGCATGCCTCACAGGCATGAGGGGGTGTATTGCGAAAAACCCAAGTCCCGCCAATCCTAGATCATTAAAAAGGGCCACCTACCATTTATCCACGTACCAAGCCCAATAGTGCTGGACGTGAGGGGGTGTATTGGGAAAAACCCAAGTCCCACATCGACTAGAGATTAGGCAATTGAATAGTATATAAGTGGAAAGCAACCCTCACCTTACAAGCCGGTTTTGTAGGGTTGAGTTAGGCTTCAATCCACTATTCTAACAGCCTTCAACCTAGCGAGAAGATTAGTCACTGCACCTCTAACCTAACGAGGAGATTAGTCACTGCTATCGAGAGTGAATACTCCAAGAACGAACCTAAAAAAACAAATATATATATATATATATATATATATATATATATATATATATATATACAATCAGTTAACCGACTTTTTTTTAATATATCATTTTTTTTAGTTCTCTAAATAACCTCACCCCCATTTTATTTATCAAAAGGCTAAAAACTTATTTTGGTCCCTTATAATAATTGTTTGTTTCAATTTAGTCTCGCTTTTATTTTTGGTCTCAATTTGGTCCCTAATAAATTAATTGGTTTCAATGTGGGACTTCCGTCTAAATTATTTAAACGGAGTTAACTGTTGGCCACATGGATGCCACGTAGATGCATAGGTGGACGCCACGTGGATGCCAGATTTATTGAAAACACTTGGAACCAGAACGGCTCGTTCTGAAACCAGAACGGACCGTTTGGGTGCACACTTGGTGAGTTAATTTTGCATCTAAAACGGGTCGTTCCAGATGCAAAATTAACACACGAGTACAAAAAAACGGTCTGTTCTGAAACCAGAACAGTCCGTTCTGAAACCAGAACGGGCTGTTCTGGATGAAGAACAACCCTTTCCAGAACTATAATAATTTTGAAAAGTATTTTTTTATGATAAAATTTTAAAATTACTTATTTTTATAAAATACAATAGTGATAACTTTTCTTTTTTCTCTTTCTGTCTGAAGAAATATTTAAGTGTCACTTAATAATTTTTTGCAACTTATTTAAAATTAGATGAATAAAATGATAAAAATTAATAGGATAAACATAATAAAATTATTAATTTGTTTTCTTTTAGTTTCCTCTAAATTTTTACACTCATTTAAAACAAAAATATTTTATGTTATTTTGAATTAATTTAACGAAGTATCATGATTTTTAATTTTTTAAAAAAATTTATAAATTTGACCTATATATGAAAAGCTTTTTAATTTAACAATTAAATTTTTAAAAATTTGATAGAGAACATTAATTATTAAGTAAAATAAATCTACCAAGACTTAATCTTGAAGTAAGTAAATTTTTTCTTCATTAAAAATGAAGATAATTTTACCACAAAATAAAAAATAATTAAAGAATAAAATAAAATTGTACTAACTGTACTTCGCACCCGGGGTCCTAGCCCGGATTAGTGTTGCAAATAAGTAGCCCCGGGCACGCGGTGCATGACGTCAGCCCGACATTTGAGCGAATCATACCTGATTTTCGAGGATCTCGTCCCAGCCCAGATCCGCCCTTCAATTATATCATATCATATCATGATATATCTTATCTCAAGCCTAAAAGCCCAAGGCAAACCTAGATCACCTCAAGGTACGTGCATTATATATATGAGACTATTACTCATGCAAACCCTAACTTTAGCATCGAAGTCTCTTTTGCAGGTACCTCCCCCATCTCGGAGCACCAATACACCTGGCAAAGGAGGCTCACCGATCTTACCCGGCGGATCAGCTCTACAGCAGATTTCCGGTAAGAACATTTGGCGCCCACCGTGGGGCCGATCAGACCAAGCTCTTATCGGCTACCCGCACGGTCCGTACCAGGAACCGTATCAGACGAGCATCCAAGCAAAATGAGCAACAAACATACAGCTTCAAGAGACTCGAGCCGCGTCACCAATCTGACAATCCTAAAGAACACAACTGCTCGCGCCAAACCCAATGGCGGTACCCCGATCGTCCCTCAGACTCACCACCCGGCCCCGGCGAGACAGTCCGAGACCTGGTAGACCAGGGAGCAGGGCCTAGCCCCCCAAACCAATTAGTAAGCACAATTGCGGGTGGCTTCGCAGGGAGCGGCGCCAGCAGCTCGTCCCGGAAAAAACACCTACGTAAAGTCAATCGCGTACACCCTGCCACGTATACTGTACGCCGAGACTCGCCCACCATATCTTTCACCAACGACGACTACGTCAGAATCAGTCCAAATCAGGACGACCCCATGGTCGTGACAGTAACTTTAGCCAATTGGGAAGTTCGCAGGACCCTAGTCGACCAGGGAAGCTCGGCCGATGTCCTATACTGGCCAACATTCCTCAGGTTAGACATTCCCCACTCTCTCGTACAACCTCACACCGAACCTTTGGTCGGTTTTGCAGGAGCAACCATCCACCCTAGAGGACGAGTGGACCTATTGACGACCTTCGGAACACCGCCGGCCTCCCGGCAAATCCTGGTTCGGTACCTACTGGTGGAGGCCAACTCCACCTATAACACCATCATCGGCAGGTCAACCCTAAACCAACTCGGGGCGGTAGTGTCCACCCCGCATCTTACCATGAAATTTCCGGGGCATGACGGAAAAGTCATCTCCATCAGAGCAAACCAGCAGGAAGCGCGACAATGCTACATAGACAGCCTAGAAACTGCCCTCTCAATCAGACAACACAAAAGCGACTTCACTGTTCTAACCCGTGCTGACCACGAGGAAACCACCGACCTTGATCCGAGATCCGACGCTCACGATGAGCGGCCCAGTCCCGTCGATGAGCTCGAAGATCTCCAAATCGGAAAGCTCCCCAGCCAAACAACAAAGATCAGCAAACAATTAGACCCCAAACTACGACAACAACTCTAGGAAGAAATCCTCAGGAACGCCGATCTCTTCGCTTGGTCCAGCGCTGACATGCTCGGCATAGACACCAACTTCATCTGCCACAGGTTAGCGATACACAAAGAGGCCAAGCCGATCGCACAAAGAAAAAGGAAGGTCGGCGGCGAAAGACGGGATGCCGTCATCATAGAAACTCAGAAATTGCTCAACGCTGGTTTCATCCGGGAAGTCAGGTACACTACCTGGCTGGCAAACGTAGTCCTAGTAAAGAAGAACTCGGGAAAGTGGCGCATGTGCGTCGATTACGCCGACCTCAACAAAGCATGCCCCAAGGACTCGTACCCCTTGCCGAGCATCGATAGGTTAGTCGACGGAGCATCCGGGCATGCCCTCCTCAGCTTCCTCGACGCCTATTCCAGGTACAACCAGATAATGATGTATCCACCGTATGAAGTACACATGTCCTTCATCACTGATCGCGCCAACTACTGTTACCGGGTGATGCCCTTCGGCCTCAAGAACGCAGGGGCAACCTACCAGCGACTGATGGACAAAGCGTTCCACCACCAAATCGGGCGAAACATGGAGGTCTACGTGGACGACATGGTGGTAAAAACCATCTTGGCAACGGACCATGCCTCCGACCTTGCCGAGGTGTTCGCCCAGATCAGAAAGCACAACATGCGTCTCAACCCGGAGAAATGCGTCTTCGGTGTCCGGGGAGGAAGGTTTCTTGGCTTCATGATCACCAGCAGAGGAATCGAAGCCAACCCCGAGAAGTGCGAGGCCATCATACACATGCAAAGCCCACAAACGGTAAAGGAGGTGCAACGCCTGGCCGGACGGCTGGTCTCACTGTCCCGGTTTATCCCCAAACTTGCGGAGAAGGCAGGACCAATTTTCACCCTGCTAAAGAAACCAAAAGACTTCTCGTGGACCGACCAGTGTGAAGCAGCTTTCCAAAGCTTCAAAAATTTCCTCACAACCCCGCCAATCTTGCAAAGGCCGGATCACAACACCGACCTCCTTCTTTACCTGGCAGTGGCAGAAGGCGCCATCAGCGCCGTCATTGTATAAGAGCATCAGAAGGCGCAAACCCCAATCTACTTCATCAGTCGGGTCCTCCAAGACGCAGAAAGAAGGTACCAAATGGTCGAAAAGCTGGCGTTGGCACTGGTCACCGCAGCCCGGCGACTCCGACCTTACTTCCAAAGCCACCAGGTGGTAGTCAAAACCGACTACCCCATCAAACAAATCCTGCGAAATCTTGAGCTTGCCGGACGCATGATTGCCTGGTCAATAGAACTGTCAGAGTTCGGAATCCGGGACGAAAGCCGTGGACCTCTAAAAGCCCAATGTTTGGCCGACTTCGTAGCCGAACTCACGCCGACCACCACAGAAGAACCCCAAGCATGGACCCTCCATGTAGACGGATCCTCCAACTCCAAAGGAGGAGGTGCAGACATCATCCTGGAAGGACCAAACCAAATCACTGTGGAACAATCCCTCAAGTTCAGATTTAAAGCAACTAATAACCAGGCAGAGTACGAAGCTCTCCTCGCCGGACTAAGATTAGCCCGGGACCTCGGAGCTCGAAGAGTAAGCTGCAACAGCGATTCCAAACTCATGGTAGAACAGCTTAGTGGAACGTACCAAGCAAAGGACGCCCTCCTACAGAGATACTATCATATCGCAGCCCAACAGATCTCGTCTTTCGATGAGTTCTCCATAAAACACGTACCGCGAGAGCAGAACACCAGAGTAAACCTACTGTCAAAACTCGCCAGTACCAAAAAGCCCGGGCAACACCGAACCATTATCCAGGAAACCTTGCTCTCACCCAGCCTGGATGATAAAACTGTCAATGTCAACAACAGCGAAGAGCTAGGATGGATGACAGACATATGGAACTACCTAAAAAATGGAGCCCTGCCTACAGATAAGGATGAGGCAAGGAAGGTGAGAATGCGATCAGCAAAGTTCACCATCGTCGACGGTGAATTATTCAAACGCGAAATTTCCACCCCACTGCTCAAATGTTTGACCATATCTCAAGCAGCCTATGTTGTCAAGGAAATTCGTCACGGAATATGCGGAATGCACTCCGGAGCTCGTTCGATGGCAGTCAGGGTACTCCGGGCTGGATACTACTGGCCCACCTTGAAGTCAGATTGCCAAAACTACATCCAAAAATGCAAAGAATGCCAGCAGTTTGGCAACGCGCATCAGCAGCCCCCTGAGGCTCTTCACCACATGATGGCAGCATGGCCTTTCTCCCAGTGGGGAATGGACATCCTTGGGCCTTCCCCCCCCGCGAAGGGTCAGTTAAAGTTTCTCCTAGTGGCAATCGACTACTTCACCAAGTGCGAAAGTTCACATGGAAAAACATTGTTTGCAGATTCGGAATTCCCCACACCATTGTCACTGACAACGGGCGGAAGTTCATCGTAGAAGAATTCGAAGTCTTCTTCCAAGAACTCGGAATCAAGCACTTGCCGACCTCGGTGGAGCACCCCCAAACCAACGGCCAGGCCGAAGCAGCCAATAAGGTCATCCTCCGGGAACTCAAGAAACGGCTAGGGAACGCAAAAGGGGAGTCGCCCGACATGCTTCCTGGCATCCTCTGGGCATACCACTGCACCCCACAGTCAACCACACAAGAAACACCTTACAGACTAACTTATGGAGCCGACGCAACGATCCCGGTAGAAGTCGGACAAACATCCCACCGACGCCAAGTCTTCAACAATGAACAAAATAACCACGAGCTAGCAATGGACCTCGACCAGCTAGACGAGCTCCGAGACGAAGCCCAAATCCACGCAGAAGCTTGCAAACTCCGGGCCGCCCGGAGATACAACTCCCGGGTGAAACCCCGGTCTTTCCAGGAAGGCAACCTGGTATGGCGGCTACTCGAAGAAGCACGAAAGGACACGTCAGACGGGAAGCTCGCACCCACTTGGGGCGGCCCATTCCGAGTCGCAGAAAACCTGGAAAACGGAGCCTATCGGCTAGAGGAGTTCAGCGGGAAGCCCGTTCCACGAACTTGGAACGCTACCCACCTCAAATTTTACTTCAGTTAAACTGAGAGGGGTTTTTAACGAGGCACACGGCTTTCATCAATAAAATGACTCGTTTCTTTTATATACTCGAAATCCCTTACGGTGCTATTACCCGGTTATTCAAATAGAGGTCGAACGAACCTCACTTTACTCAAACAGAGGTCGAACACGAACCTCACGTCACTCAAATAGAGGTCGAGAACGAACCTCATTACACTCAAATAGAGGTCGAAAATGAACCTCACTTCATTCAAATAGAGGTCGAGAACGAACCTCATTACACTCAAATAGAGGTCGAAAACGAACCTCACTTCATTCAAATAGAGGTCGAAAACGAACCTCACTTTACTCAAATAGAGGTCGAAAACGAACCTCATTTCGCTCAAATAGAGGTCGCAAACGAACCTCACTTTATTCAAGTGGAGACCAAAAACGAACCCCACTTTACTCAAACAAAGGTCGAGAACGAACCCCATCTTACCCCGTCACAAGACAAAACGAAACCTCATTATTAACGGTTGCAAATAAACCTCACCACCAAAAACACAGGGCAAAAAGCCAATCTGAACTTCGTCGTAACAAAAATCAGGGTGGAAATAGCAACACCTAAACAAAACTTGCATAACTGAGAAGTATAATTCATAAGACAGTCAGAAACAGGAAATACAAAAATTATCCTATACAGAGGCATTGTCACTAGAACTCTCCTTGACGTCGTCCTCCCGGACTAACCGCCCGAAGCGGACAACTTTCTCCAAATGCATCCCGGAAAAGTCGAACCCCGGCGCAAGGAGCCTAGCCTGCCGGGCTGCCTTGAGGAAGCCTCTCTTATGTTCCACCACGATCGAGCGCTCGACTTCCTCGAGTCTCTTCCTCAATGCTGCATTCTCGGCCTCTAGAGCCGAAAGACTCTCTCTCTGATGGACCACCTCCCCCTCCTTAGTACTGAGGACCACCTCGTCGCAAAGACGTTCCTCAGATATGGACGCCAGTTCACCCTTCCAAAAGGATATCTCCTCCTCCAGCGAGCGAACCTGCCTAGCATAAGCCTCGTTAGAACGGAGGGCCGCCTCTAACGATCCCTGGGCTTCGGCAAGATCCCTCTGCGCCGCCTGAAGCTCGACCCCCTGCAGCTTCGCCTCGGACAGAGTGGCGACCAGAATTTTATTCTCCTCCATCAAGGGTTGCACCTGGCCCTTCAACCTTGATAACTCCTCCTGCTGCCGGGTGTAGACCCCTAAAATTGTCCGGGTCGGAAATAAAGCTTAAAGACTCTCGAAGACTGAAGGATAATCAGCCAGAAGGACTCCGCGAAGGCCCTAGGAGGGTTCTCTGTAGGTCTAGAGGTCTTAGAATAGCTCAAAATAAAGAAGTGGAGGGAAAAAGCCCAATACGGCCGTACTGAACTTAATACGGCCGTATTGAAGCTTCAATACGGCCATACTGAAGTCAGTACGACCGTATTGACACTTCAATACAACCGCAGCGAACTCAATACGGGCGTATTGAAATTTCTGAACTTCAATACGACCGTACTGAACTTCAATACGACCGTATTGAAGTTCAAAAATTTCAATACGGCCGTATTGCCCCTGTAGGCCGTATTGCGCCTATTCCCTATAAATATGACGTCAATTGGACGTCATTCCACACTTTTTCACTCAGTTTTGACTCCCTCCTTGAGGATTCTGGGGTTTTTGAGCAGTGTTCTGCCCTAGAAATCTCTCTGGGAGTCGATCCGACGAAGTTCTGGAATTCCGAGCACTTAGCTTGGAGATTCGAACCTAGTCGAAGGGAAATCCTCCGGATTTCCATAGTCAAAATTTTATAGGAGAGAGCGAGCGAGCTTGTAGAGCGAGGGAACGCCAAAAAGCTTCCCAGTTTTACTCAATATATAAAAGCACGCTTCAAGAGGTTTCTTCTTAAGTCCTTCCTTTTACTGCTTTCTGTGTGCATATTTAAACTGTCATCATGTAGATAGTTAATTTATAATCGCTTATAATAAATAGGGGTAATTTAGTAATTTTACGCTATTATTTTAGAAATAATCTGTCATAGGGAACCCGAAAGGGGCGTTGTGGGGTGCTAACACCTTCCCCACGCGTAACCGACTCCCTTACCCGACTCTGGTTGTAATGGCCAAAGTTGATTTATAAAATCAATTGCCTTATCCCTTTTTCCAATGTTTTGAGTAAAACATTGGTGGCGACTCCACGAACCCTCCTTTTACGAAAACCACTAATCCATGGAGGGTCCCGCTTGGGATTAATATGGATTGGTGAGACGTTTAATAAAATTGCTCGTTTGACGAGGTCTCAGTTTGAGAATAAGTCATTCTAGCAATCCACATTTTCAAACAAATAAAACGAGTCCAACCATCCTTCGCGAATGCCGAAAGCCCGTTTCGGGCCGGTGGCGACAGATGGCGACTCCGCTGGGGAAGCTTCGAGAGTCAGTCCCATTTAGTGACAGATTATTTTTAACAAATAATAGTTAAAATTACTTCATTACCCCTTGCTTGTATGATAACATGATTTATTATATGGCTTTTAATAACTGTTGTTTGTTTAATTCCGCAATTGTTTGAAATAAAAACTGCACACAAACCTTTGCACACAACAGTTCCCTCTATACCCGGGGGCATGAGTGGTAATCCATAGGGAGTGGATGTTAGTACGGCCGGTTGATGGGTTTATAGGAGCCTATGAGACCGTTGTCGGAAAACATCACTCAAGGTGATAACCATGAACTTGAGTCCGACGGTGCGTTGGAGCTTTCCATCGACCTACGACAAGAGGAATTGGGTCCCTATAATGGGGGCATCTTGGGGGCCTTTGACCAAGTGAGAACAGTTAGATCCTCCTTGAATATGCACTTTTCTGCAGGAGACCCCTACCTCGTAATTTGCTCGTGACTGTTCGTGGATGAGTGAATTGTTTGTGCATTGACTATATGACATTGTATGAGCATACATTTGCATTTGTTAAACAAACAACATCCCTATTCTATTTAAATAAAAAGAATAAATAGAAATAAAGATCTTCTAGTACATGGTGTTAACATCTACCTTCATTTGCATTCATATAGGTAGTTTCCCTTTTCACCCAAAAAATACAAAAATATACAAAATATTCAAAAGAAAAATATATATTTATCCCAAACCAAGCAATATCATGCATCATATTAGGAAAATCCCGAAAACATGATAATGCTTAGTTCAAATAAACACTATGCATGCATATTCATCTTCATCATCTCATATCATGCATTGTATTGTAGATTATGGAGAGATCTAGGGAGGTGCATGGGCAGTTGAAGAAAGTGGACTTCTTATTGTACCATGCCGAGAGGTTGGATCACCTCTGTACCTTGATGCCACGAGAGGCTCGTTTGGAATTTGAGAAATCCTATGGACGAGTTCTCGACTTGATGAAGATCTGTGTGGATCCAGCCTTTCTGAGAGCCTTGGTCCATTTTTGGAGTCTCGAGCTGCACTGTTTCGAGTTCCCCCAGTTTGACCTAGTTCCTACTCTCGAGGAGTACGAGCTCATGCTACGATGGCCCAAATCAGCTGGGGTCTATATCTTGCATGATAACCATGTGGCCGTGGAGAGAGTTGCCACTCAGGTCAAATTACCATCACGATCAGCTGCCTTAGTGGGGAACGGCAGTATTAAAGGTTGGAAGCTTGCTATGATTGAAGACCACCTTTCTTCCTTGGCTGGTGAGGGAGATTGGTTAGCTTTCAACAAGACTCTAGCGTTAGCTGTATTTGGGATGATCCTTTTCCCCTTTTACGCTAACACAGTGGACCATGCTGCAATGGACGCTTTCTTCGCTTGGGACGTGCACATGAAGAGTCCCGTGCCTGCCATTCTTGCCGACACCTTGCTGTCTGTTTATCTATCACGACAGAAGCAAGGAAAAATCATCCGATGTTGCACCTCCTTGCTGTATGTATGGGGCATTACGCACTTCTATGCCTCTAGTCATATGGGGACCTTGCCCGATCCATTGAGGAGTTTCTCCAAGATCCCCGTACGCCGCCGATATGCTTCTGAATGGAAGGAAGAGATGGAACAGTGGAGCATTAATCACTTCACATGGGTTTGCCCGTGGTTCCATCCGAGCCATGTATTGACGAGATGCGGCAGTTATCCAAGCATACCATTGATGGGCCTCAGAGGTTGCATAGCCTACTCGCCTAAATTGGTTATGAGACAACTAATGAGGACCCAAATTGTTCCTACTAAAGAGGAGCTTGGAGGGTTGTGTTTCTCCTATGATTCCGAGCATCAAAGGGATATGCACGCTGTCATAAGAGCGTGGGAGAGACCAACCTATGAGGGAGATCTCGAGCTTGGAAAGCCTCGGGTATCCGTCTCCATTGATTATGAGGAATGGAGGAGCAAGAGGGGGGTGCCTCAACCATCCACTTCTTGTGCAACCACAGCAACAAGGAAGGCATTGCAAGAACAAGTCGACGCCTTGACCAAGAAACTGGAAATCCAAGGAGCTCAAATGAGAGCTCTCGAGGAAAAAAACGAAGCATCTAGTTTCCTCATTGATGGTCTTCAAAGGCAATGCAAGAAGAAAGACCACGAGATAGAACGGCTCAAGGATGAGTGTGCTAACCTCAACGAGGAGACTACTCGGGCATCTAAAATACCAAAGGTTGAACCGGGTAGTCAACTCCAAGAAGTCAATGTTAAGATAGCACGCCTTGAAGCCGAGCATGCAAAACAGGCACAGTTGATCAGGGACATGCAAGAGGACTTGCTATCGACTCGATCCGACGCACAGAAATGGCGGGAAGTCGCTCAACGACAAGCCGCAAACCTTTCCGACTTCCGCAACAAGGAAAGGGAAGGATTGGCACGAATGGCCAAACTCCAAGAGGAGAAGGATCGAGCCGAAGACGAGCTTAACGAGCTGCAGGCCATGATCAACTATCACATTCAGAAAGCGAAGGAGGCTCAGAAGACTTGTGATGATATGAGCCAAGCCATCCACTCGCAAGTTGAAACAATGGCACACCATGTTGAGGAAGCCGAAGAAGAATGGCAACGACGTATGAACCCGCCTGTGGGTTTCTACCGGCTTTTCTCTTTTTGTAAAAAATTGCTTCAAAGCATTGTATAAAAAGTTGTACACTTTCTTCAATGAATAAAATCGAATTCTTGAGATTTATCGCCTTTGCATCTCATAGTCATTCATTTGCATTTATCTCTCCCGGTAATTTAATAATAAATGTTAATAAAAAGAAAGAAATAATCGATGCGTATGTTCAGAATGGATCGCACGCCATTGGTCATTAAATGCAAACCAACAACTGCGCAAAGCGAACACACGACGACGCCGTTGTTGGTAATCAAAACAGACGAAAGGGAAGGTCCGACACCGTTAAGGATCATCGCTCCGAGGCCTTTCCCCTACAAAACAAATAAGGCTGTGCCGTGGATATACGACATCCACTCTTCTGCCGACAGCGATATTTCCAACATCGCTGGACTTGGGGGCATGACTAGGAGTGGCAGGATCTACACTCCCGAAGATCTGCACGATAAAGCTCCCAAGAATAAAGGAAAAGAAAAGGAGAAAACCGAGGAAGATAGAGAATCCGAGGAGGAGACTGATGAGTTGTTAAAATTCATCAAACAAAGCGAGTACTCCATCGTGGATCAACTTCACAAGACACCAGCAAAAATCACTTTGTTGTCGTTGATCCTAAGCTCCGAACCGCATCGGCAAGCTCTGTTGAAGGTCTTGAACGAGGCGTATGTGTCGCATACCATCTCCCAAGACAAGTTTGAGGGAATTGTTAGCCACATCACGGCTAATGATCACCTCACTTTCACCGATGAAGAAATCCCCGCCGAGGGACCTAATCACAACAAGCCCTTGCATATCTCTGTAAAGTGCAAGGAGTATCACATCGCAAAAGTCTTGGTGGATAACGGATCTTCCTTGAATGTGATGCCCAAAAGAACTCTTGATCAAGTGGCAATCAAGGGAGTCCAAATGCGCCCGAGCAACATGATCGTTCGAGCTTTCGACGGTTCTAAAAGAGAAGTGGTGGGAGAAGTCAATCTTCCAATCCAAATTGGACCCACCATCTTCAACGTCGAATTCCAAGTGATGGATATTACTCCTGCATACAGCTGTCTCCTAGGCCGACCTTGGATTCATGATGCGAAAGCTGTACCCTCTACGCTCCACCAAAAAGTCAAATTCATTGTGGGTGACAAACTGGTGACCGTGCAAGCTGAAGACGACATACTCATCAGTAAGCCATCCAACATACCTTATGTGGATGCAGCAGAGGAAGCTTTGGAAACCGCCTTCCAAGCATTGGAAATTGCCAATGTCGAAACGTTTCCCCGAGAAATGAAGAAGGTAGCCCATATGCTCACAAAGAACGGATACTTGCCAGGACAAGGATTGGGCAAGTACTCCCAAGGAATCCCGGAGCTACCTATTATCAAGGACAATCCGGGGAAACAAGGATTAGGATACAACCATGTTAAAGATCAAAGAACGAAGAGGAATCAAGATCCTTCTCGACGTTCTTTAAGCCAGATCTTTAGGAAGGCTGGTTCACAAATGTCAAGGCCAGCTGTTGTCATCAAGTGTCTTTCTCCTTCCAATAGGGATGTATAGACTCAGTGACTATTAGAGATCACTCCTCGGGGACAGCCCGACCCCCGAGCCTCGATAGGGCACATGTTTCCATTATGATTATAATAAAATCATTCTTCATTATTTCTTATTGCTTCTTTTCTTGCTCGCAATAAAATTCTAAACCATATTATTTAACCTTGTTCGAACGAACATAAGTGAGGTTAAAATCGTCTTAATAATCAATAAACCCGCATCATTTTTATGTGGAAGTGTGCATGACAGCTTGGAGCACCTTTTCTTGGCATCAATAAATGCCATCATGGATAAAGAAATCCTAAAGATAATAAGCTCGGCAGGAAACCCAAAAGGGGACTGCGCAAAATAAGAGCAAAAGACCCACTAGGAATCCCACAAAAGGGTGACCTAGGCAAAATTAGGGTTACAAAATAATGAACAAAAACAAAAGCCCGCTAAGACATCACAAATGGGTGTTTTAGGCAAAAGTTAGGGCCATCAAAAAAGGGAACAAAATAAATCCGTGATGGTACCATCAATTGAATTCAACAAGGAGCTCAAGAAAAGCTATCCAAGTGGTCAAAGCACAATCATTAATAACGAAGATGTGCTTAACTTCATAAATGTTTAATCGAACAAACCTAAACACAATAAGCCTGCCATTGGCCAGCCATTCTTACAAAATCCATTTTTTTTTAAAAATAAAACAATCCCCTCTAAAACACAAACTTTTGAAAAATATACCTTTTCCTTCTTTTCTCTCTTGTCCCCAACGATTTTTGAATAATCTAGTGGAAACATGGAGATATAGTGGTCAATAGGAGGGTTGACACATCTTCTAAAAGAAGGGAGAATCATTTGGATGATAACACCAAAAATCAAATACGCATCGTTCCTCGGTTACAGAAATCGGCAAAGCACAGTCTGTCTGGAGGAATGGCAAGATCCAAACAAAGAACGCATCGATTAATTCTTTTGAAAAACTGAATCAAATAGAATTAGGTGCATCTCATTTGCATACATGCATACAGATGATAGGTGTACTAGAAGATCACTTATTCTCTGTTTATCTTAAAAAAAAAAAAAAAAAAAAAAAAAAAAAAAATCATCATAAATCAGAAAAATCCAATACGCCCGTATTGGTATTAATACGGTCGTATTGGAGTTAACGTTAAGGACAACGTTTCAACTCCAATACGGGCGTATTAAAATCCAGTACGCCCGTACTAAACCCCAATACGGTCGTATTGAATCCAATACGGTCCGTATTGGTTGTAAATTTTGTACATCAACGGAAAGGCCAATACGGCCGTATTGAATCCAATACGGGCCGTATTGGCGGAATTTTGCCTATAAATAAAGGCTTCCCCTCCCTCATTTTGCATACCTTTCTTCATTCTCCACATTCCTTGCTTGTGAGTGCATTCCTAGAGAGATTATCGGAAATGGCAGAATCTTTTCGCAAAAGGCAGAGGGCCCCGGCCAGACGTGTAATGACAGACCGACACCGAGACCGGCTGCAGCTCATAGAGACGTTCACCATCGAGCCGTCAAGAATGCTCGACTTTGAGCTTCTCCAAGCAGTGGGCTTGGAGAATGATGTCAGGAACTACTTCGACGCCATAGGATGGGGATTTGTCCTTAATCCACCATCCCAGCTATATTTGACGGCCACGAAGGAGTTCTTGGCTACAGTCGGCGTCATGGAGTCGACTAACAGCTATGGGGAAGATGTTTGCGCGGTGGATTTCTGGATGAATGAAGGATACCGCTCGCTGACGTTGGACGAGTTCAACGTCCAGGCAGGGTTTTTCAGCCGCACTGATCAGCTGGCATTCCGAGATGCCATATGCGAGTGGCCTGATCAGTGGACTCCGGTTGAGATGTGGAGTTTGCTCACTGGCCGACGGGATTATCATTCAGGGGTGAAAGGCTCTCGGCTCCCTACTGCTCTTAGGATCTGTCACAAGATCCTCACCAGTACTATTCATGGCAGGTCCAAGAGTCAGGAGTCGATTACACGACCGGATCTGCTGGCCTTATATTGCATGGCCACCGGCAGGAAGGCCAATCCTGGATATTTCTTCCTTGAGCACGTGAAGAAGTTTGGGATACGAGAGGGAGGAGAGTCCAGACAGGGGTACATCTTGGTTGCCCCACTCCTCTCACAGCTGGCGGAGACATGGGGATGTCCCGATGGTGCGGAGCCAGGGGCGTTGGCGCCAAAGTTGATTGGTGCCTCCACCCTGATTAACATGAAGATCATCGCTAGATCGCCAGGAGGGGGGTTTGTGCGAGTAGATGGCCTCGAGACCTTCGACGACCTCCTCAACAACCTCGACTTTGAGGGAGGCGACACCCCGCAACCAGAGGCTAGCACGTCACGGTCGGACAGGGGATACTTTGACGCCCGCTTCGACACACTGCAGCAGAGCATTGACACGCGATTCGATGCTTTTCAGCAGAGCATCGACACGCGATTCGATGCTTTTCAGCATAGTGTCGGTACATGGCAGCAGAGTACCGATGCTCGACTAGATACCTTGGTGCAGGGGTTCGACAACCTCTCCGTCTGGATGCATCGCCGCTTCCCGGATTCGCCACAGGACCCGCCAGCAGAGGAGTGAAGACTGGCTTCTGTTTTATTGCTTTTTCATGTACTAGTTTGGTTGGGCTCAGCCCCATTTCTCAAATTTTTCTTGTACAAATTCATTTTTAATGAAATTTGCCACTTTTGAATTCAAAATTCTCTAGCAATTTAAATTCTGTACAGCAAAAGCCAAAAACATAAAAAAGGGCAAAATACAGAAAAAGCCAAAAAAAAATAAAAAAGGCAAGGATACAGAAAATCCAACAATCAGTTTGCACAGAATAACTGAGCCTGGAGAGGCTTGCCGAAATAATACTCCTCATCCCCCACATCAAAGAATAATTGAGCCTGGAGAGGCTCGCAGAAATAATACTCCCCAGAGAAACCTCAACTCACGCTCTTGGACTCAAAATCCCCAGCAAGAGCTATCAAAGCAAGATCGACGACATTCCCAATGGAAGCACGATCACCCAAGCAGAATATCCAAGTCAAAGGACTTAAACTTCCTCAGTGAAGATAGCTCTCCAACTCAAGTGTCGAGTGAGGCTAAGCCTGTAGAGGCTTCCTAAATAATACTCTGGGATACATAAGATCCCCAAATCCCCAGTCGCCTACTCAAGAGGCATCCCTGCAGAAGGAGAAAAAAATAAAAAAATCAATAATCATTCCCCAAGTGGAATCTGGCTCTCAGCCAATCATTGAACGTCAAGCTGATACACCTAACAGAAGAGGCTAATCAAAATCAACGACAAAATCCCCCAGTGGATAACAGCCTACACAGAGGCAGCAAAATCAGAAAACCAAAAGAGACACCCGAACAAGGATAACCGGGATACTCCACCAACGTCGAAAGGACGTCAGCCAATCATAAGGCACCGCTCACATCAGAAAGAGCATCTTTGTGTCTGCACCCAAAGGAATCAGAAATTCCCCAGTGGGAACCAACTACGCAATGGAAAGTTGGGACACAAGAACCTATGAGTAACTGCACATCCCCTAGACGGATCCCTGCGTTATCCAGCCCTTAGTGGCACAAAATCAAAAAAAACAACCGTCGAAGCAGCATCGTGGACTGTGGAGACAAAATCATCACGAATCCCTGGAAAGGAGATATTCACGCTACCCCGTCGTCACAAACACGGAGGTATGCAGCTTCCGGCTCGAGCAATGAGCGAAGCTATCTCTGGAAAGGAGGCACACACTGCTTACCATCGTCACAAAGGTACTTAGCTTCCGGCTCAAACGAAGAGTGAAGCTAAGCCTGGAGAGACGGTACTTACAGCTTCCAGCTTGGGCAACAAGCAAAGCAAGGCCTGGAGAGGCAAAACTCACACCGCTCACCGTCGTCACAAAGGTGCTTGGTTTCCGGCTCGAACAAAGAGCGAGACTAGGCCTGGAGAGGCAAAACTCACACTGCTTACCGTTGTCACAAGGGTACTTAGCTTCCGGCTCGAACAAAGAGTGAAGTTAAGCCTGGAGAGGCGGTACTCAACCATCAGCGTCATCAGAGGCGCATTGATGTCCAACTTCCGGCTCGAGCGTCGAGTGAAGTTGACCTTGGAGAAGGTAAACTCAGCTACCGAGGATGTCAGAAGCGCCAAGGTATGCACCCACCTGGAGAGGCTACTCAACAATTTTCCGCCGGAAGACGCTACAAGTCAGAAGGTCGGCACAACACCCGGACAATTGGGTCAACTCCTTTACTTGTCAGCCGATACACCAAAAGGCCGTCCGACTAAGTAAAGGGGGGGCAGCTGTAGACCCCTAAAATTGTCCGGGTCGGAAATAAAGCTTAAAGACTCTCGAAGTCTGAAGGATAATCAGCCAGAAGGACTCCGCGAAGGCCCTAGGAGGGTTCTCTGTAGGTCTAGAGGTCTTAGAATAGCTCAAAATAAAGAAGTGGAGGGAAAAAGCCCAATACGGCCGTACTGAACTTAATACGGCCGTATTGAAGCTTCAATACGGCCATACTGAAGTCAGTACGACCGTATTGACACTTCAATACAACCGCAGCGAACTCAATACGGGCGTATTGAAATTTCTGAACTTCAATACGACCGTACTGAACTTCAATACGACCGTATTGAAGTTCAAAAATTTCAATACGGCCGTATTGCCCCTGTAGGCCGTATTGCGCCTATTCCCTATAAATATGACGTCAATTGGACGTCATTCCACACTTTTTCACTCAGTTTTGACTCCCTCCTTGAGGATTCTGGGGTTTTTGAGCAGTGTTCTGCCCTAGAAATCTCTCTGGGAGTCGATCCGACGAAGTTCTGGAATTCCGAGCACTTAGCTTGGAGATTCGAACCTAGTCGAAGGGAAATCCTCCGGATTTCCATAGTCAAAATTTTATAGGAGAGAGCGAGCGAGCTTGTAGAGCGAGGGAACGCCAAAAAGCTTCCCAGTTTTACTCAATATATAAAAGCACGCTTCAAGAGGTTTCTTCTTAAGTCCTTCCTTTTACTGCTTTCTGTGTGCATATTTAAACTGTCATCATGTAGATAGTTAATTTATAATCGCTTATAATAAATAGGGGTAATTTAGTAATTTTACGCTATTATTTTAGAAATAATCTGTCATAGGGAACCCGAAAGGGGCGTTGTGGGGTGCTAACACCTTCCCCACGCGTAACCGACTCCCTTACCCGACTCTGGTTGTAATGGCCAAAGTTGATTTATAAAATCAATTGCCTTATCCCTTTTTCCAATGTTTTGAGTAAAACATTGGTGGCGACTCCACGAACCCTCCTTTTACGAAAACCACTAATCCATGGAGGGTCCCGCTTGGGATTAATATGGATTGGTGAGACGTTTTAATAAATAAATTAGATAGGATCGACAAGGTCTCAGTTTGAGAACAAGTCGTTCTAATAATCCAATACATTCTCAAAACTAAAATAATAAGCGAGCTCGACCGTCTTCGCGACCGCCGAGGCCCGTTCGGGCCGGTGGCGACACCGGGACCATTTGCGCTTCCAATAATCCACAATGGTCGTGCCCCTCTGCAAAAAGATCTGGGCAGCGTCGAAACTTGCCACGGGACCGGCAGATTCGAACATCGCCTGATCGGCCGCACTCAAGGAGCCCTGCGGAAAAAACTTATCAGGAGTCAGCGAGGCGCTCCACCAAGGGTCGATCCCCTCCGACGCACTCAGGTGCTCCAACCGTGTTGGCGCACCCTCCTGCGCATAACGATACGCAAGGTAGGGACGTTACCCCAGAGCCAGAGCCCTCACCACGACGACCGGTTAAGGAGGAGGAGGCCACCGGCCCAACCGCTGGTCCGGTCGCCGGGACGTTACCCCCCACCACCGGTGACCTTCGACCATCAGAAACCCCTATAGTCCTCCCCGCCTACAAAAAATATAAAAATTTCACCCACTAAACAAGAGGCGCAACAAGGTAGCAGATCGCAGCCACACGCTGCCCACCTCAACAACAGGAGCGAGCCGCCCAACGGTCAGAATCTCATCTTCAGAAGCCACACCAGCCTGGCCAACGGCCCGGGAAGTCGACCCAACGACAGCCTCCACCTACGAGGAACGATCCCAACTCAGAAACACTAAGCAAAAGCATGCAAAGGAAAAGCTAACAAGGTGACAAATAGTCCCTACCCCTCGACCAGCAGCCTGCACAGGCACTCCAGCAGAAGGGCGGAGGGGCTCGATACCCGGCTCCGCCACCCGAGCCCCCCCCTCCGATAAAGAGGTCCCAGCTGAGCCCGTCGCCTCGACACCGAAGGCCCCTGCAACAACCCCCTTCGCCTCGTGAGGGGCCGCGACTCCCCCGGTCTCCGCCGGGACCCTTCGCCTCTTTCGGTTTATCTTCAGGGGGAAACCTCCTCCTCCCCCTTGACCTCAGGACCCTCAAGCTCGGCCACATTGTAGCCATAGCGCTGCTTCCAGCCACACCACAGGTCCCTTCCCACAATACCTAAGTACAGAAATCAGCAGGCATAAAACCCCAATAGCTAAACGAAAACAACAAAATACGCACCCTCCAAGTCTCTCTCCCTGTGCGCCGAACGCTCGAGCGACAGGATGAGCTTGCAGTCCAGCGGACGAGGAAGTGCCTTCAAAGCTTCAACAGCAGCCGTCTCCGACGGCGTTAACTTCGACGGATCCACCCCATGAAACCCAACAGGGTCGTGGCACCAATAGAATGGAAACCTTGGCAGCCCGCCAAAGTAGAATCCCCCGTCCTCCAAAGGGTTGACATCAGCAAGAGTAACCCAAAAAAACTCCTGCCTATAATTTTTATATGAAGGGGAGTAGGGGGTAAACAGACCCCCTCTTTACCTCCATTTAAAGACAAGGTCTCGTATGTAGGACCACCCGCCTTCAACTGGTAAAAAGAAAGGAAGACCGGCAGGGATACCTCCATCCCTAGAACTCCACTCAAGATCTCGAACGCCCTCAAAAATCCCCAGCTGTTGGGATGCAACTGACTGGGGGCCGCATTAATATAGTTCAAAAAATCACATTCGAACTGCGTAAAGGGAAGGCAAACACCCAAATCTATGAAAAAGCTCTCAAACACATAAAATGAGGGGGAATCAGCAGACCTTTTCATGTACACACCCTCGCCAGCCGAACAAGGCTCCAGTCGGACCATCCGAGAGACGGAGGGGTCACAAATCCTGTGCATCTCCCACAGCGCATCGACCTCCAGTTTCGAATCAAAGACACTCGCAAACCGGGCCATTTCGCATTTGACCCACTCATAACCAGGAATGTTCAGCTCTGAGTCTCCGGGCGGAGGCACCCCTTTTGCCTTGGCGGCGACCACCGCCTTGCCACGTACCCTACCCCTAGTGGAGGCAGAAGACTTGCCGCCATAACCACCAGCCATCAAGAAAACACAAAGAAAACGGAAACGAGGAGCAAGCAAAGACGAGACGTGCGCAAGAAGCCGAGAGACAGAAAAAGAGTAAAACGAAAAGGGAAAAGTCTCTCCCCGAAATTCAAAACCGCCAGGCTACGTGTCGACCAAGGGGCACGCCTGACAAAACATTAAATGCAAGCCATCATCGCTTAACCGCCATTTCTTTTAGTGCGCCGCCCGCACGTTTCAGAAGTGAACAGCCGCGCCACGTGGCGAAGCTCTAGATCGCGTACGCACTAAGTCACTCCCCCTCTAGCAAACCCGGTCTTAACTCCTCGACCTACGGCCTTCAGAGCTCGGGGGGCTAGTGCACTAACCGTACTTCGCACCCGGGCTCCTAGCCCGGATTAGTGTTGCAAATAAGTAGCCCCGGGCACGCGGTGCATGACGTCAGCCCGGCATTTGAGCGAATCATACCTGATTTCCGAGGATCTCGTCCCAGACCAGATCCGCCCTTCAATTATATCATATCATATCATGATATATCTTATCTCAAGCCCAAAAGCCCAAGGCAAACCTAGATCACCTCAAGGTACGTGCATTATATATATGAGACTATTACTCATGCAAACCCTAACTTTAGCATCGGAGTCTCTTTTGCAGGTACCTCCCCCATCTCGGAGCACCAATACACCCGGCAAAGGAGGCTCACCGATCTTACCCGACGGATCAGCTCTACAGCAGATTTCCGGTAAGAACAAAAATATATAAAAAATATATTAATTTATTTATTATATTAGATATAACAAGATAATTAAAATATAATTAATAATATATATTTTATAAAATTAATAATATTTTATATATAAAAAAGAATGAAAATAATTTTAGTAGGGGCAAGTGCCCCCACTATGATTAACTTAGATCCGTCCCTACATGTGGTTGTGTGGTGAAATGTTAGTCCTGTGTATCTTCTTCCTTTACTTCAGGTTCTACCTCTTCAAGAACAAGTTGTTGTTGTTGGGGTACATCGTTATTGACTTCAAGAAAAAATATCATGTCGTTTCATCCTTTACTGTATAGTGTCAATTTGGTAGTAAGTGGTTCACTCCAGTTTGACTAACAATGAAATAAAATCTGTTACCATTGTCTTTAGTGATACACTGCATTGTCCTTAATGATACACTGTATAGCCCAACTATTTAACAATTTAAATTATCAATTTCCATTGACAATATTACCAAATTCAGTGTTTGAAATGCTTTGTACCTTGGGTCTTTTTGTGACACCCTTACTACCCCAACACATATATTGTAATAATGAAAACTTAATAATATTTTTTTTTTCAATTTGGGTAAAAAGGTTTCACATGAGAATCTTCAAAATTATTCTTCAAAATTATTCTTCAATAATCACAATAATAAAAATGAAACGCAAGAGTTTACAAATTGTTTTCAAAAATAATATTTACAATTCCAAATCCATATAAAAATCTATGTCCTAAAGAAAATCCTCTGCCCCGATATCACAATATCAGAGCATACCCACAACTCAACCGTTGGCATTCTAGATGCCACTCGTAGCCGGATCTTCCTCACCTAAAATATCCACAAATCGCACGGTGAGAAAAGAAAATATCTATATATATAGCACATAAGAAAACACAACATATTATCTCATTATAACTTAATATTCATAAATATTTCAACATATCGTATTTCAATCATGCATCGTCATCACGTCATAATTCTCAATCACCCAAATCATCACAAATCTTGCACTGCACACTATGCCAAGGTCACGCTACCCATTTAACAATCTCAGGCCGTGCTCACCCCTGATATAACACTGTGCCAAGGTCACGTTATCCCTATCCCAGGGCCGTGCTCACCTCTGACATGTTAACCAAGGTCACAATACTCACATAACAATCTCGGGTCGTGCCCACCCTTGGTCATAGGTGTGAAGAACCACAATCACATCTCATTCACATTCCACACAACATCTCATAATTCAATTCCATACGCACATCTCAAGCAATTCACATCTAAGTCATCAATTTTTATCAAGTAATATAGCAATAATATTCATAAATTAATATAATAATCAATTTTAATACAATCTTAACATAAACGATAAAATTCCCAATTATTCCAAAACCTAACTCACAAACACTTTTCTACAGTTTCGTTCTTCCTCTCAGGTCATCATTCTTACAAATTAAATATGTATTTCTAATCCTCAACACATACAGAATCTAATGGGATCAATAATTTCTCAAACAGAAATATTCTAATTTTTCCAAAACTTAGCTTACAGGCACTTTTCTATAATTTCATTCTCTCTCCCAGATCATCATTCTTACAAATTATTGGCATATTTATAATCCTCATCACGTACAGAATCTAATGGGATCATCCATTCCTCAAACAGAAATCATCTAACTTTTCACAACCTAACTTACAGGCACTTTTCTATAATTTCATTTTCTCTCCCAGAGCATCATTTTTACCAATTAATCATATATCCATGTTCCTAAATACATACATAATCAAATAAGACCAATAATTCTTCAAACAGAAATAATTATAAAATTAGGGTTCTTCCTCTACCCAATTTCCTCATGTAACTCTAAATATAAATAATTTCCTTTTCCTCCGTACCTGGATATGAAGAAGCTGAATCTAGATATGTAGAAGTTGAATCTACACTAGATCTGGTTGATCTCCCTCGCTGGGTTCCCCTCGGTCTGAAGCAGAAAGTAGAGGAAAGAAGAGAGAGAGCAGAAGAAAAGAAATCAGAAATGAGAGGTGTGCCTTTTGAGAGTGGAAAACAACTCTATATATAGGCATTCTGCGCCGGAACGACCCGTTCCGGACCCTTAAACCATGGCTAAAAATCACATCCAAAATGGCCCGTTCCAAAACCATAACGACCCGTTCTGGTGTGCATTAATTACACCCAACAACCATAATTTTGGGAACGCCCCGTTCCAAGCCCGTTCCCATTTAGGGTTAATGGCATATTTAATAGTTCGGAACGACCCGTTCCATCTTGAGAACGGCCCGTTCTGGGCTATTACCTCACATACAATTTGGTAGTTTGGAACGGCCCGTTCCAATTCCGGAACAGCCCGTTCCAAGCTACTAAATCACATACCTTTTGGTAGTTTGGAACGGCCCGTTCCAATTCCGGAACAGCCCGTTCCAAGCTACTAAATCACCCCTATCACCTTTATAAAATACCAAAATACCCTCAATTAAAATAAATAAATAAAAAGTGAAATAAAAACTCGGTGTTACACTTTTTCCTTCCACGATTCACAACCGTGAACTATAATCATTGACAGTTTGTGTTTAACAGTATGGAACCAGAACGGCCCGTTCTGGTTTCACTTTTAGTGTGTTAATTTTGCACCTGAAACAGGTCGTTCCGGATGCAAAATTAACACACCAAGAGAGCACCCATAACGACCCGTTCTGGTTTTAGAACGGGCCGTTCTGGTTCCAGGTGTTTTCAAAAAAATTGGCATTCACGTGACATCCACCTATGCATCTACGTGGCATCCACGTGCATGCCACGTGGCCAGCAGTTAACTCCATTTAAATAATTTAAACAGAAGTCCCACATTGAAACCAATTAATTTATTAGGGACCAAATTGAGACCAAAAATAAAACTGGGATTAAATTGAAACAAACAATTATTATAAGGGACCAAAATAGTTTTTAGCCTTATCAAAATGACTCACTTACTATTTAAGGTAAGAAATCGGTTGGGGGGAACCGATTTCTCACCCTCTCTTCTTATACAATATATAGATCCTGTATGAGAAATCGGTTGTTAAGAAACCAATTTCTCAACAGGCTTACCTTTTTTTTTCCGTTTTCGTTTTCGTTTTTTGTTTTTTTGTTTTTTATTTTATTTTTATTTTTGATTTTCTTTTTTCAGATTTCTAATTTTCTTATTTTTTGTATTTTAATTTTCAATTTTCAATTTTTTTAATTTTTTAGCATTTTTAAATAAAATAATTTAGTTAAGTTTTTAGAATAAAAATAAATAATGAAATAATTATTAATTAAATAAATAATGAAATAAATATTAATTAATTTTTTTTAATTTTTTTCCAAATTTGTTATTTATTTTGTATTTCAATTTATAAAATTTAGATTTTGAAAAAAATTATAATGAAATTTAAAATAATTTATTTACTTTTTTTTGTTTTTTTATTTTATTGACTTTTTTTTGTTTTTTTTTTTCAGATTTGTTAATTTTTTTATTTTTCAGTTTTTAATATTCAGATTTCTTAAAAAAATTATAATGAATTTTAAAAAAAATTATTTAGTTTTTGTTTTTATTTTAGATTATAAAAATCTATTTAAAATAAATTTTAAAGAATAAAATTTAATAAATTAATTTTAAATAGAATTTTTTAAAATGAAAATATTATGATAAATCACAACTTTAAATAAAAACAACATTAATTGAGATGAACAACTTGAAATAAAAACAAAATACAATAACAAAATAGGAGATCGAATAAAAAAGAACAACAACATAATTACAATCCAGGAAATTACAATCCAACTTTAATGATGTATATGTCCACCCGTTCCACACCTCAGAGGTTGTCGGTTCCTTGTTGCGTTTCGACGACCAATGTGTGGTTGTTGTGGTTCAACTTGGTTCTCGTCATGTTCTATATTAACAGTATCGGTGACTGGATTTGACAAACCACTTCCACCGACCTTAGAGTGATAAGACGAAAATGAAGGGAAATTCATGCTTTGCATGTAATTATATGCACTTTGTGGGGTGTGTACGTCGACGCCGAAAAGATTGCTCATGAAGTCCCCTGTTGGAGTTGTTGTTGATGGTGGGGTGTTCATGAATTGTTCATGGTGCGTATGAAATGATGGATAAGACTGGGGATGTTGTTCCACACTATAAGGTGGGTGATTATCTCCAGCCATTGGGAATGTTGTTGCAGTTACTGTTGGGAGTTGCATACTAGAAGTGGATGCATGAGATGAAGAATATTGGCTACAAAGAAATAATTTAGAATTAGCACGAAACCATTGTAAATACTCAGGAGTGTGTTGGAGAGGCCCCTGAAATGGTTCCCCAAAAATAACATGTTTGCGTCTGTCTTTCCAAATGGAAATCCAGTCTACATGTTGTTCAGCCTAATTGGTGTTGCTATGTCCTCTCATGTCTACTTCGTGCATTTTATCAGGATTATGAGCTTCATTGGGGATTGATTGCCATAAGCCAAATTGCAATTGGACTCTATCAGTTTGATGCCAGACTACAACTGCAAATGAAGTTAAAGCAGTACAAGTAGTCCATATTCTAGAATTCTTATAAGCACGTGTTGGTAGTGAGGACTGAAATTTCCTATATGGCATCCATATAAACTGAAAAAGAAAAAGGTTTAAGGTATGGATCAATTGAGTATAAGAGAGTATGTTTGAGAGAAGTTTACATTGTATTACCTCGTTTTGGTTCATGTTGTCATATCTTAATCTGTAGTCAAGTAAGTCTCAATGGAGCGTGCCTGTAAATCTTAACCCTCTTCTTGACCACCTAAAACATTTGTACATTGATGTAATTTTAGGTAAAAAATTTTAGTTGTTCGATGAATTAAAGTGGTATAAAAAATAATTCATACCTCGATGCTAGCGAAAATGTAATATCTCGTTGGACTGTTGGTTGGATGAACGACATGCGATACCAAGCCCAAGATTGTAGAAGTAAAGAACATCCACCCATTTTCTTTGACGATGGATAGATTGCCCTACACATTTCTCTGTACAAATGTGCCAAACAAGCTGAACCCTAACTATATCGTCCTGCACGTTCCAAGTCAGCTAACAGTGGTAAATACATTAAGTGAATTCTGTTACCTGACTTGTCTGGCATAATGACACCACCAATCAACCCTAAGATATATGCCCTACAATGTTGGTTCAATTGTTGTTCAGTGGGTTGATCTGGTAGTGCAATTGTATGGTCTCTTAACCATTTTAGTTTTATGCTTGAGCCAATTAGAGCTTCCCCTTTTGAATGTACAAAGCCTAACAACTCGTAACACAGTTCATCCCAGTCAAAGAAAGTTGGTCCTGTGACTGGTTTGCCATCGATCCTTAAACCCAATTGTAGTGCCACATCTTCTAAAGTGACCGTGCACTCACCAACTGGGAGGTGAAAAGTATGTGTCTCAGGTCTCCACCTCTCCACCAAAGACGTTATCAAACAATCATCGATTTTAAAATGTCTTATTTTCGCAACCTCGCCAAAGCCAGCAACCTCCAACAAATGCTCAATTCTTAGGTCAGGTGTAGGCATGGAATGATAGTAAGATTGAATCACTTGATCACTTGTTGTCTCGAAAATGGTAGAATTGAAATGTTAGTAATGAATAATATTAGTTGTAAACATTATGCAATGTATAATAACTTACCATAAGATGAGTTTCATTTGACCTATGGAGGTGTTGTTTCCACAACATAGTTGAATATGAAGAAGACATTCTTGAAAAACAATAGCAACGAAATTCAATAGTGCAATAGCTGAAGAGAATTGATCTTTTGTTGTGTGTTTAGGGTTGGATCGTATGTAGTGTATATATAGTGCAAAAAATCAATGCTTTATTCAATTTCATTAATTGCTTTGTCCTAGAACGTCAG
Organism: Cajanus cajan; assembly: GCF_000230855.2. NCBI lineage: Eukaryota > Viridiplantae > Streptophyta > Magnoliopsida > Fabales > Fabaceae > Cajanus > Cajanus cajan. The sequence continues at coordinate 40,853,275 of NC_138523.1, forward strand.
AAAAATCAATGCTTTGTGCAGAGCATCAATGCTTTGTCCCAGAGCGTCAGAGTCATCAATGCTTTGTGTAGAGTCATCAATGTTTTGTCTCAGAGCGTCAGAAAAATCAATGCTTTGTGCAGAACATCAATGCTTTGTCCCAAAGCGTCAGAGTCATCAATGCTTTGTGTAGAGTCATCACTGCTTTGTCCCAGAGCATTAGAGTCATCAATGATTTATGCAGAGTCATCAATGCTTTGTCCCAGAGCGTCAGAAAAATCAATGCTTTGTGTAGAGTCATCAATGTTTTTTTTTTAAATTCATTATAATTTTTTAAAAAAATTTGAATATTAAAAACTGAAAAAGAAAAAAATTAACAAATATGAAAAACAAACACAAAAAAAAGTCAATAAAATAAAAAACAAAAAAAAAGGTAAATAATTTTTTTAAAATTTCATTATAATTTTTTTTAAAATCTAAATTTTATAAACTGAAAAACAAAATAAATAACAAATCTGGAAAAAAAATAAAAAAAAAAGTAATTAATATTTATTTCATTATTTATTTAATTAATAATTATTTCATTATTTATTTTTATTATAAAAACTTAACTAAATTATTTTATTTAAAAATACTAAAAAAATTTAAAAAACTAAAAATTTAAAATTAAAATACGAAAAAATAAGAAAATTAGAAATCTAAAAAAAATCAAAAAAAAAATGAAAAACAAAAAACGAAAACGAAAAAATAAATAAAAATAAGTAAGCCTGTTGAGAAATCGGTTTCTTAACAACCGATTTCTCATACATGATCTATATATTGTATAAGAAGAGAGGGTGAGAAATTGGTTCCCCCCAATCGATTTCTTACCTTAAATAGTAAGTGGGTCATTTTGATAAATAAAATGGGGGTGAGGCTATTTAGAGAAATAAAAAAAATGATATATTAAAAAAAAAGTCTCAGTTAACCTGATTTAATATTAACATTACACATTACGTGTACATAAAATGTAAAATTAAGAAAAGATCTAATTACTATTATCGTATGGAAAATATGTGGATAAAATTAACAAGGTTAAAACCCTTATTTGGTCCCTGATAACATTTTTTTTTGTTGCAATTTAGTCTCACTTTAATTTTTTGTCTCAATTTGGTCCCCAATAATTTAAATTATTGCAATTTGGGACTTCCGTCCAAATGATTTAAACGGAGTTAACTGTTGGTCACGTGGATGCCACGTAGATGCATAGGTGGACGCCAAAGTGCATGAATACACCTGAACCAGAACAGACCGTTCTGCTTGCACGTGGTATGTGTTAATTTTGCAACCGGAACGGACTGTTCCAAATGCAAATTTCACACACCATGAGTGCATCAGAACGGGCCGTTCTGAAACCAGAACGGGCCGTTCTGGTTTTAGAACGGCTCGTTCCAGAAAGCCAACTTCATGCATGCATTGACCAAAATGCCGCAATGTGATTCAAAAATTGAAAATAAAAATTCATAACATATCATAAATTCAAAATCAGAAACATGGTTCAGAAACTGAAAACAAAAATTCAGAACATAACATATACTAAAAAAGTTTAACGAAATTACTAAGAAAGGAAATCATCTAGGTAACGCTGAAGGGAAACCCTAAACCACAAAAATTCAGGTTGTACCTCCTCAAGAACATATTGTTATTGTTGGGGTAAATCGTCAATGACTTTAAGGGAAAACACCGTTTTGTTTTATCCTTGACTGTATAGTATCAATTTGGTAATAAGTGGTTCACTCCAGTTTGACTAATAATGAAATAAAATCTACTACCATTGTCTTTAGTGATACACTACATTGTCCTTAATGATACACTGTACAGCCCAACTGTTTAGCAATTGAAGTTATCAATTTTCATTGATAATATTACCAAATCCATTGTTTGAAATGCTTTGTACCTTGGGTCTTTTTTCTTTCACGATTCACAATCGTAAACTATAATCAGTGACCATTCGTGTTTGGTATTCTGGAACCAGAACGGTCCGTTTTTGTTGCACTCTTAGTATGTTAATTTTGCACCTGGAACGGGTCGTTCCGGATGCAAAATTAACACACCAAGAGTGCATCCAGAACGGGCCGTTCTGGTCCCAGGTTTTTTCAAAAAATTTGGCGTCCACGTACGCATCTACGTGGCATCCATGTGGCCAACAATTAACTCCGTTTAAATCATTTGGACAGAAGTCCCAAATTGCAATAATTTAAATTATTAGGGACCAAATTGAGACAAAAAATTAAAATAGGAATAAATTGAAACAAAAAAATGTTATCAAGAACCAAATTAGAGATCTAACCATTTAACAAATTTAACTGTTATCTATGTTCAAAATATTTAAAATTGTAATTTTGTTTACCTCTTAACCTTAAAAGGAAATTATATACATATGTTTCGGTGTATTGAAACTTCAGATTATGTAAAAATAACATTTATCTATTAGTCTAGTTACTCTAAATATTACTAAAATATTGAGTTTTTGTTTTTCTTTAATTGGTGTATATCCTATTTGCACAACCTCTGAATTTTGAGTACATAAGTAAAAAGGTGGTTCATGTAACCAAAACACATTAACCGTCTTCGAGCCTAGAGAGTACAACTACGGTATTAGTTATGTTACACGTTTATTAACCACCTATCTAAAACATTAAACACATTTCACTTCTTTGTACTTTTAAATGTTTTGTATATTTATTAAAATTTATTGAAAATTATAGTATTTTTTTTTTAGTTTTACCTCTTATTTATCTGTCTTTGGATTAGAAGGAACATATAAATTTTTTTTAAAGTAAATCTAAAAATATTAAAAAAAATAGAATAAAAAGATGTATTATTTAAATGAATAGAAGTAAAAATAAAATAAAATATGAAAATAAATTTATAATTTTTAATAAATTTCAATTAGTGATAAAATTATAATACTAACACTATAAATTTTTTATTAATTATTGTCTTTTTGATAATAATTATATGTGTAGTTCTGAGTCTTAAAGATGTTTTTGAGAGTTTTCTCGATAAAGGTCTAATTTGATATTGAGGATAAAAGTATATATGATTTCTTTTAAAAATTGAGTTTTATGAGTTCAATTCTTAAGGAATCTTAGACAGATACTAAAAAGCAAAAGCTTTGAGACTTCGATTTTTTTTTTCTCTTCTTTATAGGCCCCAAGTGCGTGAGGATCATTGTTGAATCGTTGATTCAAAGTCCGGGAAGCTAAGAATCAAGGTTGTGTTGGTGTAGAGCTTTGATGATAGTTCAAAGACGCTTCTTCATTCTTCCCCCTTCGACTATAAGGTAAGGAAAGTTATAAATTCAATCTTTGATAGATTGGCGAGTTGTATGTGCCTTGAGTTTGTTGAATGCATGATTGTATGGATGATTTTGATGTGGGGATTGTTGTGTGTTTAACTTCGGTGTTTTGAGTTCATAAAGGTGAATTTTGTTGATTAATTATAGTTGTTGTTGCATGTTGCCATTTTGGTGTAGGATGAGTGGTAGATGAGGTATATGTATGGTATATCGCATTGCATGCTTAGAATTTCCTATATTTAGGTGGTTTGAGATTGAGGTCTGCTAAGTGTAAAACTCATCATTACATCGGACATGGGTCAAATTAGGGTGCTTTTATCTTATTCATGTCGAACGCAAGATTAATGACATTGGATGTTAGGAAAAAGAATAACCTTTGACTTGGTCATTAAATAAGGATGGGAATAGGTTAGGACTGACCAGACCAGACTTTGAATATATATATTGGGTCTGATTTGCAAAATTAAAACCTCAATCTTACGTATTATCTATCATAGATTTTTTTAAAAGTCTGGCCTGCCTTATTAGCATATTTTAAAATATATTTAAATTATTAATGTTAACTAGGCCAATAAATTTAATATTTAAAAATAAATATTTTTTAAATATAATTTACTCAATATTATTAAAATTTAAATTTTTTAAAAAATACAGGAGAAAAATTGAATCATTTTTTCGTTGAAAGAACAATTTATGTGTAACCATGTATGTTAATGTACACTCATGCACAGGTCGTAAACTTATAAATCTATAATAAAAAAATTGTATAAAAACTATTTTAAATATTTATAATTTATTTTTATTTTATAAATTTATTTGTTTATTTATATTTTTAATAATATATTTTTTTATTATGTTAAATAGGTTGATCTATAATGTCTAGTAAACTTGTCTATAAGTCTAAGTTTGACCTTTTTATATAAATAAGTTTTTTTTTTAAATTTAAACTTAACTTTTTTTTTATTAAATTACAAACCAAATTTTAAAGAAATTATGTCATAGATTCCTATTTAAAACCTGACTTATTCTCTTTCTTATCGATAAACACAAGAGCGGAAAAAAAAAACACAAATAATATCTTTTCCCAATAAATTTATAAATGAATGAAATACAACCCAATTCATTGCGGAACTCTCTAAGTCTAATTAATCCTAATTCAAAAACCCAACCACTTAAACTTATGTTTTGATAATTTCAATAAAATCAATACAAATTATTGTGTTTAGGAAGAAATGAAATATGGAATATAGAAATACAAAATAAAATAGTTCAATATAAAAAAATAAATTAAATTTAACGGAAAAAAGTTGCTTAAGACATTGAGTTGAATATTTTTGTTATTAAAATTATAAAAAATTAATATTTTAATTCATAAAACTAGTAAACATAGAACATTTTAATTCTTAACATTGATAATTATAGAAATTAAAATGATTCTCCTAATAACATTCATATTTTAAGAATTAATTCAATGTATTACTAGTTATCGTATTTTTATTTATTTATTTGTGACTAGCGTCGTTTCCTCCCATTTATGGCTAGTAGAGACAAAATAGGGAGGATAGATAAGAATTATGATATGTAAAGGAAAAGAACGTAATTTGCAGTTCACATCCATAAACTGGGCCGCAGAAAAGTGTTGAATTAAACGAGTGATGGGCCGATGAAGCCCAACGAGGAAAAAGTGAAAAGTGTGAATTTTATTTGAAATGGACAGTGAAATGTGTTTTCCCACACAACCTTACGCGCCTTTTGATTTGAGAATTGGCTATTCAAAGTTCAAACAAAAAGCTTACCACATTTAATGACTTCGTATGAATACGCAATCACTTCGATCTAATCCACAGATTCGTGTTATCTCCGCCTTCACCCACTCTTTCTCTCACCCACCACAGGTATTTCTCCCCTACCATTATTTCCGTCACTGAAACAACATGTTGTTTTTCGATTATCTTTGATCATTTTGTATCAATAAAAATCTTTTTTTTTTTTCTTTTTCTTTCCACCATGCATGTTGTTCCCAAGCTCTTTCTTTTCTTTTTAAAATCGTTTTTTTTTTATTTAATTTTTTCTTTGCGATGGTTTGTTTTATCTTTCCATGTTCAGAATCCTGAAACATTAACACTGAAATGTGTAGGTAAGCAATGGCCGGAAAGGGAGGGAAGGGGCTTCTTGCAGCGAAAACCACAGCTGCTAACAAGGACAAAGACAAGGACAAGAAGAGACCTATTTCTCGCTCTTCTCGTGCTGGAATCCAGGTGACCCACCTATGTTTTTTTGCTTTCTCTTTCTGTCTTATGTTACCAGGTTAATCTTTTTGTTTATTTCTCATCTTCAGAGATGTCTCCCACTATTTGTTTGTTTGTTGTTGTTGTTTTTTTTTTTTCTTAAATTTTATTTATAAATTTATTCTGGGGTTAAGAAACATTGGGTGATGGGCATGATAGATTGGAAGTTCCAAAATTCACTAACCAGCAAGTTTTAACTGTAAAGTAAGAATCTTTTTTTTAGTTTGGTGCTCGAAAAATATTGTTCAACAAAATTACAAAAAGGGTCAGGAGATAGACAAAATAAAAACACATATCTTGTTTTTTTGTTTTTGGGAATATGGATTCTGTTGCAGTTAAGTATTTGTTCTGTGTGTGAGTTGATATGGTTTTATGTTCATCAATTTTTGGAGGATTTTGCATATTGTACGACATTTGTTTTTATTATATAAAAGAATAAAGAGTTTCTGATTTTGTTTTTGTTTTTTTAAAATTTAGTTTCCTGTGGGTCGAATCCACAGACAGCTGAAACAAAGGGTCCAGGCAAATGGACGTGTTGGGGCCACTGCTGCAGTATATTTGGCTTCAATTCTTGAGTATCTGACAGCAGAGGTTCTTGAACTGGCTGGGAATGCAAGCAAGGATCTGAAGGTGAAGAGGATAACACCAAGGCATTTGCAGCTGGCTATTAGGGGAGATGAGGAGTTGGACACCCTTATTAAGGGTACCATTGCTGGTGGTGGTGTCATTCCTCACATTCATAAGTCCCTCATCAACAAAACCTCCAAGGAATGAATGACCCCTTTGCACATTGCACTTTACTGAAACTCAGTTATTATCAATTCATCACAGTAGGGTTTCTTAAACAGTTTTAGAACTGAGGTGTTAGTGTGTAAATGGTTTGTTAGACAGTGCTTTTCTCAACTCTTTTAGTTGTTTTTTCTGTCATTCTGTCTTAGAGCTTTAACTCTGTTGGATTGCTAGCCAATGTTTGCTTTTGGATACAATTTGTGATTTGTTGGCTTTGTTGGCCTTTTGATCGCTTCATATCTGCTTGTTTTGTTTTTATCTTTGCTATGGTTTTGGTTACTCCGTGTGTCAAGAGAGATGAGAAATACTTGATTTTCAAATTGTTATTTAAAATGCTTAAGAATTACTGTAGATACTTTAACATGTTGTGAGATTGTCCTTAACTCCACGCAATTCTAACATGCAATAGATAATCCTAATTATTGAAAAAGAAGTATTGTTTTAAATAGACGAGATTACTTCTCACTTCCTACGCAATTTTACACATTACATGCACAAGTTTTTATTAAAATACTAGAAAGTGTTAGAGGAGAGTAGGTTTTAGAATTAGTTTAAGAGAGGTAAAGAAAAAAATTTGACTCTACTGGGTTTAGGTAAACTTTTCCACCTTCTTTGAAGAAAACATTTTATTTATATATTTTAAATAAATTATTTGTTAAATTATTAGTTATATTTTATTTCAAGTAATAATTTGATTTCGGGTGGTATGTGTTTATATCTTTACCCTAACTTTGACCTCAATGTAGAAAACTCGAAATCTAATCTAGTCAATAAAATTCTTTTTGGCAAAGTTGATTTAAAATGAGTGTACACTAGGTTAAATTTAATTGTAATGTCTGTACCAAAAAATAAAAGACTCATTGTGTGATAGGTGAGGTGATACACTCAAGTGTCCAATTCAGAACATAGCCTATCAAAATATGTAGAAAATTGAACTGTATATTAAAAAAAAATTATTTTAGAAGTGGAAGATTTTTAGGGATTTTTTAATTTAAGAACTAATTTTGAAGTCTTGATTTTTTTAGGGCTACAGTTGATGTGTTTTATTTGTACTTCATTTAATGAGAATTGGGAGAAATTCGGTGCATGTTTGGATTTCATTTTGAAACATAGATTATACATTCTTTCTTCACGTCGAATGTTAATTTTACGTAGAAGCAGTAAACGTAAAAATTTACTGTTATAATTGGAACGCAAACATGTATTCAGTACGAATGGTGAGATTCAATTTTTCTCAGGGATCTTAATAATAACCTTTTAAGACACTTTGTTAATATATTTTTTTATCAGTTATAATTTATTGAAAATGATAAAATCAGGAAAAAATACAGTACTAATTAACTTTTGTATTGTTTTTAAAAAATTATTTAATTAGAGAGAACATATTCAGAAAAGTGTATTATTGTTAACATTTCTCTTCTAATAGGTTTCATTCCAATTTCTCTTTCCCTATTTCTCATCCTTTTTTGTGGAGGGTCATTGAAAGGTCCCAGTCCAGAAACCCTTCCACTGAACTTACAAGGTGAGTCTTAACTTACTAAAATATTAACTAAAAAATGTTATCAACATGTTGAGAATTAATGTCGTCCTTCAAAGGTGAATATTGACTAACTGAAAAAATGGCTATTAACTAAAATGAATTGCCAACATGTTGATAAATAAATATTGTCTTTCAAACTGTACTTTTAGTGATCGCCCTCCACTAAACTAAATAACTTTATTAAACGCTGAAATCAAAGATGAAAAAATACTTCTTTTTTCCTAATAACTTTTCTCACTGATTATCAAATTTTTAATTACGCATTTGACAAGATATATCATTAAATGACCTCTTGCTAATAAACAAAATATGAACAGATTAATTTTAATATCCCGTGATGTAAATTTTAGATAATTTAAAAGTAATTTTTATAAAATTCTTCATCTTTAATTATATAAAAAATATGTATTTAAACAACAATATAAAATTACATGTCATATATTCCAATTAAATTCAATATAAGTATCACATTGGCGGATTTCATAATGAATTATGGGAATATGTGGTTTGTGGGTGGACCATTAAAGTTGACCACTATATATGATAATAAAATAACTATAAGTTGAGATTTAAACCAATAACTTAACGAGAAATAAAATTTTAAAATTATAAATTAATCCTTCTTTGCATTTAGTTTAAGTCTTTATGAGTTTTTGCGGGTCATCCTTCATTGTCACGAGAATACAATGATGGTGGACTTTGAACAACAAAATATCACATTTGGTAGAATAGGCCACAGAGGAGTTGAGAACAAAGAGGAAAAGGAGGGTCCTAATAAGAAGCAACATGTTTCTTGTGTTCATGGCTTCTCTCTCTCTCTTTCTCCATATTTCTTTTCTTCTCTTTATTTCCTCTCCCTTGCACTATCACATACACACCCCACAAAAAAAAAATCCAAAAAAGTTGTGGGCTTTGCAAGAGAACCAACGATGCCACATTTAAAATATATGCCTACACCCTTCCAAGATGTTGTGATAATATACAGTTTTTTTTTTTTTATATGGTTAATGCATTTAATATTTTTCCCACAAACATTTAATGAAAAACAAGTTAATCACATTTATAAAAATTAAAAACATAATTAATTCATAATTGTTTTTATGCCATGAATTTCTTTCTTGGTTTTAAGGTGGGCCGTTAAAAATTGAAAAGAAAAGAAGTTTGGGAAGTGGGCAAAACGTAACGCATTTGACCCAAAAACTAGAAGTGAGTGGAAAAGTCTCATCAATGTAATGTCACTAAGGATGCCACATTGCAATTTGCAAGTACACCCGTCCAAACTCAGTTCCCACAATTCCAGAATACAGATAAATGATTACAAGCATTGCATGCTTTTTCATTAGGAATTTGGCACGTAAACATGTTGCTAACAACAGGTATTATTACTTCTTAGCTAAAATGTCCGATATTTATATTTTTAATTAATAATTAAAACTTAATTGGAGTCGTGATTGAAAGGACACTTCATTTTTATAGGACCGTAGAAAATAATTATTCTCTTAATTAAAAAAATGTTTTTTTTAAAACCATAATGTAGCCCCTCAGACATGACATCACACTCCTCATGATCATGAACCCACCACAAAAAATGAGTTTAATTCACAAAAACACAAAATTTTAAGTGAAGGAAAAAGTTGTCCTATTCTATAATGGGCATAGACAAGTTTTAACAAATACTTAAAACGATACTAAGAAACTACATTCACGTAACCTATACAATTATTTCATTTCAAACTAAAGGGAAATCTTGATAGAAATAATAATAGAATTGTGTAACTACGCTACAATAAAACTTATTATTACCAATAATTATTAACGACAATAAATTAATAGCTTCTATTTTATTATTTAATAAAATATTAATGACTAATATATAATAGTCACTAAAAAATATATTCACATCATACCAAAATTTGTTATTAACGATAATTATTTATTGAAAAAAATTTAAGTCCCACATTGATTAGAAATAAGATAATTAAAGAGTATATTGAATGATAACTCTCACCTAACAAGTTTATTTTGTAAGGTTAAGTTAAACTTCTAACTCACTATTATAAGTTAATACTAGATTACTCACCATTACTAAACTCAATAGTGCTAATTAAAAAAATAATAAAATTAAAGAATATATAAGTAGAAGACAACCTTCATCTTACAAGTCTCACATCGACTAAAAATAAGATAATAAAAGAGTATTATGAATTATTTCTTAAACTTTTAGTGACAATAGCAAAAAATAATAAATGCTAATAAAAAATGTCACAAATTTTTTTACATTTTTGCCGACTATTATAAGGCTCTTTACCAGCATATAGAATAATGATCGTTAAATATTTTAGCGACACTGCATACAATGACTAATGTGAAAATGTCAGTAAAAGATTTGTAACAATTTTTATTGCCACTAAAAGTCGTATTAAATGTCACTAAAAGTTTATTTTATTGTAGTGCTATTATACATTACATCATCTTGAGAGAAGTAAGGCATAGTCCAACAAGAAACTTCTTTTGGGAAAATTTATTTAGAATTTAATGATGTATTTGGTTGAGGAAAAAAAAGAGAGTAAAAGAAACCAAAGTAAAATGATTTTATAAGTAGTTTGGTAAAAAAATATAAAGAAAAATAAACAAGTATATAAAATGAAGTTCTTTCATATTCCATTCTTCCAAACATATTAAGTAATTCTTTTGAAAATATTTCAAACAATATGTTTAAGAAATTATCTATAGCACCTTTCACTAAACCTATTAAAGCCTACAAAATAAAGCATTCAACACACTCCATAACTATTCCCGAATAAGAGCTTAACCCTTTAAATATATTGGAGCTTAAACTTTGTGTGAAGATGCTTTTTCATGCACTATATATTTTTTCTTTGTCTAAGCCCTCTCATCTCATCCCTCCATTCCTTAGTTGTTTCTCACACAAAACTCTTAATACTCACAAATGGATGCAAAATTGGTTGCACAGTGCACAAGTCCATCCCTAACTTTAACTCATTGGAAACCAAGACACCCTTTTGTTATTGGAGTTCTCTCGAGGCCTGCAATTGAAATTTCAGGAGAAAGAAGAAAAACTAATGTGTACAAAGATAGCTTGTTCGATCACATAGCCATAAACCACTTATCAAAATGCGTTCAAGAGGCAACAGGTTCACGTTCATTCCTTGTTAATTCATTTGAAGGAGTTTTGGATTTTTTCATTTTTCTTCTTCATTTTAATCCTATATATGCAGGACTCAAAAACAATAAGAGTGGGTATGAAAGCTTAGTAGAAGCAGTTAGGGTGGCTTCACAAAAATATAGTCCTATTCAACAACATCAACTTGTGACTCAAGCACTTGATAGAGCCTTCCCAAAGTCAATGCTTTTATTGGTGAGTTCATTAGTGTTATGATTTGATATTCTCCTATGTTTCATGTCTTTCTAATCAATGACTACTTCCCACTTCCATTTGCTTGGCATTATAAAAGTGGAAAAAAATGAAACATAGAGTACATTCTTTGATCCGTACTTCACTTTTCCTTCTTCCAGTTTGATAATTCATTAGTTTAAGGTCTTTAAGATCCACTTCTGCTATTTTGGATATGTTGGAATTCAGACTATTTCATCAACTATTTTACTCAGTTATTGTTTAATCTCATTTTGGGTCGGCTTAGAAATGGCATTTACCTAGTCTTGGATTCAAACTTTACTATCGTTATTGGAATTTTTACGAATAAAAAATCTTATATCGGAGTGGAAAGTAAATCCAGAGTAGGGGTGGGCAAAATGAACTGAACTGAACTGAACTTATAAAAACTATACTAAACTTAAAAATAGTTCTCATGAACTGAACTAAACTAAATATTAGTTCAGACGAACTGAACTGAACTGTTTTTTATTCTATTAAACTGTATTGTACTGAACTATACTGACCTATAATATAAACTAAACTGAACTGCTCTACACCTTAATCTATTTTTGAACTGCACTATTTTTAAACTGAACTATTCATGAACTGCTTCTAAACTGTGCCTAAACCGTGCCACCAGTTTATGAACTGTTTATGAACTATACCAAAATCTGCTACTTTTACACACATGTCTTCCCCCAGAAGGAGATTCTCTGATTTTTCCTCTTACCCTTGCTCTCATCTCTTCATTATTTTCTGCAAGCTGTAAATATAATCACAAGAATTACATACCAGGAAGTAACCTATAAAAACAAATTAAAGAAACATATAGCTAAGGAATATCAGTTCATGCAATTAGTTAGAAAGCAGAATACCAGCTGTATACGAACTCATTTCTGAAATATTTGATCTTCATGAACAGTAATAAACTGGATAAATCGTTCCACTCTATCTAAGAAAACCTGCGACATATAAAGAAACCCACATTGCATCACTTATTGAAAACGAAGGAATTCCAGATTGATGAATTAAGTTATATTCAAAGCACAAAACAAGCAACTGAAGAAGTAAATAGGATTGCCGCTGAAGAAGTAAATAGGATTGCCGGAGTAGACTGCATCATGTCCAAGAACAAATTACAACCTTATAACACGCTAACAAATAAAAAAGATTATATAAATTAGTTTGATTACAGGAAGAAAAAAAGCAATAGCTGAACAAGGTTCCTAATAGGCAATAGCGTGCGTGCGTAACAAGAGTCCTTTTGGTGGAGTGGTGCTGGTGCAAAAAGAGGGGTGCGTAAGCGTAACAAGGTTCAGCTTCCTCGTGCGTGGTTTTATTTTTTAACGTGTAGTTAATTTTAGTTAACTAAACTATAATTTAAATAAGTTCAATTTTTTAAAACTGAATTAAAAAATAGTTTAGTTCAGTTTTATTTTAAATAGTTTTAGTTTTTTAATTTAAAATAATTCAGTTATTAATAGTTTTAGTTAAGTTAAGTTAATTTTGCCCGGCCCTAATCCAGAGTTACTGTCTTCTAATTCTTTGCAATGATTTTAGATATGTAGTTCAACATCAATCCTTTCTCTCTCAAACTTAATTTATTCATATTTGGAATATTGGTTAAGAATAATATTTATTTTGTTAAACATGAGCAACGACAGATAAGGATATTGCTACCACCATCCAAATTCTCAAGGAAATGGTTTGCCTTCTTCACCACTTTGCTCTTTGTTTGGTTAGTTGGGCCATCTGAGGTAAGTAACCCATACTATATTTTTTTTATTTTTCTTATTTTTACAATAGCTAGCAACACTAAAGTTGGAATTTATTGCTGCATGCATATTACACAATCTTCAACGATCCTAGTGGGTTCCAAACTATAGTTTTATGACATGTTACAATTTTTTTTATGACATATGCTACATGTTATATAAAATACTATTTATCATTAATGAAAATTTATTGAGGATTTAAAATTATAAATAATATAATAATTAATTAATGGATGAAATTTCCTTCATTTTAAAAGTTTGAATGAATTTTAATCATTTATTTATGTAAACTAAAGCAGCTATTTTAAAAGATAATGTTTTTAGAAATTATTATTATTTTATTATGAATTTTAGTTATGATATAATTTATATTTTTAAAATATTTATTTATTATAACTTTTTTACTTATATATATATATATATATATATATATATATATATATAAATATTTTACGTATTACACAAACTAAAATATTAATTAATAATAAATGATTCTTTTTGACGTTGTCAATATAAATTTTTCACGCTATCAATAAATTAGAAATTATGTCACGTATGATTATTATAAAGAGTTAATATTTTATCATATTTGACATTTTGCAATTAGACAATAGAGCAATAAATCTTTTAACCTCTTGATTACAAGTTTCCATTTATTATTTTTGAATTTTATAGTCTATTATCAATAGCATAAGAGCTCTAATTAAGAATTGTAAATAAATAACAACGTAAAAAAAATATTTACAATGTCAACTCATATATTATTTATTCTTAGTTTTTCAGCTAAAGTTTTATTTTTAATAACTATTATTATCTTCAAGACAATGTTTAAAAAATCAATAATGCGAAGAATATATTTCTAATAGAATTTGATTGGAATGCCATGATAATTTAATTGTTTCGCATCATTATTTAATTATATAGTGTCATATATATGTATCGTAAATTTATTTAACTTTTATAATAAATACTTTAAAAGTCATTTTTAGGAAGATTTTAATTGATTAATAATATTTACATTGATAATATATACAGACTAGCCTTTATAATATTAAATTATATTTTTAATAAAGTAATTATTTTCAATTTCTTAACTGTTCTCTTTAGGAAAACTAATTTTAATTATTATCATAAAAGAAAATATTTTGATTTCAGAATAAGAGCGTAGAATTTGGGATCCTGAAGCGTTATGGCCCAATATAAGTTGGATAAGCTTTTGTGGCGAAAACTACAGCCAAGCTATTGTTGTTCATTTTTCAAATAGAGAAAAGAAAAAAATATAATTAATTAAACTTATGATGATGTAAAATAAACCTTCAACCAATATCACAATTAATGTGACTTTGTATTTTATTTTATTATAAAGGCCAATAATTTATTATAAAAGATAATTTTTGATTGGATGAAACTTTATACTGACCATCACCCATTTTTTGTCATAAATTATGTGATAATATTAAATAAAAAATGATATTATGCAAATTATTATGTGAATTATTATATGTATATCACCTTGTTGTACAAATCGATTTTTAGAACCATATAAATAATTATATTAATGTTTAAAAATATTGATTATTAAATAGAAAAATCAACATACTATTATTGAACTAATCTTTTATAATGTAATTCGTAATGAAATTAGTTTTTAAAATATTCTTTTATGTGACTATAAAAAATAATATGGTGAAGGCATCATGAAATAGGGTGTAGTAAAGCAATAATTTCCCAATTTTTGCATACATAAATAACACGAGTCCGAAAAGTTTAACCCCATTATTTTCGTCATGTGAAGGTGAGAGAATCGGAGGTGGATGGCAGAAGAGAAAAAAATGTAGTCCACATAAAAAAATGCAGGTAACTTTAGCTTTTAATCTTTTGTTTCATTTTTAACTTTTTATCTTTTGCCTTGAAGAATTTGCTCCGATTATTATTTATTATGCTCTACGTCCCACTCATTATTGAGATTATGACTTTCATGATCACTATCCAAGTTAATGCGACAACCAAAGTCATCCCCATCACTAATGTTTCACCCAAACAATCTAACATAGTTTTCATGCTTTTCTACATTTTTATGATTTAAGTCAAATTTAAAAATGTTATTACTAGTATTAAGTAAGAGTAAATAGTATATGCATTTGAAGGTGTAAACAATTTTTTCATTCTCAACCAATCATAAATTACTATATATGATAAATTTATTAATTTTTCACAACAATCAATTTAGAAGATTAATTAATAATATAAAAATTTTAAACATGATAATGCTTAGAAATCAATCCTATTAAATAATGCTAAACTTACATATTTTAATAGATTAAGGAACAATAGGAGATTTTTTTTATTATCATTATTATTGATGATAATTATTTTATTTTATTTTTCAAGAATAGTTAAACAACATATCTTTTTTAAAAAATGTTTGTATTGAAGAGTAAATATTTAAAATTGTAATATAAGAGTGAATATATGCAGGTTCTTAGAAGAGACAAACTGTGTAGGAATGTGTATCAATCTTTGCAAACTCCCATCTCAATCGTTTATAAAGGATTCTCTGGGTATGTCAATCAACATGATCCCCAGTAAGTATCTTCAACGACTATTTTTATGATCACATGTCCATGGTCATAGATAGAGCTTCTTCTAAATAACGAATTTAATTTGCATTTTGAAGAACATGCAGTCAAATTAATCATAAAGATATGTTGAATATTGAATATCAACTTAATCTCTTGGTTATATCTAAATATCTAATGATAATGTAATAAAATAAAATGTGATAAAAAAAATACAAATAAAGTAGTTATTTTATTATTTGAACAATTTTAAGAGGCTTAAATATATTTTTAGTCCCTCAAATTTAAGACAAATTTATTTTTGGTTCCTTAAATTTAAAACTGTTGTTTTTAGTCTCTATAATTTTTAAAAATCTTATTTTAGTCCTTTAGGTTATCAATAACATATTTAAAAATAACTAATTAAGACAGTTATGCAATATCAACCAGATTTAATGTGATATTTTTACTAATAGGGACACCAATAGGTAGATTTTATGCAATAATGTTTGATAAATTTCTTAACAAAATTTGAATATAAGGACTAAAATAAGATTTTTTGAAGGGACTAAAAACGACAATTTTAAATTTGAGGGACCAAAAATAGGTTTATCCTAAATTTGAGGGACTAAAAACATATTTAAGCCATTTTAAGATATAGCTAGATTTTTTTTATATGATTTCAATGGGATTATACATACAACCTATGTGTAATAAAAACATTTTTTTATTCTTAAAATAGTCAATAAAAGATGATATTCTCAATCACTAAACAAGAAATTAGTATCATATTAGAGATATTTAAAAAAAAATAAAAAACTATTCATTTAGTGATTAATCGAAGTTGAATACTTTATACTTAATGTCCATAAATAACTTGTTAACATGATTTAAGTCTATTTTTAGACTTACATTATTAATGTAAAAGTTTGAATATCTTCAACTAATAAAAAATACCTTTATCATAAAATTTAACAAAATTAACAATTTTGGTACTTGTATATTAATGTAAAAATATTTTATATTGTCAACATATATAATATATAAAATATTTTTTTGTCTATAATATTCGAGTAAATCATGTTTTTAATTTATATATATGACTAAATTTAGTTTTTGCCTTTTAAAGAAAATTGTTAGTTTTGATATGCACTGATTTTATTGTTTTCAAAATGTTTCATACTGATACCATCACTTATTGATGATTTATCACGTTTCTAGTCATCTAGATATGTTTCGTTACATGTTATTTCTAAATAATTGCTAACATAATATGATTAAATAGATGTCACATTATTAGTAAATAATGACAAGATTATTTTAAAAAAAATAAATTTTATAAGAATTAAAATAAATATATTTTAAAAATAACTAAAATCTAATTAATCACATTTATATGAATTAAAAAAATATTTAAACCATAATTTTTTATTTCATGAATTTCTTTCTCGGTTTTAAAGAGGGCCGCTAAAAGAAAACAAAAAGAACTTTCTGAAGTGGGCTAAGTGAGACGCATTTGACCCAAAAACTAGAACTAAGTGGGCCCGTGTTTTGCAAGTAGACCCGTCCAAAAAAGTCTCTTGACATGACATTGCATTCTTTTCCTTAAAAAATTCAAAAATACTTTTTATACACCTAATATACTATTGAGGAAAAATAGAGAAAACTATAAATATAATAAATGATATAATGTGCTGGAGAGATAAAAATAAATAAATATTAATTAAATGTTTAAGAAAAACATCTCACTAAAAAGCTTTACGTCACTAAGAATGGAGTAATGATTTTTAGATATTTTATTTTTTAAAACATCACAGCATCCCTTTCTTTTTTCTCGTATAATCTCTCATATACCTACATTTTTTCTCTTGTCATTTTAGGTGAACAGCATATTTCTCATGTAGGGTGTGTAAAAATCATTTTTGATTTGATAATGTGGCACTCCAGACATGACATCATATATATTTGTCAAGAACCCACTACAAAAAAATGAGTTCAATTCACCAAAAGCATTGAAAATTACATCATGTGGACAGAATCAAACATCATTCATCAGTCATTTCAGCATAACATAAGCCGCTGAGATGCACAGAACCTCGTAATGGACCGAAGCAAATAAGCAAAATTCCTACAATTATGCACATGAATACATGATTGACTATTTAAATCTCGTTAATAAACTCAAATGGATATATAGAGTTTTGATTGTTACTTGAATCTTTTGATTTGCAGATTTTGATGACATGAGTTGTGAGATGATATTTGGGCAGGATCCCCCAGAATCAATCGATGATCCAGCACTCAGGCAACCGTGTTTTAAACTATGTAATACATTTGTTATGAGATTTCTTACATTCAATGTTCATTTACTATTGCCAACTCTCAAGACTTCACAAGCTAGCAAAAATTGAAAAATGGAGAAAGAAATGCCTCCAAGTTATTGAATTGGCAGGCCAACAATGGATTTGATTAGAGTGTGCCAAAGAGACAGTTTAAGAAACTCAAAAAATAATGTAACTTCAGAAAGTAAAATGTATCACTAACATCATTTATGTATCATGCAGGCAAGGCAAAACAAAGCCATGGAACCAATTGCCTCGTTAATATTGCAACAGGTGTGGAATAAGTAATATCAGAAAACATCCATTATGTATTAAACACTACTAGCTAGTTAAATGAACTTAATATGTTTATTTTATGGACACATTAACTTGTTCATAAAAAATTCCAGTATGAATTATTAAGGGAAAGTGGGAAAGCACCCAAACCCAATGAATGAAAGGAACATTGAATTGGGGCATGAAAATTCAGAAAGAAAAAGAAATCAGCAAAAGCAAAAAATGACATAACGCAGTGTAGTTTTTGGATGGTTGTGGTTAGGATTGAAAAGGGAATGTGATAGAAAATCAAATTAAGTGAAGATTTGTTGTAGGGTTTGAGATGAGCAAGGAAGGAACAAGAGTACGCAACCTTTGGTCGTTTTTATCTGATTGGGAAAATATTGACGCTCAACTGTGGACAACCTAATATTTATGTCATATCGAATGTTCTTTCCAAATTCCACTGCCACTTTCCTACTTTATTTATTTATATATATATATATATATATATATATAGAGAGGAGAGTTCAAACGACACCGGTGTAACTTTTACCAAGTGTTACACCGCTTAATAACTTTATATTAAATGTGAATTTTGTAAATCTAACCGTTAGATTGAAAGTTCATATCTCTTAGATCATATATATCAAATTTTATATTAATCTAAGATGATTTGATACTTCATTCTCATAAAATAAAATTGACGTAATATATACATTTCAAAATATACTAAAATATGAACACTTTGATTACCTTAAAGTTGTTGTTCAATTTTAACAAAATTTGACATATATGATCTAAGAGATATGAACTTTCCATCTAACGGTTGGATTTACAAAATTCACATTTAATATAAAGTTATTGAGCGGTGTAACAAAATTTGACATATATAATCTAAGAGATATGAACTTTCAATCTAATAGTTGAATTTTCAAAATTCACATTTAATATAAAGTTATTAAGCTGTGTAACACTTAGTAAAAGTTACACCGGTGTCGTTTGAACCCTCCTTTTATATATATATATATTTATATATATATATATATATATATATTATCCAAACGTGTATTGGATGACGGTTTCAATGAATTATAATTATTGATTATAATTTCAATGAATAAATAATTAAATTAGATTTTGAAACTATAATTATAAATAATTACATACATTGTTATACACTAACACTTATTTCTAACATGACTTGTGAGATAGTTTCTCTGATCATTTTGTACTGTTGGTGTATATGTTATTTTCTTTGAATTTAAATTAAAGAAATTTTAACTTATTAAATTGGTAACTATCACTAATTTTATTCTTTAATTTTAATATTTATTGAGCATGATTAATTTTGTTCCTAACTGTATTATATATCAATCAATTTTGATTCCAAACATTAAGTATGGGATCAATAGATAGTTATTAAATCCGGGAAACAAATTTGACAATGATCATCAATTTTAGAAACTAAATGAACTAGTTAATAATACTTTGGTATGAATGAGTTCTTACTAGTTACTAAAGCGAGCGGCGAAAAGTAACAACAATTAACCCTCTTTAATAAAATAAAATAAAATGCTTTTGTGTGACTATATACCTCATTTTTCCCTTCTTAACCAATCACAATCATTTTTCATGATTTTTTGTCCCCATTTTAAATAGCACATTCCTCAGCTGATTTATAGTGTTTGGAAACAAATTAATTGGTGATATTATTTGATAATAAATAATTTTTTTAAAGGAAAATAAAACGATTGACAATTATCAAGATTTGAAACTTAGCTAGAGGATCTGCTTAGCAGTTTGGTAGCTGAGATAGATGCATAAAAACTTAGGTTTTATCTTTATTAGTATCATTATAAATGTTTTTATCGATAAAAAAGAAACTAAATTAACTTCTTTTTATAAAACCAATATTTATAATTCAAAAAATAAATTTTTATATAAGAGGAGGCTAAGAATAATTTTTTGTTTAAAATAGAGTTATTCGACATGATTTTCCATTTATTAAGAAGAAAACTAAAACAAGAGAATTTGATGAAAATATCTGTGATGGGTTACCAAACAGCATGAAAAAGAATGGAGAGTGAGATTGATTGCTATGGTGGATAGTGGGCACATTCCTGAAAAACACAGAAACGCTTGGTGAGGTGCACCATGTTTGAATACTAATGTAGTGTCTGATACATCAGAGTGATGGAATTGGCATCTCTAATATGCAAAGTGGGGGAACCCGTGACCTAACTGACACAACAACCCACAAGACAAGACCCTTAACAAATAAATATATTCATCATTCATCTACTATTCTTTTTTTTTTTTTTTTTTTTTTTTTCTTATTAACAATACATAATACCTTTTTAACAATTGAGTTTTTATAAGACTCAACTCATACTTTCATCATCACTCCATTATCTCTTCTCCCTTATTTCATGTTTCTGCTTCTCATTTCATCTTTTAACTCATTATCTATTACTTGTTATCACTTTTGCTTCCTCATTTTTTGTGTATGGATATCATTACTAAATCAACCGCTGCTCCTAAGTGTACAGAAAGAGATATTATTTATATAGCACTTTTTTTTTTCTCTTCATCATATCAATTATTTTATTTTACACCTTTTTTCATCTTTTTGTTATATAAAAAATATGCAAAAAAAAAAAGTAGTATACAAATAAATTAAAACGAAAAAAACAGAGTAAACAGGGTTGCTTTTATGCCTCGCATCGCATTTCTTCATAGTTCCTGTCTCGTCAAATTGTCAAGTCTCAGAAATGCCCATCAAAGATACCTGAAACATGCAAAAGAGGGACAGAGAATAAAAAAAGATTTATAGATACCCCCATCTTTTTTTGACATATCGAGAGGGAAAAAAAAAAGTAAGAAGACTATATCACTATTTTCAGTTCTTTCTTTTAATTCCCTAAACTTAATTACATGCTCTTTTGATGAAAAAGTGCACTATGTGCAGTTCAATTTGAAGGGTAGAGGATCCAGTTCCAGTAGAAAGATAGAGAACAATGGAATGAGTGATTGTAATACGAACATGGGTGTTGTTAATACTTCACCTCAGGATCAGGAGCCACTAGTTGTCTACGGGCCTAACATGCAATTAGTTCAATTAAGGTCCACATGCCTTTTTGATAGGATTCAGCAGATAATTCGCCCCAGTTTGGAGCACTTGATTGTGAACCCTTAAGGCAAAATCCTTTTATTAAGAATCAAGATATTTTACTTATATCTTATTTAATTACTTTATTTTTAGTTGATACTAATTATATATATATATATATATATATATATATATATATATATATTATTTTAAGTGATTGTTGTATTAAATACTAATTATAAGTAAATACATAAACGTATACAGTTAATAATAAATAAAAGATAAAAAAAAATTAGCATAACTTTTTCTTTATACAAAATTAATGTAACTTTTAAAACTAATAATTTTTTTCTCTTATAATTAGAAGTAAAGAAAAAATTAATTTATTATTTATAATTAAGATTAAAAATAGTATTAAAGTTAGATGTAGAAATTATTCTCTAATTAAAATTAATTTTTTTTTATCTTTATCATTATATGATATTATATATTATGTAAACGGAATATATCTTTTAATAACTGATTTGCTATCTACCTTTATATAAATTATTTTATCTATTTTATTTTACTCAAAAATTTAAATTACTTATTCTCTTTTGATTTTTTTTTTGTCTCATACTACTTATTCTCTTTAAATATTTACCCATGTAATTAACCAGTTACTACATAGTTTATTTTATTATTTTAATTTATTTAAAAAAAATGGAAAACTTCAAAAATACCTCTTTTTTCTTAGTTTCAATAATGTCTATAAGTTCATGTTGAGTTGTATTGTGTGCATTGCCAAGACAAACTTTTATTAATTCGAACATAATACAAAATATGTCTAAAATACTGTACTAAAGTTTTGACTTTATAAAAATGCAAACATCTCCTAATAATACCACTATTCGATGAAGATAATAAGAATAGATTATTCAAAGAATGTAAATTCTAACACCATAATTCCAATCAATCTTAAAAAGGCTTAAGCTATTTTCTATAAACTTTAATTTCTAAACACCTTAATAAAAAATAGCTAATAAGTTAAATGATTTTTTTAAAAAAGTTTTGAAATTATTAAATTAGTTTATTCGAATTAGAATTAATTAATAAAATTAGTTGTTGAAGTAATTGATAAATATAAAACAAAAAAATTGTTTATATCAATTTTAATAAAAATATATTTTATATTAAATTTTTTAAGTATCATAATTCTTAATTTTAATTACTTTGAGCTCTATATTTTAAAGCAAATATTTCATTAATAATTAAAAATAAATAGTTTTATATGAAATGAAGCGGAAATGAAAAAGTATTTTAAAATATATTAATGTAAAAATGAAAAATAAATAAGCTCAAATGCTATTTTAGACAGTGTTTGAAGATATATTTCAAGTAAATGAGATAAGTTGGAAACATTTTTATATTTTTCAAACAAAGTTGCTTATGAATTGACTCATCCCACTATCATACCCGCCGAAGTTATTTTTATATATTTTGAGGAAAATTTTATATTATACTTTAATGCATTTACAATTATATGTTCTTTTAAAAATACAATTCTTAAATAATATATCATGTATCCGTAATTTTATGGATAATATTTTGTATAATATAATACTATATCTATGTTAATATTAATCTTAAAATATTGAGTAAAATATATCTTAATCTCAGCTTTAAACTTCTTTAGTTTTATTATCTAACTACTATGTCAATAGTGGTATATTATGTCAATAAATTAAATTGAACCGTCTTGTCCCTTATATAGTTATATTACAAGTCTTAACAAGATAATTTTAGTTCAAACAAATTACTTTATAAAAAATTTAATCCAATAAAAACAATAGTAAATATAACCCAACTTATTTCACATACACTAATAGTCATAGACTAATAAAGTCAACTATAAAATAGTACCTTTTGTCCTTTTTATAAGAAATAAGTGGAATGATTGTTTATTTTACACTATCACTTGCTTCTTCTTCTTTTTTTTTTTTTTTAAAAAAAGAAAGTAATATTTGATATCACTTTTAAGTTACACTAAAAGTAATGGAATTATCATAAAATAACTTAAATAGTAATAAAAAAAATAAAAAGGAGTCGCACAACTTACTTGAATTATTTCTACAAGAGTAATTATATTAATATCTTCGATTTTTATTCCATTTGAATTCTAGTTTTTTTTTTATGCCATTTATTATATTAACTTGTTCGTTTCTTGTTTACCTTTTCTTAATGTAAACAATTTTGAGTTTAGAAAAAACAGAATAAGATCCCAACAAATATTTGGGTAGGCCAACGAGGTTCATCTTGATTCTAGAAAACCCATGCTCCTTACTTATCTCTTTTAACATATCTTTAACACAAGTTAACACATAAACACTTAGGTACAAGTAACTTCAAGAAACGTGGAACGTGAATTCTTTTGAAATATCTGTAATTTACAATATCATATACCCTAGAAATATGAAAAATTATGAAGTAGTCCAAAATTATCAGTGTCCACTTATCTCATCATATAAATTAGAAAATTTAAATACGTGATAGATTGGTCGAAATTATAGGCATATATACGATATTCGTGGTTACCTAATAATTATTATGCCAAAAGGCAAAAGAGAAGGTGTAGCCTGAAAGCATTTTCCTTTTTATAAAGTATAAACCATAATTTCTATATGGAAGATCGTCTAAATGGTCTCTCTGCACTCTCCAACATAATTTGAAAAAAGTGTTACTGAGTAAACAAGGACTGGTCCTTGTTCTTCAATTATTGTCCCATATTTTTCTCACGCTGTGGCCATCCTTAGCAAAAAGTTTCCATTTGAACACATGAGTGCATCAAACATGGATGTGTACAAACTACAAATAACAAGGCAAAGGCCGAAAGTGCTGTTCATTAATAACGAGTTCACATTGGCAAGTTCATTTATCAGACAAAGCCTGATGAGACAACAGTAGCAAGTAGCCAATGACAACCAAAGGAAGACAAGGAATGGACAGATTTAATGAGTTCTTGTGCAGGGGCATGTGCCTCTGCGACTGCCACTTCACTTCTCTTCTCTTTCATACAACCCTGGTTAGGTTTGTGCCCTTTTCGGATAACAAACGCAACCCCATCTTCCTCTTCCTTCAAGGTTCACTCTCTTCAGTGCTAAAGATGGCTACGTGAAACTCATCAGGAGACACACAACCTTAATCCTTGGATTTTGTTGGGGGTTGGCGATTTCAGACCATGGGGCGGATGGAATATGAAGACCTGTGAATGAGAAATGGGCCAAGAGCCTTATTTAAGAAAAACAAAGAGGGTAAGACCAAGGCCCACGTTGGATAAAAAGAATAATTCCTACTCTATGCTATATCTCTATAAATTCAGGGGTTTTGCAACCGTTAATTTCATATGTGATTTTATGGAGCTGTAAACATTTATTGCTGATTTGGTAAAAAAGAGTTATACAACTTCTTATATATATAAAAAAATAATATGAATGTGAATTCAATGTTTACTTCATTTTTAGTGTTTAAGAACCCATTATTTCAAGACATGTGAATTTATGAAGGTATCTTAAAAAAGGTTTAGAAAGTCTGGTACTCTGGTACTACTGTACTAGATGCTGGTTAGTAGCTCCCTACTTGTCACAACCCCACCAAGACCGAACCTTTGGTGTAAAATAATATTATGGACATTTGATGGTCAAGAGCTTGCAATGCACATGACTTTACATCCAAAGTTGTACCTCCTATCTCCCTATAATTGAGGAAAGAAAAAAGAAAATGAGCGATGGGGGATCACGGCATAGCAGTATGAAAGTGTGAATTATTGGATCTGCATCATGCCCTTGTTGTCATGCTACATTTGAAAACCAACGAGTTTGGTTGGACCAAGCGTTGCCATCAAGTAGTTAGTGTAACGATATATCCTGTAACTAATTAAGGAATCGATTAAGCAATTGTGGGCCAATTGGTACTTTCATTCCACTGTTTTCTCGTCAAGTTTTCTTAAATGGGCCGCACATTTGGATTAATTAGATCACGTCTAAGGAATTAAAATTAAAAATAGAAGTAAAAGAGAAAGCAGCACGGAAAGGATAAAAGCATAAATCAAGTATATGCATCATGCAATGTTGATACATATAAATTATTTTCATTTTTCTTTGATGATGACAAACTGATATATCTAACCATGTGCAATCTCAATGATTTATATCTCATTTCAAAGGCAGCTTGTGATACACACCAAGTTATTGGACACACGAGTATAGTATTTGGACACGTGGGTGGCTTCGTTAACAAAGACAAGGAGAGTAGTCACTATTGAGACTGTGACACAAAGGACCAGAATCTTGATACCTACATGTATATTCAGGTTTGTCATGGCGCTTTCCAATCGGAAATATCGGCATCAAGCCATTTGCATGGCAGTTCCGGGACTGGACAAAACCAACTTAATAGGCGTGTCTTTAGGTTATTGCTTTTATGATTTCAAACCAGTTTATTTTATTTTATGTCCACCACGGCAACAATGTATTGTTCAATTATCCTTATCGCTTATGTCATTGAGTTACTGGGTGAGTGTGAGTTGTCTCTTTTAACTGTGGTCTGTGGATAATTGATTTTTCTTTTTTAATTTTAAATAAACCATATATCTTTCGTTTGAAACTGGCTGGTATTGATAGATGGGGGGGTTACTTCATGAATTAACAAGATTTCACGTATTCAATAAGTCAACATTATGCAAGACATACTGTTTGCTAATACATTAGATAATCTAATTTAGATTTGTTAAACTTGAATCATTACACAGAATATGCTAAAATTTGGATGGACCGTGCTACTCTGTTTAGCAAAGGGAAAGGCAAATTGTGTGTTTGGAATAAGGATGAAGATGAATTCCGTGCAATTGAGATAGGTTGCTTTCATTTTTGATTCCTTTACTATAATCTATTTATTTGAAATAAAACCAATACATAAATTGTAATCATATAGAAGCTTAACGACTGTTCTTAAGAGTTTTAACGCTTCTGAAACAAGACTTGATAAATTAATGCGTGGAAACTAAAAATAGTTTGGCTGTTGCATGATTAGCTTGGAAATTTTAATGTGTACCGAAAAGATAAAACCAATGTTGGGTCAAAGTGGGCAGCTGAAGGTCCAAAAGTGGTGACTAATTTTAATTGCGGCTACGCCGCTCCACAACCGTTTAGTGACCTTGTAGTAAGGATGCTTGCCAAGAATGAAGGGTAAAAAACGTGTAATCATTAAAAAAAAAATGCACTGGCATTTGTGAGCACCAGACCAGAAGCAGTTAAACACATGTTTGTTGTCCGTGGTAGTTTGCTGATTGTCATTTGTGTGTGTAGCAGAAGCGATTGTTTTTGTTTTTGTTTTTCATGGTAACATTTCTATCCTCGTATGTTCCAATCCCACCCCATATAACAAAAGAAAATCCAACACTTGATTCATCTGTATTGAAGAAAAAGGCATGATGGTGGTCAGACTTGCCTAGATTTCAGATTTAAAAATTCCTGATCTCGTCATTGACAGAAAGTAAAAGGTAAAATGATAATAAGAAAGCAAGCTAAAAAAGAAAAAAGGCAAGCGCGCGAAAATTTAAACAAAGCGTGCGAGTGACTCTTTTTCTCTGCTTTTTTTTTTTTTTTTTTTTTTTTTGTTGTTGTTGTGAATGGAATTCAAAAGAGGAGTTTCCTACGAAGCGCGGGTAGGTTGTTACATTGAGGTTGAGGGGAAAGGGAAGCGAGTTCTCGAATGGTTTCGCCAACCAGATCTTTAAACACGAGACGTTCCACGTCCAACACCACATCTCCCATCTCCACCGGCCATTCTCCCCACCCCCGCATCTCCTCCGCCATGTCCTTCCTCAACATCCCGCATACCACCTTTGAAAAGTCCTCCGACTCCGATTCCTCCCTCTCCCGGATCCTCTGGAACTCCCACCAGATCTGCTGCCTCTGCTCCCCGCCTGACACCGCCTTCCACGGCGGCAACTGCTGCTTCCGGTTCAGGATCTCCTGGAGTATGTCGAATATCAACCGCCTCTGCAGCGTCGACGCCTTCGAGCTGTCCTTCCCCTTCAAACACTGCTGCTTCTCCAGTAAGAGGAAAACGTCGCTCTCTTCCGGCAAGTAACTGCAAGCTCGCAGAATCTCCGACACGTAAACGAAATCGCTATCCTCCGACGCTGCCTCCTCGCTGCTGCACAATGCTGAACTCCACACATCGTCTTCTGATTCCGCCGCTTGATCTGTAATGTAATTTCACCACATTCATTATCATCGTCCACTTTCCAACGCAAGATTAATTAATTAATTAATTAAATAACCTAAACAGAATTAAAAATGTCTGGAACGGTGAGGTCAGTCCCACGTGATTGTTGTACGGTTAAAATCAGGCACCCCACCCCACCGCACCGCACCGCAGTTTTGAGGCAAGTGAATGAGCCAACTGAGCGATGGCATGTCAACATCCCTGGGATCAAATGATTGGTCCACATTGGTGAAGAGGGAGAGGACAAACCATACACTGTTCTCGTACTTGCACTTGAAACACAACCAAAACAACAGCTTAAAAATAAAACGCCTACACTATGCACTATGCACAAATAAGACGTCATTCCATTTCTAAATAGTAAATACTAAGCAATTAAAACAACACTCACCTTTGTAATCAATGCAGCGTTTGGTTATCGGGGATGGTGAACACCAGTCGTCCTTGTAAAACGACGAGTCAAGCACCGATACTGGACTCGGTTGCAACTCGTTCGCCGCGGTTATTTCTGCTATGCTGTTCAGCAGCTTATCGCACCTATCCAACAGATCTTTCCCTTCCTTGTACTCTTCCATCCTGTACCTCTGCATCCCACGGACAATTCAATTTCAATCAAAAAACATATTCCAATGTGCAGTCGTAAAAATAGTAATAGTAATAGAATATGAGTGAGTCACCTCTGTATCGGGATAGGAGGAGGCGCTGAAGCTGTTGTCTGAAACGGTGGAGGACTCATCCTCTGCCTTACGCTCCATGTTTTTTCTCAACCTGGGGGATCCACCGGTTGCATTAGCATATGCATTCCTCCTGGGGCTGGCCTTAGGCGAATGAACCGGAGACACGGAGACCCTTCTGGAATCCACTTTCCTCTGCGTTTCGGGGTTGGGGAGCTTCCTACGGTTGGGTGCTCTGACTTGATTCCTTGCATTCCGATCAATCTCGCTCCTTCGGGGGCTCCGGTGGGAGTGGGAAGGGGAAGGGGAAGGGGATCGAACCGGTTTCATGAGGACAATAGGAGATTGGTTGGGTTTGTTGGAATGTAGAAGGCCCTTGAGCTGCAAGGCCTCGAGGATGTGCTTGAGCGTGTGGAGGTCCTTGGAAGGCTCGTTAATCCCTCGCATCCGAAGTCTTCTTTCAATCTCAGAGTAGACTGAGACGGTGTGTTTAGGCTCAGGGAAGAAATCAGCGGAGTCGTAGAAGCTCTTCTTCGCCCTGTGCCTAGGTGGATCTGCGCCTGCACCTGCGCCTCTGCCAGTGTCCAATCGGCTGCGGAAGGCACCATCATTATTCCCGTGGACCACATTGGGTCCCTGCGACTGCGACCTGGGTAAACTGTTGGGGTCGAAGAAGCGACACTGCGGCTGCGGCAGGGGCAGGGGCAGATCTCTGGACACTCTGGACTCGGAGGCGGATCTCTGGAGCTTGGCCATGGGCATGGGCATGGGCACGTCCGAATCCGGCAAGGGCTCAAGGCCCATGAGCTTGGCAATGACGCTGGTGGAACGACGCTGCTTGTCCACGTCGTTTTCCGGAGGGATCTCTCTACGCTGGAGGCTTCCTTTGGCGTCCACCACGGCTCTGCTGTCCAGCGACAGCCTGGGAGCCTCTCGCGTGAACTTCCACGAGGACCGCGTGCCTTCCTTGAATTCCAGAACGGGGAGGGCGGGAGCGCCGCCCTTCGCCTCTGATTGGACCTCCCGCGGCGGGGAACGCGAGGGCGAGGCGCTGGGCTTCTCCGCCGTGGCCTGCGAAAAGG
Source organism: Cajanus cajan (assembly GCF_000230855.2). Lineage (NCBI taxonomy): Eukaryota > Viridiplantae > Streptophyta > Magnoliopsida > Fabales > Fabaceae > Cajanus > Cajanus cajan. The sequence continues at coordinate 40,882,673 of NC_138523.1, forward strand.
AGAGAAAAGGGTTAGCTTGGTGAAGATGCGTGAGGTGTTGGATGAGGAGGGTGCTAGTGTTACCGGAGGGAGGCGTTTGGGGGAGTAGACGCGTTTTCCGGTGAGTATCTGGTTGCGATCGAAGATCTGGAGGAAGCCCGCCATGCAGCCCATCTGCTTGTGGATGTGCTTCTCCAGGTTCTGGTCGCGAACCATACCCGTCGTCATTTTTCTCTTCTCTTCTCTTCTCTTATGTCACTCTCTGTTGTGTTGTTTGTGAAACCTCCATTCTCGTTTTTCACTACTCTCTCATCATATGGATATATGCCTTGCCTTTATCTCACACTCCCTCCCGCTTTTCTGCTCTATAAAACGGGGTCGCCACAATTAAACGCCAACGAACAGGGCCCAGGGATTTTTTTGTCCTTCCACTTTTCCAATTTTACCAACTTGTCCTCCCTCTTATTTTACCACCCCCTTAAATTTACCTATAAACTATAAAATATAGTTTTCTTTTATAATAATTATTTGTCAATTGTTTTAAATAAAAACTATTTATTGTTTCAAATTCGCATGTCATTATTATTTAATCATAAAAGTGTAACAACATGTCTTGCTTTTAAGACTTAAATTTTTAATCCTATAAATTGAATCAATAATTTTGATATAATTTTCGTGACAACATAAAAAATGTAAGAATATCTATTTTAGAATAGTTAATGGAGGATAAATCTCAGGATATTTAGATAACTTTTAAAATATACTAAATCAGGCCGTTTCTCAATTTAAAATTAATTTATAATGACAAATAAATAAGTTTCAATCACTTATTCTACTTCATAGAGTTTAAAATTAATGAAAACTGGTATCAAAATTGAGTAAGTAAATTGATACTCGTTCATGGTTAAGTGAAATTAACCTTTATCAATTGTTAATCTCAATTTGATGCAATTTTTGTGCATTTTTTTTCTCATACCAAATATCATGACTACATTTATATTGTACCAGAGAATCATTATTTTGTGCGTCCTATTTTGTTGTTTTCATTGATTTTGCAATATACTTGTATTTGGCCCATATAATTTTTTAGTAGTAATTCAGTTATGGCACCTAGAACTACATCACAGAATACAGACATTTTTGCAGCTTAATGAACAATTTACCTTGGGTTCGTAATGGAACTCCAAATCAATGATTTAGAAGTAGTATAAAAACAAATTTATCTGAACTTAGTATTCAGGTTATTTCATATTTTGATGTTATGGGTGGAAATTTGGAATTAAAACCCTGTTACACTAATAAGGTTAGCACAGAAAACTGCGCGGCCACTTTAAGACTTTACACTGTAAGGAGCTGCAGCATAGCCACCGTGGGCAATGCTCTCTGCCACCGTGTCAGGTGTCAAGTGCCTTGTTTTTTGCGCTTTTCAAACAAAGACTCTATTTCTATTGGAAGTGGAACCCATCTCACATGTCTTTTCCCTATGCCCCCAACCCCAACCACTTTTAAGCCATTCAATTCTTGATTCTTCCAATCAAACGCCCCTTATTCCCTCCCCCACGTTACAAAACTCCAATTTTGTTCTCCAAACTCGCACCAGCATGTTAGGTTGTTTTTCATTTCCCATCATCCTACGCTAGTAAAATCATGATTCATCAACACTGCTCCATTGCCATGGTTGCTGGAACAAGAGGTATCTCTTACACCGATCCATGAGGTCCCAGCATACAGAAAGCTTCAACAAAACACTTCATACATAGAGTCATTGCAACAGTGGATAATGACTTATTACTGCCCTTTTAACTTTATGCCCTGTGAACGTGGAAAAACTGTCTAAAACAATTTTGGTCTAATAATCCAGCTTATACAAACATACAAACCCTTCACTATTCAATCATAAGGAATTAAAACAATTTTTTTACTAATTACTCTCTCAACCTATATAAAAATAATAATTTTACATAGCTTAAAAAACTTAATTAAATAGATTTAATTTTCATAAAATATACGATACATCTTCTAAAATATTTTTAACTACACTTATAATAAACAAGTGAAAAAAAAGACATTTTGTGTCCCTATAATAACTTTCTTTGAATATCATATATTAATGGGATAGTGTATGATTATATCAACTATTTTAAAAATAAAACTTTTTTGTAAAAAGATGTTTTTTATTGTACAATTTATATAAGATTAAATTTATGATAAATAATATGTATACCAAAATGTAATACATTTTTAGTTTTAAAAAAATTAAGTATTTATTTTTTAGTTCAGGGAAAGTAGTATCATGTAACATCCTCTTGAAATTTTAATTAATAGTATAATATATGGTGTAGAAAGTGTATTAACAAAAAGTTTTATTAGTATTTCCCAAATTTTAGGGGAATGGAAGCATGAAAGGCATCACATGCCAAACACTTGAACAAGTTCTTTGCTTTCCATTTATAATAATTGCATCTGCATGGCTCATTTGAACTTGTTAGTAAATGCTTATTCAGAGCATGATCTGAACCATTCAGCCAGCCTAATTAAAAAGTAAAAAAGGCACAGCATAATGATTCTCAATGTTGAGGCGAGTACCAAAAGTTTAGTTCACTCAGTTCCAAGGCAAATGGCGACAGTAGTACTAGTAATGTTCTGTTTTGGAGGTAACATAATGTTATGGAAGTTGTTCTGATCGGTTATGGCACCGCTTCTCTTGTTTATCTATTTTCTTATGTGCTTTGATAATTGTTGCAAATCTCTTTTGCAAAGTTCAAGAAAGAAAAGCGGTGAAGCGATCATAGTCTCCTTAACAAGAAGCGCATACTTGGAAAACTGCACAAGAGCCTTTTTCCTAGGGCACTGAAGTGATGGTTCATATGGTTGCACGAATGTAACAAGTATACAAATTTCATGAGGTATTTCTCCATTCCTTTCCTTATTCTTCTTTTATTTATTTACTATTATTTTAGTTTCTGTAACATGGATTGCACAGGATAAACTTATATAAATTATATAAATAAATACTTTGAATAAATAAATTATATTAATTTGTATTAAATAAGTGTTTTTAAAATATATTGAAATTAAATTTAAACCTTTCGTCTGATTACACTTGACGTGATCATAATAACCATTTTGAATTTGTATTAATATATTTATATAAGATAACCATGTATATTAGATAATTTATTACACTAATACAAATATCACATTATTTATATATATTATATGGATTTTAATTTTTGAAAGTTGAGTTAATGTATATTGTCTTTTTTTTTTTCTTTTATATTATTAACTAGTTTGATATATGTATTAACTAAGAATACAAATAGGTTAGACTACTTAACAAAATCCTGTGAGATAACTTGCATTAGGCTTCGGCTAGGTGAGGTATTTTATTAAAGCTGTTTAGTTTTAAAAAATTAGTATGTAAGTCATTTAAAAATCCTGTTAAGTTTAACAGACTGACCCATTTGAATAAATTTTATTATTATTATTATTATTATTATTATTATTATTATTATTATTATTATTATTATTATTATATATCAAATTTGTCAATGAAGCACAATCAATATAAAATGCATGTTTTTATTTATAATAATAATAATAATAGCAAATGCTAAACAACTGGACCTATTTCTCCTCCTAATATCAACATATTAGTTTTACTAATATACTAAAAAAACAATATGTGCTTGCATTAAAAAAATGAAAATTAATATTATTTTTATTAGTAGTATTTATTTGCAGTTTCGGAATAACATGAAAAAGAAAATAGGGAGTTGCATAATATAAATTGGGACAAAACTATTCATGTAAAAGTGAAAATAAAAAAAATTATTAAAAGAGGTATCAACATTATATAATTATATACATTCATACCATATTCATATTAGCTGTATTAATTAATGTACACTTATATGCATGACAACATGAGTTATATGTATATTAATATATTATATATGTGATATTTATATTAAAATACTGAATTATGAATTATCTAATATATCTGTGTTATTTTATATGAATTTTAATATAAATTCAAGATGTTCGTTTACAATTATGTATAATATAATCCAATTAATAGAGGGTTATAATTCGTAATATTTTCAAATTTTGGAGGCAAAATTTGTGAATAAATTATTTGAGGGACAAAATTTGTGATAAAGTGAAATTTCAAGACACAAAATAAAATAAAATATAATGTTTAATGATACGTATTTGGTAAGTATAGTAATTGATATAGTGGTAAAGAGGACAAAAATTCAAATTATCATTCACAAATATTTGTATTTATAATTATTTAATGTAATTATGATACTAAATAGGTTAATTAAAAAGTGATTAAATTGAATTACGTAAAGAAATATTTAATTATAAAAATTAAAGAAAACTGTAATTTAGATGAAATTAATCTATAATAAAAATAGTTAGAGATTGATTCATTGACTTTTTTTATATAAAATTCTATAAATTTTTTATTTAATTTATAAATAAATAATTAATTCAACAACTTATATATGTATTTAAATCCTAACTCCTTATGTGAGAAATTATAGGTTGTTTAAAGAAAATCTTAATTCCTTGATAATTTTTGTTAAACAATCTTGCATTAAAGTTAAGGACTGAAAGTTGACTCATGAGATTTATCTCAATTCATTGGTAATAAATGTCTTAAGTGTAAATGTCTTAAGTGTTTTCTTCATGTTGTAGTTTCAAAAACACTTTTTAACCTCAATTAATTCTAATAAATCATGTATTCGATGCAGTGATTTAAAACTCGGATCAAACCGACCGGTCAGATTGGTTGGACTGGGAACTGGTGGTCCAGCCGGTCCGAATCTTAAGTTGGATCGGTTATACAGTCGACCCGTTTCAAACTGGATTGAACCGGTCAATTTTTCGGTTCAACCGATAAATCGGTAGGTCAATCAGTTCAACCACTTTTTTTTCTTATTTTTTTTTAAATTTTTTTAAGGGACCATAAACCACAAAAATAATAATGAAAATTGAATCTCTTAATGAAAGAGCAAAGAGTTTTATTAAATATAATAATGACTACTTGTTCTAATGTATTTGTTTGTAATATATACAACTTAAATAACTTTTATAGTATATTATTAATTTTAGTTATATATTTAATAATATAATATCTATGTAGATATTACATATATAATTTTGTGATATCAATTGCAAGCATATTATATATGTACATATTATTTATATTTTTAATTTGTATTAATATACAATTTAACATGCAAATTTTTTATGTATTTTTTATAAAATAAAAATAAAAATAATTTTAAATAAGATAGAAAAATTAAAATTTAAAATAAGATATGAATTTATTAAAATTTATAAGTATAAAATATATTTAATATGAATATTTTTTTAATAAAAATAAATAAAAATTGAGTCATGCGGTTCAACTAGTGACCTACCGGTTCAACCTTTAACCCACTGACCCAGTACCTTAACGGGTTCGATGACCGGTCCGATTTTTAAAACTATGATTAGATGATCAAATCAAAACAATCATTAAGAGCAAAACAAAAAATTAACTAAATAATACTTTTATTGAATAAAAAAAGGAAAATTTACATAGTTCCAATAATTAACTAAATAATGCTTTTCTCTTTACTCGTTTAGAGCGAATTTGTGGAAGCTTTGAGTGAATTTTACTTATTTTAAATACCTATGGTGAGTGCTCTAAGCGTGTCGATGTAATCTTTTAGTATTGCTCTTTGACTTGTCTCGCTTAGAACGAATTTATGATAGTTTTGAGTGAGTTAATGCAATATTTTAGTGTTGCTCTCTATCTTGGCTTGCTTAAAGCGAATTTTTGGTAACTTTGAGCAAATCTCCATAGCTTGGAAAGACAATTATATGCAACCTGGAGTAATGTTTTCCCTTTGAAATTTGTAACTTTCGCAATTATTTTCTCCCATGTCCCACTTCAACAAACAAAAATAAAAATATCTAATATTTACAAAATTAAACAAATTAAAATTATCTCTTAACTAAGTATTTTATAGAAAAAAAACTAGATTTTAAAGTATAATATATATCAATAATTATCTTATTGAATAAAGTATGAATTCATATTTAAAAATTATCACTTACATCATCAATATACTTATATTATAACAAAATATTGAGGGAGAGACATAATTTGCAACTTTCTCAAAACTTGGAAGAAAATCTAAAAAAAAGCTTTTGGAGAACAAAATCCGTAACAATGTGAATATTTTGGGATAGAAAATCTAATTAAACCTAAATAAAAAAATATTACTTGAACATTAAAAATTTAATGTAGACTAAGTTGGTAATTAATATTGAAAAAATCTCAAATTGCACATTAAAGAGATAATACAAAAAAATGAAGATTACTCCGACTCTACTCAATAACTCATGGTTCTACATTAAATTTCAACGATATAATTATCAAATTAAAAATTATTAATGCATAAATTAATTATGTAAATTTATAAAAAAATTTAAAATCATTTGATATCTTATTTCATTTGTCAATTTGAATTGATAAAATAAAATACCAAATATTTTTCAAGTTTTTTTAAAAATTTATAAACTTTATCTATATATTAAAAAGTTTTAATTTAATAGTTGAATCGTTAAAATTTAATATAAAACATGAATTCTCAAATGGAATAAGTCTAAATACATTTAATCTTGAAGTAAGTGGATCATTTATGAAAAATAAAATAAAATAAAAATGTGTGCATGTTGATTTGGATATTTTTTTTACAACTATGGTCTATGTATGATTCGTTATAATTGATATGTTGTTGATCATCATAAAGTGTTAAATTAGTGATTGATTGATTTTAAGTTTTGTTATGACAGCGTATGTTGAATGTTCTAGGTTTCTTGCTCAACGAACCATCATAAATTGAAGGCTAAGAAGGAAAAGTTAGATTTTCGTTCAACAAGATGTTGAATAGGATGGCTCTCCTTCGAGCGAATCATTATTTGTTAAGACAAACTTTTACTAAACTTATGAAATAAGATAAGATAAAATAATCTAGAAGTTAATATTAATTTTTAAATACATTAATTTGTAAAAATTCTTTTGTATTAATTTATTCAAAAGTTTGAAATAACTTGTACTTGAGTTAGTTTTAACTTAATTATAGGATTTTTTTTTATTTTAAATTTACTTATTTTCAGCTCCAATGAATATTTATTGAAAAAGTTATGATCTAGTAGGACGAAATTCCAATAGCTTGCATGATATTATTTTTGCTCTTAATTATAGGTAATAAATTAATTTTCTTAAATTTTAATTATAAATAATAACTATTAATTTTTAAATTTATTCTGGGTTAAATTTATTTTATACCTTTCATTTATTGTTAATTTTATTTCCCTTGCATTCACTTATATCTAATATTAAATGCAACAACCATTTAAAATAAATGATTTGTTTTAAATAAAATTTAAATTTATAGTAAAATAAATTAAAAGACATCATATTAATTATTTTTTATTTTAATAATATGTCCTATGTTATTTATAATTTATAGTCACCATAAAAAAATGCAAATTATCAATAAATAATTTTTGATAAATACAAATCTGTCGGAAAAGTAAAGTGTTTTGGAATGGAACCCTCGAGGTCAAATATAAGGGGTGTTACATTAATAAAGTTATTAAAATTAAACAAAAATTTTCTGACAGATAATGATTTTCAAACAATACTGACAAAATTTCAAATGGAATATTAATTTGTAATTTTTGACAAATATATCAGTCGATAATTACCAATAGATATTTTTCATAGAATCAGGATTAAATTATTTTTGACGAATTTTTTTTCTGACGGATTTGCATCCGTAAAAAATTTCTCTTTTCGACAGATATTCCTTTTTACCGACGGATTATGTCCATAAAAAATTTACATTTTTCTTGTAGTGAATATATATAAAGGGAATAATTTCTTCGCCCAAAAACTTCCTTTAGTAATTATCTCCAAAAAAAAACTTTCCTTTAATAATTTCCTCCAATTAAATTTTCTCTAATAAATTTGTTTTAAATGTTTATTCTCTCCAATAACCTTTTCCTATATTTTTATATATAAATTAATAATATTATCATAGTGTGATAGTTAAACTATGCAATTTTGTATGATATTTTATCAATTGATTGACAGATATTGATCATATAATAGTGTGATAGTTAAACTATGAAATTTAGTGTTTATTATTCTTTCAATTTAAGCATATTAAATTTATAAAACTTAATTAATTGGTATAATTAACTATAAGTGTAACGACCCGGCTGGTCACTACACACAACACAGTACACCTGAAAACCAGACAGAAAGGAGCAAGTGTATACATACAGCGTCTAGAATATACATATATACATGGTCCAAGTCTCACTAGATTCAAAATGTACAAAAATTTCATCCAAAGCTACTACCCCAAGTAGCTGAAACAACAAAACATCAACAAGAGTCAGCTCCGCCTGCCAGCTGCAGACTCACCACTAGTCACCACCTATCCCTGCTCTGCTCCCATACATAGTATGATCATCGCAGTCCAAACCACATGGAAACAACAAAGGGTAAGCTAGTGAAAAGAATCAACATATAAACATATACATGAAATATGAACAACTACAACTTATCAGCACAACTTCAATATACACCTCATCAACTATACAACGTAAACAGCAATAAGCATACAATGCGTCGTCACGCATATCATCTCGGAGATCTCCTACAATAACTCAGCCTTGCGGTCTACAACAACTCAGCCTTACGGCCTACAATAACTCAGCCTTTCGGCCTACAACAACTCAGCCTTTCGGCCTACAACAGTTTATATCAGCATTCAACACAGCACATCTTACAACATGTAGCAACAACAACTTATAGCACGACACAGCTCATCAATATACATCTGATACGGCTCAACTCAGCAATAAATATCTAGTACAGCTCAACATCACAATTCTACATCCTCAACTATAATCAACACAGTACATCATTTTACGGCACATCTAAACGTCTTATAGCAATATACTTCCAACACAGCTCATTATCATCAAACAACATTTTCTACTAATCATCACATCATATTCATCAACTTCGGTTTATACTCAACATAAAATAACTTCTAACAGCATTTAGTGGAATCTCATTTCCGCGCCCGGCGCACTCGTGGTTGCACCCAGCGCGGTACAACCAGAGAGCACCAGGGACTAGCGCGCCCAGCGCAAGCATGCCCGCGCCCGGCAGGACCCAGCCAGAGAGCCCAAGGCTCACACGCGCCTGGCGCAATACCAATTGCGCCCAGAGCCTGCCAGGCAGAGACTCCATGGAGTCTCTCGCGCCCAGTGTGCCTAAAATCGCGCCCAGCGTGGGGAAGGCAGAGACCTCCCTTGGTCTCGTGCCCAGCGCAATTCGAATTGCGCCCAGTGCCCTCGAGGCAGAGACTCCTAAGGGGTCTCACACCCAGCGCGACAAGGGTCGCGCTCAGCGCAAAATCAAAAAGCCCAAAACAGGTTACAACTGGTATCGCGCCCAGCGCGGTCCAAGTCACCCCCAGCGCGGACTAGCCAGAGACCCACGTTCCCAAGCGCGCTTGGCGCACTCATCATTGCGCCAGGCAGGCTTGCCTGAATGGAGTCCCCTGGTAGCCACGCACCCGACGCAAAAAACTGCGCGAAGCGCGAAGCTCAGCAGCAACACCAGCAAGTTCAAAAATTTCTCCCAACCCTGCAAATCAACCAGAAAACCAGCATGCAAACGGTTCAAAGTGCCACATTTTCATCCAAGAGTCCAAAAACACCACATTTTTACACATGCAACTACAAAACAAGAAAAACCCCAAATTTCTCTCAAAACCCCAACAACCCTGTTGAGATTTCCGTTGAAGTACTTTTGTTATAATTGAAATTTAATTTAATTCTATCAACGGTCTCAAACACGGCAAGTATACCGGCCGTTCAAGTAGTAAAAATATCGTATCCACAGGGATTAGAAGGTAAAATAAGCATTTATTGACTATTCGTGACTAAAGAATAATTCCAATTTATAGTTCGTCATGTAAATGTGAGATAAAGAGCATGACTATTGGAATGTTAAAACTATAAAAAGATTAGTTTTAGAATGGGAAAGAGTAGAAATGGGATAATGGTATTGTGAGGCTGTGGGGGTCAGATTTCACCGAACGTAACACTAATGTATCCTTAATCTCTTGTTAAATTCATTGCTTAGTCAACCCAATAGTTTACTCAAACCTAATCCCTTAGAGAAAGAGCCTAGGTGCGGATATTGAATATCAATCCCTTGAGTACCCAATACCTACACCTGCATTACGGGCTAGGGTTTAAGACTACTAATGGGTCAAGCTCTATCCCTAGATACAATCTCCACTAGGCATATGTTCCAGAACTAATTTCAAAGGTATTTCCCAATACTCAATGGAACCTTAAATCATGCAAAGGGTGATCAATCCAAAGCAAGCATTAAGCAAAGAAACAAACACAACAATGAATGAAACAACAAATATATATATCATTGAAAACGTAAGGATTACAATAGAGTATGTTGGCTACATCTAACCCCACAAAATGGGTGAAACCACTCAACAAAGAGGGCAAATACAAAATAGAGATGGAAGAGGAAGTGAAGAACCGAAGGAAAGACCCACACACGAACGGCTCCAAGCTCCGGGAATCCCTTCCACAGCTCCCAAAACGCGCCCAATGTGTGAATGGAGGTTTCTCCCCCGAAAATGGCTTCAAATACGGGCCTGGGAGATCAGATTAGGGTTCCGCACCCGGCGCGTAAGTCTTGGCGCCCGGCGCGAAGCCTTCCCAACAAACTTTCTGCCTTAAGACACGCGCCCGGCGCAATTCATATTGCGCCCGGCGCATTGGCTTCCAGAGACGAAATACTCTGCTTTGCTCGCCCGGCGCAGGTCTTATTGCGCCCGGCGCAACACCTCTTCTCTGCTCCTTAGCCTCTTTGGTTTCCAATCCTATGAGTCTTCAATCCTCAAGTCTCTAGCTCAATACCTGCACAAAAAATGAGATGTATTAAGGTATTGTTAGCTAAATTTGGGTTAGTTATATCTGCACACAAAATGAACCAAAAAGAGAACAATTATATTGCAATGGTTCAGAGGATGACCGGAATTTGTTTAATAAGTCTCATCCAAAAAGATGTAAAATTGAGACTTAACAACTCCCCCAAACTTAGAACCTTGCTTGTCCTCAAGCAAAAGGTCATTAATCTAGCAGATAACAAGCAGTGCAAGTGTGTCATATTCTACATCCCAGTTCACTTGTATTTTCTTTTCGCAAGCATGAACCTAAGGTGGATCTCCAGTCACAATTATTGCAAAAGAATATGACAAGGTGCAAACAAAGGTTTCGAAAGAGATCAAAGAGCTGAGAAGAGTAATGACTATCTGTGTATACATCCTCACTAGGAAAGTGTTTCTCTCTATGCACACTAGTGTATTAGGGTGAGTGTTTCTCTCATATCTACTACTCACGCCACATGATTCAACTTTGCTCTTCGTTTCCAAATGAAACCAGTGGTAAAACAAATGCAGGCACTTATCACAAGGTCTTTATTAGGGCAATTCTGGGTCAAGCAGGGTCAAGCATTAGCAGTTTTATGGTTTTTCAAGGATTGAAGGTGTTATAGCTTAAGAGAGCAATTGAGATTTCTACAATGATATCCCTCTCTACACCCCTACAAACAATTTAGCACATGCCCTTAACCGGATCCAAGCCATTAGCCTTTATGTGATGCATATTTACACTTTTGCACCTTAATATTTTTGCTTTTGTTTTGCTCTTTTTTTATTTTTTATTTTATTTTGAATGGCTGACCACATATTTTCTTCTTCCCAAAATTCCTCACTTAACAACTCTCCCAAACTTGTTTGATGTCATCAATTTGCTCTCTTAACCAAAGCAAAGGTTATGGTTAAATTTTCTATGGTTTGGGATAAGTGGAAGGTGTGGTGTTTAGGCTTATGAAGGTATGGGTCAAGTGAAAAGTGGGGATGGCTTTTTGGCTTAGAAGGTTAACAAAATATGGAAATATAAATGCCTTGATCATATAAATGCACAACATAAGCAAACCACCAGGGAAACTCAAGCAAAGTCTATCATGCAACTTAAGTGTAGTTTACTCATTAGTGTTTGGGCTCAAACCTCACCCGGCTATGCATCCACAAACTATCAAACTCAGCTCAGTTCTATGATCAACATTGAAACCCGTATGCAACTAGTCATGAACTAAAGATCTAATGTGACTTGAAAATGTCTAGGGTACATGCACCATAACATCAAGCAAACTACAATCCAGAATTGACCACAAGCAACGCAAGTATCAACAAGATTAAAACCTGTGCTAAAGCAGAATATTCACAAAAAGAACCAACAGTGTAATCACCAAAAGAGATAGATATAAAAATAGTTAAAATACTGAAAATAAAAGACAGAAAAATAAATTGCAAGAAACAAAGGCAAACTAAGGTGAGCTCCATCTGCTTCCATCTATGGGGTCTGGTCATCATCATCAGCAGCTGCTCCACCATCATCACTCCATTAGCATCAGCAGCTCCACTCCCCCAAACTTAGGAGCCTGGTCCCCAGGCCAACCAGTATATGTCTGAAAGTCCTAGTAATCAGAAGTGGTGAAAGAGTATAATCATGAAAGAACATGGTGAGCATAAAAATTAAACACAGTGATGACCATGCAGTTATAACCAAGATGAAGAACATCCTTAGACCAAAATTAAGCACAACAAACAAACACAAAGAAGCATGATTGAAAATAGATAAACATGGGGTATCAGGAGAGTGCGCGCCGGGCGCGACACAGGCGCGCCGGACTTGTTATCAGTAAAAAAATAATAGAGGTTTCAACTCTGATATCGCGCCGGGCGTGACTGATGTCGCGCTGAGCGCAATTCCAATTGTGCCCGGCGTGGTGGTTCCAGAGACCATAATTCGAGTCTTGCGCTGGGCGCGAGGTAAATCGCGCCGGGCGCGTAACCCTGATATGGTCAGTTTTGCCTAAATTTGCTTTGAAAGGAGGCCTTATAACCACCTGGAAACAGAGTTACCTCATCTCTCACGCTCCAAACAAAATGCACCCTATATTTACTCATTCAAACATGATTCAAACACTTAACAATTAACACAGACAACACATAACACAAACAACATGTAACACAAAACATATATACATATAAACAGAACAAGTCACAAATAGCTATAAATACTAAATCGCCATTCTAATCCCCGGCAACGGCGCCAAAAACTTGTTGAGATTTCCGTTGAAGTACTTTTGTTATAATTGAAATTTAATTTAATTCTATCAACGGTCTCAAACACGGCAAGTATACCGGCCGTTCAAGTAGTAAAAATATCGTATCCACAGGGATTAGAAGGTAAAATAAGCATTTATTGACTATTCGTGACTAAAGAATAATTCCAATTTATAGTTCGTCATGTAAATGTGAGATAAAGAGCATGACTATTGGAATGTTAAAACTATAAAAAGATTAGTTTTAGAATGGGAAAGAGTAGAAATGGGATAATGGTATTATGAGGCTGTGGGGGTCAGATTTCACCGAACGTAACACTAATGTATCCTTAATCTCTTGTTAAATTCATTGCTTAGTCAACCCAATAGTTTACTCAAACCTAATCCCTTAGAGAAAGAGCCTAGGTGCGGATATTGAATATCAATCCCTTGAGTACCCAATACCTACACCTGCATTACGGGCTAGGGTTTAAGACTACTAATGGGTCAAGCTCTATCCCTAGATACAATCTCCACTAGGCATATGTTCCAGAACTAATTTCAAAGGTATTTCCCAATACTCAATGGAACCTTAAATCATGCAAAGGGTGATCAATCCAAAGCAAGCATTAAGCAAAGAAACAAACACAACAATGAATGAAACAACAAATATATATATCATTGAAAACGTAAGGATTACAATAGAGTATGTTGGCTACATCTAACCCCACAAAATGGGTGAAACCACTCAACAAAGAGGGCAAATACAAAATAGAGATGGAAGAGGAAGTGAAGAACCGAAGGAAAGACCCACACACGAACGGCTCCAAGCTCCGGGAATCCCTTCCACAGCTCCCAAAACGCGCCCAATGTGTGAATGGAGGTTTCTCCCCCGAAAATGGCTTCAAATACGGGCCTGGGAGATCAGATTAGGGTTCCGAGCCCGGCGCGTAAGTCTTGGCGCCCGGCGCGAAGCCTTCCCAACAAACTTTCTGCCTTAAGACACGCGCCCGACGCAATTCATATTGCGCCCGGCGCATTGGCTTCCAGAGACGAAATACTCTGCTTTGCTCGCCCGGCGCAGGTCTTATTGCGCCCGGCGCAACACCTCTTCTCTGCTCCTTAGCCTCTTTGGTTTCCAATCCTATGGGTCTTCAATCCTCAAGTCTCTAGCTCAATACCTGCACAAAAAATGAGATGTATTAAGGTATTGTTAGCTAAATTTGGGTTAGTTATATCTGCACACAAAATGAACCAAAAAGAGAACAATTATATTGCAATGGTTCAGAGGATGACCGGAATTTGTTTAATAAGTCTCATCCAAAAAGATGTAAAATTGAGACTTAACAAACCCCAAAACTCCATTTCAGAAATCACAAGCAAGAATCATTCATGAAAAACCAGCTAATGAGTTTCTGAGACTCATTCTCAACCAAACATGACAACCAAACTAGCTTCCCTTACCTCGGTTCAAGAATGTCGAGCTCCGGGAAGAAGAAATGGAGGAGGAAGATGAAAGAGAGCTTGAACGAACACAGAAGAAGAAGAGAGAATCTCCGAACACCAGCTAGCAACCCAAGCTCACTCAGCACTACCACCTTGAGACAACAAGAAAAGGGGAAGAATGTAAGGAGAGCGAATGGGGCAGCCAAAGGAAAAGAGAGAGTGAAGGTAAAAAGAAGTTGCGGAAGGAATCACTAGTGCAAAAAGACGCTTTTACGTCACCTAAATGACGTCGGAAAATGGCACCACCGACGTTATAAAAATGCGGTGGCATGTACCATAATTTTGGCAGATTATTTACGTCGGTGCTAACTGGGTCCGACGTAAATTTTAACATCTACGTCGGCTATGCATTGTGTTCGACGTAGATATTAAAATTTACGTCGGACCCAATTAGGGCCGACGTAAATAACCCACAACTGCTTATTAAAAGAAGGTGCATGTGCGCACAGTAGCTAATAGATTTCAAAAATTAACCTCCCGCGCGTTGTGCACCTTCTCCCTCCCGCACTAGCTAGCTGTTTTTCTTCCTCATCCTTCCGCCTCCTCCTCATCTGCACCTTCTTCTGTTTTTCTTCTTCGGAGGGTTGTGTTGGTTTCTTCTTCGCGTGTTGATGGAAATGACTTAACCATACATCCATCTATTTTTCTATGAGGTAGCATCTTCTATCAAGTTTGTGTTTTCTGGGATGTTTATTTTTTAATAATGTTTGTGCTGCATTTCGAGTTTTTGAAGCTTGAGAAGGAAGTGACCAAGTCCGGATTTGGAGCTGGGTCTATCAAGCAGAACGGGCCGTTCTCTAAGCAGTATGGCCCGTTCTGCTTGCATTCGTTTTTTATTTATTTATTTATTTATTTAATTTTTATGACTTTTTTTACGTCGGACATTGGCATGTCCGACGTAAATTTACGTCGATTTTCGTGCCCCGACGTAAATTTACGTCTCCCGCTTCTACGTCGGAAGTTTTTCTGACGTAAAAACTCCTAAAATGACCGACGTAAATTGTGTATTATGTACTAGAGAATGGGGTCTCACAATAAGAGGTTTGAGAAGATGAAACTACTCAATCAACCGATAATTTCAACATATGTAAGTTATTAACATTTTTAAGCCAAGATTGAAAAAAAATATATAATTTCACATCTCCAAACAAAAATTACATTAAAATATTAATTAATTTATGTCTAACACATACAATAAAAGTGCAGTCACCAAAATTGTTTAAAAGAAATTTAAACAATTGATGATTAAGGTTATTTTTTTATTTTTTCTTCGATAAGGATGTATAACTATTTTTTATTGAGTTATTTTTTGTAAAAATAAAGAACTATCTTTACTTGAGACTTCATACTCAAATTAAGAACTTTGATCCTCTATTAAAGAGTATAACTACTAAACCATTTGAATTAACAACTTTTGACATAAATATTACATAATTAACTTTTTACTATTATGATAAAATAAACATAACAATAGCCTCAGAATATAAATAAAATACACTTTACAATATAAAATTAATAAAATAAATTTTTTATTATATATTATTATATAAAATATATTTCAAATTAATACTTCGTGCATGTCAAAGAACTTACATATTTTTTCCCTAAAGAACTTGACTAGAAAGGTTACAAAGAAAAAGGTGGAAGGAAGATTGCATCTGATACATGTTTTTAACTCGTCAAAGTTTCCTAGACATAGTGCACAAAGTATATAAGGAGATAACATCTGTATATTAAATACAAACTTTCATATTTTTTATAATATTTTAAAGAATGTTTTTTTAATGAAATATTTTTTAATAATTTTTTTTAACTTTTTATATAATTTGATTTTTATTATAATATTTATATGTGAATTAAATTTTAATAATTTTTAAAACAAATTTGACGAGAATTTTTTTAAAATTTTTTATCTTCTTACCTAATTCAATTTTATATTTATCATATTTATTTATAAATTTAATTTTAATAATTAAAAAATAAATTATCAATAATTAAAAATATTTTCATGACATAATATAAAATATTTATTATAAATATAAAATATAACTTATATGTTAAAAGTATATTTATACAAATTTTAAATATAATTTATATATTTAAATATAGTATTTATTTGTGAATATAATTTATTATAATAAATGTTGCACATACTAAAATGCTGATTTATAACAAAGCTACTAAGACCTTTGACATAAGCAAACAAAAGATTTCAAGTTACATTAACACTTTCACAAATACATATAAAAAAAAATATAAAGGACACATAATATATTGTTCAAATGAATCAACCTATTATGATACCACTAAATATAACACTCTTTTGCCTAAACATGTTCTTGTTGATATTATAATAAATACAAAAATAAATTATATAATACTCAACTTTAACATGTAGACAAAAAGGTTTGCATCTCCATTTTTCCTATAGATTTCAAGTTACATTAACACTTTCACAAATACATATAAAAAAATATAGAGGACACATAATATATTGTTCAAATGAATCAACCTATTATGATACCACTAAATATAATACTCTTTTGCCTAAACATGTTCTTGTTGATATTATAATAAATACAAAAATAAATTATATAATACTCAACTTTAACATGTAGACAAAAAGGTTTGCATCTCCATTTTTCCTATATAAAACTTTAATAATAAAATAAAGTCAATGAAAGAAGTAACTAAACACTCGATAACCTTTACAAAAAGTCTTAAATAAATATAAAGTCCATAACAAAAAATAAATTAAACTAAATTCATTATCTCAATGTTACTATTATTAGAGTAAACCTATAAAAAACCAACATGCTCAATATGGTCCACTTGATTCTCACATGAAAGATGGGATTCAACCCAAACAAAATACAAGTCACATAAAAAAGGAGTAAGAATACGGCTAACATATGTTAAAAACACATATAATAATTAAGGTCAGATAATAAACTAAAAATACATTAAAATTGTAACACAAACACATATAATATTATGCATCTCAAAACACTTGATGCATCGACTTCCATTCCCTTAATTTTATATGCATGTAGTCAATGACGGATCCAGAAAATTTAGATAGTGGGGGCAACATTTATTTATATATTTATAACATTAAAATTTTTACATATAATTTTTAAATATATATATCATAATTATTTTTCAATAGTTTTTATATCTACGATTACGATTAATGATGAAAATAAATTAGATCAGATTACATTATATTATAATTTAATAGGTTTGAATATAAATTTTTTTAAAAAATAAATGTCCTAAATATGATTTATTTATCTGTCATAGACATTTTTTTTAATATTTGGTTAGAACTACAATCCTAAAGACCTATTTATAATAATTTAATATTAATAAAAATATAAAAAATAAATATGTTAAATTGTATAAAAATCAAGTTTAGTTTATTTATGATATAAACATGTTTTTAATATCTAATATAAATTTTTAGATGATAATGTATTTTAAAACATATTTTATAATAAAAATTATAAATAGAACATAAATCATCCGATCTTTCTTATGTCGATTTTTTTAATCAATGCATATAATCTTACAATCTTTATTATTTTGATTTTTTAATCAATGTCTATAATAAATAGAAAGTACAAAAGATAAATATACATATTTCAAATTTTATTTTATCAAAAATTAATTTTTTTAATATATTACATTATATATGTGGCATTAATATATATATATATATGTATATATATATATATATATATTATAATTATAATTTTTTTAAAAAATAAATTCGTTATTAAAGAGTATTCTTTATCATATATGAGAACTAATCTCATTCGAAAGTTTAAAAAATATCAAATAAATGAATATTTCTTTCAAATTTAGATTTTATACATATGATAATTTAAATATATATTTATTTTATTAAAATATAACTTTTATTTTTAAAATATATTATTTTTTTGATAAAAGAATATGTATGTGTAAATGGTAGTGGGGGCAAGTGCTCCCACTTCCCTCAATGTAGATCCGTCACTACATGTAGTAGTAATAACTCGTAGTACAATGCACAATCTAAGAATATATGAAATAACATAGATTACCACTCAATGAGTACATTAAACATCTATTTTCAATAGAACAAAAATTCAACTAAAATCCATCAAAATTTCATAATTATGTATATTTATCTTTGTTATTAAAATTCTTAAAGCTAATATAAAAAGATCATATAAATCCTATTAATTTAGCAAAATTAATACCTTAAAAAAATATAAATATATAAACTTTATCACACAACACAACACACAAATGAAAAATTACTAAATAATACTTAGACTTAACTTATGAATAAACATAATTTATACTTCATAATTAGCTATGCAACATCTTAAACTTCATGCATGACTAATCAACAACTTATACTTAATTCTTGCCATATACATAGTTGAATTGCATAAATAGCTCGTAACACAATTATCTCTTCTACCACTCTTTGAATCAGTATCGAAACTAATATATAATTTATTAATTCATTTTTCTACTCTTATTTTCAGTCATCTAATCATGTGGTGAGAAATTTCTCTGATGTCTTTTTCTATCTGATTCCTACATACTTAATTAACATATTTAATTTTTTTTACTTGTTTTTCTATTTTACTTCCATCATTCGTATTTTTTTTTTCTTTTTTGACAGGCTCTTATTTCTTTCTAAACAAAGCAAAAGTTTTATATTTTTAATCAAAAGTTTTTTTAATTTTTTTTACTTGATACCCTTGCAATAATGTTTAACAGAATCAATATTTAATTTAGTTTTGGTTAACCCAACTATTCAATCTTGAGCAGAATCGTTGGAAATAACAAAATTGTTTCCACATAAATTTAATGTAAACAGTTCTTATCTACGTTTTGATGGTTATAAATGGCAGGTCAATAATTGCACCAAATTTAATTACTGGCTCCCAACTCTCCCGTCTGAAGCACTGAAAGGGACAGCTTTAAACTCTTGTATAAAACTACCGGACACCTAATTTTTCATGATAAAGAGGATGCTCCCCCAACTCAAGGCACAAAATGTGAATAAAATATAAACGAATTAAATTAAACCTGCCTTTCATGGAACCCTACACCGTGATAGGATGCAAATGCATGTCTTGTTGCAAATAATGAAGACACTACAGAACTTTGTTTGTCCAAGTATCTCTTCCTAGCTCTAGATTTAGTATTTAAATTTTTTCAAAATAATTTATGTTATTAGTTTTAATATAATATCATTTTCGTTTACCATAAATCACTTTAATTTTAATTTTATATTTATCAAGATTAAATTAATTTAATAATTTTTTATTCAAAAGATGATATATTTATTATTGTTCTTAATATGTATATACAAACTTTAAATTAAGAATAATAATTAAGATGATTATATATATTTATTTATTCATTCATTAACATGGAAACTAGTATATTCTTATATACTCTTTCTAAAGTGAATTATAAGCTAAAGAAATAAACTGAATCATAACAATTAAGAAAATCAGTTAACATAATTTATTTTTCTACTTTCATTCAAAACATATTTTTTCATTAAAAATTTAGCAGTAGCAATTCATATATGTATTTTTTTAGATATATCACAAGTATCTGAAACAACTTTTCTGATATTGGATAGAATCATTATAGATGAAGAAATTTTCTCAGGATATTTAACTATTCATATATTTAAAATAAGATATGTTTGATCATAATTAAATAAGAAAAATCTCTTACAGGAGGAAATTAACTTGGGGCACGCATGCCATTGGATGTAGTTAGGAAACGGGAGAGTGCATGATCGATCCAATAAAGAAACAAGTAAAGTGAGATGAGTTATTTCACTGCTGTCCTCGTCACAATTATGACTTGTGGCCTATTCATAACAATTGATCCAGCTACATCTAGAAAGTGATAGTTCAAGCTCTTATGCTGCTCCTCAAATTAAATTTTATCTCTGATAACCATTTTCAGAACTCAATAGTCGAGACTCAATCGAGTAGTCTTGTATATGTACTCGTAAATTTCCAAAATCATAAATTCAATAAATTAAACTATAACACTGTATGTGTGTTTCTCTTGGCTCCCAATTCCATTTGAATCGATATTCTTACATTCCTATACCACCAGATCAAATTCTACGTAATTGTGTAAGTAATGAGTTTTCAATTTGTTTGATATGATTTTACAGCGAGGATTTAAGTTCACATCTAACTAGTATTATCCATTTTGGAGGGTTTCACCTGTTTCTTAATTAATATATCTTGTTGGGGATTCCTTTATTTGATATAATTTGGAAGCTCACTATCTTGTATCAACCGGTACAAAAGAAGCTACGTGTTATATGTTGATTTGAGATATAAATGTACGTGATATTAACAAAGTATATTTTTAATTATGGGGTCAGAAATTTAATTTTTAAGTTTGTGTATAAAAAATATTTTTTAAGGTAAATTGATTTTTTAAATAAATTAATTTATTAGTTGTGGGGGTTACAATGGCAATTAAAAATTATTTTGTACATGATCAATTGGATAATATGCACGCAATCCATCGATCGGAATTTAGAAAACATTTTATTATATCTCGAATAGATAATACGAATATTCTATTATGCTAGAATTAGTTAATCCAATAGAGAATAGTTTATGAGCAAAATGACAACTTGGTATGCAAATAGGATTCTTGTTTGGGAAGGGGCAAATTCCGCACATCAATGATTTTTGGCGAACCTATTCTAAGCACGAGATACTAAGTCCTCAATTTGAGCACCTATCATTTGCATTGCTTGCTGTCCAAAGGTTGTATTTGACTTGATTGAGCAAACCAAAACTAGGACCGATTTGCATATATTATATATATATTCACTCGAGTTTTTGTATGCAATTTTTAGCAATTCAAATTTAGAGATGTTGGTCGTTGTTTGCATTAAAAGGAAATATATATATATGTATGTCATGATCATATGAATTCTCCAAGAGTAGTGGATAGAATGAATATGATCAAGGATGAGTTTTGTTTTGTGAACTTTTAATATGAATCTAACTTTACAAGATTCACTTATAAAATAAAGATTGTTTTTATTTATATATTTTATTTTGATATAAAAGTGGTGGAGTTGAGATTGTGAAGTAAAGAATATATTTAAGGATTTAAACGGTAATGGGGGCATAGGTCTTAAAAGTTTGAACATGTTTGTAGAGCCCCTTTCCTTTCCGCAAAACCGGTTAGTGGAAGCAAACATTGTGCACACAAATATTAATGCCCTGAAAGGAAGAACAAGATCCTTTATTCATTCAGTTACAGTCTTAAAATATTGATAAAGATAACAGAAACTGCATGCTGTATAAAATACAATAGCAACTAATTTATTAATTTATCATTAAAAATGCGGTCAAGCTGCCACCCATGTGGTTTGTCCTATTACCTCTTTTCTGATTCATCCATGTGACTCTATATAACTTCCTCCTATCTTTCACACCTTCACCCTTATTGGTTACATTTATGGTTCACAGTAACAACAGAATAAATTACATTTTCTTTTCTTCAAAGATGCTTACACTATGTTTCCTTTCTTTTCTTGAATATCTATTTTTTTTTTCTTCTTCCTAAAAGGTATATAAATATGTATTAAAGGGTATAATTTATGCATATAATATATGTATGTATATGCAGATGCATGCTGTGAAAATAAAGGCAGCACTCCCTTTTCATTTCACTTTTTACCCTTTTTTCAAAATGACATTGATTTAAAATCTTGACAATAACACAAGTGTGATTGAAAGAGCAATCCATCGTAGTGAGTTGATATAAACATATGAAAAAATGGAGTGACAGAGTCAGAGTTACAGTGCAACTGCAAATGATAAGCATGTGCTGGTAAAAAAAATATCTGATATTGCTACTGGAGTATTACATGCACCACTTAACACAAAAAAGGAAAAAAGGATTAAAAAAAGAGTTAGGAGTTAGAAGTGAAGAGAGAAAAGAAATGTGAGGTCCCCATCATCCTCAATTTCCCATGTCATGGTTATATGAATGTGGTAACTGATAAGAGAGCTCAGTTCCCAATCCTGAAACTCCCATGTTCCACTGCATTGCACACATTTCTTAACATGTCTTGCCCAATGCCTTGCATTTCACAATCCTCTTCCTCTTCATCCTATCACACTTCTTTTCGCCACCAAAAATGACTTGTGAGAATGTGTTTCAATTATAATTTGTAAAATCATGTTTGAGTTACTAAAAAATTACTGTAACTTATTTTAACACTACTCAAACTATTGTTTGTTTGGGATCCAAAAACCAAAATCATGTTCAAGTTCAATATAACCCATTATTTTGCCAAACATCTCAGTTCATGTTTAAAATTTGTTGGGAATACTCAAAAGTATTTGAATATGGATCATCTGCAATTGAGAAAAAAACTGTATCCGGTGCAGTTGAATATATATATATATATCAATGTGGTAAAGCAGATTCATACAGTTGAATCTTGTATTAAAACTTACAAAAATATTTTTCTAACTATTATCCGAACATAACCTTATTTATAGATAAAACTCATTTTATGTTGCGTATTTTTGAATATTTTGAGTGTTTTAAAAGAAACAACTTTTGCATCGACTAAATGAAGAGAAATAAAATAACTTTGTTTTAAATCAAAAGTTAATCTTATAATATAAACTTTATTTGAGAATTGTGATATGATATTAACTTCATTTTAAAAAAAAAAATTGAAACCATTTTTCAGTTGTTGATAGTTTTGAGAGGATCTTCTTATTCTACCTATTTATTCGGTCAAACATTTTATCTTATTGTAAATAACTCAATACAATATATTATAATGGTTATTATTGATTTCGGAAAAAATATTGTTTACTTTTTTTCTTCTCACGTTATTTCCTCTCTTTTTTGGAGTTTATATAAAAATGTGAAAATGTTTTTTTTTTTTTTACTATTTCTTATATAAGTTTAATTATGAAAGCATAAAATAAAGTTTAAAACATAAAAATAGACTTTTTCCCGACTAAATGACCTTTTAATTCCTTAATTTCAAATCTCTATCTCCTCTCATTCTCTTCCTTTCTTCCTCTCTCTATTATTTTTTTTAATTATAGTGTATAAATATGAAGTATCTGTCATTGAAAATAATGACTAATTTTAGTAAAAAATTATGTATATATATATATATTAACATAATTTATTTCTTACTCTTTTTCATCATCAAAGATTGAATTAACATGAGAAAATAAAAAGTAACTACCATCTAGTTCGTTTGAATTAATTACAATTTTAAAAAAATTGTTTATCATAAAAAAATCCTTGGTTCTATAAGTCGGGATTAATTTAACAAATATTTCAGGGAGTGGCTACATTACTAGTGTTTTTTTAGTGACGTTCTTATTTAACGAGTTTCATATGAAATTTGATATATTTTAATAATTTTAATTAATAATAAAAACATATCACTAAAATCTCTTTCTATATATACATATTTTTTAAAAGAAACATATATGTATTTAATATTTACTGTGTGTATTTCATTAGAAGAATGTTAATGACACTCTCAACATTTTCTTTGTAATATTGAGTGAAGCTTATTAAATTAAAAAGAAATAGTTTATTCTATCATTATTTAGAATAAACTTAGTAAATGAGATGTAGAATACGTGGTTGAAGCAAGTTGATATATTATTATAGAAAAAGGCGATTGGCAGAAAGGGTATAGGAATGGCGAATGAAAGAGATTCCTGTATTTGGACCACTTCGAAGACTCTGCTATTCCTCCCCACCCACATGGATTCTCTCTTTCTTTTATGCTTCCCCATATTTGTTCCTTTTATCACAACACTCACTGCACCATTTCTTTTTCCCTTTTCCTATTCATTCACTAAAAAATATCTTACTTACAATAACATATAAAAATATGTCATTATATCTATAATATACCTATATATATTTATACATTCACCCTTTAATTTCTAATTGGTTAAGATGATAATATATATGTTAAATTATATATTCATCCTTTAGTTTTGATAAGTCTTTCACTACATTAAAATTAATTTTTTTAGCAATTAATTTATTATTTAGCGGTCATATAAATTGTCATTATTTTTTTATCAGTATTTAAATAAAGACTGGTGTATCCAGTGTTAGTGTGTTACTAATACCATTACCGGCATTTATATAAAATGCTAGTAAATATCTACTAAATTGTTAGAAAAACTTATTCTTTTAGTGACAATTTTAGTAGCCATTTTAAAGGCCATTAAAAGTTATTTTTTTTTCAATTGTCTCCTTTACTTTAAATAATTTATTCCTATAATTTCCTTTTCTAAATTCAGAACTTATATACTTTTTTTTTATCTCTACTCGATATGAGATTTGTAAGATGAGGGTTGTCTTTTATTTATATATTTTTTAATTTATTTTTTCAATTATCTTGTCTTTTAAGAAATGTGAGATTTATAAGGAGAAAGTTACTCTCTAATTGTTTTATAACACTATTGAATTTGGTAATAATGAGTGATTTGATACTAATTTAGAATAGTGAATTAGGAGTCAATCCTATAAAATGAACCTATAAGGTGATAGTTATTACTCACTTATATACTATTTAATTATCTTATCACTAATCAATGTGAGACTTAAGTTTTTTCTAATAAAAATTGTCACTAATAGTAAACTTTAATGTAATATAAATATATTTTTAGTAGCTATTATATATTAATCATTAATATTTTTATATATGACGATAATTAAATTATTATTATTAAATAATTGTTGTTAATAACAAATTTTGTTGTATTCTTCTCATTTTCGATTCAAGTTTTGTATGCATGTATAAAGTCAGATCACAGAATCAGCAACTTACTGAGAATTATTATGTGTAATAATTAAAGTGAAAGATTATGAATCTAACCATGTTGATGATGTAAGAGAAAAGAAAGTTTTTGAAGCTCTTCATGTGAAGAATAAATGGTGCCCTTGTCATCTAGTGGGAAAGATTAATAATCTTTTCCCGCAAAATTTGATTATATAATTACCCAACACATGATCTGAATGCTATGAGACATATATATAGGAATATAAGCAGTACCTAATCTAAAACAAGGGTCAAATTTTTGATATCCCAAAAAGAGAGCAGTCTCCTAACATTCACATGTTTTTGCCTTTCTGTTCATTTCTTACCTAAAAACGGGAAACTAAAGATCCCAAGTCCAAAAGAAGATGATGAGTGATGGAAAAGAAGAAAAGATGAATCTATGCACATGATATGCGGGGGAACAGTTTAGTATTTTCTGATGGATCTTGTTCTCATATATAATTTCTATGACAGTATCCCCCATATATCTAACACTTTACCAAGTTAGAAAAATTGTACACTTATGAAAATGATTAAAAAAAAAAACACCTTTAAAAATATTAGAGATCTTTTATTAATTAGTGATAAATATATAAATAAAGTATGATTTATTTTACAGATGTGTACAGTTTATTAAAACCAACCCATGTAAATTTTATAATTAATAATTACTGTGATTTTGAATAAAAATAGATAGGTATATATAGAGGAATGTTATGATTAGTCTAGTTGGGTAGAGCAGTGAATCATTGATTAAGAAGAGAGGACAGTCCTGTGCTGCAAATGAGGTCACATATGATAGGATTTAGGTATAGGGAAGGGAAGGTAGTATTAGTAAAGGAATATAATTTGATATAATTATTAGTATACTATATGTGATACTATAATAATCTAAACAAGCCTCTAGTATAAAGAAGACACCTCAGCATGTATTTATTATAGTTTTGCTTGAACGGAAGGGAAGTAGCCAATAACAAGAAGGGTTGGTTTTAATACTAAGGGAGGGTTGTTATATTTGCTTGGCTCGTTCTCCTAAGCAGTTGGTGTATTAAAAATATGCACACATACAAACACTCTGAACTTTGATTAATTTATAGTAATAGTAATAAAGTAAATGGAGAGGACAAGGTGATGGCGATTGGGGGAAAGGAAAAGAAAATGATGTATAACGGTCCTTTTTATGATTATTATTATGAGATAAGATGATGTACCCATTTGCCAAATGCAGTGCCCTTTCTCATCGATATTACCCATTCTCACATGCTGTATGTACCCTTCTCTCCTTGCTAACTTCATTGGAAGATTCAAAACAAAACATGGCTTCATGCTTCATGCTTCATACTCTCACCAACACTCGTGATTATGGTCAAGTTCTACTCCCCTCTTACTATAATCATGAATTGAGGCTTTCTATGAATTTTATTCTAAACTAATGCGAGTTCAGGATGGCCATTTCTTTTTTACTTTCAATGTAGATGCTGACGACCATGATGCAACGGTCTTTTATGTGCCATGTTTCTTGTACCAAATGGGATATTAATTTTTGTCCAATATTTTATGCAGTGAGAGAATACAAAGAAATGCAAACAAATTCTTGTCTAACGAAAATGGTACGATCACATCTGCAGCTGCCACTTGACCATAAGGGCAGAGCCCACTGTGGAACATATTTGCTAGTGGCACAAGAATTATAATATCGCCACCACTATGATTCATATTTATATCAGAAATCAATATTACTTTTGTTCTTTATATTAAAATTGTTCTGATTTTCTTTGTTTTTGGCAGAATTCTTGTGGTTTTCTATTATGTCTTTTATCTATCTTATTAGTGAATTTCTCTTTCATTTATTAATTACATTTCTACGTAATTTTATGATAAATGTGTAAAATAATTAAAAATTAAGTGAAGTTAAGAATATAATTAACAAAATAAATTAACATTGCTTAAACTAACAAAGAAAAATTAAGGAATTTCGTTCAATTGGTTTAATAGGTTTCTCAATGTTGTGAACTCTTAGTATTTTAATGAATAAAAAAATTAACATATAACATAGTTAGAAGCTTATAAGTTAAATCAACTCTTATATATCAAATACAAAGTATTACTTTGCATAAGGGTATTTTTAACATTTTTTTCGACAAAAGAGTTTATAGAATTTTTTTTTAATTTTTTATTTAATTCAATTTTCATTTATTACTAACAATTTAGCTTGTGTAGTGTATAAATTAAATATTTATTATATATAACTAAATTTTGTAATAATTATATATAAAAATAAATATTATGTTTAAAAATGTTGTGTTTAAAATTTTATATAAATCAATACTTTTGAACATATAAATTATATTTTAAATTTATGATAAATAATTTATATATAGAACAAGGTTATTTTTATATATTAATAGTATATTTTAAAATATTAAAAATTAATTCATAAATAATCATGATAAATAAAAATTAAATTAGATAAGAAATTAAAAAAACTCTAAAAACTTCCTAATAGAAGAAAAATCCCTAAATAGTCATTTGTGTTTAATATATAGAAGTTAATAATTATTTATGAATTAAATACTAATATTTTAAAATAAATTATCAATAAATAAAAATAATTTTGTGTTAAAATTTAAATTATTTATCATTAAATCTAAAATATAATTTATATGTCTAAAAATATTTAATTATAAAAATTTTAAATATAATTTATATATTAAAATATAATATTTATTTATATATAATTTAGTATAAATTATAATTATATTATATATAATAAACATGCATGTGCATTAGACATGTTAAAATGCTAGTTTATACAATATATAATTAAGTTAAAAACTGAAATTTTTTAAACTATATGATTGAATTGAACAAAGACAATTTTTTAAAAAAAAAAACTGTTATTTATTATTATTAATTTATTTTCACGATAAATGAGTAAATTAAGTGAAAATAAAGATATGCATAACAAAATAATAATCATATTATTTTAAAATTTTAAAATGAAAAATAAAAATATATATTTCTATAAAAAGTGATACTTAAAAAGAATAAAATTAGCTGGCAATCCCTTAAGAGTTAAATTAATAGTGATTTTTTATTTTAAACAAGATAGAGTCCAACTAATCCTTGTAAAAAATGGAGTAAAATTTTTGGATGTATTTAGGCTATTTGAATGGTTTCTAGGTGGCGGGCTTGCCGGCCACTACAACTTTATTTATTTGTCTGTTAGTCTTGCATGCAGGCGAATCGCACTTTAGAAAATTCAGAATCGAGAACAAAGACTCATGATGCCGCCAGAAAATATTATTCATGTTTCTTCTCTTTGCAGAACTCATAAATATCAAATTTCACTAAAGCATGGCACAGATTAACCTCTTGAAGAAACTGAAACTTAATTTTGATTTAGGACCACTGGTGACCAAACATTACATTGTGTATTCAACTAATTTTGAAATAATCAAATTAACATTTGAGTGTTTAAAAAATATTTCATAAGAAATAGGGGATGAAAGATTTTCTAACAAACACGCGCAAACTTTGGCCAAACACAGCAGACAATAAAGTGAAATGAATCCCTTTTTAGATTACTTAGCAATCAAAATCTTATTGCTGGTTTTAGACATCACAAGTAGGCAACAATTTAACAATGGAATACAAACATGATGTCTTTATCTATCTAACAAACTGTCCACTGTTACTACCTTAAAGAACACTGCATGCAACAATTTAACAATAATGGAATACAAACACAATGTCTTTCCTATAACTAACATACTGTCGACTGTTGCTACCTTTACAAACACTATCATTGTCTATCTCCTATTCAGTCGCAACTATTTTTCTTAAACCCCATCTCCATTGCCCGATATCATTATCTGTCATTGGCATGATAACAACAGTGTATCCCAAGGCCCTTTAGTTCTTTAGTAAAAAGGCTGCTAAGTAGTAGGCCCATTGAATTTGTTTACTTCCTTGTTTTCATTTTCTTTTTCCTAATTGCGTTTAGGGTTACACTTCATGCCAGGTTCCAGCCAAATCGAAAAGGGGAATGTAATTCATAATTATTATGCAATGGAACAGATACAAATATTAATTGTATTGTACTTATAAAATTCAAACATAATATCAGCTGAGAGCAACTTTGAGGAGGGACGATAAAGAGAGGGAAAGCAAAAAACATAAGCACATAGAGAAAGTAAAGGCTTGTTAAATAGAATACTACAACATAAGGAAGGCCTAGAAGCAACATGATTACAAAATCTAACATAACAAATTTAATTGTGAAATGAGGGATTACGAGCTCTCGTTGCTTTCCCAACCCCTACGATGCCTGCTGACCAGAAAATCTTATTACCATTCAGGTCTAGTTGATGACTCGTCAAACCATTACCAAGCCTTTCCAAAAGCCACCATCAAGGCTGAATGCTGCTAAAATATGTGTCTCTCAAGGTTGTCTCGTGAACACACAAAAGTCATCACCAAGGCACATTAACAGTTGGATTGGAATTACAAGCACAAATAATGATACTTCTCAATTGATTGCAGTAAATGAATGTGATTACACATAAACAGTATTCAGATCAGAATCTAATGTAATAAAAGCAAGGATCCATTAAAGAATTAGTGTGCGTGGTATAAGATGTCATCAAACATTTTCTTCAGTTCCTGAGTTGCTTAAATACAGTTATATGTGACATCCTATGTGCAACGCAAGACAATTGACACAACTTCAAATCAGAGTATCCAACATCTACATGCTTGTGGATCTTGAGGCCCTTCAAACCATCTATCCCATAATAGGTTTACAGTTCCATGGACTCTGTTAGTAGGGAAAACTGATGAGTACTCACTTCACCTACAAGTCTACGAACAAAATGGAATTCAAAGTAAAGATGTAGGTAATAGCCATTTACTCTGGGAGTAGTGGATCAGGCTTACTTTCCATGTTCTGTAGCAATCTGCACTACGTCAAGTGAAATTGTTTAGGCCTCATAGCATATTGTAGCACAGAACTAATAAGATAAACAACCTTTTTAGCAAAGCTACGAAAAAACCGTGCAGGGTTCATTAAGCCCCCAAGTTGACAAAAGGGTCCATCAACAGAGAAACACCAAGTTACAACTTGCTGAATGGGCAAATCCAACAAGTCTGTTTCAAATTTAACAGTGTAAAAATCTCCCATGAGCTATATATAACTCAGGCTAGTCTTATTTCTTCTTTCACAGAGAAGAGAAACAACTAATGAAACAGTACTTACTCCATGCATATGGTCGACACATTTTCTGTTTTCTCGAGCTCTTCCAATTCTTCCTGTATAACATCCAGGGAAAGAGAATGAATACAAATGAAATGACAAACGCGGGAAAATACAGCGAGGGAGACAATTGATTTTTCAAAACAGCAAACTATTGTTTTACACTCAACTTTGGGAAATGGCCTATTATTGATTTAGGCAATTAGAAAAACAAAGAAATATAACTCCTTGGTGAACATCAACTTATATGGGCTTGTTTGGTTTAAGAAAACATTTGCTATTTTCACAAATAATTACAAAACTGCTACTTCATTTCAACTTTGTTTTCCATCTTCAAAGATTTTCATAAGAAATAGTAAAACATGATTTGTGTTGTTTTTATTATTTTGCACAAATATTTTGAAATAGGAAACAACGTAAAAATAAAGTGATATTTTTGTAATTATTTGTGTAAATAAGAAATGAGAACAAAAAACATCTTACAGACCCTAAATCAAATTATATGTATTTTTGCTAGGAAATCACAGGAACATTATGAAATTATGAGAAAAGAGAATTAAGCATAGATTAAGAGAAGAGATTGGGATTTCAAAGAATCAATTTAGTTTTACGCCAAGTAGGTCTTTATGTGAAGCTATTTATCTTCTACTAGGAGGACTGATGTAAAGAGACAAACAAATGGTTTTTATTTACTTGGAAAATTTTTATGCTCAAGTGCTAAGAGAAGTATTTTAGAATGCTTTGGAAAAGAAAGGTATTTGCGAGACTTATATCTAGACTATACAAGACATACAAAGACATAACTACTAGCATGAAAACTCCTATAGAAGAGACTAGGGACTTTTGTGCAAGGGTAAGTTTACATAAGACTCGGCCTTTTGTCCTTTTATTTAGTCAGGGATGTGTTCACCATGGACATACAAAATATTATCCCTAAATACATGCTATTTGCGGTCAATATAGTTCAAACTTTAGAATAAAAAGAAGTT
The DNA here is from genome assembly GCF_000230855.2 of Cajanus cajan. Taxonomy (NCBI): domain Eukaryota; kingdom Viridiplantae; phylum Streptophyta; class Magnoliopsida; order Fabales; family Fabaceae; genus Cajanus; species Cajanus cajan. Next base: position 40,914,577 of record NC_138523.1, read on the forward strand.
AACTCTAAACTTGAGCTTTGGAGACATACTTTGAAATCAAAGGGATTTTGCTTGAGTAGGAGTAATAATATACAGTGTAGAGGGGAAAAAGACAAAAATGCTTCAAAGGTAAAAATGGGAGATGCCACACAAATTTCAATGTTTAAGAACTAAAATTAATAGTACAAAATGATGTGGAAACTAATGAAGATGTCACACACAAGATGCATGTTATGTGGTTAAAATTAAAGAAGGCATTGAGGTTATTTGTGACTGCAAAGTGTTGAGGAATACTCCATAGTAGTAGATGTGGTTGGACTTTAAAGGAAGAACACAAGAAAAGTGAGAGTAAAAGAAATTAGAATGTTAAGATAGATGTACGGTCACACACAAAAAAGACAAGGCACAAAATAATTGTACACAAGGAGATATTGGTATTTGGTGTGACAACTGTTGAGGAATAGCCAAATAGATGACAGAAAATTTATTAATGTGGTTTAAACATGTGCAAAGAAGACCATCAGAGGCACCTGTGGAGAGAGTAAATCACATGATTTCTAGCCCTGTGAATAAGGATAGAAGGAGATCAAGAAATACATCCACCAAAGTCTTATCCCAATAAGTGAGGTTGACTACATGGATCACAAAACATTATTTGGCTCGATTAAGGACCAAATTTTTAGAGATATTATTTGCCATGAGATCCCCTACAACTTCCTCCAAAGTTATTCTTCGACTTCCCTTCCCCCGCTCCAGGCCTAAAAACTAAAAACTAAAAAGCATACAATCTGCTCTCCTCGTTTCCAATGGCCTTCTTTGCACATGAATAATATTCCTAAGAATTTGGTTTTTGACCAAGTATAATGGGGTTGTGTGTTCCATGTAGTTAACCTCACTTGGTGAGATAAGGTCATCGTTATTGTTATTTGCTAGTAAGTCATAAAGTCAACACATGACAAATAATTTTTCCTCCAATATAAGTTATTCAATTTTAATTTTTCTCATCTCGTGACAATTTTGAAAGAAACAAAAGAAAGAAGCTGATATTTCAATAAACTAAGGTTTCTCGGAAGAAAACCAATTCAGATGGTTCTAGATGTTGCGACACGTCTTGGAATGAACTATCCATATCATATATATTGGAAGATACATGCATTATGCATTAAAATTGGGTTCTTCTCAACTTAGAAGCATATGCTGTTCTGTCAATTTGCAATGAGAATAATGGTCCACAAACCATGGACAATTGAAGATGATTTCAAATAGGGCAAAAAATTTTATAGCATCAAAATATGCTTTATTAAGTAGGAAAATACACACATTAGAAATAAGGAAGAACATATAAAAGCTCTGCAGGTTATTTGCGAAACTAATTTGATAATGTCTATATCATAATCTTTCCCTTGTAAATAACAAATGTATTGTTATTTATGAGCAGTTTAACAAAGGAAATGCATAGCTGCCATTGCAGAGGATCCAAATTTCTCCCTCAATATCAAATATTGAGAGTCCTTCACAATAACTTATCACGCATGAAATTGAACAGAATAACCAACATGAGAATTCTTATTCGTGATTAAAAATATCTAAACACAAAAACTTCTAAAGGTGGTCGTATTGAGTCCACAAATGACTTGAAATTTCAAAACTAACAAACTAGGGAGGGAATTGCAACGAATTGGATACCTATCCATTGCCCTAAGAGAAAAAAAAAAAAAAAAAAAACAGAAGATACAGGCATATCGCTGAGAATGAGAAATAATCACTTAACTTAATTGACTATACGTTTCAATTTTTCACCACTAAACCCGTCCTATCACTTATCAGCATAAATGCTCAGGACGTGCAAAGAGAGGGGGAAATAAGCCAAACAAGCAATGCTAAAACTAAGGCGAACGATCATAACCCAGAAACCAGATCAAAATGGTGTTCCTACTTTAGCCAAAATCCCAATTTTTTCATACCTCGATCAAACCTGGGCATAGGTTTGTTCATTTGGAAATCACTAATTCTACGACATTTATAGTACCAACTACATTGCGAAAAGCGAAGAAAAAATTAAAACAGAAAGCAACATTTTGAAAATAGGTAGAAAGAAAAGAGTGAAGTAACCTGAAGAAACTTGGAGTCTTGGTCAAGACGCTTCAATTCGGCAAGAATCCGGTGCTTGCCCCTCTTATCAGTCCCTCCTGCACCCGCAGCCGAAACGACAACGGTTTCTTCGTCCGCCGACGACGCCGTTTCAGACGCCATAAGTAAGCGTCAACTAGCACTCATCCAGCAAAACGCTTCTGCTTAATACGACACAGACACAGATCTGAAACGCTATGAAATAATGATTATAATTGACATTAGAGATAAAAAAGGAAGGTGTTAAGTGCTATGGTGGTGCTTTCTTTTCACTAATCCAAAAAGCCCTTTCTCTTTCTACGCACTCATCCAAATGGAAATTATATACCCATCAAAAAGCTACCCTTTTTTCTCTCTTCCTGTCTTTTTCATCTCTTAAACTCTGCTTATTGCTTAACCATTAGCAACACGCTGTTAGCAATTCAGATGACTCGGTCATTCCAGTTTTCCAGAACAACTTGAATTATCATACTACTCAACTCGTTAACTATTAATTAATTCAATCACTCACTTTATTCTTTTCAGATTTGATTATCAAATATGTTTATGAGAATAAACCCCAAATCAGGGGGTTACACATGGAAAGTGAATTAACTATGACTTAATAACGGCATCAAGAAACAACACTTTTTTTAACCGTCAAAATTTATCCATGTACAATAATTCACGTATTTTACTCGATTAAGTGAACTATTAAAATTATACTTGCTTGTAGGAATTGATTCCATTGATAAACACTTCTTTTAACAATATGATTTCTTTTATACCCATTGTTTACACCTTATTTTATTTTCTTTTAATTTCTTATTTTTCTATCCGTAACGGTGTTATTTTTTTTAACGACAGAGGAAAAAAGAAAATATAGAGATTAAAAATAGTAAATTTTAAGTATGACTAATTGGATAGTATTATTTCGTGAAGCGAGTGTACAATGGTGTCATCTTGCAATTGACATCCAGCACGCATTGCAACAACAAGCTCAGAGGAACCAAATTCTCTTCCTACTGTTTTACTCCTTATTTCAACACTTTCAAACAATCACAAAACCAACACACAGCAGCTAGAATCTCTTGTCTTCACTACTCCAATTGAACATCACTGAAAGATTTTAGTTCCACAGTTGGCCACTCGTGATTCTTTTGAAAACTCAAAGCCTCATTGGCAGTCTCAAGCTTCTCTCCATCGCCCCACAATGCATAGGCAACCTCCCCGTGAACCGCCTCATCCCCAACTTTCAACTCATCTTCATGCAGCCTCAGTGGAACTATCACCTTAACCAACCCACACACGATGAAAGTTGTGGTGACATTCAGGAGTATCACAAACGCAATGCCAAGAAGCTGAACCCCCATTTGCCTTAACCCTTCCTTGGACCTACCCGTGAATATGCCATAAGCAAGGCCTATGTAGTGTTGTGAATCTTGTTCCCCGTAGAAGAGACGACAAAGGTTAGGGTCAGCAAAGAAGCCAGCTAGAATGCCACCTAAGGAACCAGCCACAGCATGAGTGTGGAAAACTGCCATGGTATCATCCACCTGTTTCAGGATCCTAATTTCTTTGTGCAGGACCATCATTGTGTACCATGGGATGCTTCCAGACATCATTCCCATTATCATTGCTGCCCAACCTTGAACCACACCTATACAAAAATACATATATAAATTTCACATTTTCTAACAAATATAAAAACTCTGTTTAGATATCTCTACCGAAAATAAAAAAGTTTTGTCAGTAAAAGTAAAAGACTGTCTAAAAAATGCTCAAGTTAAGTTATGTAAGGATATGGTACCGGCAGCAGGGGTGATGCAAACCAAACCAGTGATCATGCCTTGAGTGGCACCAATGACAGAAGGTTTTCCAAACAAGAGGATGTCAAGGAAAAGCCAAGTCAACAAGCTCATGGCCGTGCACACGTGGGTGTTAAGGACGGCCAGAGATGCATCTATGCTGGCTGTGTATGGATCTCCACCGTTGAATCCACTCCATCCCATCCATACTAGCCCAGCCCCAGCCAGCATTAGAAGTATGTTGTTTGGAAGGAACCTCTCCCTATCCTTTATTGCCCTTGGTCCTACCTGCAAACAAAATCACACACCCCCACTTCTTTATACATCCATCTTGTATATACGTGATGACGTCAAAATACTATATATTCTTACCATATTACTATTTAAACTCATATTTAAAGATGGTATATATGGACATGTATCATAAATTTGTTAACTAGTCAAATAGCAGTGTATGTATAAGAAACATGATCCAAACAAATGACGTACACAACATGCTGCGATGAAACCAGCAACCCCAGAAGAAAGGTGAATAACAAAGCCACCGGAGTAATCAACGAGGCCCATCTTGAACAACCAGCCATGAGGGCTCCATATACTGAAGGCACAGATGGTGTAAGAGAAAGTGAGCCAGAGTGGAACAAACAGCATCCAGGCGTGAAAGTTCATTCTCCCAAGCAACGCTCCCGCGAGGAGAATCAAAGTGATGGCAGCAAACACAAACTGGAAGTAGACCATAGTGGCGTTTGGAAAGTTCCCTGCAAAAGCCGGACGCAGAAGGAATTCCCGGTCCAAGGCCACGTTTGGCCATCCCAAAAACGGAAACATCCCCTGGCCGAACGACATCTGGTAGCACCAACCCACCCAACAAACGAGAACCGCCGCAAAAGCGTATAGGGCCATGAATGCAGAGTTCAAGGCCCATTTCTTCTTCACTATGCTGCCGTAGAGGATGACCAGGCCCGGAACACTTTGCAGGCCCACCAGAGTAGCTGCCGTTAGTTGCCACGTGTTGTCTCCTTTGTTAACCCACTCTGGGCTCGTTTCATCGGGTAACAGGTTTGACGGTAAGTGATTCATTTCTGAATTCTGATACTCTTCACTGTTACAACTTAGAATAACCAAATGGTTTTCACGCGAAAGTACAATTTGCATGATATGTATTTCTGTCGTTACTCTGCTATATCAAGTGTATAATTGGAATTTGAGTGTCTTGCATACGTTCATTTTTAGAACGGAGAATCCAACGCCACACTAGAGCATTGCTGGTAACATTATTATACTATAATATTCTGATCGTGAGTTGTACTTATTTCTTGTATTAAATGCTGAATATTTAACCAAGGAGTTTGGCCATTGGTGGTTACATTATTGTAGTTAGTTATGGTTTAAATTATAATAATCTTATCATGACTTGGGCTTATCAACCAATAGGCAATTCTGAGGGATGATAAAGTAGTGTACATTAACATCAATTACGTAATTTTTTTAAGATAAAGTAGTGATTTGTCATCATGATTTGATATTTAATGATTATATATATTAATAAAAATTAAAAATAATATAAAAAAATTTCATTTTTACGAGTAATTGACATTTATTTATTAATAAAAAATTTATTTAATTTTTAATTTTTAAATATTATATTACTAAATGTTATATAATTATTATATTATTTAAGTATGAATAAACGTTAAAATTTAATAATTAATAAATGTCAACTTGATGGAAATGATCAAAATTCAATAATTTTAAAATTAGAAAAATTAAATGACTTTATTTTAAAATAGAAGAACTAAAAATTAATAAAAATAAATGGATCAAAAGTATAATTTAATCTATTTTTTAAATTACTTCTAACTATATAAAAAATTGTTCTATGAAATAAATACTAAATAAATATTTATTTAAGTTTAAGATATAATTTACAAATGTGTATTTACTTCTTATTCATGTTTTTTTTTATTTATAAAACTCAATGGCGTAATTTACTAAAATTGGAAATTTTGGTTAATTTAGTTCATAGTATGAAATTTGTTCAATATTTATGTTTTGTTTTAAAATTATTCTTAATATTAATGAGATTTTTACTCTACTAATTATTATTAAATTAAGAAGAATAATTTTAATAAAAAAATATTTATGATAATAAAAAAATTAATATAAGAGGTGCTTTTAAATTGGTTTTTATAAAAAAAAAATAATTAACACTTTTGATTTGTTTTCTTCTTCATTTTTTTTGGGGCTATATTTTAGCACTTTTGATTTGAGAATGGAAGAATAAATAAATTTGAAAATTGGAGGTTTTCGCACGTGTCTCTTTTTCGGCATATATAAACTCTTGTGCCCCATGCTAATTTTGGAAAGTTTGCAGTGAATTTTCTTTTATATTTGTCTTTAACTATTTTGAATCTAATTGTAGCGTAGCAAGTTTTAAAGGTCCAAAGTCTAGTGTGAGTAATTTAGTAGCCTAGAATGGACCGTTTTCAAACTGGAACAGGCTGTTCCAAACTACTAAATAAGCCTATAAATCTTAGATTGAAACGGACAATTCCAAAATAGTCATTGTGAGTTAAATTCAACTCCAGAACGGGACATTCTGATTTAAGAATGGCCCGTTCTAGACGTGCCAGAACAAGTCATTCTAGTTTCAGAACGAGCCGTTCTGCATGTGAATTTTACACATGATGAACGAGCCCAGAACGGGCCGTTTTGACCACTTCAGACTTCTATAAGTAGGACTTGTGTGCAGTTGAGGAAAAATAGAGGTTTTAGAGAGAAGTTCTAGAGAGAAGGACTCTGGACTAGAAAGCTTGTTTTTGGAGGATTAAAGTTCAAGAGTCAAGCTTTGGAGGATATTTCTTCTTATTCTCCTTCTTCTTCTTCTTCTTCTTCTCATATTCTTGGCTTTTAGAGCCAATCTTCAGGTAAGGGAAGCTAGATTGTATGTTGTTTGGTTATATGTGAGTTTAGGAACTCATATGGAGTATGAATGTTGAGAATCATTGATTGATTTGAGGACTTTCTCATTTTTCAGGGTTTTGGAAAAAATGGGATTTTTGATGATTTTGATGCATGGTTGATTTCATGTTGAATTTGAGGTTATTTTTGAGTTGTATGGAGTTGTATAATTACATTGAGATGTATGATGAGTAGAAAGTGAAATGAAGAGATGCATGTTGAGTATAGTGTTGTAAACTAAATGAGTAGTTGTGCCAAATAGAAATGTGTTGAATATGTAATATGTTGTTAAAGTTGCTATATGTTATGTGTGGACATTTATATGTTGTGAAATATGATGAGATGATATAGTTGAAAGTTGTGAAGTGAATGATGATAATATTATGAGTTGTGAGAAGCATGATGTAAAGTGTGTAGATGTGTTGAGATTTATATAGATGTTATTAGTAGACTGTGTTGTTAAGTTGTTAGAGGAGAGTTGCATGTTGCTATAAAGTTGTATGTTGTGCCATGTGTTGAAAAGATATTACTTTATGATGATTGAGTTGTAAATTATGAGTTGAGCTAATAAGCTGTTGAGTTGACTGTGTTGTTTAAAGTTGAAATGAGTCGATCATTGAGCTGATGAGATGATAACCATGTTGTTTAAGTTGAAATTTGATTGAGATGATGAGTTGAAAAGTTGTATGTTGTTTAAGTTGTTGAGCTGAGTTGTGCTTTTGAGTTGTAAGCTGATTAAGCTGTGATGATGAGTTGTTGATCACTAGGACTAGGAGAGATATTTTCAAAATTGCTCATCCCATTGTGTGGATTGAGATAGTTGTGGTGCTCTAAGAGCCCAATTTGTTGAAAAACCCTCCTTGGAAAGTTGTCCCTTGGAGTGGACGTTGTGTTGTTCTCCTTTCGGACTCAGTTGATCCCGTGTGTGGGCAAGGTCGAGGCATACATGTACAAAGCAACCACGGTATAGGGGCTAGGTCGAGTTATACCGATTACAAGCGGCCAATTTGAGTAAAGTACGAAGTCGAAAACTTAGTTCCTAACCGAGTATCGGAGGGTTATAGTATTTGGAGGATAGTCGGTAGGCTAATCCCATAGGTGGCTTAGTTGAGCTAGCTAATGCCGTGGTAGGCCTAAACCTAGTTGTTCTATCCTGACATAGTATTATACTTCCTTGCTTAAGTGGCAAAGTCTGAGAAACCGTTATCGTGTTGTGGATTGGTATCCAAATTTGTTGTTTACCTAGCAAGCCCAAAAAGGTTCTGTATTGTCGGTTCGGTAGGACCTAGCCACTTAGACTGCTCACCCATGTTATAGGAGATCTCCGAGTTGAAATGCGTGACGATGCATAAGTTGTTGATGAGTTGATTTATTGTTGATACGAGTTGTATATATGTTGTTATGTTGTTAAGCTGTGATTGTGTTGTATGTTGACTCTGTTGAGGAAGATGATAGTGTTGTTATGTTTTAAGTTGCTTTTAAACATGTGTTGATGAGAGATGAGAGATGTGTAATACATGTGTTGGTTGTTGTTATGATGAATATGGTAACTATTTCAAATGGTTTGTACAGTAGTTGTGTTGAAGTATTGATCAGTCTTGATATGTTGAAGTATTGATCAGTCTTGATATGTTGAATATAAGTTGAAATGATGTTAAAATGTATAGTATATGTTTTGTTTGTCTTCTGTGTTGGATGTGAAGATGATTATATAGTTGTTGTGTTTCATATTTAATTATTATGAATTATTTATTGTCTCTAGCTTACCCTTGCATGTTTCCATGTAGTTTGGACTGCGATGATCATACGTTGTATGGGAGTAAGACAATGATAGGCTGGGAGATAGCTGTTAGAGGTCACAGGAGGTGCCTGGAGATGGATATTTTTTTGTAGGCTACCTTATAGTAGCATATTTTGTTGTATATAACTGGTTGTTGTTGGTTGCTTGATTAGCAACTTGTGTTGTAAATATTTTATTATACTATTCTAGTATATATATTCCAGTAGTGTGTAGTGTTGTTTCGTAGTGTGACGGCCACGACAGGTCGTTACACTAATGTTCATAATCTAAGTTCAGATGGAAATTAAATCTGAACCAGTCTTTAGTTGACCAGTCTTTGGTTACCCAAAACTGAAATTTAAATTCTTTGGTTCTTAACCCAGCATAAAGCTCTCAACCTTTTCGATTCTCTTCTATCTCCACTAAATCAATTATAATCTTCTCTGGTATTTTATATTATTTTAATTTTACGTTAATCGATGCTAAGTTCTTTCTTTCATATTAGTTCATCTTTTGACTTAAATTTAATTCTTCTTATATTTTATATACTTTTACTTACATTTAAATACTTTTTCATTAGCATTTAAGACGAGATTATGAAATAGATGATATCCAATTTCATTTATTTTTTTAAAGAAAATAATTAACTCTAATCTTATAAGATCGTTCTTTCGTATTAATTTAAATTTTATTAATATTTTAACATATACATTTCACATGTTAAATATTTATTATATAAAACTAAATTTTATAATAAATTATGCACATAAATAAATACTTTTTCATACTTTTTTTCTTCTTTACTTCTTTCTCTTCTCAAATCCATTTTAGACTTTCTTAGCTCTACAATGTTAGAATTCCACTGTTATCCAATACTGATCTTCCCTTTAATAGGAATGCCTCTTCAGATAGCAGTATCCATGCCACAATTACTATGTCAGAGAACATTCTTGCGATGAGTGATAGCGTTGTCGAGTCAATATCAAAAGTAAATTAGATTTTTTCTAAAAATTTGTAATACAAGAAACATCTTAAATCATTTTTCACAAAGACACAAACACATTTATTTCATATTTTATCACACAAAATTAGAAAAGGGGTTTAATATTTCAAATAGTATTTAATCAACAAAACAAAGAATTAAGAATAAAAAATTTAATCATAGAAGGTTTTAATCCATACGGCAAAATTTTTATAGTTTAACAATAAATTAAAATTCTCAATCAACCTATTTCAACACGAACTTAATAAAAAAATGTAGATCTAAATTTAAATCTATGAATTCCATAAAAAATGAAACGTAATCGCGAATTAACAATTTTAATAAAATTTAAGAACGGTGATTGATTAAATTAGGTAATTTACGTTATTTTAGGTTTAAATCTAAATCTAAATTTAGATCTAAAATTAATCTTCAATCTCTATTCTAGATCCAAAATGGAATTCACAATCATGAAGAACGAAAATTAAACCTAAAACAAAAAAGAAGAGAGAAATAGAGACTTCGTTTAGTAAAAAGATTAGGAACTTGAACTTTACCATAGTTTTTGAAACCTAAAATCAATTAACGAACTAGCCACACATCATAATCATGTTGCAACAATTCAATTCGTGTAAGCAAGAGAGAAAATTTGAGAAAGACTTATAAGAGAAGAAACTCAATTTCTGAAAAATGAGGTATTTGATGTCAAATGTACAGGTGTTACACTTATTTATAGACTACACTAATGGACCTAATTAGAGAAATTAAAGTCCAACCCACTAAATCAACTAATTACATCACTAAACAAATTCTAACATTACATTCTAAAAATAAAAAGAAAATATTATGCAGGATTGCAACTTTGTAGTGAATTTTTGGGTCACTTAAAATTCTAATTGATTTTTTCTTTCAACAAAGAAGTTGTAGAACTCTCTCTTATCCTTCTAGGGACATAAAGAATGTCCAAATCTAATGTCGGGAGCTCTAGATATGACCTGCACAAGAAGCAATGTCAAAATAGGAAAAAATTATGAAAATTAATTAAAATTTACAACTAAGACCAAAATGACTCACCAGTACAAATCCAATATAATATATTATAATATGGTACTAATAAAAGTCAAATAAACAAAAAAACAATGCATAAAAATATATTACAAAAATTATTCTATAAATGAGTTCTCAGTAAGGGAACTAAAGGTGAACTCTCATGATGAATCCAAGCTTTGACACTGTGTTCTGACCCATTTCAACTCCCCTGCCCCTAAGATTTATGGTTCCAATGCAATGACCCTGTCAATTCCAAATGTGAGATGACAAGAATAGGAGCTACAATTCCAAAATCCAGTGTCTTAAAATCATGTTCAATGACCTTTCCACGAGTAACATTGATTATGCACCACAAATCATCCAGCACACACTTGGTGATGACAAGAAATTCACTTCCATTATAATTATAAATTCTGCTGCCAGTAATTTTAAGCTTGGAACAATAGTTGCTCAACTTTACAAAAACATCTCTTTAGAGGTTCTCAAAATTTTATTTTTTACTCAAATATTTAAGATTCTATTATGTTGCCATAAGTCCAATGCACTTCCCCACAACTATCGTATGCTTTTACTCCTACACCTCTGTTGTATGGGCAAAGGTGAAAAAGTGTCGGAGAAGATATTACAATAAAGAGAATGGAAGAAACAGATAAAAAAAAGGTAATGAGAATTCATAATAAGAGTGTATACATGAGATAACTCTTATGGATTATAATTATAGTCCACTATAAACCACTTATTAAAGTGGATCACCGACTCACTATAGCCCTTATCAAATTACTCAGGTATTTTCTTTCTCCTTATCTTGTGCATTAGAACCCATTGTTGTGGGTCTTAATAAAAGTTGTTGCCAACTACCATGATAATTGATAATGATTTCTTGGTTAAGTCATTCTCACTTTCATTGTATCATCTTGTTTTTAATTAAATATTTGTCTTATTTGTCATATGAAAATGTTCTTACCGGAGATCGGTCGTGAGGGACGATCTGCTGGGTAAGATCGGTGAGCCTCCTTCACTGGTACGCTTGTTGCTCCAAGATGGGGGTGGTACCTGCAAAAGAGACTTTGATGCTAAAGTTAGTGTTTCTATGAGTATCAGTCTCGTATAAGTAATGCACGTACCTTTGTGTGGATTAGGGTTTCGTTGGGCCTTGGGCTTGAGATCAGTTATGACCTAATTAAATAGCGAACCTCGTCTTGGCTGAGGTCTCCTAGCGCGTTTTCGAGGTCGTCCTGCGCTATGATGCCGAGTTCGAGCTCGGCTTAGCGATACGGATAGTACACTAGCCCCCCGAGCTCCGAATACCATAGGTCGAGGAGTTAAGGCCGAGCTTGTCGAGGGGCCGTGACTTTTCGCATACGCTTACCTGTCAAGATGCCATGTGTTACAACCGTTGCCTCGTTCTTGAAGACGTGCAGGCGGCGTGTGACGGTTATGTAATGATGGTTTTGCCTCGCCATAATGGGCTTCATTAAATGTGTCAGGTGATCTCTCTCTCTCCGACACATGTCGTGACCGTTTGAATTTCGGGGAGCCCTTTTCTCTCTCTCGCGCCTCTTCCCCTTCTCACTTTTCCCCTTTTCCGTTTCCTTTCCTTCCTGGCTTCTTGTGCACGCTGCTCTCTGCATTGTCATTTCCGCCATTCCCATTCTCGCTTTCTTTGTCTCCGTTCTCCTCCATCGCCTTCTCCGGCAACCGAGTTTTCATTCTCTATTTTCTGTTCTTTCTTTGTCCAAGGAGTACCAGGTACTTCTATTTCCTTATCTTCTTCTTCTTCTAAAATCTTTTCCATTTCTTGATGGCTGGTAATAGCGGTGCCGCTTCTTCTGCGCCTGCCAAGGGCAAAGGCAAGGCGCGCGGCAAGGCGGTGGCTACCGGGACGGCCGCCGCCGAAAAGAAAAAGGCGGAGGATCAGCCTAAGGAGCCCATCCCCGGCATTCCTGGCTACGATTGGGTCAGGAGTGACGTTGGGGAGTTCCAGAGTGAGTTTAGGTCGTTCATAGAGATCAATGCGATACGAAAATTGCATCGAATCTGTGACTCTTCCGTTTCCAAGTTCATCCGGCTCGAGCCTTGTCGGCCCGATGAGCGTGTCTATATGGGGGGTCCTTCTGACCCTCCTTTCTTTTATGTGTACCATTATTTTTTAGGGATTTAGGCGTGTGTCTTCCCTTTTCACAATTTGAGTGTGATTTTTTAAATTTTATCAACTCGGCACCTTGCTAGTTGCACCCCAACAGTTGGGATTTTTTGCGGACTTTTCAAGTCCTATGCTCGACCTTGGGGATAGAGGTGTCTCTGCCCGTTTTTCTTCATTTTTACCAGCTAAAAGTGGGTGTTCCTCCTTATGGCTTGATGTCTCTGAATGGAAGTAAGGCTGGGGGTCTATTTTCCCTTTACTCCTAATCGTATAAAAATTTTAAACAAGAGTTCTTCCAGGTGACGCTTATGGATGTCAACCCGTTGGAGGATGGGGTGTTCTATTTTGGCGGGTTGCCGAAGTTCCCCTTCTATTGGCGGCCAGCCCTGACTAGATTTCACGGGGTGGGGAATTTGCCATTGTCGGCTTCAGAGTCCGCCGCTATTGCAAATCTTGAAGCGCTCCCTCGTCCTTTGGATTGCAAGCTCGTCCTGTCGCTTGCTAATTTGGCGTGCAAGGAGAGGGGTCTAGAGAGTGAGTATCTTGTCCTTTTCAGGTGTTAGGATTTTGAGGGTTTCTATTACTGATGTATTTGATTTCTTGTACTTGCAGGCATAATGGGCAAAAACAAGTGGTGTGAGTTGAAGCACCGCTACAATGTCGTCGAAATAGAGGTCCCAGAGCCTCAAGAGGAGGAGGTTGCCCCTCTAAAGACGCACAGGAAAAGAAAGAGGGGAGAGAAGGAGGTCGGGGGGACCTCTGCCCCTCGAGAGGTCAAGGAGGTGACCTCTAAGGCTGCTGATGCCGACGCGATCGACCTCACGGGGAGTCCACCGCCTGAGGGAGCTCCCCAAGTGGCGGTCGAAGGAGCGTCCCAGAAGCCAGTACCTCGCCCATCGCTTCAGGAAGGATCGTTCTCAGGTGCGGCTGGATCATGTGAGCGCTTCGGAGGACATAGATTCTCTATGGAGTGCGGGGGTGACCTTAGAGAAGTTCTTCTCCAAGGAGTCGCTGAGTTCGGCTGATCAAGCCATGATCGAGACGGCCGGGCCAGTAGAAGGCCTTGATTCTGCTAAGGTCTTTCTGCAGAGGGCAAGGGCCATTGTGGACCATTGGAAGCACAAGTGGGCTAAGCAGCAGAAGGACCTTGAGATGATGAGGGGCCTAGTCCAGCCATTGGAGGAGGAGAACAGGGCTTTGGGGGCCGCCCTTAGCGAGGCCAAAAGGTAGAATGAGGCTGAGCTTCGAGCTTCAAGGGGAGATCTCGCAAGGGTTCAAAAGTCTTTGGAGATCGCTTTGCGGTCTAATGAGACTTATGCTTCCCAAGTGTGTGAGCTGCAGGAGCTCGCCACCTCTTCCCAGAGTCGGGTGCGTTCCTTGGAAGATGAGGTGACGTCTCTAAAGGCTGATTTGGTGGCGGCGGCCGAGAAGCGTCTTCTTGATGAGGTACTTCTTGGGGGAAGGAAGAGGAGGTTGCCGCCCTGAGGGTGGACCTTGCAAAGATGGCGGAGGAGAGGGCCGAGCTGGAGAAGAAGCTCGTTGACACTGAGCGAGCTGTCCTGTTTGAGCATAAGAGGGGATTCCTGAAGGCAGCTCGCCAGGCAAGGTTGCTTGCGCCCGGGGTCGACCTCTCGGCAATGCATGTAGAGAAAGAGGTGTGTTTTGGAAAACTGGTAAAGGAGGACGACCTTCAGGACAGCTCGAGCGACAATGCCTCCGCCTAGGCCACCTTTGTAATAGTTTAGTTCATTTTGCTTTGTTTATTGTTGTTTGGATTCAAGTTTTGAACCTACAAACTTGCTCTGTATATATCCTTTTCTTTGAGCTTTTTGACTTGTGCTTTTGGTGAGTTTATGTGGACGTTTGATTTTGCGTTCGCGCTGTAGGCTTAGTTTTTGCCTGTTTGTGTTGTTCTAAAACACGTTCGTAATTTTGCTTTGTATTTTGCGCTTTAGAGCTCGGATTCGACGTAGGGCAAGGTGATTTGTACCAAGGTTCGAATTCGACCTTGGGTGAGAGCAAGATATTTTGCGGTGAGGTTCGAACTCGACCTCAGATTAGAGTAATCCTGCCGAGGTTCGAATTCGACCTCAACTTGAAGTAAAATGAATCGTGTGGAGGTTCGAACTCGACCTTGAATATATCATACCGAGGTTCGAACTCGACCTTTGAATGGATCATACCAAGGTTCGAACTTGACCTCGAACTAGAGTAGAATGAGTCATACGAAGGTTCGAACTCGACCTTGAATTTAAGCAGAGCGTATTAAGGTTCGAACTCGACCTTGTATTTAAAGTAATATGAATTATATTAAGGTTTGGACTCGACCTCGGGTTTAAGCAAAACGTATTAAGGTTCGAACTCGACCTTGTATTTAAGTAAAGCAAAGCGTATCAATGTTCGTACTCGACCTTGACTAAGAGCGAGATAAGTCGGACCAAGGTTCGAACTCGACCTCAGCGTAAAGTAAAATAAATCGTGCTAAGGTTCGAACTTGACCTTGGTTTAACGTAAAGCATCTCATGGTAAAATGGTGCAAAATCAAGAGAATATGAATGGAAAAGAATGAGTTATTTTATTGATTGTATATATGTGCCTCGTTAAAAACCTTTTCAGCCAAAACCCATTTTTCTGTTTTTTGGGACAAAAAATTGAGGCGGGAAAAGAGTGCACAGCTCATTCTTACAGGTTTAGCTGAAATAGAATTTAAGGTGTGTGGTGTTCCACGTCCGCGGGATGACTTTGCCGCTGAGTTCTTCTAGCCTGTATGCTCCATTTTCCAAGTCTTCTACAACTCGGAATGGGCCACCCCAGTTGGGTGCAAGCTTTTCGTCCGATGCGTCTCTACGTGCTTCGCCCAACAGTCACCATACCAGGTTGCCAAATCAGAAAGAACGAGGTCGCACTCGTGTATTGTATCTTCTGGAAGCTCAGAGTTTGCAGGCTTCTTCATGAATCTGAGCTTCATCTCTGAGCTCATCAATCAAGTCGAGGTCAGCTGCTAACTCTTGAGCGTTCTGCTCGCTGTTGAAGACCTGGCATCGATGAGATGTCTCTCTGATTTCCACTGGGATCATTGCGTCAGCTTCGTAAGTCAGCCTGTAAGGCGTTTCTTGCGTTGTTGACTGGGGGTGCAATGGTATGCCCAGAGAATGCTGGGAAGTTCGTCAGCCCATTGCCCCTTGGCATTCCCGAGCCGATTTTTGAGCTCTCGGAGTATCACCTTGTTTGCAGCTTCGGCTTGACCATTAGTTTGCGGATGTTCCACCGAGGTCGGGAGGCGCTTGATTTCGAGTTCTCGAAGGAAGTCCTCGAAGCTCTGCGCAATGAATTGTCGACCGTTATCAGTAACAAGGAAATGGGGGATTCCGAACCTGCATATGATGCTCTTCCAGGTGAACTTTTGTATATTCTCCGTAGTGATCTTGGCGAGTGGGCATGCTTCGATCCACTTGGTGAAGTAGTCGATTGCCACTAGGAGAAATTTGAGCTGACCTTTCGCGGGGGGGAACGACCCTAGGATGTCCATTCCCCATTGGGCGAAAGGCCATGGGGACATCATCTGGTGGAGAGCTTCGGGTGGCTGTCGATGTGCGTTGTCAAACTGTTGGCACTCTTTGCATTTTTGCACGTAGACTTGGCAATCCAACTTCAAGGTGGGCCAGTAGTACCCAGCTCGGAGTACCCTGGCTGCCATCGAGCGTGATCCGGAGTGCATTCCACATATACCTCGGTGGATTTCCTCGATGACATAAGTTGCTTGAGGTGCAGTCAAGCATTTGAGCAAAGGGGTGGAGATGCCACGCTTGAACAGTTCGTCTCCGACAATTACGAACTTAGCCAACCTGCGCCTCATCTTCCGAGCTTCATCTTTATCCTCGGGTAGAATCCCTGCCTTCAAGTAGTTCCAAATACCTGTCATCCACCCTTGTTCTTCGCTGTTGCTGGAGTTGACGACCTTGTCGTCCAAGCTAGGTGAGTGCAAGGTTTCTTGAATAATGGTCTGATGCTGTCTAGGGCGCTTGGTACTGGCGAGCTTTGATAGGAGATCATCTCTGGTATTCTGATCTTGCGGTACATGTTGTATAGTGAACTCGTCGAAGGACGAGATCTGATGTGATGCCATGTGGAAATACCGCTGTAGAAGGACATCCTTGGCCTGGTATGTCCCGCTGAGCTGCTCCACCATGAGCTTTGAGTCGTTGTTGCAACTCACCCTTCGTGCTCCGAGATCACGGGCTAACCTTAGCACTGCGAGAAGTGCTTTGTACTCTGCTTGGTTATTCGTCACTTTGAAACCGAACTTGAGGGATTGCTCCATAGTGACTTGATTCGGTCCTTCCAAGATGATACCTGCACCACCACCCTCAGAGTTGGAGGACCCATCAACGTACAAAGTCCATACCTGTGGCTCCTCGACCGAGGTCGGCGTAAGTTCGGCCACGAAATCGACTAGGCACTGAGCTTTCAAAGCGCCACGGCTTTCATACTGGATGCCAAACTCAGACAATCCAACCGATCACGTTATCATCCGCCCGGCGAGTTCTGGTTTTCTTAGGATTTGCCTGATTGGGTAATCGGTTTTGACGATAACCTGATGACTCTAAAAGTAAGGTCGGAGGCGCCGAGCTGGGGTGACGAGTGCCAGTGCAAGTTTTTCAATCGTCTGATATCTTTTCTCGGTGTCCTGGAGGACTCGGCTGATGAAATAGACTGGCGTCTGCACTTTCTGGTTCTCTTGCACTATAACTACGTTGATTGCGCCTTCTACCACGATTAAGTATAGGAGGAGGTTGGCTGTATGATCTGGCCTCTAGAGGATTGGCGGAGTCGTGAGGAAGGCTTTGAAGCTCTTGAAAGCCTCTTCACACCAGTCTGTCCACTTGAAGTTTTTTGGCTTTCGTAGGAGAGTAAAGATGGGACCCGCTTTCTCCGCGAGCGTGGGGATGAAACGAAACAGTGAGACCAACCTTCCTGCCAGGCGTTGGACTTCCTTCACCGTTTGAGGACTCTGCATCTGGATGATGGCTTTGCACTTCTCCGGGTTAGCCTCAATTCCCCTGCTAGTAATCATAAAACCAAGGAATTTACCTCCCTGGACGTCGAAGACGCACTTCTCTGGGTTGAGACGCATGTTGTGTCTCCTGATCTGGATGAACACCTCGGCAAGGTCGGCAGCATGACCCTCGGCCGAGGTGGTTTTGACCACCATGTCGTCGACGTAGACTTCCATGTTCCTCCCTATCTGCTGGTGGAAAACCTTGTCCATCAGCCGCTGGTAAGTGGCCCCTGCATTTTTGAGATCGAATGGCATCACCCGGTAGCAGAAGTTGGCGTGGTCGGTGATAAATGACGTGTGTACCTCGTCTGACGGGTACATCATGATTTAGTTGTACCCTGAATAAGCATCGAAAAAGCTGAGGAGGGCATGCCTGGATGCTCCATCGACCAGTCTGTCGATACTCGATAGGGGATACGAGTCCTTGGGGCATGCTTTGTTCAGGTCGGTGTAGTCGACGCACATGCGCCACTTTCCCGAGCTCTTCTTTACCAAGACCACGTTTGCCAGCCACATGGTGTACCTGACTTCATGGATGAAGCCTGTGTTCAGTAGCTTTTGTGTCTCAGTGACAATGGCCTCCCACCTTTCACCACCGACCTTCCTTTTTCTCTGGGCGACTGGCTTCGCCTCCTTGTGAATTGCCAACCTGTGATAGATGAGGTTAGCATCTATACCTGGCATGTCGGCGCTGGACCATGCAAAGAGGTTGGCGTTTTTGAAAATTTTAGCTTCGAGCTGTTGTCGTAACTCCGGGTTCAACTGCCTGCTGATTTTCGTGCACTGCCCAAGGAGCTTCCCGATCTGGAGATCGTCGAGCTCGTCGATGGAGCTCGGTCGTTCATCATGGGAGTCAGACCTCGGATCGAGGTCAGTGATATCCACGCGGGTGATGTGACCCACTGTGGGGGGATCACTCTTGCAACGCTCGCCGGATGAGGAGATTTTCAGACTCTCGGTGTAGCACTACCGAGCTGTCTTCTGGTTTGCCTTGACAGAAATAATCTTTCCCTCGCTCCCTGAGAATTTCATGGTGAGGTGTAGGGTAGACACCACTGCTCCGAGTTAGTTCAACGTCGGTCTCCCAATGATTATGTTGTAGGACATGTTGGCTTCCACGAGGAGATATCGGACCATAATTCTCCTTGTGTTGGGAGAGGTTCCGAAGGTTGTCAGCAGGTCCACATATCCTCGAGTGTGTACTCGCTCTCCTGCAAAATTGACTAGTTGTTCTGTGTGAGGTCGGATAAGAGAGTGAGGGATATTTAACCTGAGGAACATCGGCCAATACAGGACGTCAGCCGAGCTCCCTTGGTCAATCAACGTCTTGTGGACCTCCCAATTGCTGACCTCCACGGGGATGACCATTGGATCATCCTGGTTTGGGCTGACGCCAACGTAGTCGTCGTCGATGAAGGTGATCGGCGACGAGCTTTGATCCGAGGCCAAGGTAGCGGAGTGGACATTGTTGATGTTGTGCAAATGTCGTTTCTGCGCCGAGCTGGTAGGGCCTCCCCCTGCGAAGCCACCTGTAATTGTGTTGATGACGCCCTGCAAGGGGGCTGACCATGTTTCCTAGCTCAGCCTGCACTGCGCCCCTGGCGTTTTGTTGAGAGTCAGAGGGTTGGTCACGACCTCTGCCTCATCCTCGTCCATTGTATCCTCCTCTGTGGTCTTGTTGCCGCTGGACGTATTGCGCAAGATGTCCCGCCTGGACGAGTTCCTCTATGCGATCTCTGAGGGTGCGACATTCCTTAGTGGTGTGACCATGATTCCTGTGGTATCGACAGTGCTTGGATTTGTCTGCACTGTTGGGGTTGTGTCCTAGTGGTGGCAGGGTGAGTAGGTAGGGGTGGCAAAACGGGCCAGCCCGCCCCGTTTTGGCCCGCCCCGCCAATGGCCCGCCAAAAATGGGCCGGGCCGGGCTGGCCCGCCAATGAAAAAAGGGCTGAAAATGCTGGCCCGCCCCGCCTAAGGATGGGTTGGCGGGCTGGCGGGCCGGCCCGTTTAGCCAAAAAATATTTTGAAAAAAAAAATCTATATATATATATATATATATTTTATGTTTAAATAAAAAAAATGAAAAAAAAAATAAACCAGGTGGCATGCTTAACTCTAAATTTATATATAAACTAGGTGACAAACATCCCTACACCCCCAACCCAAAGAAGCCAAAGTCATGTGCAAAAACAATGGATTTACTACGTGTGAAAAATGCATTCAAATTTATGCCAAACAGTGATTAAACAAAGCGCCTAAGTGGTGACCAAATTTACACGGTAGTGGAAGCCAGAACAGGGGGTATACGCATCATTGGAAAAATTAGAAAAAATTAGAGATGGTATGCACGAAAGGAATCACCTGTTTTACTTTTACACGCACGCGCAATACACAGGAATCACTTGTTCTGGTTCTGGACGAAGTAGAAAGCACGCGAAGCGAAATGGTATGCTCTTCACCCTTCGGTGGCTGCGGCTGGAATGAAATTCATTTACGTTCTCTGTTGGCTTTGGCTGAAATTGATTTAGGTTTTGCTCTTTGGTGGCTGGAAATGGGCTTTGTTGGGCCTGTTTTTTTTTTTTTTATATTAAGCCTATTACTTATGCGGGCTTGGCGGGTTGGGACGGGCCAGCCCTCTATTTGGCCCGCCGGGTTGGCGGGCTTGGCGGGGCGGGCTTGGCGGGTTGGCGGGTTGAAATGATGGGCCAGGCCCGCCAATTTTTGGCGGGCCAGCCCGCGGGCCACGACCCATTTTGCCACCCCTATGAGTAGGTTGTTGTTGCTGGCCTCCTCCAGGATATGTACTCGGGGCGCATTCAAGGGGGTGTAGAAGTCGTATCTCCCCCCTTTATTTGCCCTAGCCGTCTTCTTGAACTGACTGTCGTTGTTGACCTTCACCATGTCCTTGTGACCGTTGTGAGGCTTCACTTGCAATTTTCCACGTACCTGGTCACGAAAAGCGGAGTGTTCCTTCATCTGTATGTACCCAGCAGCACGGGCACGGAGCTCATCCATGTCGCGAGGAGCTTCATGACATAAGCTGTCGACAAATGGTCCAGGCTTGAGTGCCATGAGCATGACGTGTAAGGCGACCTTGGGATTCAAATTTCGAATTTTCATCGAGATGCCGGCAAAGCGTTCCATGAACGTCCGTAGTGATTCGTCATCGCTCTGTCTGAGACTAGCCAGGGCAGCTGACGTTATGTGATGAGGTCGGCTCGTGGCATACTGTGCCGTGAACCGTCTGACTAGAGTGCTGAAACTGTCAATCGACTCGGCAGGTAGCTGGGTATACCAGTTGAGTGCAGCCCCCTTGAGCGAGGTCGGAAAGACCCTACACAGAATAACATCCTCATTAGTGTAAAGGTTTACCTGTGTAGTATACAGGTCGATGTGCTCGTCCGGATCCGTCGTGCTGTCGTAACGATCGATGTGGAGAGGCTTCCATCCGAAAGGGAGCAGCGTTTCCATGATGCCATCCACAAAAGGATGACGGCGAAAGGTCGCTTGATTCCCCGTGATGTGGGTAGGAGCATTGCTGACGTCATGGGCGGAGCTGTTCGTCGATGCGTGTGATCGATGTGTGGCACGCCTGGGAGTCGGTGCCCTAGTTGCTGCCGGTGGTTGAGAAACCGAGTGCCCCTCTTCCTCGTGTAGATTACTCGATTGAGGGGGCTGATCAGAGGGACGCCGAGGGAGCTGAGCACGAATACGCTCATTCTCGGTGTGTAGCGCTGCTAGGTCATCTTTATTAGCGGTACGCATCGCTGCTAGGTCAATTTCGTGCTTGGCACGCATGCTTTGCAGATCGGCGGTGTGTTGCTGCCGCATCTGCTCGACCTGTTCGATCAGTCTCCTCAATGCTGCTTTGTTGTCCATGCTAGTTGCGTGATCTAGGTCATCTGTTGCACGTCTGCTATGCTTTTGGTGAAAACCATAAGCGTGGCCGATAAGAGCTGTCTTGATCGGCCCCACGGTGGGCGCCAAATGTTCTTACCAGAGATCGGTCGTGCGGGACGATCTATTGGGTAAGATCGGTGAGCCTCCTTCACTGGTACGCTTGTTGCTCCAAGATGGGGGTGGTACCTGTAAAAGAGACTCCGATACTAAAGTTAGTGTTTGTAGGAGTATCAGTCTCGTATAAGTAATGCACGTACCTTTGTGTGGATTAGGGTTTCGTTGGGCCTTGGGTCTGAGATCAGTTATGACCTAATTAGATAGCGGACCTCATCTTGGCCGAGGTCTCCCAGCGCGTGTCCGAGGTTGTCCTGTGCTATGATGCCGAGTTCGAGCTCGGCTTAGCGGTACGGATAGTGTAGAAAATATTAAATTTTTTATACCTATATAGTTGGGATCAAAATTACGATTTCTATTTGAATGTGGATTTTATTTGTGATTTTGGACTTGAAATTAATAAACGGTAAAGTAATTGTGCTAACCAGGTTGATATAAACTCGGTAATTTATCTTAGCTTAATAGTTTTATACAAACTTGTCGATTAAATGGTTGACATAAACCATTTAATAACTTTAACTCCACCAATTACTTGAGGTTATAGTTAACCCGATAAGTTTTATTCGGTTAGAAGGTTGAAAAACTACCTCGATAGTTATTGAGAAATAGAGGAAAATGGTAAATACATAAGATTAGACACTAACATTTTAGACAACCTAAACTAACTTGATCATAAGTTCTTTTTGTAGATACCCAACCTTATCCTTTGAGAATAGACTAGAAGCTTGACAAATCCAAAAGAAAAGAGACGCTCGAAGAAATTTGGGACATCTCAAACATTGGAAGCATATTCAATTTAGGGTAAGTTTTCCTTTGGCTACTTATGGTTTTAACCTGAAGCCATACTAGGAGTGCTACAAGAGTAATAAAACAAGGAGCATTAAATATGGACAATAATGCAACAATTCAAAGCTAATTGATCAAATTGAAATCATGCAACAACAAAATGTTGAGGCCATGAAGGCAATGCGTCGCCAACATGAAGTCGATCTTCAAGCATTACACATTGAGAACGAAACCATCGAAGCCCAATTTCAGCACCAACCTCCAAAAAACGAAGCGAGTCATGTTTATACCCATGAGGAACATCATTCTCTTTCCCCAACCCATACACCTCGATCAAAAAATGAGGCTATAGATAATCAATCTCAACATCATCATGGTTATCTTGTTTTTCAACGACACCCATTTGTTGATGGCATAATGAAAGTTCCACTTTCATTAGGATGGAAAATCACTAATATTAAATGTTATGATGTCACAAAAGATCCTGATGAACATGTTGACACCTACATTACCTAGATGGATTTGTTCTCAAATGTTGATGCTATCATGTGTTGTGTTTTCTAAACTTTGTTAAAGGAACCAACATTAAGTTGGTATACTCAATTACCACTGAGATCTGACCATTTTGAAACTTTGGTGCAATGTTTCATGACCCGATATGTCACCAGTCGACCTCATCACATTACCTTTGCTGCTTTGGCCAACATGAGTCAAAGAGATAATGAATCTTTACAAAAATTTATGGAACGTTTTCCTAGTGTATCCATTAAAACACATAACCTCAACCTAAAAGATACTCTTCATTCCATGCTCATGGAACTCAAACTAGGACCATTTGTTAATAATTTGTGTCGTAGACAACCTGCCAATATGGATGAACTCTGTGTAAGGTCGCTAGATACATTCAAATGGAAGAACATCTAATGAAGCCAAGTTCAAAAGACCTCATCAAGTACGATGTATGAGGTATGATTTTTACACTCCATTAAATGCACCTCGGGTTAATATTTTGGAGGAAGATAATAATACATATTTGATCTCCCTACCATCACTTGGACACAATTTGACAGATGCAAACAAGAAGTAATATTGTCGTTACCACATAAATTATGGTCACACAATTGAAGAATGTTAGCTGTTAAAAGATAGTATCATAGAATTAATCCAAGCAGGAGAACTTGGCCATTATGTCTAGCGCAACCAATCACACCATGGAGGATATCAGGGATGAGGTTGAGGTCATGAACATAGTAGGGTCAACAAGGTCACTAGGATCAGCCACAAGAAGAACAATAAGCCACCAACAAGAAAAAACAAAAAATTAGAGACTAAAACAATGACAACAATAATCTTCATGGTGTAATTAATATTATCGCTAGAGGCTTTGAAAGAGGAGGAATCACAAATTCGACTAGGAAAAGACGTTTGAGAAATATTCATAAGGTCAACATCACAGCTAATCCTTCCTACCAAACAACTCCACCAATCAGTTTTATTGATGATGATTATGTTGATGTTAGTTTAAATCAAGTTGAGATTGGATATCCCACACATTCTCATTCAATCATATACAAAACCTTTAATTGGTTTTGTAGGTGAGTGTATGCATTCCTATGGTTATATTGAGTTGTTAACAACTTTTGGTTCACCACCAAATTCAAGAAGGATAATGGTCAAAATAGTTGTTGGTTGAGGCTACAATGTCTTATAATATCCTTATAGGGCCTCCAACTTTGAATCAATTAGGAGTAGTTGTTTCAACACCCCATTTGACAATGAAGTTCCCAAAAACATATGGGAAGATATTTGTTATAAAAGTCAACCAAAAAATTATCTGCAAATACTACTGTTGAGATTTTCGTTAACATTAGTTTCTGTCTTTGTTATAAATCATTTTTATTCTATCAACGGACTCAAACACGGCAAGTACACAGGTCGTTCAAGTAGTAAATTTAAATCGTATCCACAGGGGCTAGTAGGTAAAATAAGCATTTAATGACTATTTGTGACTAAAGAAAAATTCCAATTTTTCATAGGTTGTCATGCAATTCAAATAAAGGTTATGACTATTGGAATGTTAAAACCTATAAAACTATTGTTGTTTGTGTGTGGAAGGGATAGAAATGGTATTGTGATTTTGTAAGATTGTGGAGTCAGATATCATTAAACTTCACACTGATGAATCTTTGTTCTCTTGTTACATTCATTGCCTAGTCAACCCATAAATTTACTCAAACCTAATCCCTTAGAGCAAGAGCCTAGGTGCAAATAGTAAATATCAATTCCTTGAGTATCCAATACCTACACCCGCATTACGGGTTAGGGTTTAAGACTACTAATGGGTCAAGCTCCATTCCTAGATACATTTCTCACTAGGTATTTGTTTCAGAGCTAGTTCAAAAGGCTATTTTCCAATACCTATATCAAGCAAAGGAGGATCAATCCAAAGCAAGCATTAAGAATAGAAACATAACACAACAATGAATGAAATAACAAATATATCATTAATAAAGTGAAGATTACAAGAGAGTTTCGTTGGTTACATCTAACCCCAAAAAATAATGTGTAGAACCGCTCAAAGCAATGAGGGTAAAACAAAAATAGAGATGGAAGAAAGATGGAAGAGAGATGGAAGAACCGAAAGAAAGACCCACACACAAACAGTCCCAAGCACCGAGAATCCCTTCCACAGCTCCTAGAAGTCGCTCAATGTGTGAATGAGGCAGAAAAGCCTCGAAGCTTTGCTCAAATACAAACTGATCGGGTCAGGATAGGGTTTACAGCTCGGTGCGTTATACCTCGCACCCGGCACATGGTCTACCAAAGGGGTAATTACTCTCTGTCTCGGAGCACGCCCGATGCGAATACTCCTACGCCCGACATAATGTCTTCTAGAGAGTTTTGAGTGCTCTCTATTTTGAATCATGCCCGGCATAGATGCTGTTGCCCCCGACGCAATGCTAAAGTGCAGAGGTGATGCGCTCTGTTTTTCTCAAGCCCAACGTGAGTAGTTTGCGCCCGGCGTGATAATGCTTCTCCTGCTCCTTAGCTCTTTCAATTTCCAATCCAATGGATCTTCAACCTCAACTCTTTAACTCAATACCTGTACAAAAATGAGGTGTATCAGGGTATTGTTAGATGAGTTTTGGGTTAGCTATATTTGCACAAAAATTGAATCAAAAAGAGAATAATTATATTGCAAGAGTGCATGGGGTGAGTGGAATTGTTCAATAATTCCTATCTAAACATATGTATAAATGAGACTTAACAACTACACAAAAAGTCTAAAGGTGACACCTCCAAACACAACCACAAAAGATAACAAATCAATCTTCATCCATGATGGCTCATGTTGTCAACATTGGATTAGTTGAACTAGATCCAAGATCAGATGTCAATGATCACCGACCAAGTCTTATTGACGAGCTTACAAAGTTTCTAATAAGAAAACATTAGGACAGTGTACTACAATTGGGAAAAATTTTGATTCGATGTTAAAAGGTAAAATCATGGCTATACTTAACCCAATTTTTTTTTTCTTGGTGTAGTACAAATATGTCAGGAATAGATTTCAACTTCATTTGTCATAAATTGGTTATTTACAAAAAAAGCAAAACCTGTTAGAAAAAAAAAAGAAAAAGAAAAGGAAAGATCGGTGGCAAATGCTAAGAAGTGGTCCAAATAAAGACAAAGAAGTTGTTTGATGCCAATTTCATTAGAGAAGTTAAATATACAACTTGGTTAGCCAACATTGTAATGGTCAAAAAGTCTACTAGGAAGTGGCACATGTGTGTCAGCTATACAAATATGAATAAAACTTGTCCTAAAGATGCATACCCTCTACCAAATTTTGACAAATTTGTAGATGACGCTTTAGGTTATGTTATTATAAGTTTTCTTGGTGCTTATTCTGAATATAATCAAATTATGTTGTATCCTCCAGATAAAAATCTAAAGCATTTATCATTGACTAGGAAAACTTTTGCTACCAAGTTATGCCTTTACGTCCAAAAAATGTCAGAGCTACTTATCAAAGATTGATGGACAAGATTTTCAGTCACCATATTGATAGGAATATTGAAGTCTACGTTGATGATATGCTAGTTGTTAAGTCTCAATTACACTTCTTTTAAGATAGTAATTATTGAACAATTTCACTCACTCCATGCACTCTTGCAATATAATTATTCTCTTTTTGTTTAAATTTGTGCAGATATAGCAAACCCAAGGATTATCTGACAATACCTTGATACACCTCATTTTTTGTGCATGTATTAAGTTTAGGAGTGAGGTTGAAGACCTATTGGATTGGAAATTTAAGGAGCTAAGGAGCAAGAGAAGAGTACCTGCGCCGGGCGTAAGACTACCCGTGCCGGGCTTGGTTAAAATAGAGAGAAAAACTCTATAACTCAGCACAGCACTGCGTTAGGCGCAAGAGTAGATGCGTCGGGCGTGCCTCGAGACAGAGAGCAACCAAACTCTCTGGAAGACATCGCGCTGGGCGTAAGAGTATATGCGTCGGGTGTGTCTTGAGACAGTGAGCAGCTAAACTCTTTGGAAGGCCCTGAGTCGAGCGCAAAGCATAACGCGCCGGGCGTGGTAACCCTAACCTAACTCACCCAGCTCGTATTTGATCAAACCTTCGAGGATTCTCCCCTTATTCACACACTGGGCGACTTCTTGGAGCTGTGAAAGGAATTCTCGGTGCTTGGGACCGTTCGTGTATGTGTCTTTCCTTCGGTTCTTCCATCTCTATTTTTGTTTCACCCTCATTGTTTTGAGCGGTTTTACCCATTATTTTGTGGGGTTAGATGTAACCAACTTAACTCTTATGTAATCTTCACGTTATCAATGATATATATATATATATATATATATATATATGTTGTTTCATTCATTGTTGTGTTATGTTTCTATTCTTAATGCTTGCTTTGGATTGATTCTCCTTTGCTTGATATAGAGTCCATTGGGTATTGGGAAATAACCTTTGAAACTAGCTCTAAAACAAATGCCTAGTGGAAAATGTATTTAGGAATGGAGCTTGGCCTATTAGTAATCTTAAACCCTAACCCATAATGCAAGTGTATGTAGTGGATACTCAAGGAATTGATATTCATTACTTGCACCTAGGCTTTTGCTCTAAGGGATTAGGTTTAGGCATGGCAACGGGGCGGGGTAGGTTTTACGTTCCCCGCCCCTGCCCCCACAAATTTAAACCGCTCCCGTCCCCGCCCCCGATACCCGCCGGGGATAAAATCTAGGTCCACATCCCCGCTCCCGGTGGGGTTCGAGTTTCCCTGCCCCGCCCCTGCCCCAGCTCCTATTTTTTTCTTTTTTTCTTTTAAATAAATATGAATAATTTAAAAAAAAAATAATATAAATTTTTACATATAAATATTTCTAATTTTGGTTTATATATATATATAAATAATTTTTTAATTATATTATTAAGTGAGGCGGGGGCGGGGGGCGGGTATGGGGGCGGGGGCTGTAGACACCCAATTTCGTCCGGGGGGCATACAAACAAGATAGGACATCAGAGGGACCAAAAACCCAAATTAACTTTTTTTAGTGGCCTGGAACGGGCCGTTCCAAAATCGGAACGGGCCATTCCCAAGTCCGGAACGGGCTGTTTTCAAATTGGAACGGGCCATTCCGAGGCTTCTCAATGGCCTAAAAATTGTTAGTTGGAACGGGCCGTTCTAGACCAGAACGAGTCGTTCCAAACTAAACAAATGGCCTAAAATCTGTACCCCGGAACGGGCCGTTCTGAAATCAAAACGGGCCGTTCTAGGGTACAAATATACAGCATAACGTTCAGATCCGGAACGGGACGTTCCGAATCCAGAACGGTCGTTCCGGCCCACATCTGATGCCTATAAATAGAAAATCTCGGCCAACAGTAGAGGGACCTCCAAAATTTCGTCCAAAGCTCCATAGAGCTCAAAATTTCTCCTTTTTTTCTCTCTCTTTCTCCTATTGTACTTCTTGAGTTTTGTGAGGCTTATTGTAGTGTGAAAGGTTGCCACAAAGCACCTAAAACCTCCATAGTTGAAGATCCAATAAAGCTTGTTACGAGGTATTACTCATCAATCTCTTGTTTTATCTTTGTCTTTTTTTATTTTTACATATTACTATAATAAACGCAATTATGTAGATATTTTAGGGGTTTACCGTGTAATTTAAATTTCAAGCATGTAAATAGTAATTCATAAAGGGGATGTAATATTTAATTTATTATTTCTTATCTCATTAACTTCATCATAGGGTACCGATTAAGGGCGTTGTAGGGGTGCTTAATACATTCCCTACACGTAACCGACCCCCGAACTCGATTTTGGTTATCAAGGCCATTATTGGACCTTTTAAAAATCTTTTCTTTTTCCAATGTTTTGAGTACAATATTGGTCGCGACTCCTAAGAACCTATTTTCAAAACCATTGATTAAGGATTAGTCTGGCGTCCAAGCATTCCTTAATTGATGAGATCTTTAAAAGAATGTCTAAACCATTAGTCGCGAGATCGGAAATTTTCGGGTTGCGACAGATGGCGACTCCACTGGGGAAGTTTAAAGATGGTCAGGCTCATTTAATTGATGAAGTTAATAACATAAAAATAATAATTTAAATATTTTTCCCCTTTACTTTATTTGCTTTATTTGTTTGGCTTTAATATCTATTTGTTTGCTTATTTAAATTGTGCACTTGTTTGAAATAAAATTGTACACAAACTTTTGCACATAACAGTTCCCCCTACACCCGGGGGCATAAGGGTATTAACCAGAGGGAGTGGTTGACGTACGACCGGCCCAAGTTTGGCCTTGGAGCCTGCGAGCCTTGTCAGAAATCACACTCAAGGTGATAACCGGTTACTCTAGCCCGAAATACTGCGACAGACCTTAGAGTTTGTCAGGTGACAGCGACAGAGATACTGGGTCCCTATAATGGGGGCACCTTGGGGGCCTTAAAGACCAGTGAGATTAGAACCGTCCTATACAACACACTTTTCTTGACAGGGACCACAGACCAAGGATTTGAACACAATCGTTCGTGGGTGTACGTTGATTGAGCATGTGTGTGTGCATTTGTTTGTACTATTTCTTCTAATAAGAGTGGATTGGAATTTTAAAATAAGTAAACAGATAATAATAAAATAATAAAAAATAATAATAATAATAAAAATTTTATACCCCTTCGTACATTCATAGGTCAGCATTCCATTAACATCATATAGATAGTTTCCTTTTTGTAAAAAAAAAATCAATAAAAGAAGTCTCTTATTTACCATGCATCATTCCCTTTTAGATAATAGAAACATGATAAAGATTAGACAAAAAAAAAGATGACATGCATTCTAGATTAGCTCATTAATCTCATTCATTTTATTTTATTAGCTAAGGAGGATTAGGTTGCAATATGTATAGAAAGTTAAGAGAAGTGAATGTTCTAATATACGACAGTACCTGCGCTCTAAAGAAAAGCCCAAATCGATTTTAAAAAATACTATGGTGGGGCACTTGCTTTGATATGTTTTTTTAAAGTAAGTCTTCTTAGAATCTCGCTTAATACTGTCAAAATCTATTTGAGCATTCACATATAAATAAATCAATGAGACTGATATTTATTATTCTTAACTTTTTATACATTCTGCATTACATTCATTTAGAGCATATCCCTCCTTGAAAAAGAATAAATGAGAATAAAAAGGAAAATTAACCTATGTGCGTTAGTCGGAAGTAATGGAAGCAAACCATGCATAAAGAGTTTAGGGTAAATCATCAAGATGCCCTAAGAGGACAAAGCCATGTCGTGCAACCGTGAAATCTAGGCGGAATAGGAATGGACGAATCCACACTCCTAACGAGTTGTAAGCACCTGAGGAGGATGAATCTCTCAAACACTAAGGCAAAGCGATTAGAGCTTTCTCGAAAGGTGATTTCAACAAGAGAGAAGCATTGCTTGTTAAGAAGCTGGTAGAATGAAAACCTGCAAAGGGCGTTCTAGGAAAAAAAAAAAAGCAATGTTTGTTCGAGCTGAAAATCGAGAGACAGCTTGAATGTTCTTCTTGAGACTTCATAGTAAGCTCTATCATTGCTTCTACCCATTCCTACATCTCAGAAAAGATACGGGTTGAGAACACCTTCATGAGAGAAGAAGCCAAAAGACCTCCCTCTACAGGATATCTTCTGAAGTAACATCCAAGCAAGTGTGGGACTAGCCCTACAGTCTGACAACCTAGGCCTCTCTAAGGGGCAACCTCCCTCTACTTCTCTGTGTATGAATCACGAACTCGGGGCATGCCCGGGCCCTCGAGCTACATTAAAGGGGCACGTGTAGATTGAAAATTCCATTTTTATGCCATACACTTTTCTACTTCATTTCTCTTCTCCCTTTTATCTACTCTAAGCCTTGTCAACAAACCATAAATGAACAAGTACATTTGAAATAAGGACATCATTAGAAACAATGGCTTTATACACAAAAAAAAAAAAAACATAAAGATCAATCAAACTTGGCATGACTTGTGGATAAAAGACCAAACAAAATCAGTGCAAGGGGCATCCCCCTTTAATGGAGTAATGAAAAATGATCACAAATGCTACAAAGACAAAGGCTCGGCAGGAAACCCACTAAGGGGGCTGCGCAAAAATTAGGGCAAGATCTGCTAGGCAACCCACAATTAAAAAGGGTAGCCTAGGCAAAAGTAAGGATCAAAAGAAAATGTCTGCTAGGGAACACATCTCAAGTAACATAGGCAAAAGTTAGGACAAAGCAGCATCCCGAGCTGAAAACCGAAAGGCGGCTCGAGAAGATCATTTAATCAATATGCAATCCCTAGTCATCGCTTAACTCTGAAGGAAATAATAAGCTAACGCGGAAAATGATTTCCTCACTTTGAATGTGCTTATTCATCAGCCTAAACCACTACCCTACCTCGGCCAACCATTCTTCTATAAACCATTTTTGAAAAAATCCTTTCTACCAAAACTTTTACAAAAAAAATATATATATATCCTCTTCCTTTCTTTCCTCTTGACCTATATGGCATTAAGATAAATTTGAAAGATACACGGAGTATGCACAGTGAACACTCACAAAGAAAAGATGGAGGTGTCCTAGAACAGAGTCTAGGTACACCTGATATAAGGGCTAACATATCACATCCGGTACAAGCGAGAGGGCTGAACTACACAAACCTCAGGTTCAAGAAGCAACACTGAATTCGACAAGGCTAAAAGTTAACAGTCCATGTCATTGATCAATGCGCATAGATTAATTTCTTGAAAGAAAAAAAAAATTCATTTTAAGCTTTAGCATAGAAGCATCATTGCATAACATGCATATGGCACAAGCGTGCACAAAAGGGTATAAGTTCATTTAAAAAAAAAAATCCAATCCATTTCTGCTTTGCATTTTCATTTGCATTTTTGCATTCTTTGTGTGTGTCTATCCATCACTTGTTGGAGGAATCAAGAGGCCGAAGCATTCATAAAAGCTCAACAATCAAACAAGCAAGCCTATAAGAATGAAGAGGCTATCGCGCCTTGCTCTTCACCAAATGAAGGATAATTCAAAAAATGTCAAGACCAGGAATGACTTCCTAACCAAAGTCAGAAGTGGCTTCCAAAACAATACTCGTCAATAAAGATTCAGCAAATAACATCATCATGAGAATAGATCCCTCCACCAATGATGATAATAAAAAAGCAAAAACAACGTGAGAAAAAGGCAAGCTTCGTAAATGTTGAAAAATTCGAAGCATTTAGAAAAAATAGCAAAAAAGGCAAGCTTCAAACATGAAAGAGCCGAAGCTAAACAAAAAATGAAATTCAAAAAAATCCATCACAAGCAGACGCCTGGAGAGGCATTACAATACTCACCTTGACAAGAACAACACCAAACTCTTACCAACCATCCCACAATAAAGGCGCCTGGAGAGGCATCACAATACTCACATGGCAGGGGCAACACTAGAATCTTTGTCACCCATCAACTCCTTTGCCCACCATCACAAGGGCACCACCTACCAGCAATCCTCGTCTTCATCAGACGTCCTCCCAAAGAAAAGGGGAATCACATCATCATCATCAGCAGGCAGCCTGGAGAGGCCAAGCATAATAATACTCATTATTTACTCCTTTGCCCACCATCACAAGGGCACCACCTACTAGCAATCATCGTCTTCATCAGACGTCCTCCCATAGAAAAAGGGCAATCGCATCATCAACATCAGCAGGCAGCCTGGAGAGGCTAGGCATAATAATACTCAGCATTCAGCAGGCGGCCTGGAGAGGCTAGGCATAATAATACTCAACATTCAGCAGGCGGCCTGGAGAGGTAGGCATAATAATACTCAGCATCAGCTGGCGGCCTGGAGAGGCCAGGCATAATAATACTCAACATTAGCAGGCGACCTAGAGAGGCAGGCATAATAATACTCACAACATCAGCAGGCGGCCTGGAGAGGCCGGCACAATAATACTCACAATATCAGCAGGCGGCCTGAAGAGGCCGGCACAATAATACTCGCAATATCAGCAGGCGGCTTGGAGAGGCCGGCACAACAATACTCAACATCAGCAGGTTGAAGAACCGGATCTCCACCTCACTATCACAAGAGAAACAATGGAGCTTCTACTCGAAGACTGAAGATCAGGTGTACAGTTTGTCAACCTTGTTACCCAATAGAGTACGCAATCAATGCTCAACTGCTCTAAAGGGTGAGGATACAAGCAAATACATTTGTCCAAGGGAAGCAACGTAGAAGCATCAACACAGAGACGAGAAGAAGACCCGGACGAAATGTCTACGTCTTTTCTTGCCTTTGGAAAAGCAACACAGCTATTCCAAAGGACAAGTAAAAAGGGGTAGCTGTAGACACCCAATTTCGTCCGGCGGGCATACAAACAAGATAGGACATCAGAGGACCCAAAAACCCAAATTAACTTTTTTTAGTGGCCTGGAACGGGCCGTTCCAAAATCGGAACGGGCCATTCCCAAGTCCGAAACGGGCTGTTCTCGAATTGGAACGGGTCGTTCCGAGGCTTCTCAATGGCCTAAAAATTGTTAGCTGGAACGAGCCGTTCTAGACCAGAACGAGTCGTTCCAAACTAAACAAATGGCCTAAAATCTGTACCCCAGAACGTGCCGTTCTAGGGTACAAATATACAGCATAACGTTCGGATCCGGAACGGGCCGTTCCGAATCCAGAACGGGCCGTTCTGGCCCACATCTGATGCCTATAAATAGAAAATCTCGGCCAACAGTAGAGGGACCTCCAAAATTTCGTCCAAAGCTCCATAGAGCTCGAAATTTCTCCTTCTTTTTTTCTCTCTCTTTCTCCTATTGTACTTCTTGAGTTTTGTGAGGCTTATTGTAGTGTGAAAGGTTGCCACAAAGCACCTAAAACCTCCATAGTTGAAGATCCAATAAAGCTTGTTACGAGGTATTACTCATCAATCTCTTGTTTTATCTTTGTCTTCTTTTATTTTTACATATTACTATAATAAACGCAATTATGTAGATATTTTAGGGGTTTACCGTGTAATTTAAATTTCAAGCATGTAAATAGTAATTCATAAAGGGGATGTAATATTTAATTTATTATTTCTTATCTCATTAACTTCATCATAGGGTACCGATTAAGGGCGTTGTAGGGGTGCTTAATACCTTCCCTACACGTAACCGACCCCCGAACCCGATTTTGGTTATCAAGGCCATTATTGGACCTTTTAAAAATCTTTTCTTTTTCCAATGTTTTGAGTAAAATATTGGTGGCGACTCCTAAGAACCTATTTTCAAAACCATTGATTAAGGATTGGTCTGGCGTCCGGGCATTTCTTAATTGATGAGATCTTTAAAAGAATGTCTAAACCATTAGTCGCGAGATCGGAAATTTTCGGGTTGCGACAGGGGCGGGGGCGGGGTGGGTACTAACATCCCCGTCCTCGCCCCTGCCCCGATTTTATCAATCGGGGAAACCCGAACTCGATAAACACGGGTTTTCCCCATCCAAATCGGGGCGGGTTCGGACGGGTACCCACGGGGACAGGTTAGATTGTCATGCCTAATTAGATTTGAGTAAACTTATGGGTTGACTAGGTAATGAATATAAAAGAAAATAAAGATTCATCAGTGTGAAGTTCGGTGATATCTGACCCTACAATCTTACAAACTCACAACACCATTTATGTCCCTTCCACACACACAATTTATATTTTAGTTTTGAAATTCCAATAGTCATAATCTTAATTTCAAATGCATGATAATCTATGAAAATTTGGAATTATTCTTTAGTCACAAATAGTCATTAAATGCTTGTTTTACCTAACTAGTCCATGTGGATACGATTTAAATTTACTACTTGAACGGCCGGTATACTTGTCGTGTTTGAGTCCGTTGTCAGAGTTAAAACGATTTATGATAAGAACAAAAATTAATTTCAACGAAAATCTCAACAATGGTCAAGATGAAGTCTAATGAATCTCACATGAAGGATTTAACTGAGATATTTAACTAAGTTGAAAAACATAATATGAGGTTGAATTTAGAAAAATGTGTTTTTGGAGTAAAAGGAAGAAAGTTTGTTGGATTCATGATCACCAACAAAGGCATTGAAGTAAATTCCAATAAGTGTGAAGCTTTAATAAAAATGAGGAATCCACGATCTTTAAGGGAGGTACAAGAGGTTGACATCACTTTTTAGACTCATCCCAAAAATGGTAGAAAAAGCAAAACCCATTTTTAACTTGTTGTGAAAATCTAAATTTTT
Organism: Cajanus cajan; assembly: GCF_000230855.2. NCBI lineage: Eukaryota > Viridiplantae > Streptophyta > Magnoliopsida > Fabales > Fabaceae > Cajanus > Cajanus cajan. The sequence continues at coordinate 40,950,019 of NC_138523.1, forward strand.
TTGTATATATTATTTAAAATATTATTTATATATTCAAACATGATATTCATTTGTTCATTCAATTTATTATAAAATTTAGTTATATAATAAATATTTAGTCTGTGTAATCTACAAACTAAAATATTAATTTTATAAATATTTAAAAAAATTTGAAAATAACTTAATATCTCATTATAATTCACACTAACTTATAGCAACTCAAGAGAGAGTTGCTCTTGAAATAAATTGATCTGACCCTTATATAAAATATATTATAATTATAATTTGTAAAGAATATTTAAAATATAAATTATATTTTATATTTATAATAAATAATTTATATCATGGTATAAAAATAATTCTAATAATTAATAATTCTTAAAAATTATATATTAAATTTTAATATAAAAATTAAAATTAAAATAACAAATTAATAAAGATAAGAAGTTAGAAAACTAATTCCTAAAAGTATTCTTGTTGAAGAAAAAAAAATAATACCGGAAAACAACACCAAGTACCTCGGCTTTTTGACCAAAGTGGGGTCGTTGACCAACTTATTTACGTAAATGGGGCTCTTTTGAAAGTATTTACGCCTTTGGGGTTGTTTACAACAGTGTCGCTATGGCCCATAGCGACACCCATGCCACGTGGCAAATTTTTTTTTTGGCCCACAATGGGCTGGACTAAGCCACATCAGTGTCGCTATGGGCTGGACCACCACAGTTGATGGACCAACAGAAATGATGTAGCCCATAGCGACACCATGTAAGAAAAAAAAAAAAACAAATAATTTAAATGTAACTTAAAAATAATAAACTGAGTTATTTATTATATATTTATAAAAATAAAAATAAGTTGTTTAAAAATGTAATTTTAAAAAATGTATTTTAATTATTTATAAGAGTGGCGCTATGGCCTATAGCGACACAGTGTCGCTATAGGCCATAGCGCCACTAATTTATTTGTTTTTTTTTTTAAATTATTAACTTATTTTGTTTTAAAATTTCTTTATTTTATATTAACAGTTACATATTATTTTGTATTTATAAACTTATTTTTTCTCTAATTTGTTATCTTTATATATATTTTTTTTGCTTTAAATTATATTATCACGAAATAAATATGTATTTAATTATTTATTAAGATTTTTTTTATATGTTAATTTAAAAAATAACTGACAAAAAAAAATAAGTATTTAAAATAAAATAAAAATATGAAAATAAGTATTGAAAATAAAATGAAAATAAATGCTGATAGTATATGCTTTTTACTGGAAGAGCTTTTCAGAAGGGAAAAGCATTGTTCATCCACAAAGTCCGGCAGACACAGACAAGGGAGCCAATGCAGTTGTGCTTTCTAGCATTCTCGAATGTCAAAGGAAACCCTCACGAGTCGCTATGGCCTATAGTGCCGAAAATTCGCTACAGGCCATAGCGACTTGTTGTTTTTTTTTTTCCTTTTCTTTTCAAATTTTATATTATTAATTTATTTAAAATATTAATTTTATATTTCTGTTATTATAAAAATTTATTTAATTTCAATAAATTATTTATTTTATTTTCTTTTATTCTTATTTATATTATTAACTTTTTTCAAGTTTTATTTTTAAATTTATGTTTTATTCCATTTTATTTTTAAATATTTTTTTCCTTTTAATTATTTTTTCCTTTTAATAAAGAAAATACAGAAAAGATAAATATATAAATATAGATTTATATAAAATTCATAAAATAAATTAAAAAGTGGAAAAAATAAATTAAGTAAATAATTAAAAGTGGCGCTATGGCCTATAGCGACACAGTGTCGCTATAGACCATAACGCCACTTTCACAAATTCGTATTTTTTTAAAAAAACTATTTACTTATTTTTTTATATTTTTTAATATTAAAAATGGGGCGCTGTAGGCTATAGCGACTTCATTGAAGCCGTTTTGTGTCGCTATGGGCTATAGCGACATTATCAATATGGCTTTCATGGCTTTCCTGGAGTTTAAAAATTTCACGTGTCACGGGTGTCGCTATGGGCCATAGCGACACCATTGTAAATAGCCCCAAAGGCGTAAATACTTTCAAAAGAGCCTCATTTACGTAAATAAATTGGTCAACGACCCCACTTTGGTCAAAAAGCCCAAGTACCTCACTTAAAATTTGTCCTTTATTTAAAAGTTACATTTTTTTTTAACAATATATTATTAAATTTGTTAATATCACTAAACACTAAATTAAATAATTAACTAGGACCCCTTAATCTTGTTGATATTTTCTTCAACCTAATCTTTTAGCATTTTATATACTAAATACAAAATAATAAGATATAACTCATTAGATCTCTTAACCCTTTTAAAATATCTTTATTGTGAGAAATCCACAATATAAAACATGATCACCAAATAAGATATCTTTATTGTGAGAAGTCCAAAATATAACGCATGATCACCAAATTACATAACAATGGCATGCATGCATTCGAATATATAAATCTATAATAAAGTTTCATAAATTTTTTAAAATATACTATTCATGGAATATACTTAAAATAAAATAACATATTCTCATTCATAAAATAATTTTAAAGTAACTAATTTTAAAAAATAAATTAAAGATCAGTAGAAATACAATATTTATTAATGTTACTACTTAATATTAAAATTAATATTCAATTATCAAAATTGAACAGTAACATTATTTGTGAAATATATTTTAAAGGAACTAATAAAAAAGATAGAGAATATGTAGTAATATAACATCTCATTTTATTTCTTAAATGTAAAAATTATATAAACTAACATTTAATTATCAAAATTGTATTGTAAATAACATTAATGTATAAAATATTTTTTATTAAATATGATTACGTTAGTTAAATTAAATTTGATTAGATCCAATCAAATATTATATAAAGTTCAAGTTTTGAAATATTATATAACTTTGTCATTTAATTATTAATAAAAAAATATAATTTGAAAAGAAGTTTCTACTAAAAGCTATTAGTCATATTTATATAAAAAAAAATTATTGACAAAATTAATACTAAATTAAATATAACTTTATATTTATAAAATTATCAATTTTAATTATTTATGTTTGCAAAATATATTTTGATAAATAAATTAAAAAATAGCATATATATATATATATATGTGTGTGTGTGTGTGTGAGTGTGTGTTAATTTATTTCTTGAATTTTATTCCTACTTATCAATTAAAATATAATATGACGAAATATTTTAAATTTAAATACATCTTTTTAAAATAATTACTTTTAATTATGATTGTTCATGAAACTTATTTTAATATCTAAATTAAAAAAACTAAACTATACTTATATATAATAATAATTTATTTCTTAATTTGTATTTTTATTTGTTGATTAAAATAAAATATTATGAATAAATTTTAACTTAACTAATATTTATAAAATATTTACTTTAATTACTATTCGTTGTGAAATATATTATAAACCCTGAAATTTAAAGTTCAAATTTTGATTAAAGATCGTGTATTTCCTAATTTTCACCCTTAATCATTAATTATCTAAACCTTGCCTTTACATAATTAGGCTTGAAGTAATATGAACCGTGAATATATACTTAAATTTAACTATGTCGTTGGATCTAATGAAATTATATAGGTAAAAATATATTTTTTTGTACCTTTTATTATTTATTAGTATCAATTTAGTCCCACTTTAATTAATTGAATCAATTTAGTCCCACATCTTTAAAATGTATCTCAATGTTTGACCTTTTATTTTCTCCGTTTAAATACTTAAAAGCATCTGCAATGGGGGTTGTTTATAAGTAATCCCCTGTGCCACATCGCTGCCAAATCAGCTCTGACCCACTTTATGGGTTGAACTCTGCTAAAATTTAAGCAACCCATAAAGTGGGCCAGAGTTGATGTGGTAGTGATGTGGCACAGGAAGTTGCTTATAAGCAATCCCATTGGAGATGCTCTAACAGATCTGACACGTATTATGTCACATGTCATGTTGTCATGTCACATGTCATGTCATGTGTCATGCCATGTGACATGACAACATGACATGTGACATAATACGTGTCAGATCTGTTAGAGCATCTCCAATGGGATTGCTTATAAGCAACTTCCTGTGCCACATCACTACCACATCAACTCTGGCCCACTTTATGGGTTGCTTAAATTTTAGCAGAGTTCAACCCATAAAGTGGGTCAGAGCTGATTTGGCAGCGATGTGGCACAGGGGATTGCTTATAAACAACCCCCATTGCAGATGCTTTTAAGTATTTAAACAGAGAAAACGGAAGATCAAACATTGAGATACATTTTAAAGATGTACGACTAAATTAATTCAATTAATTAAAGTGAGGTTAAATTGAATTTAATAAATAATATAAGAGACGAAAATTATATTTTTGGTCAATTATAAAATATATATATATATATATATATATATATATATATATATATATTTTGTAGTGGTTGTTGGTATACAAGTACAACATAGATATTTTATTGGAGGTAGGTAATCTTCTTTAATATGAATAGTACTATCATAAATCCTAAATTATTATAGACCATTGAACATGTTTAGTGAAAACTTAAACAGTTCACATTAATATTATTTAAGACAAATCTAAAAAAGTTATGCACTTTCGTTTATTTTGTTTAAAAACAAGAAAAATAATTAAAATAAATATTTGTCAGTGGTTAATAATTATATAATATAAACAATTTAAAAATAGTTATTTAAAGGATGTAAGAAGTTTGAAAAATAAATTTATAAATATATATAAATATATATATATATAGATATATGTATATATATATATATATTTTTTTTTTCATTTGTATCAAAATTTCAAATTTATTGTTTTATTTCTTCAAACTTTTGTTTTATTTTCATTTTTTTTTAATTTAAAGTTGCATCACTTTTAGTTTTAATCTAAAAATGTGACACCCTTACTACCTCAACACATATATTGTAATAATGAAAACTTAACAAAAACAATTTTCAATTTCGGTAAAAGGGTTCACATGAGAATCTTCAAAATTATTCTTCAATAACCACAACGATAAAAATGAAACGTGAGTTTACAAATGATTTTCAAAAATAATATTTACAATTCTAATTTCATATAACAATCTATGTCCTAAAGAAAATCCTCTGTCCCGATGTCACAATATCAGAGCATAACCACAACTCAACCGTTAGCATTCTAGATGTCACTCGTAGCCGGATCTTCCTCACCTAAAATATCCACAAATCACACGGTGAGAAAAAAAAACATCTATATATATAGCACATAAGAAAACACAACATATTATCTCATTATAACTAAATATTCATAAATATTTCAACATATCGTATTTCAATCAATCATACATCGTCATCACGTCATAATTCTCAATCACACCAATCATCACAAATCTTGCACTTCACACTATGCCAAGGTCACGCTACCCATTTAACAATCTCAGGCCGTGCTCACCCCTGATATAACACTGTGCCAAGGTCACGTTATCCCTATCCCAGGGCCGTGCTCACCCTTGACATGTTAACCAAGGTCACGATACCCACGTAACAATCCAGAGCCGTGCTCACCCCTGATATAACACTGTACCAAGGTCACGTTATCCCTATTCCAGGGCCGTGCTCACCCCTGACATGTTAACCAAGGTCACGATACTCATGTAACAATCTCGGGCCGTGCTCACCCCTGGTCATAGGTGTGAAGAACCACATGTCAGGGGTGAGCACGACCCTGGAATAGGGATAACGTGACCTTGGTACAGTGTTATATCAGGGGTGAGCACGGCTCTGGATTGTTACGTGGGTATCGTGACCTTGGTTAACATGTCAAGGGTGAGCACGGCCCTGGGATAGGGATAACGTGACCTTGGCACAGTGTTATATCAGGGGTGAGCACGGCCTGAGATTGTTAAATGGGTAGCGTGACCTTGGCATAGTGTGAAGTGCAAGATTTGTGATGATTGGTGTGATTGAGAATTATGACGTGATGACGATGTATGATTGATTCAAATACGATATGTTGAAATATTTATGAATATTTAGTTATAATGAGATAATATGTTGTGTTTTCTTATGTGCTATATATATAGATGTTTTCTTTTCTCACCGTGTGATTTGTGGATATTTTAGGTGAGGAAGATCCGGCTACGAGTGACATCTAGAATGCTAACGGTTGAGTTGTGGTTATGCTCTGATATTGTGACATCGGGGCAGAGAATTTTCTTTAGGACATAGATTGTTATATGAAATTAGAATTGTAAATATTATTTTTGAAAATCATTTGTAAACTCTCACGTTTCATTTTTATCGTTGTGGTTATTGAAGAATAATTTTGAAGATTCTCATGTGAACCCTTTTACCGAAATTGAAAATTGTTTTTGTTAAGTTTTCATTATTACAATATATGTGTTGGGGTAGTAAGGGTGTCACAAAAAAATTATTTATATAATATTTTATAATAATTAATAATATAAAAATAAATCAAACAAAAAATATAATATATCTTTTTGAGATTTATTAATATTATATTATTTATTTAATATAATAAAATAAAACACGTATTTTTTAATTAAATTATTTATCTATTTTATATTATAAATATTAATTAAATTCATTTTCCGTTTAAAGTGTGTGAGAAATGAATATATATCTATGTACATATAAAAGCTAATCTTTATTTTTGTCGATTTTTTTTATATTATTTTATTTTTAAAATTTTAAATAATAAAAAAATAATATTGCAAATTAATTAATTTTATAAATTTAAAATTAATTTCAAAATTTCAAAATTAAATATAATATCAAATAATTTAATAGATATTAATAAATCTTAAATATCTTTAAAAAAACGATTTTTCTAATGTGTGTCCTGAAATAGTAGTTTTGGATACCATGCCTAGGGTTTACACCCATTTGTGACGGCAGATGCGGCTGGAAAGGTGTTCCGTAGGATGTAATCTTCCTTTTTTCTGTTTGTTTTCTTAGTTTTGATTACCAAAAAAAATCCACTATCAATGTTTCTTTTTAGTATATTTATTATTTGAGAGAGTAAATAATAATAAATAATATTAATTCTAATTTTTAAAACTAATTTGATGCCCTTTCTAACTCTGTCCTTCCATTTACTTTTTTTCACTTTCAATCAAAATAATAATAAAACAGATTTTAATAATATTTCACTTAAAGTATTAAACATTATTTTTTTTAATGTTTTTTTAACTCTATTATATTTTTGTTGTTACTGGTTTAATAATATTATATATTAATAAATACAAATATTATGTGATATTATTTCATATTTTTTTAATAAAATTAAAATTTAAATATTAGAATTAAAATAAATATTTTTTAAAATTATAAAAATTAAAATATTAATCTTAAATTTAAAAGACTAAAAAGAGTTATTTTAAATTTAAACGATTAAAAATATATTTAAATTTCATTAAAAAATAATATGATTATCTCAAATAATACTTATATTATATGTAATATTTTATTTGAATGTGATATATGTAACTTTTTTTATAAAATTCAAAACGTGTTATATATTTTAAAATGATTATTAAAAATTACTGACTTTAAATTTCAAAAGAATAAAAATTAAAAAATATTACAAGAATAATTAAAACACTTTATTTCATATGGAGTAAAAATATATTTAAATCAATTTTATTTTTAATTTTTGTACATGTTATTTATTCTTTTTTAATTTTAAATTTTTATTTACATCAAAACAAAATAGTAATTTTTATAAAATTATTTATAAACATCAGTATAATACTAGAAAATGAAGAACATATTATACCACATTTGTAACGACCCACCAGGTCTCACACTATCTATAGCGTCCAAATACATGCATAAAATAAAATATCACTACTAAACAATTATATATACAATGAGAATACACAACTAAAAAGTTCATAATATTTATAACTGAAAGTAGGGCATAATACCCTATACAACGACAAGGTAGTCGAATGCTATCAATCAACTAAATGAAACGTCAGCTCTCCTCTTGAGTCTCAACCAAAAAGAAGCTCACCTAGTCTAGTAGAGCACCTAATCCTGATCTGCTCGCATACCATGGTATGGTCATCGCAGTGTCAACCACAAAGGGAAAACATGCTAGGGTAAACTCACAACAATAATCATAAAAAAAAAAAAAAAAAACAACAGGCAACATTTGACCTATTTTAACCAGGTCAGGTATAGGGCATTGTTAAGAACTCTGAGGAAAACCAAGTATAGACAAAAATAGGCAATTGCCTAGGTATGCCACTTAGACTCGGAGGTCCAGTACTATTGTCAATGCAGAAGGGTTTGGGTATGGGCCTACCACGGTCTTGGCTTGCATCACCAATCCACATATGGAGTTAGCCCACCCACTGCCCTCCAAGTATCACGCACCCTCCAGTACCTAGTCAAAGACTACATCTCTTACTAGATACCTTAATTAAATTGTTCATTCAACCATGACATGGATCGACTACTTCCATGTTGCCCACAGTACTAAGAGATTCAACTTTAAAACAACTTTCAACTTACCACCTTAGTACTATGTATCTTCACCATATGTCCCCAACTTTATAACTTTAAAACAATAATCTTTATACAAATTTACAACAATAAGCATCATAATATAAACTTGAATAAACAACTTGAGAAACTATAGTCATCACAATGTCAACTTTACAAATTCACAACTATAGACATCCTTCATTCAGCTTTACAACAATAGTTATCTTGATAACTTTTAATCAACTCAATGCAACGCAACAACTTTAAACAACTTTACAACAATAAACTACTTCAACTTATACATCTCGACTTATTAATAATTAAAACAATAGACAACATGTAAACAACTTAGTTTCATCAAATACACAACTTAGTTTCATCAAATACACAACTTAGTTTCATCAAATACACAACATATAAACAACTTAAGCCAACAACTACTCAACTCATCTTTATCAGGCAACTTAGCAACTTTATAACCTTATAACAACTCCAACAACATACAACATATCCAACACATAATACAAATCAACCAACATGTTTAAAATTCATCTATCATGCCAACTTACACAAATAAACAACATAAATCAACCTAAGCACCCAAAACAACTTTCAAAACCAAATCACTTATTATGAAATGGTATCCTTCACATAAAATAGTGTATCTGGAATTATACTACTCCTATCATGCTCATCTTTATCTCATATGAAATTTAATAAGATTTACTAAAACTCTTATGAAGACATCAATTCCTAATTCCATCATCTAATTTGTTAAAAATTATAAAAAACTACAACAGTTATAACCAATGCTGACAGCTTGACCCCTGTTTACTAAAACATCCATATTTGGAGTTTTATACCTTTTTTTTGTGATTCCAACGTCATTGGAAAGCTAACATCCAAGGCTAAAACTTTCATGAAGACCACAAAGTCAAATTCTGAAAGCACAAAAGTGCTCAGCGCCTCTAAAGGGCTCAACGCTTTGCCTCCAAGAATTCTCCCCTAGCACGTTGCTCCCAAAAGGCTCAGCCCTTTCAAAAGGCTCATCTGTTTCACCAAGCTCTCAACCGTTTCCAACAACTTTGCCTCCTGGGAATGCTCCTAGGGATGGCAATGGGGGCCCATGGGGGCGGGTAATAGTAAACTCGCCCCCGTCCCGCTGAATGAAAATTGGCCTCATACCCACCCCATATCCGTGTGGGTATTCATGAATTTCTTGAATACCCACGGATATTTATAAATTTTTTAAGAAATTAAAAAAAATTATATTACAAATAATTTTAAGTTTATATTTAATGTCGTTGAAATATTAAAAATAAAAATTTAATGTTAATTTTGAACTTGTATTTGACGTTAATTTTGTTGAAATAATAATAAAAATGCAAGATAATCAATAACTTAAAATACACCAATCTCACAAATAAATTAATGTCTCATCACAAAGCTACAATAATTCAATCTCATAATTCCAAACGAAAGTAAACAACTTAAAATACATAAATTTTATTAATCCAATCAAAGCTAGAAAATTAATCAAATTACATCCAACATAATTCTATAACATGCTTAACACATGTTGGTAACTTCATCAACTTCACTTTTGTAAGAAAATAATATGAGAGAGTGTAGTTTTAGGGTTATGTGGTACAAGGATAATTAGGATATTTAAGAAATATTATTAAATGGGTACCATCATCATACCCGCCCCGCCTGTTTATAAACGGGTAAAATATTATTCGTCCCCATTATCTGCGGGTACCCAATTAGCCTATCCATTTATTATCTATAGCAGATTTTACCCGCAGATACTCACGGGTACGAGTATTTTTTCCATCCCTAAATGTTCCCCTTGCACACAGCCCCCAAAGGGCTCAACCTTTTCAAAGGGCTCAACCGTTGATGCTAGAAACACATAGGTTCTTCACCATTTCCACCGAAACCAGAACGCAAGTGCACCCAATTCATATAAAATCATCAATGCAAAAAGATCCAACACACAAAATCATACATTTTCAGCACACAACCCAACATGCAACTCAGAAATCATCATAAATACCACATGCAAATAGGGGTTTACAAAAAATCCAAATTGATCAGAACCGGTCCATAACTGATCCGATCCGTATTGAAAAATCTGATCCATTTTGAAAAAAAATTCGAACCGAACCACTTTATAAAATCGATTCAGTTATCCGATCCATTTTTATAAAGTGGATCGGTTCTATTCAGTTTGATTTTTTAAAAAAATTGATCCATATATGAATAAAAAGTGGATAACTGCACTGCACCGAACCAATCCAATTTCAAAAAAACAAATTCATATTTTAAAAAAATCAAACCGATCCACTTTATAAAAAATGGATCGGTTAACCGATCCATGAACACCCCTACATGCAAACATCAAACAACACAATTCCATCACATTTTCAACTCTTCCCCAAAACCCATTTTAACTTCAATTTGCACCCAACAACTCAATTATTTCTAGGAAAAACAAACAAATGCATGAAGCTTCCCTAACCTCAGAGGAAGGAGAATCTGACTCTGAGCTAAAGAGAAAGGAGAAGAAGAAGTGTCCGCATGACTTCGGGGTTGAGGAATGACTACGAAACTTCAACGAATTCCTTGCACTCCTAAGGTTCAACAACTTGCAAATGAGACCATAATTGTATCCATTTCAACTAAAGAGTGAAGAGTGAAGAGTGAAGAGTGAAGGAAAGATGGGTGTTTAGGCCATTTGAGGTTCAAAAAGGAAAAATGAATGAATAAAGGGAATGAATAGAAATGAGAGGGGGAGGAGGAATACTGCGGGCCTTACAACATTATAACACTAATATAATTTGAAACATATCTCACAACAACAATAATAGAAAAAATCAATCGTTAAAAAAATAAAATAATATTTAATACTTTAAGAGAAATATTATTGAAATATATTTTATTATTATTTAGATTAAGAATGAAAAAAATAAATAAAAGAATAAAATTAAAAATGACATCAAATTAATTTAAAAAATTAAAAATATTTTTTATTGTTATTTCCTCTCTTACATAACAAATACAATAATGGATATTAATAATCGTTAAAGTTTATCTTTATGAACGACAAGGCATTTAAACTCGTTGGCTTGAAGCTTGTGGCTCCAACTTCCACCTTCCAACCCCTCCCTCACCGAAGGGTAAGGGTAGTTTTTCTTGAGGATAACAACTCTCCTTGTAGGGTACGTTTCAGTTCAATTGGACCAACTCCTTTGTGGTTTTTGCAGATTCATTCAATTCAATGGCTTCACTAATGCTGAGTGGAACCGAAAAGCTCACACTCAGAACCCTAAATGGAAACGGCTTCGGATTCACGGGTTCCGATTTGCACGGTAAGACCTTTCCAAGAGTGAGTTTCGTAGCCACCACTAGTGCTAATACTAGAATTAGAATCCCAAACATTGTGGTACCCAAGTGCAGTGTCTCGGCTTCGAGGCCAAGCTCGCAGCCTAGGTTCATTCAGCACAAAAAAGAGGCTTTTTGGTTCTATAGGTTTCTCTCAATTGTGTATGACCATGTTATTAACCCTGGCCATTGGACCGAGGACATGAGGGATGATGCCCTTGAACCCGCTGATCTCAGTGACAGGAACATGATAGTGTTGGATGTTGGTGGTGGCACGGGTTTCACCACTTTGGGTATTGTCAAACATGTTGATGCAAAGAATGTCACCATTCTTGACCAGTCACCCCATCAGCTTGCTAGGGCCAAGCAGAAGGAGCCGCTCAAGGACTGCAAAATAGTCCAAGGGGATGCTGAGGATCTCCCCTTTCGAACCGATTATGCTGATAGATATGTATCCGCAGGAAGGTATGCCTGTGTCTTCACCAAAAATGATCACAACTTTGCATTCGTCTTGTTCAAGTGTTCAATTTATTCACTGACATAGATTTCAAGTTATTTGTAGAGTAAATTACTCTAGCACCTCCTGAGGCTTCGTGAGATTGCATGTAATCCCCTGTTTTTTAAACGTTTATAGCAACATCCTTTATAGAAGACAAAATATAATGTTTTTCAAACAGTTAAGGGGATTAATGTAGTGTCTAAGGGGTGTCAATGTTATTTTTTATTCAAACTATTAAGGGAAGTTAGTACCCTTAGTAAAGGGTTAGAAAAAACAGATGATTTATCTGTAAGTTCAGGAAACCGCAGGAAGTGTCAATGTAATTTACTCTTTTTTGTATATAGATGTAGTAGTTTGCTTTAAAAGAGGTGATGATGATGATTGATGATATGCTTTTGTTTCTTAGTATTGAGTACTGGCCCGATCCGCAGCGTGGCATCAAGGAAGCATACAGGGTTTTGAAACTTGGGGGCAAAGCGTGTCTAATTGGTCCGGTCTACCCAACATTTTGGTTGTCACGTTTCTTTGCAGATGTTTGGATGCTCTTCCCCAAGGAGGAAGAGTATATTGAGTGGTTTCAGAAGGCAGGGTTTAAGGATGTCCAACTAAAAAGGATTGGCCCAAAGTGGTATCGTGGGGTTCGCCGTCATGGCTTGATTATGGGTTGTTCAGTGACTGGTGTTAAGCCTGCATCTGGAGATTCTCCTTTGCAGGTATTTGTCATCTTAGCTTCTCAATCTGTATTTTAGCTGTATGTTTGCTGGCCCTTGTTCTTTTTGGGGGATTTTTTTTTTTTTTTTTTTATTGTTTTACTTTATCTTAGAATCGTAGGCAGGTTGTATTGTATGTTGCCTTATCTCTCTCGTTGATGGCGTGCGTCTGTTTATGCAAATATACATCCTAACATTTTATGATTTGCAGAACATAAACCAAGTGGAAACTTGGATAGTTAACAGCTGTGGACACCTCATACTGACCAACTATTACACATTTAACACTAGAATTAACATTATTCTTTGTTGCCCCATCTTTCCTGAATTCTGTTTACTTGAGCACATTTGAGTATATATCCCATTCTTTATGATTTTGATCCTTTTACCGACAAGTTTATTTTTGGAGGCTGGCACAAATTTCTGTCTTCCTTAATGAAACTTTAAGGTCACAAAAATCCTCTTACCGTGAATATGTACATATTTTTTTTTATATTTTCTTAGGCTGTTTTGCACTTGTGCTTGAAGATGACTGGTCATATATTGGTAATAAGGAAAGAAAGTATAACATTGAAACAGTTAAACTGTTTACTTGTGTTAATAAAGAAAAATGAAAATAATAATAAAAAAAAACCATTCACTAAGTATGATGAACAAACTAATGAGATTGGTTTTACTGGTTTCTTTCAGTTTTAATTTACATGCTCGGTTAATTCAGGTTTTTCAAACTTTCATTTCAACTCATTCTTTGAATAAATTGAAGTTCAATAATACAATTCATATGTTAACAAAATTATTGTACATAGGCAGGAAAATGTAATGGGTTTCTTCAACTAAATGTTATCTTTTAGGTTCTTTGAGTGAATGCTATGAGTACTTCGGTTTTGAGTCTGGATTTCCAACAAAGCACCAACGTGCCTATGCCAGACACTGTTTTCTTGCTTCACTGCATAGTGTTTCTATTCAAAATAATAATGTCATAGTATTTATGGCTGTATTGCATATGTGAATTGTTTTAAAAAAAAATTGACAATATTATTCCCTTGAATTTGCAAAAAGGCAGTGCATTAAATATTTCCTTATCGTAGCTTCACTAGAGGGAGTAATATAAAATATGCTGATTGGTTTTGGTTTCTACAATTTGCTGCAGCTTGGTCCAAAGGAAGAAGATGTTGAAAAGCCTGTTAATCCTTTTGTCTTCTTAATGCGCTTTCTTTTGGGTGCCATTGCAGCTACATGGTATGTGTTGGTTCCTATTTATATGTGGCTCAAAGATCAAGTTGTTCCCGAAGGTCAGCCAATCTAATAAGAGATATTGGTAGTTAGTGAACCTTATGATACTTATCAGTGTCTTGTTCAATGTTTCATCAAATTCAAATATACGTGCAGTTAAGAAATATTTTATCAAACGTCAATAAGTTCATTATATGCGACTGTATTTTCTGGCTTCTCTTGCGAGCTAATGATAATTTTTGGTGGGAGGGCCTTATGCGACTGTATTTTACACGGTCAATTTAATTTCTGAAAATATGTAGGAACGATTTTGGAACTTAAATTCTGAAAATATTAAAATCGTATGCACTTTCAAAAGCTAAATTTTAGAAGAACGTAAAGCTTTTACACTTCTAATAAATTTTGAAAAGTTATTGTAATGACATTATTACAAGTGTATGCAACATATATAGAAAGTAGGGTACAAACCACATTTATAAATTCAACACACAAAAAGGTAATGCATGCCCAGGACTCCAGGAGATGCAATATCAAATTCTTCTCCTGGCTAGTACAAATCCATCTGGACATGCGAAATATTTTTTCCAAAATTGTTCTTACATATCCCTGGAAATTAGCTTGCGGAAATATGTAAACTTCTATATCTTTAGAATTAAAATTTTTAAAACAGTATTTAAAGATATTATTGATAAAATTTGACTAGAAAAAAAAGGGTAAGCAAAAGGAAATGACTTATTTTATTTATGGAAAAGCTTCATGTCAAATTTATTATTTCTTTGTCATCATGTTCAAAACTTAATTTGTCTCGTATGGATATCTTTCTAAAATTCCAATGTCCATTTTTAATAAATATTACGCTTAAATATTCGTTTTAGGTGTTCGTATTATATGGTGATGTTTTTAGTTTTGGTTCTTATAATTTTTTTTTTACAATAGTTCTTGTAATATTTTTTTGTTTCTTATTATTTTGTCTATCTTTGTAATATTTTTTTTTGTAATATGTGAATAGTTTGTATTTTGTTCCCACTATTTTTCTTTCAAAGGGACTAATTAAAAATTAATATTTTAGGGACTAAGAGTTTGTCGGAAAAAACTTTAAAAATTAGATTATTTTGATAATCAATTATTGTTATAATCAATTTTAATTAGAGTGACAATTTATTTAGATAATTTTATTAAAAAATGATTTTTAGATGACTAATTTCGATTGGATACAATAAAATATCATATTTTATATAGTAATTCAGCTTAAAAAAATATTAAAAAATGATGATAATTTTCAAAGTTTCACTTTCAAAAAGCAATTTACATTTTTAGAAAAAACGGTTAAAAGCCTAAAACTGAGAAAATCAATCTCTTTTCAACATGCTTTAAGTATATATATATATATATATATATATATATATTATAAAGACTAAAATAAAATAAAGCAACATAAAAAGAAAATAGTGTATTATAAGGATAAAAACATGTTAAAACCTAAAGATTATTTTATGTTAAAAATGAATTCACTTTACCGTATAATTTAAGAACTTTATGATAAGGATGCAAGAAAAATCAAATATGAAAAAAAGAAAAAAGCAATTATATTTGAACAAAAATAAACAAACTCATAGTAAACCTGGCATGCAGGAATGAGGGTGTGAAATGTTTTCTTTTTTTCCTCCCACGAGTATTTTCTTTCTTATCAAGTTAAAGACTAACTCAATTAATTTATGCACACGGAATGAATAAGGATTCTCTACTATAAAGATTGTTCTTACAATGTGAAAAGTTTAAATAAGATATTAAGGTCTTTGTACTTATTTGGAAGAAAAGGACTATTTCAGAACTTACGTGGTTAATAATTTTAGTATTACTTGGAATAGGATTTTAATAATACTTTAACACGTGTAATCCATAAGTATGTTTATTATATATAATTAAAATTTATTATAAATTATATAAATAAATATTATGTTTGAATATACAAATTATATTTTAAATTAGTATACATAAATATTTTTAAATATAAATTATATTTTAGATTTATGATAAATAAATTTGTATTATAAAAAAAATTATTTATTTATTTATGATTTATTTTAAAATATTAATATTTATTTCATAAATAATTATGATAAATAATAACTGAATTAGATAAAAAGTTAAAAAAATATGTACAAACCCTCTTGTTGAAAAAACATTCTTAAAAATATTCTCGCACAAGATAGACATTTGTTGTAATACTAAGGTTCAATAGAAGAGTGAGAACTAGTATGGGAGGATTTTCTTTCTTTTTTCTCCTTGAGACTTTCTCCTCCTTCTTCTTCCTTTTGGAGCTAACCTGAGTAGCTGAGTTATTGTTTGGGTTTGGAACCATACAGAGTGTGTGAAGCTTTTTCTTCCCCTTCCCTCTCTGGTAGATTTTGGTTCTCCAAAGAGGTAAGGGATGCTTGCATTGTGATTGTGTCATGTGGATGTTGATTGGTACCCTTCTATGTCTTTAATTTTTTGTTGAGTTGTTGATTCTTGGTGGCTGAGTTGCGGGTATGAGAGTTCTTGAAGTAGGCCTCTTTTGCTCATGGTGAATCTTTGATACTTGGTTGCATGTTGCTTTTGATGGTGAAATCTTGAAGTGCTTGTATTGTATATAGTTGTTGTATGTTGCAAAATGTTGGTTGTGAGTTGTTGTTTGTAGGATTTTGGGCGAAATTATATCCTGTAGAAGTGCGAAACTGATGTCATGTCAAAGTGTCTTCATCACGTTGAGCATGCCTTCACCGCGTCAAGCACAACTTAATCAGAGGGTTCTCCCTATCTCCACACTGAGAACAAGATTGGTAGTATTGAGCGTGAGAAGAGGCAACAACCTCAGGTTGGACTAGTGTTGGGCGTGATCTGAAAGGCGTCGAGTGTGAGGAGAGAGACTCGCTTTTGTCTAGGTTTCTGTTGGGCGTGAGTCAGGCAAAGGGCCTTTGCCTAATTGAGGCCAAACATGGGTTTTACCACGCTAAGCACAAGAGAATGAGACATTCTTTACCTCAATCATGTTAGGCGTGAGTGGTGCAATGTCGAACATGCGCAAGATAGGGAGTTCTTTGTCTAGATGGCGTCAGGTGTTGCTTGAGTAGCATTGGGTGCGACACATCTATTGTATACTTGTTGTTTTATGATGAACTATTGATGAATATTGTTGACCATGATGTATGTATGACAATATACGATGACGAATACTTTGTTGTAAGTTGATAGATGAGATGATGATATTAAGTATGTAATTTGTATATTGTATAGCTATTAAGTTGTGAAATTGTGGACATGTGATTGAAATATATGTCTTAATTAAGATACATAGATGTTAAAGGCGAATTATATTGCTTTAAAGTTGGTTTTCCCTCTAAGGTCTATGTGGATTGATATGGATGTACGCTACTAGAATTTTTCTAATTACATGCGATTTTTCCTACGAATTTTTCATAAAAATTTGCAGGAAACGTTGTTCCTACAAATTTTTCTGCAAAATTTTATTTGCAGGTAATACCTTCGTGGATAATATATTTTTGCGAATTTTAAAATTCACATGAAAGTTTCCTGCAAAAAAAAATTTGCAGGAAATTTTCCTGCAAAAAAATCCGTAGGAAAATTTGCAGGAAAGTTTCTTGCAAAAAAAAATTTGCAGGAAACTTTCCTGCGAATTTTTTCGCAAGAAATTCTGCAGGAATATTTTTTACGAAAAAATTTAAAAAAAAATTACTATAAATTATATATTTTAAGAATTCATAATCATTTATTTTCATGCCTCATACATAATCTTTTGAATTCTAAAATTGTAGATTATAAGCCTAACACTCAACCATACAATTCAACTTGTAAGGTAAGTGTTGCCCCAACTTATATACTCTTTAATTATTTTATTTTCAATCGATGTGGGACTTGGAGATTTTTTAAAATATTAAACTTATGAATTTAAATATATTTTTTTATTTTTCCTGCGAATTAAAATTTGCAGGAAAATCCGCAGGAAAAGTTACCTGCAAAATTTTTCTACCATTTAGTAAACATTACTTGCGAATTTATTTTTGCAAGAAAATCTGCAAGAAATAAAATAAAATTCTTACAATATTTTCTGCAAATTTTTACCATGGAAATTTTTTTTCTATGATTATTAAAATTGTAGCAAAATTTGTAAGAAATATCTGTAAATTATTTTTTGCAGGAAAATTGGCAAAAAACTTCTGCGAATATTTTTTTGCAGGAAAATTCGCAAAAAAATTCTGCGAATATTTTTTTGCAGAAAATTTACAAAAAAATGACACTTTTCTAGTAGTGGTAGTCAAACCATATCCTAGTTGAATGACTAATTGAGTAAAGTACGAAGTTGGAGACTTGGTCTCTAACTTAGTATTAGAGGGTTGTGATATTTGGAGGGTAGTCAGTGTGCTAATGCCACAGTGACTTAATGTTACAAACTAATGTCGTGATAAGTTCATATCCAAATTGTTCAACCATTACATAGTATCATATACTTCCTAGTTTAAGTGACAAAACTTGATAAATCAAACTAAGTTGTCTATACTTGACTCTCTTTAAGGCCTAACATTGTATTATACCTAACTTGGTTGAAATAGGTTTAATGTTGTGGTTCGGTAGAGTCAAATCACTTAAATTATTCACCTCAGTTGTAGGAGATCTTCTTAGTTGACATGTGTGACAACGTATTAACTGTTAATATTTGTATGTTGAGATGTTGAGTATATTAAAGTTGATAATAGTTGAGTAAGTTGTTAAGTTGTGAGTTGTTCTATTGTTCATATACGCTTTTGTTGTATTGTTGTATGTTGTTTCTTTCATAAGTTTATCATTCTTTTTCTTGTGGTTAGAACTACGATGACCATACTTGGTATGCGAGTAGGATAATATTAGATGATTGGCTAGAGTGATGGTGTCAAGTCACATTGAAGGTGGCTTGTATTGTATGACTCTCCTAATGGAGTCATGATTTAGAGTTCTCAATTGGCTATCTAGAGTGCATTTTGTAGTGGTTTAGACTATGGTGTATATAATATACATGATGGACTTTATATGTAGTGTATATTTCCATACATGTTATTACATGTATAGTCATTTGCTTCTATTGACTAATCCATCTAGATAGTTCATGTAAGTTTTCTTTAACTTTTGCATTATCATCGATTCCCATGATAAGTACAATGACTTATTAGGTCATTACATTCATGTATAATATATAGGGATTGATTAATAAATTAAATTTGCATATATAACAAGGTTTTTAAAATTGAATAAATTATTGAAATCAGTGAAAGAAATATTGATTTTAAATTAAATGGTTTGATTATAGTTAAATTCTTAATAATTAAATAATATTATTTGAACTTTTAATATATTAAATTAAGTTATAATGATAGCATAACATTTATAATTTTATAAACATACAAAAAAAAGTTAAATAAGCAAGCGATGTTTGGACAAGTAAAAACAACTTCATCATAAAGAACGTAAAGAAGATTACGGGGAGGGTGTGAATAGGATATTAAGGAATCATTAGATAATATATATATATATATATATATATATATATATATATATATATATATATATTTGAACCTATTTGACCAAATTGTCGTCAAATATGATTAATTTGTCTCGGTTTAATGAATTTATTTTGTTTTTACATCGGTTCCATGAGAATATTCTTTAGGGCTACCTAATTAAACTAGACTGTTGTCCGGTTTGGTGGAATTGTCCAGTTCCAATAATAAAGATATACTGTATACTCATTCATTACTCTCACTTTAATTAAATGGAAATTGTTACCTCTTAATTAATATCTATTAAAACAATAATTTTACATTAATATTAATTTCTTAATTAATATTCATTAGATGCTAATATATGATTCCTTTTGTAGTTGGGAGTTGGAACAAGAAAGGAACCCCATTGAAAAATTCTTCCATTAAATTGTGACTCCTATCATATATGCTTCTGGAAAAATTCTAGTCTTTTGAATTGAGAATAGGAAGAATTCCCCATCGAACGTGCTTTGACTATTTCAATGAAGAAGAAGAAATGTCCCACAAGACATCTATAAAAGCAAAGTGAAACTGAAGGAACATAGTATTATTAAAAAGACAAATTAAAATTGCTCTACCACACTCTTCCATCGGCAATAAGCAAATTAAATTTCAACTTCAGTTGAGGCTGCTGCAGCAAATTTATAATGGCAGATGCATGGAGAGAAGATCAAATAGCTATATTCCATGAAGCCTTTGACGTTGTTGACAAGGATTCTGACGGTGTGCTCTTTTGCATGTCCCAGTTCTAACATAAAATAATGTTGATGATTGTTTAATAAAGACCATTTTTACTTAACTTTGATTCAAAATGCATGTTTGTGATGTCTAGGATTCATTACTGTGGACGAACTGAAATCCATTATCCAATCTTTAGACGGAAACCCAACAAAAGAAGAAATTCGAGAAATGCTAAGAGAAGTTGAAATTAATGGGAACGGGAGTGTAAATTTTGAAGAGTTCTTGAATATCATGGGAATGACAATGGAGGTAAGAAATAAAAATCAAATTATATCATCAATTTCATATTCTTATATTGTTACTTTTTTTTTCTTTTTTAAAATAGTCTTTATATTAAAAATAATACGTATTATAAATCAAGCTAAGTAGTCTCTCGACTATTTTTTTTACAAATTAATTAATTAGTTTCTTAATAAAATATATCTGTTTAACAACTAAATTGATGAATATTTAATATTTTAAAGCTTACATGTATAACTTGATATCTCAAATATTACCTTCATTACTAATGCTCTAATTGGAGATGTGCATGTATTTGTGCGGATTTAAAAAAAAAAATTGTTTTGTTTAGTAGAGACGATTTTAAGTTAATTTAAGTGGAATAGTTGTAGCTCTTACGGTGAAAACAAATATTCTCTAAACAAAGATCATTTGCATATAATTTTTATTTGAGTTCGTTCACGTTTACAAAATTAATCTTTGCTATTTTATTTGTATTTTAAAAGTTGATTTATACTGGAACAGAGCATTTCTCCCATGAAAGAGAGGGTCTGTGCGTGAAAGCAAGCTCTCGAGAATTCACACCCCACAAATGAAATTTAAAAAAAATAAAATAAAATTGAATGACAATAAGAAAATCAAACAAAACAAAGTGCAAGTATATTGAGAAGAGAGATAGTATAATTGTCACTTTTTATTTTGATAGAAAAGGCCAAGGTCTTACTTATGAAATTAATTGCCATTATAATAATTTGACTGAGGAAAATCCAGCATTAGTCATTATCTGACTGCTTAAGTAAAGGTCATGATTAAATTAATTTTCAATTTTGTTAGGAGAATCTGACTGAGGAGCTAAAAGACGCGTTCAAAGTATTTGACAGAGACAATGATGGATATATATCAGCTACTGAGGTAAACAACTTCCCATGCAGCTAAAATTTTGCATTTCTTCACCTTTCATGCAGCCTCACATTAAAATTGTTTATGTGTAGATTAATTTTAATTTAAGATTTTTTTTTATATAAAGAAGTAAGTATATTCAATCACGTAGGGTTTATAATTATGAAGTGAGTTTTACTTTTCTCTTAATTACTTGCTAACTCATTAACGGTGATTAAAAAAAGAGAGTTTTGATGGTTTGTGTTTTATAGCTGAGACACGTAATGATGAAATTGGGAGAGAGGCTAACAGAGGAAGAAGCTAAACAAATGATTAGAGCAGCAGATATGGATGGGGATGGTCGAGTTAGCTATGAAGAATTTGCAAAGTTGATGATGCAACGTTGATCCGTCTCATTTGAATTTGGAAGTTTTAGGTTGTCGGAACCATTATTAACACCATTGACTTTTCTTTTAACTATTTTCTCTTTATTCCTTTCTATTCAAATGTTGATTCTCCCCATTCTTTCACCCTTGAATCCCTCGTCTAAGCACATCCTTTAATTTTTGTCAAACTTCTAATAAAATGTGATGCACGTGTGTACATAACTCATAAATAATAAAGTAAGGTATCTTCTTAAGTTAGGCAAAATGACATAACTTTCCATATGTGAATTAGGGAGTTCATTAGTAAAAATATTAACAATTAAAAATATTGACTATTCAAAATTTTCTTCGATTTGATAAAACAACATAATTTCAATTAATGAGAAAATGGTAAAGAACATTATAAAATCTCGTGGATTTATTATATATTAACATTTTTTAGTTATTACTGAAAGAAGCATAGAAACTGTAAATATGGTCATGGTAATGGGGAGTGGGAGCAGAATTTTAATTTGGATATAAAATTTACATGCAACACCGTAAGCATTAATCTTAAACAAAATCATGCGTAATAAAAAAAATTATTTAAATATTGACGTATATTATTAAAATAAAACCCTGAGTAAAATATAATTTTGATTTTAAGGAGTGTTAACAAAATATATTCTAACATACTTATTTTAACATATTCATTTTAATTGATTAGAATTTATTGAAAATTATAGAATTAATAGAAAAAATCATTAAATAAGATATGAGTCATATTAATATTGTATTTTTAATAAATTTTAATTAATTAAAGAATGTGTTTTAAAAAAGTATGTTATTAACATTTCTCTTTAGATCCCTTATTTTTTATTTAAGGTTATACTATATTAATGTAAAACATTTGATAGAAAAATCAATTTGACTAATAAAAATACTTTAAGAAATTAAAAAATATTTTTTTCAAGTTCAAGGAATTAAATTAAATTAAAATATCAAATAAAAACAGACTCAAAATTTTATTTTAACCTAAAACTTCAATTCTGATTGAATAATTGAAGAATAACATCAACGGTATTTATAGTACTATATGGTCAAGTATCAAGAAAAAAATACTTATTAATATATATAACATAAACAAGAACTTTAATATATAATTAATTAATATTTTATGAATATAAAGAAATACATAAATGTGTTAAGTACAAGAAATACTGTATGGGTAACATAAAAAACGGAATAGATTAAAAATATAAAGAAATATTTATATTATTTTTTTAATAAAACAGGGCGCCATCAAATAATTGGTGCAAAAATTAAAAAAAAAATTCATTAGCTTTGGATTTAACAAAAATGAGTCAAACTTGTTACTTCAGACAAATTCAAACTCATTTAATAAATTATTGGATTTAAGCTTTAAATTTTAAGTTTAAATTAAATATAACTTATTTTAACCTAATTCAACAAAGTCTGTGTTATAAATGTATTTGAGTCGATCTAGTCTAGTCAAGTTACAAAAAGCCTACTTTATAATTAAGAAAAGTTTAATAATTAAAAGATAAAGACTAAATAAAATTATAACTTTTATAAACTCTTATCTAAATAGTTAAATATTATATATAAGTACTTTTTTACTACAATTTTAATAAAATGATAAAAAAAATAACATATTATATATAAGTATTTTTCATATTGAAAATAATTACAATGATTATCATTGTAACAATCTACTATGTGGAATCACTACTACTAGCAGCAAAAACTAAATTACTAGAACATAAAGGATTAAGGGAATAAACATAACATACATATATATAATATTCGTATATAAGTAAACAACCAAACTAATATAAATAGTATATATACATCTATACAGTAATCCCAAATTATCATACATTCTAGTGTCGATCGAGTACACCTATACAAGATAGATTGATAGTACTGTCATAAAAAAGGATCACAAAATTTGTCCACATTAGCTCCTCAAGCCTAACCTTAATCTGCTCTCATACAACATATGATCATTGTAGTTCAAACCACTATGAAAACAATAAAGGGTAAACTAAAGTTTGAAAACATGTACATATAGAAAACAAATCTATAATATACAACATCATACCATATATCATACATGAAAGTTAACACACTTGAAGCAAACATGTACATCATCCAATCATGTCCCTTAAAACATCAATAGTACATATGAACACACTTCAACATATATCATATAAAAACATATCAACCAATGTGTCATCATGTATTTACCTATGAAGATCTCCTAACAACATAAATATCTAAGTGATTTCCATCATACCGAACTAACCTAATTGTTTTCAAGCCCAAAGTATCGGCTCAATCACAACAAATGAAATATCAATCCCTCCTCTAGTTTATCAAGTTTTATCACTTACACTAAGAAAATTCAATTCCATCAAGAACACCAAAAGTCTAGTTTCAACATGCAACCACTTTGAATCCATCCCCATAGCCACAAATATTTAGAAATTCTACAAATTTTAAGTCTTAATTCATTACGACCCAATATGTTAACCAAAAACCCAAGATTTCCCGGTTCTCTTACCTTGATTTTGAGCTTTTTGAGGAAGAAGAAGAGAACAAAGATCTCTAGGATACTCCGAGGTAGAAGAAGAGAATGAGAAAGAAATGGACTCTGAGTTCCAACAACTCAAGTTCTACAGTTACACCACAACATTCTCAACTCCGAGTCTCAGAGATCATCCCTTAAGAAATTGAGAAAAGAAAGAGAAGTGTTTGATTCTTGAAGTTCCTCTACCCCTAAGTCATATCTCACAATCATATTGCCAAGTTTTAATTTTTTCTTAAATAATAAAATGATTAATTATTCATATTTTATTTATTACATTAAAATATGTTAATCAAAATAATTATATCAATAACTTTTTAGCTTGAATTTTGAAAAAAAAAAATAAGAAAGACATTAAAACTCTACAAGAAAAATTGATATTATCTACGGAATATTATCTACGGAAATTTTTCCGTAGATAACATTTAGTTATCTACGGAATATTATCTACGGAATATTTTTCGTAGATAATATTTAATTTTCTACGGAATATTATCTACGGAATTTTTTCCGTAGATAATTTCCAGTTATCTACGGAAATATCCGTAGATAAGTTATCTACGGAAATTTCCGTAGATAAGTTATCTACGGAATTTTCCGTAGATAACTTATCTACGGATATTTCCGTAGATAACTGAAAATTATCTACGGAAAAAATTTCGTAGATAATATTCCGTAGGTAAAACATTTTTTTATAAAATAATTAAAATATTTAATTTAACATCATTAAAAAAATTAATTATTATATAATTTATTTTTTTTAGTTTAATTATTTATTATAATACTTTTTATTTACTAAAAAATTATTTTTAATTAAAATATAATTTAGAATAATGAATAGCTTTAACTTTTGTGTACCATATTTAATGGAAAACATAAAGAAAAGATGAATTCAGTTTTACTTTATTAAACGTAAGAAACAAATTAAAGATTGAATTTTTTTAACAAATAAAAATTAATATAACAATTAATAATTTATATTTCTATTTATATTAATTATAAATATTTCTTATATTATATAATAATTCATATAATTTATTTAATATTTTTTAAGTTAAATTTGATTATCTTATTTTTAAAAGATTCAATAATTAATTTTCTTATGTAAATATTAAATTTATTTTGAAAATACTCAATTGAGTCTTTAATTTTTTAAAATATATTAATTTAATCAAATTTCTTTTCCTTTTAACTTCAATTATTTTTAAAGATGAATTAAATATATATATTATTATTATTCATAATATAATAATTAATTATCGAGTGGTGTGTAATACTTAATAAAAGTTACACCCGGTATTACTGTTAGTATAACCTGTTTGTCTATATATATATATAGAGACAGAGACAGAGAGACTGAGAAAATGAATGGAAGAAAAATAGTTAAACATATAGTTGTTTGATTATATGTATATAGTAATAGATAAAGGGAAATATATATACGTCATCTTGTAACTAATTTTTGTCTCCAAAATAATGGATAATTATATACCCTCAATTCTTAAGAAATAAATAAATAATTTTTAGTTATTAATTTAACTTTTTATTAAAAGATTTAAAGACATGAAATGTATAATGGTATGTGATAACCTAAATAAATAAATAATTTTTAATTATTATTAACGATCAAACTGTTCAATTTAAAAAATTTAATGCATAGATCAAATTTACAAATTTGTAAAAAATTTAAAAATTATTTGATACTTCATTTCATTAATTCAAATTGACGGATAATCATATAATCATTTTATACATTGATTAAAATTAATGAAACGAAGTATCAAATGATTTTTAAATTTTCTAACAATTTACATATTTGATCTATGCATTAAGAACTTTAAATTGAACGGTTAGATAATTGAAATTTCATAGAGAAAATGAGTTATTGAACGGAGTAAGTCTATGTAACTCTTAGAGTAAAAAGATCCATCTTCTTTAATATATATATATATATATATATATATATATATATATATATATATATATATATATATATATATATATATATATATATATATATATATATAATTTGCTTTCCTTTTGTGTTTCATTTTCTGTTTATGGTTTTTTAGTTTATTAGTTGTCATGGTACATGTGTTTGTTACCTTTTTCTTTAATTTGGATTTTATACGATGTAAGTTTTAATTAGATATTCAGCGAATCATATTAATAAAGATTTCAACAAATTATATTACTATTAAACATCCGATAAATAAGGATATATTTAAAGAAATAACTTATTTAAGATATTATATAATAAATTTTTATGTAATAAGATCAATGAATAATGATATGTTTTAAGAAATAATACTTGTTTAAGATCTTATATAATAAGTTTTTATATGATAAGATCTTATAATGTTATATTACTATATATTTTTGAGAAACTTGAATTGAATCTTTAATTTTTAAAAATAAGATTAATTTAATCAATGTTTACTTAATTAAAAAATAACTTATTTAACATATTTTAATAAATAAAAACTTAATTGATACCTTCTAAAATAAAAATAATGTTATTAAACGTAAGAAACAAATTAAAGATTGAATTTTTTTAACAAATAAAAACTAATATAACAATTAATAATTTATATTTCTATTTATATTAATTATAAATATTTCTTATATTATATAATAATTTATATAATTTATTTAATATTTTTTAAGTTAAATTTGGTTCTCTTATTTTTAAAAGATTCAATAATTAATTTTCTTATTTAAATATTAAATTTATTTTGAAAATACTCAATTGAGTCTTTAATTTTTTAAAATATTTTAATTTAATCAAATTTCTTTTCCTTTTAACTTCAATTATTTTTAAAAAATAAGAGTAAATTTAATTTTAAAATAAATCAAATTCAATAAATTTGAATAAATAAAAACTTAATTAATACTTTTTAAAATAAAAATTATAAAATTAAAATGAGTATAGTTGCTGACCCTCTGAAACACTCTCAAATGCACTCTCGAACCCTACCTCTTGCTCACTCTAGAACGCCCTCTCTCGCACACCCTCTCAACTCAGTGAAACCTAAAACGCTCGTTTATCTTCAACAACCCTCGAAGGAAACATTGAAGTCGTATTCGACGAAGGGCAACACAGGGAAGTCATTTTAGGTGCGTATCTTCATTTTGTGTTTTGGTTGTTTTTGCCTCTCTCATCTTGTACAAATGCGTGGGTGCTAATGTTTTAGGGTGTGGAGGAACTCCCGGAGGAGGTTTTCGGAAACGCAGTCGTCCTATTGTGCGACTCTGTTGTGAAGGTATTTGTTTCATTTTAGGGTTTCCTCTGTTTCCTCTGTTTCATCATTCTGTATGAGCCTGATTTTGCAAAGTTGATATAGCCCTCTGTTTTGATTTTGCGATGCTTCATTCTGTGTCCAGTATGTCGTTTAAAGTATCTAATTTATTTATTTTATATTCTGTTTGTAGTGATTCAAAATGTCTAACAATGTGATTGTTGTATTATCCAAATAAATTGATTTTTAAATAACGTAGTTTGTGCTTGGATTTGGGTTTGCAAACTTTATTCTATATGAGCCTGATTTTGCAAAGTTGACTTTGGTTAAAGAATGGGTTTGAGTGAATGGATTTATATGTGTTTGAGTAGACACATGAAAAATTGATTTTTTTTAGAAAATATGATTGTTCTATTCCAACTTGTATATATAAATACTTTTTGATATTTGGTGTGTTAGGAATTTTAGGGCTAGCCTGCTAGGTGAATTAGGATGTGATTAAATATACTATATAGTATAGACAACAACTGGGATTTGATTATTGATGCGTGGTTGGATGAGTTTCTTGTTTTTTAAGCCTTTTGGAGATTAAATGGATGGTTATTGGTTACCTAAGGAGTGGATTCTTTTCTGATTGGTTCCTTGTGTTTATCTCATTGCGGATTCAACTTCAAGGACACAAAAAGGGTGGCTATTAAATTAAAGTGATTCTGCTTGGAAAGAAACAGAAGGTGATGCCTTACCATGTGGCCAATAAAGGCATTTATATATGTTAGTTTGAGTGAAAAATTGTCTGTAGTGTGCAATGACCATGTTCAACACTTGAACCAAAAACAGAAAGCACCAATTGGACACTTCTTTTCAAACTCCATAATTTCTAATATAACCCAACCGTATGAAATGGGTAACTGACCAAATCGACCTGACCCCTTTTCCTCTTAAGGTGATGCCAACTCGAACCGTTGAAACATTCAAACTAGAACCAAATTACTAAATATAATCGCCAGGAATGCTAATAAAAGACACCTTCTAACGATTTCTTCTTAATATTTTTCTTATTATTAGTTGAAATAGATTAAAAATTATAAATTTTGTGAGTCTCATTTTATGCATGATCTAATAGTGACCCAATAACGCATGATTGGAAACATTCAACTCTCATTGATCGTATATTAGAGTATAAGAAAGAGGATGATAAATAGAGTGTGGCTAGAAATTTTCTTTTAATCATACATGGAGAAGTAAATTCAACAACCACAAGACCATAATTGCATTGGCTTGTGATATTTTTTTACAATGTTGACGATAGCCTCTGTTTCAGGTTTATCAGGTTCCTGATTTGATATATTTACAACATAAGAATTTACTAGCAAGTGCTGCAAGGACTTATTTGAACTACGAAGACAAAATCAAGTGCTGCAAGGATCCTCATATGTAAGTCAAAATTACCTTATGTAATATCGACTTTTTCACAAACTTTCTCATTTAATTTTTTCACAAACACCTATAAAGTTACAAGGGATTTTTTGCAAGTTAAGGAATCAAATACCTATCTCAATCAAAAGGCTCTCAAGCTAGATGCTAATCTAAACTAAGCCTAAATCTCAATCTTGATTACCGCAATTGAATAGTCACTAGCTTATACTAATAGTCAATCTTTTTTCAGCTAACAAATTTTTTTAAAGTAAAATACTGATCTTTTATAATAATTAGCTTTCATATTTTTTCATTCTTTTGTGACAATGGAGCTTGATGCAGAGTTGAATTTATCTCACATTGGCTGTTCTAGCTGCTATTCTGGTCAAAGAGATTCCTGTGCTGGTGGAAATCAAAACAAGGAAGAGGAAAAGAAAGTCAATACGGGTTTATTGGTAGGAAGTGGGGAATATACTCTTGTTTATTCAATTCAATATTTTTTTCCATGCCAGCGAGTCAGTTCGGCTTTCCTGTGTTATTGTTTTAATTTTGTGTTTATAATTTAGTTATTGGAAACAATATGTCGGTAATAATTTAATTGCCTTTGTAGTCTATAGTGAGAACTTTGGGAATGATAGTCAACTAGTCAGAAACATTTCAAAGGAGTTTTAAAACTTAGCACCCAAACAATTAGAGTGGTGGGTATATAAAAGCATATTGAATGCTACTGATAAACAAGTGAATAGAAATCCAACTCCACTTCACTTTTAGTCTATATTTCCTCAACTTATGAATAATGCTAAATAGTACAGTACAATTATTTTGGCATTCGTATATTCCTCTTTTATGTCATCTATAACAATCAAAACTGGAATCACTTCAGTAGTTAAAATTGTAATGGTGGTATTTAAAATGGTGCATAAAATTAATAGTTATTATAAAATAAGTTTCGAAACTGTATGTTATAAATAAACTGTAATAGATGATCGACCAAATTGGTTCTTTAATAATTGACTCCTGAAATAAATAAAATGATCAAATTATAGTAACTTGGAATTTATATAATCAAATAATGATAGCATGGGAGATTGATTTTAATATTGAATTGAGGCTGGTGTTGATCTAGATGGAAATTTAGTACTCCTATTAGCATGTAACTGATGTTGTGTATTTTACTCGTATTTTAGCACTTTAATTCACAAGAATTCATAGCATAATCATGCATATCTTTCATGTTTTTAATAAATTTTTATATCATTTTCCTATTTTATGCTTTTCTTGGTATGTGTTGTGTTTTCTCTGAGCAGGATCAAGATTTAAGAATTAAAGAGGAAATGCTGAGCTACAGGGAAAATCACGGCCGTGACTCCCAATCACACCCGTGAACGCCACTGACCCTTCATAGATGTGCTCCAGAGAAGATCACGGTCGTGATTCTCAGTCACGGCCGTGATTCACTTCGCGTCCCAGCTTTTTAAGTTTTATGTTTTATTTTTATTTTATCTTTGTAATTTTTATCTTGGTAGTTTTACCTTTTTACCCTTTTAGGTTATAAATTAGATGAGGTTAGCCTAGAACGGGGATTTTTGTTTCGGAGACAGTTTTTCTAGTTTTTGACACTTGGAGAAGGTTGGGCGCCTGTGCCATCGACTCTAAGGTTTGCTTTTCTTTTATTCTTTTTTCTGGGAGAACTACTATGAACTCCTGTGAGTAGTTTCCCTTTTTCTGGGATCAGGGCTTAGCCTCTGAGAACCTCTTTATTAATGCATTGTTCAGTTTCTTAATTTTATTCCAATTCTTGATCTGTTCTTTTATATTTTATATATGAACTTTAATATTATTGTTTTCAGTAACACAGGAAGGAATCTGAAGTTAAAACTTTGTTTCTAACTTGTACAGCTGACTTTTACCTCATAACATGGGTAAATTTTACCACATGTTAAAACATTAGTTGTAATTTTAGTGTTGTTTCATAATTGTAGGCAACTAGTATGTGTCATCCAAAGTTTGTTCGTTCATAATCTATTGTTCGTTCATAATCTCACTTACCATATTAATGTGTTTTCTTGGCAGCATGTTTGTGTCGACAGTGAAGAGGCTGAGGGTGTTGAAGAGATCTGATCTTCCTGCTTTTACCCGTGAGTTGGAGTATTTAACTTAATTTAGCAGAATTTATGTTTTGTTTTGGTTGTTATGAATGATTGAAGAAATGTGTTTGATTTTTGTTTTGATTTTTTTCTCTTAAAAACGCTATTGGAGAAGTTTATGCACACATACTCTATGTATGTGTTATATGTACCTCTTGTATCAAACACAATGTTTTGTACAGTGGCATAAATCAAAATGTGTATTTTTCTATTAAATGTAACTTTAAACTGATATCGAGCTATAAACTTATTAATTTAATACCAAGTTTGATTCAGATACATATATATATAAAAAAAAAAGTTAGATTTAATGGGACACATGGCTAATGTGGGCCTGCAAATGTTACAGCGACCAAAAGCAGTTGGAATGAAAACCGCTGATGGTGGAGAAGATCATATTTCATAGAAACTTGGTCCATTTTTTATTCTAATAACTAAAACTTTGTCCATTTTTATGCATCAATCATTTACATTAAGTGAAGATGTTTATGTCACAAATATTTAACTAATCATACTGTAATTGCTGAAGAGAATTTGTTCTTGAAATGGAAAAAATAGACAGATATTTTTTGTTGATGGAAACAGAAATTTTTTCTAAAACTACTAAGTAAACCTTGAGAGAAACTATCTGAATCATCGTTCATAACAAATATAAGTTATTTAAGTGGGTATAATCTATAATAAAAGACATAACAGTTGCAGAACCTTTTGAAAAGGCTGCAAGGCAAGGCTAAAACAAAATGAGCACTGCGTAGGCTAATCAATGTCAGTTAGTTATATTAAGAAATTTATATAAAATTTAAAATATTAATTTCCGACGAAATTTCTGTTCTTTTGTTCTTTCTGCACTATGTCTCCTATCCAATTCACTTAATACTTAATACTTAATTAAAATTGTAATTTCATACTTAATTTTCTAGTTCAAAGCCATTAAGCTAAAAGTATGGAATCATCACCCTCAGGAACTAACTTATTCTTTGATTTCCTTAAGGCATTTGCACGTTTGAGTGGTGTGTACGGTGGAACTTATATGCTGAACAAGCAAAAATGCAAGGTAAGTTTGTGAAGATACTTTTATGTTCAGGAAATTCAATTACACTATAATTACTTGTGGTAGGACAGTTTTATCTTGTATGAACAGAATCAAATTGAATTTTGATGTTTATCTTGTCTGCTACTGTTTTTTGGAACTATTTTGAAGCAGTTCATTTGTCCTTATTAGTTATTTTGTTCTCTTTCAATTTTTATAACTCAATCATTCCCTTAATTTGTACTGCTCCAATTCTTGAAGAATCCATGATATACAAAGCAAAATGCTAATAAGTACTCCTAAAATGAGTTAAGGAAATAAAAGTAAAAAGTATGTAATGTAAAAATCATTTATACTTATTTTTTAAATAATTATAAGAATTTATTAAATGCTTGCAGTAGTTGGAAAAGATTCAAACTCACATTGAAGCTAATTTCATTGAAGCCCATTCATTTGGAATAGAACCAGTGAACCAATTGTATGCAAAATCTCTGTCCACATAAGGAAATTTTTTGGAATTTCTAAAATCAAAGAGTCACTGAACTATTTAAAATGTTTATATCTGGAAAGAAACCAAATCAATTTGTGAAAACTCATTACAATTTTTTTTCAGTAAGAAACTATAAGTAACGTATTTAAGTTGCTCATACACTTCTTGGAGAAAAGGTAGCTTAGCCAGTTGAGGTGGGAGTATGCTAGGTAGACTAAGGCGCTTGAGACTCCTAAAACACAGAAACAGTTCATCAATCTTAAAGGGGATTCATTAAGTTGCTCATACACTTCTTGCAAATTTATTTGGACATTACTTATATGTGGATTTAGATAACTGAATTAGGAAATTTAAGAGACAACACCACAAAAACACATAGCCCAATAACTTCAGAAAAGAGATATGAAATAATTTGGTAGTCATACATACATCTTCACAACATGACAGACCGTATAAAAACTGCAATCACAATCAATGCTTCTCTCTGATTCAGCTGGTGGTTCACGATTGGAATCAAAACTGCAATCACAATCAATGCTTCTCTGTAATTCTGATAATGATGATTGGAACCAATAATGTTTCTTTTTTTTTATTAATCATTTCTCACAGAGACTCAAAATCATTTCAGGGTGACTTAGGATATCTGTACCTTGATCTGTACTGAAGAAAAGGAAAGTATTGTAGTTGTGCTCACTTTGCAATAAAAGGAGGTCGCAGGATTTCTCAAACAGAATACCAACTTTTGGTATGTAAAATTTCCATTCCCAATTTGTTAATTTGATTGAGGCATCTAACCGGAAATGATCTTAAGTTCTTTTAGATCATGGTAGTATAGTGTTAAACATTATTTTTTGGTGATTTCAGCTGTTAATATAGAATAGTTGTTTGACTGTTTTGAATCTGAGTTGCTATTAGATATTTTGGTGCTGGTTTTCATTTTTTATTATTGTTATGCAGTTTTTTGTTACATTTTATTTTCTGATTGGATCTTGTTTTCGAGTTGTGTTGCTGGTGCTTGTGTAGTTGTGTTGATTTTAAAGATCCCTAAGGATCCTTATCTGTGGGAAACAATGGTGTTTTTGGTGGCTGGATCCTTATTATGTATAATTTTATGCAAAAATAGTCTTATTTTACACTATGACATGGAAACTAATTATGCATAATTGCTATGAGTATTTAGATTTTAAAGATGTTTGATTTCATATTGTGGTTATAAGATATTTAAAGAAACCTGATAAGTGATTTTATTAATATTTCTGACCAGGTAAAACTATTTATAAAGATTGGTGTGGAAAGGTAAACAAAATAATTCATGCAATGTTGAAATTAGTTACCTACGGAAATTTCCGTAGATAAATTACCTACGGAAATTCCGTAGATAAGTTACCTACGGAAATTTTCGTAGGTAAGTTATCTACGGAAATTTCGTAGATAAGTTACCTACGGAAATTTCCGTAGGTAAGTTATCTACGGAAATTTCCGTAGATAATTGCATCCGTAGATATATTCCGTAGATAAACGCATCCGTAGATAAATTCTAAATCCGTAGATAAAATCCGTAGATAACGTTATCTACGGAAAAATTTCCGTAGATAATGTTATCTACGACCTTATTATCTACGGATTTTTTTCCGTAGATAATCCGTAGATAATTATCAGTTATCTACGGATTTTCATCATTATCTACGGAAAAATTCCGTAGATAATGCTGATTTTTCTTGTATGTTAGGTTTGGATATCAATTTAAAAAATCAAATTAAATTTAAGTATTTTTTATTCAACTCATTATAAATTGTGACTCACATCAAATTAGTTCACTATAAGTTAAATAACATTTTGTCAACTCTAATTATCTTGTCCATTCAACCATGTTTGAAAAAAGTTAAATTACCATAAATTAAGTTTATAATTTAACTCAATCTTATTTAATCAACTTATGTAATAAAATTGTCAAAGTTGCATGAAACTTCAAAATAAGGCACCAGCCAAGACTTCCTTAAAAAATACAAATGCCCTAGACTACCAACTTGGAGTGTGCCGATGCAAGTTTCCCAACAATAAATGATCTACTAAAAATATATTATAGTCATGAGTAAAACCAACAATTATTAGATTAGAAATAAATATTTGTATAATAATAAAGTAGAAATAAGTAGTAAGATATCAGTCCCACAATACTCACATTTTAAAATTGTAAAAAAAATTTAATTATATACTCCTCTATTTGTTTCATAACAAGTGTTATATTAAAAAGAAATAATAATTTTCATGTTAATTTTTTAATACAGTATTAATTATCATTTTTTTCATCAATAATCATAATAGTATTATGTAAAAAGATATTTTTTTTTTTATCATTTCTATTGAAGAAGATTAATTATGAGGTTAATTTTGTAAAATTATTATTCACTTTCACCTATTTATTAATTTTTCTTGATTTATTTAAAATAATATAAAATGATATTTATTATGAAAAAAGAGGAGTACAAAGTAATTTGGTCTAGTTTTTTTTATTATAAATATATATATATGATAATTATTTATTTTTAGTATAAACATGTTAAAAATATATATAAATATATGTTTAAACATTTATTTTTAGTTCTATTTTATTACTTATTTTTTAATAAAAATTTAATTTTTAACAAATATTAACGAATCTTATAAAAATCGTAAATACAAGTAAAGGGATATCCAGAGTATGACGAGGGCTTACTATTGCTTCATTATGTTCCATTTTCATCCCTAGATCTAGTTTTCATGCCTCATAATGAAGGTGCATTAGACATTCTCTCACATTGAGGACTACTAACTTGGAGTGTGCCAATGTGGGTGACCCAATAAAAATATTTAGGATATCCTAGGAATAAGTTTTATTAGAATTATTTTGGTTCATAGTTTTAAAATTTTTTCTTAATATTTAATTTTATAAATATTTAGGTGATTTAATCAAAATAAGAATGGAGAAAAGGAAAGAGAATTAATTAATTAAATTAAACCCACGACAAACAATTAAAAAATGTACATAAATTCAAGTTAGTTAGATCAACCTCCAACTAAGATGAATTTATATATCACAAAAAGATATATACAAAAAGATATAGAAAATGGATATGAATATCATGTGAATGCTATATAGTCATCTTATCATAACGAAAAAAAAAGATCATAACTTCTTCATTAGACCTTTATATATCACAAAAAATAATCAATTTCATTAACCTTGTAATTAAACACATCAATATAATTTGCCCAAATAAGTCTTTTTCACATGTAGACCTATAAAATTACTCTTACTCATGCGTGAGTTGATCAAAACTCATTCTTTACTCTTAAACAATCCAAAATATTGCTTAAATGAGCTATAATTTTTAAATTTGGTTCTTTCCAAACTTTATTCTTCTATAAAATTTAAATAAAAATATAAAGAAAATTAAATAAAATTATTTTATTCAATAAACATTATTTACTAGTAGATTTGTGAAATTTGATTTCCAACAAAGTTAAAAAAATAAAAAATTAGAATAATTATTAATATATGTTTACAAAAGTATATTATGTGCGACAATTATCAATGATTTGATTTTTTTTCATTATATATTTCATCATTTGTGCAATAATTATTATCCCTAATTATTAAGAGGGTCCAACTTGAACATTATGTATAAGTATTATAGTCTCCATTGAATCAAATTCGATTTCTATATATGAAAAACAAAACCTCAATACAAATTTAAAAAGTATAAAAGTTGAGTAACCGAATTTACTATCTTATTTTTTTTATTGTATGATTTAATTTCTTTCTACCTATTAGATAATGAGGTGAAAAGATTAAAAAAAAATATGTACCACATAATTAATAAAAATAGATTTTGTTACATTCTTTTTTCTCTAATTTTTGTTACACCTTGGTTCTAGGTTGTAGTCACATGTTCATTATTGTTTTTAATTACCTTTTATTTGCGACAAATTCTAGAATATTGGTAAGATAAGTAGTCAAAAATAGATCTTGTAATAGAGGTTTGCTAGAAGAAACGATTCTACACTAGGTTATTGCTAAGAAAGATATTCATTCCATGCTTGAAGAATTTCCATACAGTCACTATAAAAGAAAGACCTAAAGATATTGGGTGCCTACACGTGTAAAGCACAGATTTAGGGAATAACAACAATGCAACAGAATTCAAAATGCAACAAAATAACACCAAGCCTATTTTAAAAGCCCAATCTTTAAGTTATATAGTCTTTGAACTTTAATGGGCTTCGCATTATACGTTTGGGCCTTCCAACTCTATCAATACCGGCCTGGTCACATTGGACATTGTCCTCAATGTCATTGGTCATACCGGAGCAGCCACGGATCCCTGCTGAGGTGGACGCACGAGATGGGAATGTGTTTTTGCTGAACGGTGGTGATGAAACGGTGACAAGTGGAGCATGTGCATTAACTGTGGAAGTAATGTCAAGACCACGTGTTGGGTCACACGAGGGGACAGCTACTTCTCCAAACCCAGTTTGCACTGGATTGAAGACATTAGAAGGGAGCCCTTCAGCTGGCTCAGTTGGTGGTGACGGAAGAGGCGAAAGGGTGGCGATGGCGTCTGTCCTGTGCGGTGGAAGATCCCGAAAGTGGCGGAGAGGGTCGTCACCTTTGTAAGGACGCAGCAACGAGACATGGAACACGGGATGAATACGGGCGGTGTCTGGCAAGATAAGTTCATAAGCGACGGAGCCAATGCGTCGGCGAATTTGGAAGGGTCCGTAATACCTCTTGGCGAGCTTTTGGGACGAGCGTCGTAACACGGAAGTCTGGCGGTATGGCTGAAGCTTCAAGAGAACCCAATCACTAGGTTGAAAGGTAACTTCGCGGCGATGAAGATTAGCAAAATGTTTCATACGTTGACGAGCCTTCGAAAGATGCACTTTGACTTCTGTTAAAATCTTTCTATGCTCTTGCAGGAGAAGGTGCACAGAAGTGGAAGACGAATCGCGTAAGGCATCCGTCGGGTTTGGAGGCGCGCGTCCATACAAGGCATGAAAGGGAGATGTGCCGATGCTGGTGTGGAAGCAGGTATTATGCCAATATTCCGCCAAGTGAAGATATTGGTACCAAGCATGAGGGTGATCACTAACGAAACAACGAAGGTAAGCTTCCAAGCATCTGTTCAAGACTTCTGATTGCCCGTCCGACTGAGGGTGATAGGCGGAGCTAAAAGCCAAGGTGGTGCCTTGGGCGCGAAAAAGTTCACGCCAAAAAGAACTCACGAACAACGGATCCCTGTCCGAAACAATGGATTTCGGAAAGCCATGGATTTTGAAGATTTCAACCATGAAACGACGAGCGAGCTGCGGTGCTGTGAAGTGGGCAGGAAGGGCAATGAAATGGGAAAACTTTGTGAGACGATCACAAACAACCCATATGGTGGAATGACCCAACGATTTTGGAAGGTGCGTAATGAAATCCATGGATATGTCTTCCCATACTCTGTTGGCAGTTTTGAGGGGTTGTAATAACCCAAAATTTTTTGTTGGCATATATTTGTTATGTTGACATGTAGGGCACTCTCGAATGAACTTGCGCGTATCAGAATAAAGATTTGGCCAATAAAAAACAGCAGCGAGACGACAAACTGTAGGCTTCAAACCCGAGTGACCAGCAACGGGGGTACAGTGAAACTCCCTGAGCAATTGAAGGCGAAAATCAGCAAAATCTGGGACAAACAGTCGTTCCTTGAAATACAATAGCCCATTGCGAAAGGTAAACAAATCCTGCCCATTATCTATTTGAAGCAATTTATGAACTAATTCCTGACCCGTTGTCTTAAAATATTGCTGCCAAGGTTGAAGGAACAGGGGAACAGGGGAAGAAATATGTAACAAGATCGAAGGTTGCGGTTCTGGGCGAGATAAAGTGTCAGCCACCAGATTCTGACTGCCAGGCCTGTAGAGAATGTCAAACTGGTAGCCCAAGAACTTAATGGCCCATTTCTGCTGCTCAGGAGTGTGGACTGCTTGGGTAAGCAAACTCTTTAAACTCTTTTGATCAGTAATAATCTGAAAATAGTGGCCAATCAAATATTGACGCCATTTTTTTATGGCTTCTGTTACAGCCAGCGTTTCACGGACATAGACAGAGGCAGCTTGGAGCTTAGGACATAGGCGTTTGCTAAAGAAAGCAATAGGATGACCATGCTGAGACAAAATAGCACCAATTGCAATGCCAGAAGCATCGGTCTCGATGACAAAAGGCGAACTGAAGTCTGGAAGAGCCAGAACCGGAACAGATGTAATTTTACTTTTGAGCTCGGTGAAAGCTTGTTGTGCTTGTAAACTCCATTGAAAAATAGGTGAACGCAACAAATCGGTGAGGGGAGTGGCAATCGCTGCATAGTTGCGGACAAATTTTCTATAAAAACCAGTTAAGCCTAAGAACCCGCGTAGAGCCGTGAGTGAACGTGGAGGAGGCCAAGCTACGATAGCTTGAATCTTCTCTGGGTCAGGTTGAACCCCTTGGCCTGAAATAATATGACCCAAATAGGCCACCGAAGGCATGGCAAACACACACTTGGAAAATTTAGCATAAAATTGGTTAGACAATAGGAGCTGAAGAACAGAGTTCAGTGTGACAAGTGATCGTGGAATGAATTACTATAGACCAAAATATCATCAAAAAATACTAGTACAAATTTTCTTAAAAACGGTCTTAGTAATTCATTCATGGTAGCTTGAAACGTAGAGGGAGCATTAGAGAGGCCGAAAGGCATCACTAAAAACTCGTAATGACCATCAAAGGTGCGAAAAGCAGTTTTAAAAGTGTCAAAAGAATTTACTCTAATTTGGTGATAACCAGAACGAAGATCAATCTTAGAAAAAACCTGAGCGGAACCAAGTTCATCTAGCAATTCCTCAATGGTGGGTATGGGAAAACGATCACGTATGGTAATGGCATTAAGAGCACGATAATCAACACAAAACCTCCAAGTACCATCCTTCTTTTTAACTAATAAAACTGGTGAGGAAAAAGGACTAGTACTAGGCTTAATAATGCCATCATTTAACATTTCTGTAATCAGGTTGGTCATAATGGTCTTTTGGGAATGAGGGTAGCGGTAAGGTTTGATATTAACAGGGGTGGAATTGGGTAAAAGGGGAATATGATGATTTTGAGGGCGA
This sequence comes from Cajanus cajan, assembly GCF_000230855.2. NCBI lineage: Eukaryota > Viridiplantae > Streptophyta > Magnoliopsida > Fabales > Fabaceae > Cajanus > Cajanus cajan. Next base: position 40,990,242 of record NC_138523.1, read on the forward strand.
TTTGGGGGTAAGCCTTTAGGTATTTGGAAGACAGCCTCGTAAGTGATTAAAAGGTTTTTAATCTCAGGAGGAGTAGAGGTAGGAATGGATTCCAAAAGGGGTAATGGAGGGCGTGGATCTGTATGAGAAACTTGTAGTAAATGTAGGGAGGCTACCGAATCTTGGTGAATATAATGACATAATTGATGAAAGGAAGACATGGTAGGGGAACCAGAGTCACCAGTGATAGTCACCTTCGTATTGAGATGGCTAAAGGTGAGGGTAGGGACAGAAAAGTCAGCTTGAATTGGCCCCAAAGTGCAAAGCCACGCAATCCCTAGAACCACATCAGCTCCCTCAATAGGTATCACGTACAAGGGAACCTGAACCACGGCCTCTTGAATAGTAAGAGGAACACCAGGGCACAATTTATCACACAGAATAAATTCACCATTGCACACCATAACTTTGAACGGGGAAGTGGGACTCATATCCAATTGTAAATGGTGAGCCAAACGTGGTTGGATAATATTGTGAGTGCTGCCTGAATCAATTAAAATCATTACCGTACAACCATTAATAGTACCCTTAAACCGCAACGTTTGAGGAGAGGGAACACCTGTGAGAGCCTGATGGGATAGCTGAAAATGAATAGCAGGGTTAGGTTCGTAATCGTCCAAAGTAGGTTCAGCCACTAATTCACCTGAATTAGGATCAGCATCATCAGTACAAAGTAGCAACAAAAATTTTGGAGTGGCACACTTATGTCCCGGATGAAATTTCTCATCACAATTGTAACAGAGACCAGCAGCCCGTCGTTCTTGTAGTTGTTGAGAAGAAAGACGTTTAATGGGAAAAGATGGAGATTCGGGCTGCACCAAGGGTTTGGTAACGAAATTGGCCGGTTTAGCAGTGGAGGGTATATGGTTAGGAAAAGAAGGGGAGGAACGGTTAAACTTGGGTTTGGCGTCTTTGAATTTGGCTTCAATTAATTTAGCAAGCCCAATGGCTTGAGAAATTGTCTGGGGTTGAAACATAACCATCTCATTTTGAATCTCTGTATTTAACCCAGAAATAAAACAATTCTTCAGAACTTCCGGTGGAATGCCAAATACACGATTGCTCAATTTTTCAAAAGTAGCCTGAAAATCAGCAACGGAACTGGTTTGGCGTAATTTTAATAATTCACCCTGGTGGTTCTCATAGGATGAAGGCCCAAAACGAACTTCCAAGGCCCGTGCAAAAGAAGGCCAATCCCCTAATTGATTATTGTGAAACATCCATTTAAACCAACTTAATGCATCACCCTGCATATAAAAAGCTGCAATAGGAACCCGTTGATCCCAAGGCACTTGATAAAACATAAAGTATTGATCAGCCTGAAATAACCAATCCAAAGGGGCAGAGCCATCAAACGGTAAGAGGTTTAATTTGGGGGGTCGAATTTGGGAGTGAGGAAAAGGTGGGGAAGGTTGAATGGGAGGAGTAAGGACGGAGGAATTTGGGAGTATTAAAGGAGGGATAATTGGTATGGATGTGGTGACAGTAGTGGGGTTGGTGAAAATAGGGGGGGTCTCGGGTAGGAGGGGTCACAAAAATTAATTGCTGGGGGCGTGTGAGATGGAAAAAAATTAGAGGGCAAGTGGGCACTAAAGGGATTGTCAACCGAGGAAAAGGAATGAGGTATAGAGGCCCCAGAAGTGGACGAACCTGGATTCCCAAAATGCGTACGAAGGGTGGCCATGATGGTGGATAAGGATTCTTGGTTCTGGTTGATGGCAGCTTGCATGGTAGAATATTGGGACTCAAATGTGGCAACCTGGGATTCAAATTGGGTCTGGAGGTCAGTAAATTTGGTGGAAAGGTGTTGAATGGGGTCATCTTCCTTAGAAGAACGGGGAGGCATGAGGAGAACGAGAGCACCAAATTATAGAGGTTTGCTAGAAGAAACTATTCTACACTAGGTTATTGCTAAGAAAGATATTCATTCCATGCTTGAAGAATTTCCATACAGTCACTATAAAAGAAAGACCTAAAGATATTGGGTGCCTACACCCTACACGTGTAAAGCACAGATTTAGGGAATAACAACAATGCAACAGAATTCAAAATGCAACAAAATAACACCAAGCCTATTTTAAAAGCCCAATCTTTAAGTTATATAGTCTTTAAACTTTAATGGGCTTCGCATTATACGTTTGGGCCTTCCAACTCTATCATCTTGTTACTTTCTTTTTATCTGATTGTTGTTACAACTTAGTCCAATGTTGTAGCCACGTGTTCATTATTGTTTATACCTTTTATTTGTGACAAATTCTAGAATATAGACAAGATGTTCAAATTATTGATTTTAATTTGTAGCGACATGTTCGTCACTAACTTGACCTTGTTGATCAAATTTAATAAAATAATACACAACTAATTTTACCTCACAAATATTTTATTTATTTTTAAGATGAGTATTTTTCCAAATTTAATGCTATACTTAGTCTACAAAGTAAAATGAAATATTTAATATATTAAGTTAATACTATTATTAGGCGTTTTGCATAAATTAATATGATAAATATATTTCATCAAGATCTTTCGAAACATACAAACGGTCAATCAATTTTAACTTATTTAAAAATATATAAAAGCTTGATTTTAGTCTCTTCCAAATATATAACATGAAAACTAGGTAAATGATTCACATAACACCATTATCACACATAATAGTGAAGAACAGTATCAGGGGAGATGAATTAATCACAACTGTCGGAAATCAAAATAGGATATTTTAAATTTGGGGAATAAAATCGAATTTTAACATATTTTCAATGGTAAAAAAATCATTTAACTCCAAGTAAAATATAGGAGTATTATTTAATTACTTGCATGGTGACATTCATTTTGTTTATAAGCCATAATTCTTTAAATAGTTGCATAGTAACATTCATTCTTTTTAAATAGTTTATAACTCCAACAACCAAAACACTTGGTTTAATTGGTATTTAGATTCCAACTGATGCTGCAATTGATATTCTCAAGTGTCAAAATTTAAGAAAACGACACTAGAAGAGATAATTTTAATTTTAATGCAATCAAGATAAATATAAAGAGAAAGCAGTAAATACAGGTTTATTTTGGGTCAACATACATAAAATATACGGTTCAAAGTTCAGTTGTCGCTAATAAAGTTCAAACTCAAACTATAACCCTTTTCGTCACTGCTCACCTCATATGAAGGGTATTATATGACGCGTCAGGAAGAGTTTAATTTTGTTATTATCTAACTCAATTTTAATTTAATTTCAAATTCAACACCATAAAATATAATTATATCTACGATTAAATCTAATTTCTTAATATATTATATCTAAATAAATATTACGCTTAATTGAATGAACCATATTTAGTTTTAGTCAAATTCCAAAACAAATTTTAATATGTAAATTTCTAAAGGGTCATCTTACATATGTTGACACCGATGTCAAAATTAATAAAATTATATTTTTAATAATCATTTTTGAATAATATAAATTTAATCAATTTAATCATATGTGATATTTTATGGCATATATTTTTCTAAATGCATTATCTTATATATTTTGAATATCATAATATACATTAAAATAAAATAAAATATTTAACTACTAAATAATTTTAAAATTATATAAAGCTGTGCATAATTGATTCAATTAATAAGAATATCAATTATATATGTCAACAATTGATGATATGTTGAATTTCAAAAATAGTAAAAATATACTTTCAATATTTGATAAAAAAAATTATTAAAAAATATAAACCATACAATTATTTAATTAATTAAACTTGTATTCTATGAAAAGAATGTTAAAAATGTAACCTATATTTGATGTTAAGTTACCAAGGAACCAAATAAAATATATGAATATCAAACTTCTTATTTATTGTGATAACAAGTGCATGTAAAATGGTTGAATCCACATTTTCATAGATAATAAATACAATAATCACTTTTAAAAAATATACAAAAATAAACTCCTAAAGTTAAATTTAATTTATGCATATAAAACTAATTTTAAAAACTCACTCTGATTAGTTTTTCAAATATATATTTTTAATTCATATTTAAATTAAGCTTAACTTGTGAAAAACTATTTTTTTCTTATTTTCTTTTTCAAAAAGTATTTTTAAAAAAATCGTCTAAACAAACTTCCTAGTTCCTAATCTAACAAAAGAATGATGCGATAGATTTGGATGTACAATTATCTGCATGCTAACCAACTCTTCCACTATTAAACCGTATCATTACATTATTAAAGAAAATCTAAACTTGCATCTATTACGCGTGTTATAAAGTATATGATCTTGAAAGTAGTAACATTGCATTAAAGTACAAGTGCCCATAAAAATTATTAATGGAAATCTAAACTTGTAGTAATCTAAATTCCAAATCATTGTCAAATAGCTAAGTAATTAAAAAATAATATGCTTATCAAAAAAAAAAATTAAAAAATAATAATTTAGAATAAATTTTAATTAAAAACATTTTAAATCAAAACCGTTATGAAAAAAAATATATATTTCGATGCCCCAACAGAAGCAGATATTCCATGAATGTACAAATCTCAGCTTTAAGTCTTGTTTTCATTAATTTGTTGGTTGGAACCCTAGGCAAGTTACCATCCAAAGAGTTCCATAAAGAAGCAAGTGTGAAAAGAAAAAGGTGGCATAACAGAAACGCAGAAAGAATATACTATACATATATACCAAGAGTAAATAAGTGCTAAACAGTAGTACTCACCTTTTGGTTTTTGATTGTTAAGGTTTGAGAGTTAAGAATGTTTTGTATTGGTCTCCAAAGAGGAAGGAGTGAGGCTAGCACAGCATGACCTAGTCAGGGTTAATTAGCATTTTCTGCCTCCCACTAACCAAAGCTAGATCATGCTGGCAGCTTCACTTTTTCCTTTGTGATCTTTTTCACCCTCCACACAAACACTTTGAACATGCTTCAGATTTTACACTCTGAGAAGCTGAAAGTACAAGGGGACATCTCAGGTTTGGTTTCATGCCAAACTTGCAAGGCACAAAGCAATGAGATGAATAGAAAGGAAAAAGCCAAACAAGGGAAGTAGTAACGCAAGAATATTGAAAACAACCCGGTGGTGTGGTAGAATATATATAGAAGAAATGAAAAATGTAATAAAATGAGAAACATAACCCACCTTGTGCAACAGTGAATTACAGAGAGTACGAAAGCATGCACAGTGGAATGAGGAAAGGAAAATTGAAGAGCAGTGCACAGCTAAGAAGGGGAACATGCATGATGAGCTATTGGGGTCAGAAAAAATATATAAAAGAATATAAGCAAACCTACTTAGCTACTAGGGCGGCATGCCAGTGGAGGGATCCTGACTCTCTCACAGGCTTTACAAAATATTTAATTAATGTTTAAACAATTTTATAATATTTTATGAAAAAATAAAAAATGTAACCAGTGTGTGGCATGAGGAAGAGGGTATGCATGGGATGGCCAGTCACAATTATTAATTATGAATAATGCATACAATGGTATATGAGAAGAGAAGATGCATTAAATGACACTGTTGCTGGTTGTGGTTGGAGACAAAATTAAAGGCAGAGCCCCAACACTAGAATTATTGGGTTTTTTTTTGTAACAAAAGAAGAGGGAGGGTTTAGAATTTCTATGCAAATTTTGGATGTACTGTACTATGCCTAATAATAATACGACCTTTTTGTTCTCTTTCCGCTGATTATTGCACAAGTGTAGAGTGATGAAGCTCAGTTGTCAATTCACTTCAATTCAATGTCGTTTTGCAGTCTCCACAATCCCTTTCACTTTAGTACGATCATCACAGTGCTACTCCACCGTTAATTTCGATCCTTCTCCCATAAATTCTGCTATACATTTTCATACTCTACTCACTTCATACCTTTCCACATCTTTTAAAATAAAATGATATTTTATTATATATCAAAATTACAATTATAACAGCAAAATTTGAATAAGGTAATTTATAGATATAAAAAGATTAAAAAAAAGTCATTTCAAATAAAATAGACAAAAATTAATAAGATATTAAACATACACGTAATACATTTATTGAGTCATTCTTCAAACACATTTTTTATTGATTACATTTCATTAAAAATTTCAAAATTACCCTAAACCCTAAACTAGTTAATACAGAGTTGTAGGAATTGAGATATGAATCGTTGCGCGAATTGGAGAGGGGCAATGCATGCGTTTTAAAGGGACAGCTAAGTTCTGTGAAGTCTGATGAACCTCTGCTTATAGCTTCATAGACCTGTAAGATATGGACAATCCAATTAATATTATATATATTCAGCTTCATTAGTGTTACAGCTTCAACTCACATGATGCCATGCATTCTTCACACTACAAACACAATTGCGAAAGGAGCACTGCTTCATCCTCCCAAAATAAAAAAGTTCGAATCATCTTTTAAAAGGTTAAAATATTATTATTTTATAATAAACTTATTATAAAATAATTATTTAATTCAATATTTTATAATTTAAATTAATATTTTATTTTTTCGGAATCTTTTTCGGAAGATCTATCATTTTTCTTTCCTAAGTGCAATAAATATTAAATATGACTACAAAATTTGTTTTCAAATATATAAAATGATTATCCGTTGCATTTTTCATATTATTAATGGAAACTATAAGGTTCTGCTGCCGAGGGATGGTTAGTTCATGTCACTCATAACATGCGTAACAAAGATGGGTCCCAAACAACCGCTTATAAAATAAAAATTAAAAAAAAATAAAAGACTCATATATATACACCTTTTTTTTTTTTTTAAGTATACTTCCTTTTTAAAAAAAAGTAAAATTTTAAAATATTTCCATTTTTTTAATTTTTTAATTATATACTCTAATATTTAATTTAACACTTTTTTCTTCTTTTTCACATAACTCATTTTCTTCTTTTTTCAATTTTTACATGCATTTTTTATCTTTCTCTCACTCTTCACCTATTTTAATAGGTATTTTTAATTCTTTTGATTATACATTATTTTCTTTCTTTCTTTTTCAATTTTTACATTATCTTCCCCCACCCCCCTTCTTTTACTTTTCATGTGCATGCATGACATAAAACAAGTTTTTAATAGTTACAGGTATGTGTGACTTCTTCGATAGTATCGAAAGTGTCGAGGCAAATGTGTATTTTTGCTTCAAGTACTTCCCTCATTTACATGTTTAGAAAACACAACATCAAATAATTTTATTTTTAGAAAATATTTTTCAAAATAGTAAAATTAATGTTAATGAAAGCATTTCTCATAATTGTATTTTTAACATACTTCTAAAAAGTACTTTCTAGACACTAAATTTACGGTTCCAAAAAGTACTTTTCAAAATATTAATTTTAGTATTCTAAAAAATACTTTTCAAAAGTGTGTTATTTTACATAATTTTGAAAATTTTTTTCTAGAATAATAAATTTAGTATTCCAAAAATTCTTTCTAAAATAATAAATTTAGTATTCCAGAAAATTCTTTCCAAAACAATAAATTTGGTATTTCAGAAAGTACTTTTCTGGAAGTGTGTTATTTTATATACTCCCAAAAAATACTTTTCAGAACAATAAATTTACTGTTCTAAGAAGTACTTTTTGAAAGTATATAAAAAATATTGTTCTAGAAAATACTTTTTGGAACACTAATTTTACTACCTCGAAAAGTACTTAAAAATAGTGAAATTCATGTTTTAGAATATTTTTTCCATGACACTAAATTTATTGTTTTTGAAGATGTGAAAGAGGAAAAAATGTTGAAAGAAAAAAATGTGCTTAACCCAATAGAAACTGTTAAAGAAGTTGCACATGCCTGTAATGTTGCATATCAGTTCTGCAATTCGAATGCATGTAAAAAAAAATAAAAAAGATGACGAGAAGAAAATAATACAAAAATCAAGATAACTAAAATTATCGACTTGAATAAATAAGGAACTGAGAAAAAATAAAAATAAATAATATATGTAAAAATTAAAAGGGAAAAGAAAGGTATGTGAAAAAAAAAATTAAAAGTTAAGAAGTATAAAATTAAAAAAAAAAATATATATATATATATATATACACATATCATAAGCCAATATAAGATCACAATCTGTAATGGATTGACCCTCTTGGCCTTGGGGATCGTACTAGTCTCCTAGTCCGTGATGGTATTGAACCTTTTCAAAACATTGGTTTCCACGTCTGTTTTCTTTTTTTTTTTTATCTTTGGACTACGGCCCATATTTTCACAAAAACTGAATAAATAAAAACAAGGAGATTGCATTTTGTGATCCGTTAATATTTTTTTTTTTTTGTTTTTCCGACAATTTTTATGAAAAATAAATGAAACTTTTAAGTCTTAAATTCCGTGTGACATTCTAGGCCCATCAAACGTGGTTGCACCATTAAAGATACATACATCCTGAATAAAAGTAAGTTGACCACACTATAGAACAATAAACACTTTTATTCTCTCTTTACTATTATAGTATCAGAGCTGAACGATCTGGAACTTGGTAAAACTCAGAAATTGAACCCGATAACCCAACCTTATCCTAACTACAAAATCATGTCCTTGCCATTCTATGCACATCAAATCACACCAAAGTTGAAGGGGGTCTTGTAAATGTGTTAATGCCTCCTCAATTCCTAAATATTCAAGTTGTGAATCCAGCGTACACAGAATGGGTCACCTCTGTGGCAAGGCCCACCTCAAAACTTGGACTTATATGCTAATTGGCAAGGCCTAGTCCTTCTGTAGCCTCAGTGCTAATACAAGACGTGAGACACTTCCTCTCTTCAAAAGGAACCCAAGTAACAAGTATCAGTCACATAATCACAGGCATTGTAAATACTGTTGTTGCCTTCCATTACCAAATTTTCATGAACCGCCTGACATACAACCTGACATGTGTCATCTTTTGAAGAATTCTGTTACTAGCAATGTCAGGCACATTATTCAATGAACCCTCAGGAAGATGACAATTGACAATCAGATTCAATAGATATGATTTCATTATTTATCTGGGATGCATTAGAAGGAGGAACCTCAATATATATTTGACCAAATCAGATACAGTGGAGCACGTTCCATCGCAATTATTTGCTATTTGATTCCGCATTGAAAGCTGCAATGAATCGTATTGTGCAGAAGTCAAGTTCAAGTTTTCAATGAAATGGATAGCAAGAATAATACCCATCCATCCTGGTACAATAATTAGTGTTTTAGATACATGACTAGGACTCTACGGTTTTTTTGCTAAATGTAAATGTAATAACTGTCAAAAAAAAAATTCTGAAAGATTACAAGTTATCACTGTGTGCATGAGAAATTTTCATATAAGACAGACACATACAAGTATTAAACATGAGCATTGAAAAGGTCATGGATTCCATAGAAACAATCTTGGACATAGTTTAACAACAATGACAAGAAAATGTTCCACAGATATGGCGATAAATATCATGAACCAGGAAGCAACAAGTGATTAAAACACAAACCACAATTGCAACTCAAAAGCTTATCACAATTCAATTTACTATACCAAATAATTAAGCATCATCCAGTTATAAGAAGCCATCAATATTCAAGAACATGAATACACAGATCATACCTCTTGACATCTGTTTCCACAAAAGAAGACATCCCTGGAATATCAGTATTGGCAATGCATCATTTGCCACAGCCACAGGGACTCTAATATCCAAGCAGCCTTGATGGAATGTTGATGAGCATCCATCACAACATATCAGGTCTCCTCCATCTCCATCATCAGTATTGGCAAGAGAATACAGGTTTCTGTGATCTACAAAAGATAAAAAAAATTGTATTCATTTCAATCAGGGAAAGGCTACAGCACCTCCACTTGAGAAATGGGTGTCTACTTAATCAAAGAAAGTTTGTGATAATATAATTATATTAACAACATTGTCAGATATTCCAGCAGTTATAACCTATGAAGCACCGACACATCTGAAGCATGTTGAATCTGCATGAAACCATCAAAGAAACTAAGCAATGAAAAGAACCTTCTCAGAGCTGGATGATAAAAACGTTTCCCAGAATCTCTTGAAGTCCAATTTCAGTTCATTTTTGTCCCTGATTTAAAGATATAAAAGGTCATAATCCCATCTAACATAATAACAAAAAATGACATCATAAAAAGCAATCCACTAAAATTAGTTGTCGACAATTATGAAACACACAAGTACTTGAAATAAAATGAATTAAATAAAAGGAATTTAATATACAGTATAATTAATAATTATTATCAGACAAATCAGAAACCAAAGGTGAGACATGTTCTGAAATATATCTATGCTTCCATGTGGCAACAAAACCAGACATCAGCTTACATGTTCACCAATGAATGGATGTGTGAAATTAAGAACTGATGTGTTTTCACAATTTTAAACAATTTGCTAGTCTTAAATCTTCCAATCAATAAATATGACAGTTTTGACAGCTACAAATAACACTATATAAGCAGATAAGAAAATATGCCCAAACAAACTAAGTGTTAGCATAAAAGCCATTGCTCAAAGCCAATGCAATACTCGAATCAAAGCCATTTGCTCAAACTTAAACCACAGAACTAAGTGTTTGCATAAACCTAAAAAAGAAAATAATGAAACAAACTTGAAAAAGAAAAATTAAAATGATAGAAATATAAGGGACCTGGTAGGGGACAGAGCAAAGGATTGCGAAGCTGAGAAGACATTGTTAATTTGTTATCTCAGGGAAGGGGAAAAAGCAAGTATGCTTCCTGCATGAACTTCAAAGTCTGAAATCGTTACGATTTTATTACAGCAGCCACAGTGAATGCCATCTCATGTGATCTTACCATCCAGTACTGCACTTTTACTTGGAGAAGGCTTATCATAAATTTGCTTCCTTACAAAAAATTTACACCGTTCAAATCTGTCCCCGAGGATCAACCAAGAGCAGTATAGTAGAGGACGGGAAGGCCCATTTGCTTCTTGCATACCTATCTTCTACGGGGAAGAGGATGACTAAGGGAGAGATCACCAGCTAACTTCTTTTTTCAAATCTAGATTGAACACAAAATTCCTTATATGAATCAAAATTTTCTTGCCATTTAGACATCTGTCTCTTCAATAGATTGTATGCCTTTAAACCTTGAGGTTCAAGCTTCTTCACAGGAGCATCAAACCTCAACTCAACAGGGGAAAGATCATCAAATATCTCTTGTCCAACAGATTCAGTCTGCTCATTGGACTTCTTCTCTGGAACATGAAAAATGAATGTATCATAAATTGTATCACTATAAACAGACTTCCCATGAACAAGGTCAGTGGCAGATGAGTTTAATGCAACTGGATGGTATAACAAAAAAGATTTTGGTTTCGAAGAACCAAGCCAGGTCTCCTCTCCATCCTCAGCAAGGGAGACTGCATGATCATCAAGATGTGTAGGGCCAGACGCTGAAACTGCAATCTCACCAGCCACCTGCATAATTTCTTTGTACTTGAGGCCAAGTTCTGTTTCTACTGAAAATTCACCTCCTTCCAAATTTGAGTACCCATTGCGAAATTCATTAAGCACGAGCAGAACAGGAAAAGGAATAACTGGACCCACAATGTCATCATTGCTGTGGGGTGATGATTTCCTTAAAAAGAATGGAGGTAATTGAGGGAGGTTTGGAACAGCTAAAAATTCCAAAGCTACCTTATTTTGGTCCAGGTCTCCAACAACTTCATGACATTCAGCAAATCTAAAAAACGCCAACTGTAATAGTTCCATAGGTAAGTCAGTCCACAATCTTCTCAAAGCAACCTCGTGTAAGCTTGCTGGTAGCTTGACATCATTAAAAACAGAAGTAACTGCTGGACATGATCTTGATTGACCAAGTCCACAAGCATTCAATTTCTCACACAATAACTCATGCACTTCTGCACAAAATGATTCCTTGTCCTGAGAGTCCACATAGTTCTTTTTTAGTTTTGTAGCTAGGAATCGCGTAAGATTACCACGTGCATATGCATAAAGGTGATCCAATTTTAGGTAGTGAAAAATTTTCGGAAATTTGTATTTCTCATCACTAGCCTGTTGCAGCAAGTGTCTGTCCAAACAAAATACTTGATCATGGCAATCTTCCAAGTTTTTAGCCTGCGCCCAAGAGGCATGGTATCTCTGCAATTCAAACCTTCCCGAAGACATTAGCCTTATCAGCGTAAAACCACCATTTTCATCCGGTTCACACAGTAATGCAGCAAGGTCGTTGCTTAAAACCCCAAATCCCAAAACAATCTCTTTCTTTAGCTGCCAATCAATCCACTCCGGAAGAGCATCCTTAGTAAACTCTTTCCTTAAGAGACAACTTCCACAATGACATTCGTGACCAGATAAATTAATCTCAAATGGAAGCTCCCAAGCACAGATGGCAGAGTTAATCTTCGAAGTAATAGAACCTTTACGAAACGGCTTTATAGACCCGTAGCAAAAGATATTGAACTCGCAATTCCAAAATGACCCCAACATAATGCAAAACCCAGATTCAGAAGCCAACTTAAACGCGTCTTCCCTAGAGTGGGACCTCAACATAGACAAGCTAAACACAGACATGAAGCATGGTCCTTCAATACCATGCATCCACTGCAACACAGGCACCAAAGGCTTCCTCACATCACAGAGAAGCAAAAGACTGGTAGAAGCCACAGCAAAGTAAAAGCTATCAGGACCAGCCCTTGACAACGCAAGAAACCGCTCATTCTCATCCGGAGCATACATTCGCAGCGTCTCAATCTTCATTAGACAACTCACATTACACTCCTTCACCCTCAAATCAACCAAGAAAACAGCATCCGACCGCGCAACGACCAAAATCCTGGGGTGCCAACTAAACTCACAGCTCAACCACACCTTGTTGTTTTCAGAAAAACCCAAATCATTCCATGGTACCCTCAACCTATTCCCCTTGAAACAACCACCCGAGGCATGAGACTCCAAATCAAACAAAAACAACTGGCCATTCTCCAGCAACACGAGACTCTCTTCCAATATGTGAGGACTCCAACAAGCATGCGCGACGGGGCAAGTCTTGAACATCTTACCCCCCAAATAAAACACACTAGGCCTCTCCAAAACGGAGTTGTGCCTCACAGCGAACCAGTGAACGGAATAGAGAGTAGAAGCCAACAAATACCCAATGACATGAGAATCCGTGAGACCAAAATCAGCAACGGGGTTAACCGAAATACTCAAAATACGATGCGCGGAGCCGGTAGAAGCGCGAAAAACGTCGCCGTTTGCGTCAAGCTGGACATGCAAACGCGCGTCCTTAACGGTGAGGAGGAAAAAGGCGATTTTGTCGTCGTTGGGGCCAGTGGGGAAGAAAACGAGGACGTTTGGGCTGTGGGGGTAACTGAGGAGGTGGATGCGGTTGCGGAGGAAGGGGGGAGCGGCGTCGTTTTGGTGGGGAGAGAAGAGGGATGCGATGGAGGAGGCGGTGGAGGGGAGAAGGGAAGAGGTGAGGAGGAAGCGAGAGGGCAAGAGGTGGGGAGGGAGATGGAGAGAGGGGAGGAGAGAAGAGAATAGAAGAGAGAGAGGGTTAGGGTTAGGGTTAAAGAGAAGGGGTCCGAGAGGGAGAGAATGGGAATGGGATTGAAGAAGAGGGGATACGGTGGATGCGGCTATTGGGAAGAAGGACTTCCATTCTTCTGAGAGTTCCATGGCAATGCAGTGAGAATCATGCGTGGTTCCAAGTTTAGGGTTTAGGGCTTCGCTCGCGGTGGTCACGCTGCCGAGTGCGGCGGAAGAATAGCAGAAGGAGAAGAGGGGGGAGTCAGGGTAAATCGGGAAAAAAAACAAAATATAAGCGGGTAATTTGGGTTTAGTAATACAAAATGATTTTTGGAATTATTTGCATGTTTATATTATATTTACTATTTAAATATTTATTTTTTTATTAGTTTATTTAGGACCCTCGGTCTTTTTTATAATTTCATAAACTTTATCGTTTTATTTATATAGTTAAATATATTTCATTTTCAATCTTTACACTTTTTTTTTAGTTGGTACAATTTTAAATTTTACATTTTAATTCTTATAATCAATAGATAGTAGAAATTAAAAGAAAACAAAAATATAATATATATGAAAATGTAATTTATATGATGAGTAAAATAAAATACTTTCAGCTATAAAAAAGATACAATTATCTAATGGCAAACATTTTTAGGTTAAGAATTGCTTAACTCTTTTGATAAGTTTTATGAATTTTAGCAACTTTTCCACTTCAAAGTAAAATTTTGTAAAACCTTTTATGAGTATTTTTGCAATAAAATTATAAATTATAAATAGCATTATTAAATATAATCATCACTAAGACTATTTAATTCTACAAGTATTTTTTGAATAAAATTTTAAATTGTAATATTAATTATAATTAACTAGTTCAATTACTTTTATTCATCATAATGTATTGAGTATTTGTTTTTTATATATAAGAATGAAGCTACTTTTTAATAAAACTCCCAAAACATATTTTTACTTGGCAATTAACGTAAACTCTTTCAAGTAATAATAATTTAAAAAAAATGACATGAAGTTCATCGTTAGTTGTGTAGTAATACTACAAGTATTGTACAACTCTACGTTGGAAATTCATTTCCAAATAATTGAGGAATTGTTATTACAAAATAATTCAGATGAATATATAGTTAGAATTCAGGTTAACTAACTAATAGATGATGAAGGGAATAGTTTCAAATCATGCAAGTACGAGAGGTTGGCAGGATTTAGAAATGTAGTAAGGAAGTGTCTAGTTTCATATAATCATCTGCAAAACAATAATTATGATATAGGTAAATTGTGAAGGTTTATTAGGGAACCACTCCAAAGTACAGTATAGTATAGATAATCATAGCACTAGATGCACCCTTTTACTCTTCGAGAGGTCCTTAGCCTAGTTATGCTAGGGTCTTAAAGCCTCAAGCTCATATTTCTTGCTGCTTTCAATGCTCATTCGAAAGCAATCCGGTTCATGAACCCTCCAAGCTGAAACGTGCACGGAGGCTCACAAACAGAAACCTCGAACTGATGGCTATCGTCCCCACACTTTTAAAATGTTTTAACTCGTTCAAGGCTTAATAACTTTTTTCAAACTGTCATAAAGCCTGGCCACAGATTAATGTGAAGATTGCTAAAATTAACTATTTAATATTAAAGGGCATAAAAGTTTAAATTATGCATAAAATTATTTTTGAGAGAATGATTATTAGATTTTATTAAATATGAAAATGCCTTTATAAATAAATTAATAATAATTGATACGTGTGTTAATAAGTAACACTTATTTTTATTATCCATAATTTTTTTTTAATTTATCAAAAAAATATAGTGTGAGTCGTCAAAAAGTGTAATATGAGTTGACAAAAAGTGGAGGTGTTTATAAATAATTTCATTAGAGCAAAAATTGTAAAAATATAATGTGAGTTACTTATAAATGATGTAACCCATTTAAAATGGATGGAAATTACTTACGTAACATGAGTTCAAGAATACAGTGAAGTGTAAACATTTTTTAGAAAAGGTAAAATTTAATGATAATGAATAAATTAACCAAATTAGGACCAGAATCTACTTTTGAAACCGGTGCAACAGGGAAAAAAAAAAAGCAACATCTCATCAAACAACTAAAATTAGTTTATTAAAATGTTCCCTAAAAATAAGGGAATTTAAACATTCATTTAAAATTACTAATCCAAACAAAATATATAATAGTGAAGTATTTGTAACAACTTAGTTCATATGATATATGTTCCGGTTTGAGGTGGAGTCTTAAAGATATTTTATATGTAAAGTTTAAAATTATAGATTATGGATTTTTTTTTAATTTGCTTTCCTGATTTCCTTGATTGTAATTCATTATAAATAAAATAGAATATGTGTGGATCATTACAAACAATTTTTACAATTCCCCTTTACATTTGAAACAATAATAATTGACATAGAAAAATGTGATTCAACATAAAAATAGATGTGCATCAACAACCAATTTCGTGAAAATATAATTTTTATTTAAACATCTATGAAGATTCTTGCTAAGTAGTAATTACTAACTACCAAATAATCTCAGACCATGTTTATAAAGAATGGTAAAATAAGTCTCAACTCGTTACCCTATAAAAAAATGGTGAGCTGGGTTAGATATCTTAACTTTTTTATATATTTTTTTATTATTTTTAATGTTAAGTTTAAATAATTAGATTTATTTTACTATATGTAAGTTGAGATTTTTTTATGTAACAAATCTATTGTAAGAACTACTATTATTATAATGACATATTTATTTTATTATATTACAAATTTAAAATTTATTTTATTATTTAGATACATTAATTTATGTAGATATTTTAGATATTGAAAAAATAATATATTAAAAGAAATACTTAAAATAAATATTATTTTTTTCTTTTTTTAAAGAATTTTTTTGACAAATGACCCGCCGACCCATTCTTAAGCATAAAGAGTCAGAATGTTCAGCTCATTTTTGTTTTGCGACCAACACAATCCAACCCATTTTTGGTAAACTGATGAGGGACAAGCCTAAATGGACTGAAGTGACCCGTTTTCTCATCTCTATTGTTTATCTAGGTTCTTATGTCTTTGATTAAGACACTATAAAGAAGCTGGCAAAATCTCGAAAGATAAATTTTGGCGACTGCCTCCAACAGGAAGGAACCAGAGATGAGAGATGTGTGCTGTATCTATTTACATAAAATAATCAAGGTATTCAGTCACCAGAAATCCCCACACGAACAGAGCCCTCTTTGGAAATGATGGAACCTGTTGGCATCCCTTACAACAAGGGTCCGTTGGGAGACTTCTGATGCTATCTTAAAGAATGTATGACAATCATCACAAATTCTAAGGTTCTTTGTGATTCGAATAGAAGTACCCTTTGGAGTAACAAGCAGACCATAACCAAGTGCCAATCTCTCACTATGTCCATATAGCATCTGCGTTTTCTCTTCTTCACTAACATTGTGAAACACAAACTTAGTTTGAGCTCTATAGCCTCCTTTTATCTCCAAAAGTTTTGTAAACTGGGCTAATTTTAGATAAATGTCATCAGACTGTGGATGAGACTTGTCCCTTGCCGTGAAGGTGTGAATCTTATTCTCAACCTCAATCCAACTACACCCTGGTTTCTTCCTCAACCCATTTCCCTTCATTTTCAACCTCACTTCTTCAACATCATTCCATCTTCCATCTGCTGCAAAGATGTTTGATATCAGTACATATTTTCCTGAATTCTCTGAATCTGATTGTAAGAGCTTCTTTGCTGCCAGCTCTCCTAATTCTTTATTAGAGTGAATGCGGCATGCCCCAAGTAGAGCACACCAGACTTCAGAAGAAGGTTTAATAGGTATGTTTCTCACAAAATTGTAAGCCTCTTCCAGGGAATTGGAACGGCTAAGGAGATCAACCACACAGGCATAATGTTCTGGCCAGGGTTCCAATTGATATTCATATTTCATGATGTCAAAAAACCTCTTACCTTCAGCCAACAATCCTGAATGGCTGCATGCGTATAATAAAGCCAAAAAGGTTACATGATCAGGAATAACATTCTCATCAGTCATTTTCTTGAATAAAGCAATGGCCTCATTTCCACATCCATGCATTCCATTTGCATTAATCATAGAAGTCCATAAAATTAGATCTCTCTGTTTTACAGAATTAAATATCTTTGTTGAGTTCTGCACAGTTCCACAGCGAGCATACATGTCCACCAGGGAGCTAGCAATTGGTCCCTCCAAGAAGAAACCCTTCCTAAGCAGATATCCATGAATCTCCTTCCCTTTCTTCAATGAAGATAAACTCGCAGTGGCAGAGAGTGCACTAATGAGAGCTATAGAATCAGGTTGAATATTAGTTTGTTTTAGACAGCAAAAAAGTTCAAGAGCCTCAACTGGAAGTCCATTATGAACACAACAGGTAATCATACTGGTCCAAGACACAATATCCTTGGATTTAATTATTTCAAATGCACGTCTTGCATAATCTATATGCCCCACCTCTCCGTATACATTGACCATGGCATTTTGTAGCATTTTATCAGCTAAATCTTTTTTCAAAACATAACCATGAATTTCTTTGATTAAGTTTCTAGATTTCAACCCACTACAAGCCCGCAAAAGGCTTCCAATCATCATGGGATCAGCATCCATCCCTTCCAGCTGAACCTTCTGGAACAAATTTATTGCTTCCAGATGGAATTCATTCTGTGCGTAGCCGGCAATAATAGTTGTCCAAGAAATAAAGTCTTTTACAGGCATACATTCAAAAGCATGACCCATATATTTCACACAAGAACACTTGGCATACATATCTATCAAAGTGTTCCCAATCTGCAAATTGGAATCCAATCCATTTCTTATTGCATAGGCATGAACTTCCTTCCCTTTCAATAAACAACCCAATCGCCCAGACGCCGCAATCAAGTTTAACACTGACACCTGGTCAGGCTTTTGGCCAGAATCCTGCATTTCCCGGAAGTAACTTAGAGCATCATTATATAGCTCATTTTGAACAAAACCGGAAAGCAATGTATTCCAAGATACATAATCCCTCCAGAACATACTTCCAAAAACTCTTTCAGCATCCCCGATTCGACCACATTTAGTATACATAGCTATCAAAGCATTGGCAACATAGACATCAGCAAAATGGTTAGACTTCAATACAACACCATGTATCTCCATACCCAGTTTAACAAATGAGGGATCCTCACAACCCTGAAGAGCTGCAACAAAAGTATACGTATTTCTAGCAACACCAACCTCCTGCATCCTTCTAAAAAGCGACAAAGCCTCCAAACACTCCCCTCCTGCCACATGTGCCGAAATAATAGAATTCCAAGACACAGTGTCCTCTTTCTCCATCATAATCCCATCAAACAACACCCTAGACCCACCAAGATCACCACACTTCGCATACATAGCAATAAGCGCATTGCACACAAACACAAATTCACCATATCCACACTTAACCGCCACGCCATGGATTTCAGCGCCCAAGCGGCTTTCACCAAGAGCACCACATGCTTTAAGCACAGAGGGAAAAGTACAAGCATCTAGCGCCACCCCAAGGAGTCTCATCTCTTTATACAACTTAATAGCTTCGAGATATTTACCACTCGACACAAACGCACCCATCATGGCATTCCAGGTAAAAATAGTTTTTTCGCTCATTTCATCGAACACCTTCACTGCATCATGCAAAGAACCACACTTCCCGTACATGTGGACAAGCTTGGTGGCCAGAAACGCAGAAGCGTGAGATTTAAGCAAACGGGCATGCAATTGTTGGCCTTGTGGGAGGGCTTTCTCGGCGGCGCAGAGATCGAGGAGGAGGGAATGCGCGTGTTCGAGACGCGAGGGGGTTGCGAGTGGGTGAGTGAAAAGGAGGGTTAAGGATTGAAGAGCGGGTTTAAGTGTTCCATGGTTGGGAGGAAAAGGGGTGAGGATTGGAGTGGGCATGGTGATGGTGCATGAGTGAAGGTGCACTGTGCCGCACCTAAACAAGGATCTCATGCAATCCAACAACCGCAACTAGAGGAACACCAAATTAGAGTGACAAAGATTCAAATATGTTATGTTACAATATCATCAGACCCTTTTTTCACTGACTACGATAATCAAAACAATATTTCTTTAATACCAATATTGCCCAGGTACTGTTAACTCCATTTTATAAAATAAATAAACTCGTTGTAAATTTGTAAAAACTAATAAAAAATTATTATTCTTCAAAGTAACTTAAAAAACACACTTTTGCCAAATATTTGTATGCAAGTATGTCTTTATGATTAGATAAATAATATTTAATTATATATATCTTTTTATATATACTTGTCTAACAAATATTGATGACTGATGAAATATAATTGTTTACATTCTAATTTAACCTGTATATTTTTATGTTTATGTTAAATTTATACTATAATTATACTGTGCGTATATATCGGTATCATGTGCGAGCGACCATTGTATTGTTCAATGCCTCTAACATGAAGGAGATAGCCACAACTGAGAAAGCAAGCAACTTTTTAAATTACGATTACAAATACATTGATCCTATTCCTAGACTGCAAATGTAAAAGGCGAGCCAGCCAAGAAGCAAATAACTAAATGGGAGGAATATTCAGAAAAAATGTACAAATCACAGGCAATTTCCTTGTTTTCTTTGAGGGGCTCAATAAAAGAAATGCCCCAATGGAAAAAGAATTTCCGAGAAAGGATTGCACTCATCCCATTCCCACGACCATACCTCATATTGGGCCTATCATTGCAATCACAATCCATTTCACCACTAGCCTTTTACTATACAACTTAATTACACACTACAATCACATATTTACATCAAAGAAAAAACAGTAGACTTCTCTGGCAAAATCAAAATATTCGCCGCCAGTCACCCAAAATACAAGACCGCGGGCAACATTTGCTTTCTCCTTTTCCACCTACAATCCGTCTTTCATCACAGATGCTTCACTCACCAAGTGAACTCCTTGTACTCTTACACGCATATCTTAGTTGTGCTCGCATCTTTTCTCTTACAACCTTGTTTGCTCTGTTTCAATCTGGCCAGCATTCTTTTGCAATTCTCTCCAATTATCAACATGAATCCATCTTTCTACAATTGAGATCCACTCAGAAGCCAATGTTAGGATTCAACAATTAAAGGCTGGCAAAAAGCTGAAGTCAGCAGAACGAACCCTCATTACCAGTGTCACCCCTGATTCAATGAACCTCGCAGACTTTCATCAGGCAGTGTCCAGGAAAGCAAATGCCCGTCTGAATCCCCACTCAAAAACTGTTTCAGGTCGGTTGTGAGGTGAAGGGCAGTAACTGGATGTTTATGGAACTTGAGCACTTTGCGCAGGACCAACTTGTATTCTGGTTCTTTTGCACCAAGATTTATCCCACTAGAACCAAATTTGCTAAGGGAGCTATCTGGATTGGAGCAGTGAACCATCTGCCACACCTTGACAGCTCCACTCTGATGACCTGTTGCATACCACTTTGTGTCCAACCAATCAGAAAATGTACTGCTTGTCACTGAGAGAATGGAATCAGATGGCAGTTGTGATGCTCTGATCATTGCCAGGCAATCCCCATTTATACTCCAGACAGCCAGAAGAATACCAGCTGCTGTAACAATCTCTCCGGTCAAATCATTAACAGATACTGCTGAAACTGGCGCTGTAAATTCTGGGAGCTGCCGCACAAATGCCATGGAGCTGAGATCCCATATAATAACAGTGCAATCATCCGATCCACTCACAATAAGCATGTAGGGCTGGCTAACTTGAAGGCACGTAATTTTGGCTGTGTGACCGCAAAGTGGCTTCTGCAACTTCAAGTGTCGTAAGGCTCGGGGCCCAAACTTGCTAACTCTCCATACATTAACTAGTCCATCATCACCCCCAGTAACCAGAATCTGACCATCATGGCTAACACTAGCGCACTGAACTTGATTACCTCCATGTAAATTTTCATGTGTTGAAAGAAGTTTATCTTGTTCATAGCTCATAAATCTCAAACTACGATCAGGAAAACCCCAAGCAACATATTTGGTATATGTTCTTGGTTTAAGCAAATGGTTAGTTCCAGCTATGAGAACCTTATCATTATGAGTGACAATTTGAGTAATTGGTGAAGAGCTTTTGCGAATCTCATGTGCAGCAAGATGACTGGAATGTTTAAGGGGATGAGGAGGAAGTTTTCGGTCAGTTCGCCTTTTCACATGGGGCTTGAGGAACAGTTGTTTAGGTGTCTGCCCAAAATGATTAATTTGTGCTAAAATGGATGCTTTCATTGCAGGATCAGTAACTGAGTCTATGTCTACACTCCCTTCATATGTATAATGATAGAACACATTAACTGATTCCTCAGCAGCCTGTCCATTATACAGGAAAAAAAAAAAAAAAAAAAAAAGATATCAGGAAGAGAATAGAATAAATATTCCTTAATAGAAAATGAAGGTCTATTTAGAACATTTGTTGAGAACTTATACATTGACCTAATCATCAAGATATGTCACAGTTTACTGTCATTATTGTCAATCTATGTCGAAAAGCACACATTGAAATTTGGGCCAAGGATTTTTAATTTATCAACAATAAAAGATTGGTGATCACTACAAAATCATGATTGTCAACTCAAGTAACAATGCATAAGATGGCACAATTTTAAATGCCACAAATTAATGCAATTCAGTATTCTAATATTGCACATTAAGACAATCTACAGAAAGGATGCAAATAAGACTGGGATTATACAGAAGGTGGTGCAGTGCTAGAAATTAAAACATCCCCCCCCCCCTCCCCACATTTCATAGTAAAACAAAACATCAAGACATCATTTATCATGGGAGTCCATAAAAGGCCATGTCCTACATCTAACCAGATTAGAGCCTTCCACTAAATGTGTGTAAGCAATTAAAGAAAGTGACATTAGATTGTAGAGCTAAACCTTCAACAATAGAAATGAGAGAAAAAAATAACAACGTAATAATATGATTAAAAAATTACAACAGCCAAGTAATCATGGAGGGACAAGTATCTATATTGCAAAATATGACACCCACCTTCCCTCTTTGCTTATATCCAAAAATGAGGTCTATCCAGTGATGCAAATTTTCTGAGACATAATCTGATTCAAGAGCTTCCCTGTGCTTATTAATGAACTCTCGAGCACTACCTTTGGCCCATTGAGGTAGGATGACATCCCCAACCTGAAAGAAACACCATAATAATTAAGTTTACCAGTCACTTCACCTGCATATTGATTCTCAGAGAATTACAAATAGCAAAGTATATTTGCAATAGGATAACCTTCTCGCCAGACTGTTTCTCTCCCAAGTCAAGATTGAATCTATTTTCCAAGAACTCGGGCATGTAATAAAATTCTGGAATCAATTCTTTCACATCAGAAGTGTTTCCCTTCCCAGCAGCACTTAACCAAGTGTCCCTTACGCTATTGAAAAGACGATCAGCATGATCAAATTGGCCACCCTGAAGTTTTTGATTCTCTGTACTGAATGGGGGCAGGCGGAGAAGATAGAATAGGACAATTCCAGCACTAGAATAATGAGATCCATAGTGAAACTTCGGGACCTCCGGATCATCCCAGCTCTCATATCTAATAAAGAATGAAACGGTTAATGTGATGCTTCAGAAGGAGATAATAACTTCTAAGATCGGGTTCCATGGTCACAATACTCTGTTTTTCTATGATTTAATTATTATTATAATATCTTGGTTTAGGGATAAGTGTATGACTTTAAATAATTTTCTTGCAAATGTAAAGATTGTTCCTACATCTGCTTCCTAGATAATATAATTCAAGCATGAGCCCCATATTTATAGTTCTTTTTGAATGGATATTAACTTTTCCGTTTGCTTCTTGAAACTCAGCATAAATTAACAAATAATCCCCAGGTAAAGCATGACTGAAAACAACACATCATATAAAATCAAAGAAAAATTGCAACATAAGAAAAAATAAAACAACATTAAAGGAGACCAACCTTTTTTTAAACTCATCTTCACCTTCAGGTGTCTGGCAGCCCATTGGTTTATCAAGCCTGCGAAATGTTTTCGGGTTGGAAAAATCAAGATTTTCACTCTCATAATCTGCAAGGACCCATGGAAAGACTGGATATTGGGTAAGATCACTATATCCACGTCCTGCCAAGGTGTTAAGATGCATGAGGTACTGGAAATTGCTTATTTCTCCATTTTGCCACCTTTTTGAAAAGGATTTTGCCATTATCTTGAAAAGACGACTACCCTCGTTGCTTTCTTGTTTGGAGGATCCTGAAATAGTTGTGTCCAACCTGATACAAGCAGACAAATTACATTAAAAAACATGAAATGGGGGAAGACATTTGCCAACAACACATGCACCAAAAAAAATGCTGTGAGAACCAAATTAGAAAACAAAAAAGCAAAGCTCAAATGTATGGTGCAATGGTAAACAACTATAAAGAACAGCACCAGAGTGTTTGTACATATTTCAAGTCCTTTGGTTTTTATGCCACAACTCATCATCAATATTGCAGCATACATGCTAAGGTCAACAACAACCAATAATATCGAAAGATATGCTTTTGCAATTGCAGTATGCATTAAAAATAGAGGGGGAGGTGAAAAGAAGAAGGGGGGGGGGGGGAGGGAGAACAAAACAAAAACAAAGAAAAGTGACTAAAAAATACACTACCAAAAACATTGTTGCCAAGGAGATAATTCTTACATGCTATTGCGAGGCAGATTTATGGCAACTAAATTTTTAAAAACTTCTTCTCTCTCTTTTTTGTGGAAAACCAAGAGATCATTACATCCATCCATGCTAAATATTTCAATGGCAACAGGACGAAGCTGGTAATCACGCTTCAAAATCTCATGAACACTATCAAGCTTCCACATACGCCAAGGATGAGGTAAGTTTCCACCATTATGTATTTTCTCCTTACCCCATGCCCCACCAATATAGGCCCATGCCCTTCCCCCAACCAATGATTTAGCTGGTGTGCTCCATGACAAAGTTGATTTGGATTGAAAATCCACACTGCCAGTAATATCTTTCCTGACACCCAAAGCCTGATCAATAACTGAAAGCTCATCTTCACATTCCTTCTCACAAAAGCAACCAGAATCATCAATGTAGAAGTTCTCAATCACATACAAACAGAATTCACCTATCAGGAATATGCCATCATGTTTGTCAAGGCCCATAACCCGTTCACAGTTATATTTAAATCGTATTTTCTCAAATGGTTCCAGAAAAGGTCTAATCAAGTATTCACCATTGTCGTGCAGTTCTTTGTCAGATTTGTCATCAGCAATCTTAACATCGTCAGTTCTCGTTGAAGAAAATTGCCTGGGAGATCCCATATCAGATCTTCCAAGTGTGCTTTCTTCTATTGGGACAGATATTGCACTAGATTTGGCACCAAGCTCAAGTGCTGAATGGAGGCTTGCTTCATTCATGCTACTTGCCTTGTCATCATTCCATTCATTCTTATCAAAAACAGCATCCTTGACACAATCCAACTTATTAAAGAAAGGTTCATCAAACAGCTCACCATCAGAACCATTCTGCTTGCCACCATCAGTCAACAGTTGAAAATAAGGTTTTGACTCTGATGCATCAGGACCATTTTCAATTTTTCCTTTAGACAACTCTGGTTTGTCTAATTCAAATTGTCCATCAAGAATATTCTGTATGGTATCAATTTTAGGTTTGCAGCATTCAAGTTTTTTCCGCATTCGATACGGACCTTCAATGGGACAAAGCTGCCATTCTGGCTCTTCAGTGAAAGAGGATTTACTTAGTGGGAATATCCCTCGTTCATGAACAAGTTGTTGTAGATGGCATTGCCACTCACTCTCGGCATGTAGAATCCATCCATACTTATCTTGCCTAACAACTCTTAACTCAGTGGACATTGCATCACGAACTAAATCCAGCGCATATCTTCGCTCATTTACCTGTTCCCAGTGTCTTAAATCCAATTTTGCAGCTTCTCGAGATTTCCTTCCCATTTCTTTCTTACGACGACCTTCCATGCCTTTGATTCTTACTCCTGGAAACTTTGCCGATCCTGCAATATACTGCACCCACATAATGCCAGCACACTGCTCCAATACCTTATTCACAACCTGCTCAGTATTTTGATACCACTCCAAAAATTCAGATAAACTTCTGGTCAATAACTTATCAAAACCACCATGGAGCACATCAAGCTGCTGCCCCTGATTAGGTCTAGAAACAAGCAAGTCTTCTAATGCGGCTCTCCTATGTACCAGAAGATACTTGAATACATCAATGGTAATATTTTGTACATTTTGTCTTTTATCACCCAGAAGCGATATCAGATTCACACACAGACAGCAATTAAGATCTGTATCGATGTTGCTGGGACAGAATATAATTCTTCTATGAGCAACCAATAACTGCAAGACTGTGCTTATGTCAATTCCTGAATCCTCTTGACAGGAAGTTGAGGACGATTTCTTTTTAGGTTCAGTAAGCAAACCCAACCGCAAAAGAAGATCATCTTCCACTATACTGACTAAGAATGGTGGGAGGAAACAATACAATATCATTCGATTAGTGTTCTTAAGAATTGAATGGATATAAGCCTCTAGCTGCTTATTTCCTCTTGAAATTGATAAGAGCCTCTTTCCAGCAGGAGCAGCTTCTTCAATTCTACCATCCTTGTTTGCCAACTGCAACATCGATAACAAGAACTCAAGAGTTTTCAGTACTGCTGAAGGTTGAGGAAAAGCACCCATGTACACCCGATCCACTATCATCCAGCACAAAGCATCCAAATTTGATGACCAGCGAATCTTATCCAATTTTTTCTCATCTTCTTCATCATCTCGTAACAGTCGCCTTTCAAGAAAGTTTATAAATCTACTGAGGCATAGGCCTTGGAAAACTAACACAGACTCACCATCAACACATAGAGGAACACTTTCCAAGATGTTCTCTATGAGCTGTGATGCTTTGACCTGCTCTGTCACAAAATCAGAGAGTACTTCTGCAATGAAATCTAACACAGCAGTAGCTCCAGCAGAACATGGGCCGCCACCATATCCAGAATCATCTATGTCCAAAAGCAGCTTTGAGGTTACAGTAAAGTAAGCATTTTCCGAAGATGGCACTTGAGAACTAGACTTTGGATTTGAAGATGAATCAAATTCCACAGCAGACATGGAAGAATCAAAAGAAGGAGTGGCAGTTAAGGGAGACTTTGCTTCATTGTGATTTGCACTTCCCAGCCAGGATGTCAATGCAACAACTGGTGTTGAAGAAGGTGTAAGCGGAATTCTAGAACTGGACTTTTCTGAAAAATCGGGAGAATCCAGTGCAGCAAAAGATGCTGAACTCTGAGAATCTGTCAGTTGGAGAATTTCCAAATTGCCTTTGATACTGTGAAAGGTGAACTCATGTGCACTGGAAGCAACAGAGCCTTGATCAGCATTATCACCATCCAAGCTCTGTACAGTTTGCATATCTTCATGGATAGATTTATTTGGCTCCAGCTCAGATACAGTGAGATTAGTCTGTGATCTCTCACCAGCCAGAGTGTTTGATGGCGCAGCCATATCATCAGAACTTGTACTGACCTGCCCTTGAGGAAAGCTCCCAACACTGATGGAGGTTTTGACAGACTGATCCTGATCCAGAGGCAAGCTAGAAAATGTATTATGGGAACTGCATGTATCATCACAATCATTCAAGGTTTTCTCTTCTGTCACTGCAGAAAGTTCTTTAGCCATTTTAACAGCATGTGCAGCCCTGCAGGCACAAAAGGTTTAATTCGATAAAAAAAAAAGGACTCATTTCAGTTGGATTGTTGATCAGGTAAGTAAGTAGTCAGGTAACAATTATAGTCAGAACTAAAATCAGAAAATACAAAGTAATGCAAAAAATAATGAAAGATACAGAGAGGTTATCTGATAGCAAACCTCACACAAGAAAAATATAGGTCAATGCAGCTTTCCAGAAATTCTGCACGCCTACAAACAGCAGTAAAAGGGGGGCACATCTTAGCCAGATCAACCATAAATCTTAAAACTGAAGTTGCAGCAGCAGGGGCTGAAGCCTCTCCACCCATAAGGCGAGCAGCATATGTCTTGTGCATCAAAGCTTCCCCCTGAAGCTCACCAGCCATGTCTGAATTTCCCTCTACAAGCTCAGCCACAAGGCTTGCACCAAACTGGGAAAGATTACCAGTTTGGTGAGCAAGCATTGACTGCATGCTTACTCTATCAAAAGTGGTTTTGGCCATAGCAATCACAGAATCCAGCAACTCTACAAACTTCAGTTCTGTTATACTTCCATCACTCGGCATAAGGGCATGAAAGTCCAACATGCGCACCTCTGGTAACCTTGGATAAACTGGCTTGCCAAATATCAAGCAAAATAAAATATAATAGATGTCTGGGGAATCATAGAAACTGGGTAACACCCGAACTAAACCTTGATAACCTCCACCAGTACGAAATTTAAGAGCAAATGTTGGAGAGGAAGTAAGACACACACCAAGTAGAGTCATGACCCATCTCATACTTGTGGGATGAACTGCTTCGTCAAGAAAATATGTAATTAATTTAGAGGAAACAACTTTATGCCACTGCTCAAGCAACTCTTCAGATTTAATAGTGACTTGTAGATCAATAAACATCTCTAGTAACATATTTCTGACAATTACATGTTTACCCATTGATTCTCTCAAAATTGGGCGCTGTGGAGTCAACCCCGGTGGATCAAATGTCATAATCACAAATCTAACCACATTTTCAAGTTCGGAAGATAGAAATCCATCTTCTAAAATGACCCCAAGCAGTACAACCAGTTTTTCAAGGACGGGAACTTCAACATCACCCCTTTGCAACGTCACTAGTAAATGTTGAACAAGGTTAATTCGCCTCAAAATTGTAAGATTATGATTTCTATACCAATGCATGGAAACTAAATTTTCAAGAAATCCAAGTAATGCAATTTGGATTGAAACTGGGGCAGTTACCCACAATGTCCAATCCAATAAAACATGTTCAACCATGTCTGCATTTGACAAGACAATGCAATTTGAAGTTTCAGCAGCAACATCAGTATTTTCCAGCTCTGAAATGTGACTAAATGAGTCTTTTTGCACAGAGAAATCATCCATGTCCCCATGAGTTCCAATTGAAGAATTATCATCATTAAACTTTGACAAAAAATGATCCTCAATACTGGTTTCAGGCAGAGATGCAGAAGGAGACAAAGTAGTATGAGTAATCTCGAACTTTTTTGGTTCAGAAAAAGAAGCTTCACAAGCAGCAATTTGAAAGAAGATCTCAAGAGATTGCATGTCAAATAATGACATTCTACGACGCAGAAAAAGCGCAAGCAGATGGTAGCCCCTATAAGTTTGCATGTCCTTAAGATTCTGAGGATTTTGATGAAGCGCACAGGCAAGTAGAGTTAGGGCCATGTGCAGCATATCCCTTGTTTCTGCTGCTTCAACAAGAGCAAGAACAAGTTCCATCCCACCAATAGGGCGGATAGTCTCTCCAATCACACCTTGCTTACAGATATAAATATCTCCACAGAGACGTCCAAAACGTGGAATACCTGCAATCCCCAAAATGAAAATAAAACTGAGATTGAAGAAACAACTCCAACAAGAGAAAGAAGTCAACAAAACATGTAACTTTTAAAAGTTAGTTACACACCTCCAATAGGAGAGGCAGCAGCCGACATAGGATCAACCAGATTGAGCATTGAAAAGCTACCTGACGATCGAATGAATTCCGTAGAAGTTCCATCAAATGCAAAAATAAGTTTCTTTCCTGAAAGCTGTAAAGAAAGGTTTCCAAGTCTCTCCAAATCCCAAACAATTCCACTCCCATCTGCTTTTAGATCTCCCTGCTTGCTGGTAACATCCAGTCTCTGACCATTTGCAGCCAAAGTCGAATCAGCATCTAAAGAATCTAATATGGCCATACTACCACCACCACAGGCCTGGTTAGGTACAAATTGCAAAAGATCTGTGTCCTGGAAGAGACCTCTATATCCTCTACCAAGTATGTACATAAAACAAATACAGCCTGGTGTAAGCACTTCCTCAAAAAGATAGCAAGAACGTAGTTTCCACGTCAAGTCACTAACTCTAGCATTTCCAACTGATGTCCCAATACTGACTTGCAATGGTTTACCAGGTGGGCATGGAGAATATCCTAATTTCCCAGTGTGTCTTAGCTTTCCATTTAGATAAACATACGCAAAACTAGCTTGAAACAGCCCAGCAAGAGCATTTGGTTTGCTGTGAATGACTGCAAGGTGATGCCACCTTCCTTCTTCAAGTTCTAAACCGGAAAATGATAAGAAGGAAGAGTTGCTGGTTGCTAGGGTTAGAACACCATCCTCCTGGAGATAAAGTTCTGCATAGGTTGCATTATCATTGTTAGTAGCACCAACCGAAAAAATCCTTAAGATATGCCGCTCATGCAATCCACTTGAACCAGAGCGCTTCTTGGAAGAGGCAAATTTTGAAATGTCTGATTCTTTTGATTGTGATTTTAAAAAATTACGAAACTGGAACCAACAAACAAATGAATAACCAGCGGCTGGAGGCCATGATCTTTCACCCAAGGAAACCTGAATAGCAGCATGCCCAATGTTGCTCATGTCCATCTCCACAAATGGTGCTAGAGAAATATTTTCTGAGGCCATATCTCCCGTAAGAATTAATTTTTCCATCATTTCAACAATTATATGACCTGAGTTTTTCATCCTCATTTGCAGAACATATCTAAGGAGCATACGAAGTTCCGATGCAGATAGCCTAAACAACAGAAACATATTGTTATCCGAATATACATAGAAGATTATATTAAAATGCAATAACTTTTGCACAATGTGGCAATAAGAATATGCAACCTACCTGTAAGAACCAAGGACTTCCACAATTTTCAATGCATAAGAAAGTAAAGAAGACGAACCCAGAAGAAATGGGTGGATTGTTTCCAGCAAAAGTTCCACACAACCTATTGTTAGCAGAAAAAATCAAGTGAGTATTAAAGAATTGCAAATAACAATGAACAATGTAGTACATACCTATGGACGTGAGGCTTTCCTGGTTGAAGGGACCAGCACGAGCCAACTTTTCAATCAAATCTAAAAGTTGTAACTGCACCATGGGAGTAAACAGCAACAGTGAACGAATCAGAACTCTAACAGCACCAGCATTGTAAACCCGCTCTTTATCAGGATTAATTGGACCTGATGGACTCAATAAAAGATTATGAGATGACTCATTCTCAGTTCCATTTGATTTTATCAAA
The DNA here is from genome assembly GCF_000230855.2 of Cajanus cajan. Classification (NCBI taxonomy): domain Eukaryota; kingdom Viridiplantae; phylum Streptophyta; class Magnoliopsida; order Fabales; family Fabaceae; genus Cajanus; species Cajanus cajan. Next base: position 41,021,115 of record NC_138523.1, read on the forward strand.
CCTTCTGATGCTAAGAAAGGAGGAATCACTATTTCAAGGGCAAGTTCCAACATCAACTGGATGACTTGTTTTTCATGCTCCACACACAATAAGCCAGACTCACTAAGAAGTTCAATGAAAGTTTGTGATGATATAATTGCATGCAACTTCATTCTATTAACAGCATTGTCAGATACTCCAGCAGTTACAACACGCAACAAGTATGTAAACACCTTAATGTAAACGTTCAATGAAGATTGGTCCAAGTCCCCACCATCACTTTGGAACCCATGGAGTGTTGTAAGCAAAAGAGAAAAACCAGTGGCTTCACCAAAAACCTTCTGAGCAGAATTATTAACTCCAAGGACCCGCCACAGTGCTCCCATAGTGTCACATTTTGCATCAAGGGAAAGCCGGTATTGGGATCCTGAAGCACCAGTAACCATGCCGCTTTTCAAAATTTCAACCAACACACCTAATTCTTCAGGATGAACCTGGTAAAAGTTACAATCAGATAATCATCACGATGATTTCAAGTGAAACAACAGCATGAGTAATTTTGTAGGCAGGATACCCTAGACATTCAGGGCATTCAAGAATAATTGTCTTCTGATTAATGGCATGCTTACTGTGAGACAATTAATGCTCAAACCCATTCAAAATTTAAAATCAGAAAGAAAAAAAATTCAGAGAATGTCAACAAACCTGTGAGGTATCTTCAATTATAAGACATGACAATATCCTGAGAACCCCTGAACGATGTACATCAGACACTAGAAAAGGCAATATTGCAGTCACACCACTAGCTAAGCGGAATGAAGCTTGATTAGCCTCAGCTTTCTTCAATAAAGATACCATGCAGTCCCAGGCAATAGCAATTGTATCTTCAACATCAAAAATAGGGAACTTCCCAGAACCAGATTCCATAAACTTTGGTGAAGTAATAATAACATCCTTATTGTCCATATGTTTCTTGAAATTGCTTGGGCTATTTTTTCTCTCCAACAGGTCCGGGTTAAAATTTTGTTGCTCTGGACCCAAAATCCTGTGTTGCTTCAAATCATCTAGCATAACTTCCAAAACACCAACTTCTCGCAAAACTTTCTTGTACTGTTGGTCAAAGGACAAGAGTTTTACAAAGAAAGAAAGTATTGTCTGCTTCAATGTTGAGGTTATTGGCTGCTGCAACAAACAGCAGAGTGAAAGTAGCTCTTGCTCAGGAACACAATTTACAACAGTCACAGCATACTCAAGAATTTTCAAGATTATCTCTTGCAAATTGGAAGGAAAACCAGCCATATTTAGGATTAAAAGTGGAACAGTTCGTAATTGCTGACACAACTTATAGTTCTCTATGTGGCCTGAAAAAATTTTAAACAGTCTATTTAATACTTCAGCCTGCAATTTCCAGCTATTAGCTTTGAGGAGAATATCTTGTATCATCTGAACTGCTTCAAGGTCTTTAATTTTATCATTCTCCTTCTCCCATAATTCATCACCAAGCCAATCAGAAGATAAGGTGCGACTTTTGCTATGACCACCACCCTTGTTCTGAATAGATTTAGAACCCTTACCTCCATAAGTATGTGCAGACTCATTTGGTCCAGTTTGAGCTAGACTAACAAGAACATCAAGCAACCTAGATAATGTGGGTGAAAGATACTGAATGGAGGACTGTTCTTGTTCATTGGAATTTTGTCCTCTGCTATTTTGGGATCCATCTAAAGCAATATCTTGGTCATCAAACGTCTCAGAATGAGTAGATTGAAAGCCCTGATTTTTTGTCATATTGGACAGATTTAGAGTAAATTGAACCAGGAATTGATATCCATGACCATTATGTATATCCTCTCTAAGTCTGACACCAGCAGCCTCTGCAGAACCAATGTAAGAAATCAGAAGTATGCAACAGTGGCAGACATTTAAAATTAGCTAGCTACACCCATAGTAAAATGAAATACTTCCTTTGCCCCTATATATAAGACCCTTTTCACTTTTTTGTTTATCCCTTAATATAAGACCCTCTTTAATTGTGAGATGTATTAATTATATTTTCTCTAAAATATCCTTATTTAATTAATTATTCTAGACAAAAGATGATAAATGCTTGAAATTAATTGGATAAAAACTCTTTCTCTTATTAGAATTGGAGAAGATAAATAGACACATAAATATCTTTCTTCCAAACATTAAATAATCAGGTGGAAAATGATTAAATGGAAAGATAAAATGTTAATTTCAGAGATGTTACGGGTAATTTTGGAAAAGTGATTTAAATTATTGCCAAATTTAATGTTATTAACTAAATTAACTAATTTTCTTAAAGAGTGTAATTTTTTTTAAAGAGTGTAAATTAGTTGAAATGGTCTTATAATTAGTACCGGAGGTAGTACATTCAACCAGAATTTAGCCAATGATACTGTTACATTTATTGGAACCCCATTCATTCCTCTTCAGATAAAACATTTGAAAATTACCAGCTCTATATGACAATTCTACACACTTGAGTAACAAGTCAACAATGCCTACGGTATAGGCAGCATCTCCACAATCAGGATCAAAATCCTTCACTGCCAATAGAAGAACTTTTATCTGCATGGAGGAAAAATACATCACAGGATTAATTTCAAAAACATAAAATGAATTCTATAAACAATATTCTACAAAAATGATAATGCACCAAAGCCACATACAATAATTTTATGATTGATAAGAGACCTCAAGCATCATCCTAGTCAGTGGACACAGATACTTTCAAATCTCAAACAATAAGACATGATTTCTTAATAAAGTTATATATTTTTTAAGATGTGAATTGAGCACACTAGAGTTATAGGTTGGTTTACAACAATTTCAAGAACTAGATGACAAATTGACAACTTTCAGAACTGTATTTTGTTAAACGAGAAAATTTCAGCATTGATGTTTATGATTTTAAGACGATTATGTTAAGATTGCTAGATTTATGTTGAAATCAAACATATAGTGTTGGAGAGTTGATTGCTGAAGACATGTTTCTACAAGTTATAAACTGGCTAGTGCCATATTTCACAGCAAATGCCAAACTTATTCATGTAAATAGGCCAATTGCCTTGTCTTTTTTATGAATATTCAAACTGATCAAGAAAACCAAATTGACAATTCCAGAAGAGTATGGGCAACTCCTATAATTTATTTAACCAACTACTTTACATTTATTTATAGTTTCTACCCCAAAGCTAAATTGTTAGCATCCCCACCTCATGTTTATAACATTTTTTTCCAGCACACTTCCCTAAAGCTTTGTGAGGAAGGGCTTGATGTAACCTTATGGTTGTTATTGCTCTTCATTAACAAATCTGCATTTCTATTAGAGATTTCTTTTTAAACCCACAACACATTTTGTATATTTGTAATTGCATAGTATAAAGGATAATGTGATATGATTTCTTGTAAAGAGTAGAACATGTGATAGCATAGCAAACCAGTTTTCTCTTCATTTTTCAAGAGATTATAAGAAAAGAAACCAAAAGGAGATCATTTTACAACAATAAATCCTAAAAGTACACCAACCCACCCCTTGAGCCAAAGCCTAAAAGCAAAATAATAATAATCTATACATATATACTCTGTACATATAATAAAAGGGAAATCCATTTTTGGTACACATTTTTTTAGACTATTTTATCCTATAATTACCCTAAACCATGCAAACACTCCAATTGTAAACTACCCACTATTATTTAATTTTTATTATCTTTATCTTTTATTTTTTCTTTTTTAAATAGATATATAGAGACACAGTGTGCCTCTTTTCCCCTAGTAATAATAATATATAATTTAAGCTTATATTCTAGGAGACATAACACAATAATGTATCATTTCAAAGTTCAAACTAGCCCACAAACGCTGTTGAACATTGACATACCATAAAAGTGGTAAAGACAAACATAAACTGCATGATAATACAAGATCAGTTCTGTAAGACAACTTCTTTGACATACAAAAAGTATTTAAATTTGAAAGTTAAATGACATACCAAATGATGCTTACGGATGTATTTGGCTGTGCTTCCATTGTCATTTACCAAAAGAAGACCAAGTATCTAGAATTATAAGCAGCAAAAACATAAATATTCAACCATCAAACGAACAAAATCAGCTCAAGCTATACATCATTTTCAATTGTCCATTACTATTTTGACTGCAGACAATGTACCACACTTTACCTGCATAGCATGCCTGTGAAGTTGTATGCTGTGCAATGGAATAAGCCCTTCCTTATAACGAGAAAAAACAATCAAAGATCCCTTAGCAACCATTTGAAAAAGCAACTGAAGTGAATCATCCTCTATCAAACTCTGTGCTGCTGATGGATGGCTTGCTAGAGCTTTCATGATATGCACAACACTTCCCTCTACCTGAATAAGCAGAATATTTTAAAATGCAAATTAAGAAAATGCACAAAAGTGATATTGGATTATCCCAATTATTTACTCATAACCAAGTCATTTTCTTTATGGTCAATGCTCTACAGAAAGGGTTTCTACTAAGGATATATAGAGCTTATAAAAACAACAACTATAATTAAAATCTATAATTAAATGCTAATAAATTCAATTTATCAATTGCCTGCTAAGCTTTAGGTTGTCATAAACAAAGGAGGGGGGACTCTTTAAAACTTAAAACAAAATTGTTAGTTCTCCAATCATGTGGTAAAACACAAGAATAGATACTCAAGATATATGATGCAAAGAACAGAACCTCATGTCGACGATTTTGCCCAACTTCACCATCATAATCTTTTTGTAATATGAGTTTTTCTTCATGATCAATTGCACTATTTGGCCTTCGAATGTTTACATCAGGATTGAGTAGGGCATTGAGAACTTGAATGAGACAGCAAAATATCCCAGAGTCAAGTAGAGACTGTTTGTCAATAGGCTGCAAAGAAATATACACATAAAAACTACTGCTTAAACACTAATGAATAATAGCATAACAGACCAATATTAATTACACTAATATTTCCATCAAAACAAAGAACAGATGTCAGATGGAAACACAATTGTGTATTTTATGTAAGTAAAGTAACTTGTATTCTATAGCTCCTAATATAATGACTTGGCACAAAACGATTTAAGCATACCCCAGAGACAAGGATTCCCACTGATGTTAATAAATTTGCTCCTGGACTGATGCCATCCTGCATAGAAGGGAATCTCTGTAAATATTAAAAACAAATAGATAAGCAGGAAAAAAAAATCATAAAAAAATGACTAAGACAGACCTTTGTGACTTCCGAGAAAAACTTTAAAACTTGAGCAACATCCAAAGATCTTGTTTTGCTGCTGATTTTTAACTTCTCTATGTCTGTTACAAATGCTCTTCCCACAACAAAAGAGAATATATGGGTCTCAACTAACCTGTTCCCCATCAACATTACCAAAAGTCAGTTAATAAACTCTAATCACCAAGATGAATAACATAATTTAGCATTTTTGAAAATAGCATATATATCTAAGCACGAAAGATGCAATCTATATTTTTCAAAATCCTCAGAATGAAAATGAGAAGACATGAACCAGCTCTTGAGTCTATTTCATGATGATGGTATCTATAAATCTATACATTATAGAATGAGACAATTTTCCACTTTCAACCAAAAAAAACTGTCCATGTTTTAATAAAATGCTTCTAGTCTTTTGAACCAGAAAATGTATCAACCAGATATTGAAAATTCATTTGAACACCAAGAGCGCTACCACTTTAAGCCCACTTTAGTTAAAAAAAATATTACATATCACTATTTTCAACCCCACCAATGCTTATTTATACCAAAGCACTGGAATAGAACAGTTAAGCACAAAAGTACTAAGTAGCATTACTGCACCATAGACAAGCAAGGCAAATACATACAAAAGCATGTTGCAACTTCCAACTGACAGTGTAATGCATGTTAGGGTTATCATTCTACAAAACCATTAATTCAATTACTTGAGAACAAAACATTTCCCCCTACCATCCAATCACAACATCAATGTTACATATAAATTATGGTTAGCAATGCAACGAAGCTAAGGAGAAAGTATTTCTTTACATGGTAACTAACTGAGCTACATTAGAATGCTGCTTCACTAATCTACAGAAGGCATCTATACTCAAATTCAAGGCCGCTTCTTTTTCCTGCAAGGATATGAGGAAGCATCATCATCAACCAAAGCATGTTGAATCTGCATGAAAACATCAAAGAAACTAAGCAACAACAAGAACCTTCTCAGAGCTGGATGACCGAAACTCTTCCCAGAATCTCTTGAAGTCCAATTCCAGTTCATATTTGTCCCTGATTTAAAGATACAAAAGGTCATCATCCCATCTAACATCATACCGAAAAATGACATCATAAAAAACAATCCACTAAAATCAATTCTCTCCAATTATGAAACACGTAAGTACTTGAAATTAGATGCATTAAATAAAATGAATTTAATATACAGAATAATTAATATTAGACCAATCAGTAACAGAAGGCGAGAAATGTTCTGAAATATGGCTATGCTGCCATGTGGCGACAAAATCAAACATCAGCTTACATGTTCACCAATGAATGGATGCGTGAAATTAAGAACTGATGCGTTTTCATCATTTTAAACATCTTGCTAGTCTTAAATCTTCCAAATCAATAAATATGACCGTTTTGACAGCCGCAAATAACTAAATAAGCAGAGAAGACAACATGCCTAAAATTAAAATCCCCATTCCGAAACTGAGCTACACATGATGTAAAAATGATTTACCATGCCGTTAAGCTTCAATAACTAACAAAACCACCATTTGCACCATGCACCAGTACAAAACTGGAATGCTAGTAACAGAATATAAATAGTATTTAGTGAGGAAAAATAAAAGTCAACCAAATGAAGCTAGTTGCACACTCTCACACAGGATAACAAATTAAGTAACCATGTGGACAAGTTAAAACTTATCATAAAAAATGGCAATATAATGTGCAACAAAAACACAACTGTCCCCCAGTAAATGCACCGCAAATTCTACATGGTAATTTATATGATACGAAAAACACACACAAAAATTGAGCACCACAATTTAAGAACCAAGCTTTTCTCTGCCCAGTGCTATCCCTTTCTATAGCAAAAACTAATTTCAGAACAATCCTCAGCTCCTTACAACTCACATAAACATCACCTCAAAAAAGAGAAACATATTGAGGCAAACAGAAACTACTAGGATCATGTAAGTATACGCTTTGCGTTAACCAAAACCTATCCCATCCTTTCACAGTTGAAAAGACAAAAACTACAACCACCTTTCTCTATTCTCTCCTTTTTGTTAATTTCTGCGTTTACAAGCCAATGCAACACTCAAATCAAAGCCATTGCTCAAACTAAACCACAGAACTAAGAGTTGTATAAACCTAAAAAAGAAAATGATATAACAAAGTTGAAGAAAAAAAAAAAGGAGAAATATAAGCGACCTGGAAGGGGACGGAGCAGAGGATTGCGAAGCTGAGAAGACATTGTTATCGCGGGAAGAAGAGGAAGGAGGAGGAGGAGAAGCAGAAGGAGTAGCAGAGGATGGCGATTGAGTGAGGCCAACCTTCTCTTTGATGTCCTTAAGCAATGTAACCCATTTCATCGTTCTCCCTTTCGATCCTTGAAACATATGAACACCTCTCTCATCCGATGACCATTCACCAGATCCAGCAACTACCTACCACAGCCTCCGATTGTGATTTCCCTCCGAAAAGGGAAAGACCAAAACACCATTCAAACCAACCACCTCCGGAGAAAAAATCAAAACAAAAATCAAAAACGAAACGGAAGAAACAATCTGCAATTCCAGCTGCAGCAAATGCGATCAAAAATGGCAGCAAGATCTACCAGATTGAGATTCGCAGGTTCTGGATTTGTCAATTCAGTTCTTCTCTGCGTTTCGTTTTCCTGCTCCTAATTTTTTTTTAATTTTTTTTTAAATTTGGCTGTTCTTCGATCAATCTAATTTTTTCTAATTTTTCGGAAAATGTTTCGGTGGTTCGCAGCCCTAGAAAGCGGGGGGAGCTAACGAAACAACAAGAACAAAACGGTGAGTGTTGGTGTGTTTTGGAGAGAAGGAAAAAATAAATGCCAGCTTAGATTGCAAAGTGGGAAAATAAAAATAAAAATGAAAATGAAAAATGAAGAAAAGAAAAAATTAGGAAATCACGTTTTTTCTCTCTCTCTCTCTCTCTATATCTTTCGGACGGCCACTCGCACCGCGTTGTTGGATCAACAACTCTCTCTCTCTCTATTGCTCTGTGTTGGTAATATATAGTCTAATCTCTGAGTTTTTCAGTTTTCGCGCACACACACCTCGACCACGTCATCGTGGGGTCCACGAATGGAAAGGCGCCACGTGGAATCCCGTGATTGAAGGTCAATACGTGAAACCCTCGTCTCTCTCTCCACCGTCTTCTTCATAATCTTTGGTCTCCATATTGGTGTTGAATTGGATTTTATCAAACCCCTTTTAGATATTCTTCTTTTGACATTTCCTTGCCACATGGGACATGTTCTTTATAAATAATTCCTTAATCTTTTATTTTATTTCATTTGGGTCTTTTTTTCTTTTTGCTTCGTTTTCATCCCATATGCTATAACAATACTAAAATAAACTGGATCTTTGGGAAAATAAAATAAACAAATATATATATATATATAATAGAAACACACTTAATACAATGGATTTTGCGAATATTTGAGAGGCCCTTCACGTTGAGTTTATACATTTCTTAATGACAAAGCCATATAATATATAGTATATATCACGTAGCTAGGTTCCTTAGCGTTGGAGAAATGCCAATTTAACAATGAAAGAGTGGTTGCCCAATATACTTTTTTTTTTTACATTATAAAAAAATATGAGAATGTATGTTCTGTTTTCCTCTTTTGTATTTTTCG